>NC_085934.1:18375000-19000000 GCF_963556715.1 Cydia fagiglandana
TATTTTATCACGTGGATAAAGATGGATAAAGCTATCCATAATACGCAGGCAGAAAACGGTTTGGCTAAATTGGCTGCGTTTTTCGATGAACTCAGTTTATAGGTAATTATTTAACTCAGATGGCGCTGTTACAATTTTCTCGGAGGTTTTGGACAAATTAGAGCTGTTTGTGAAATATTTTATGAAAAAAGCTTTAAAACATCAATTCAAAACATATCGCCGTAATCTCATTAAAATATATGCATGCATGAAATTACCTACTCTTTCTAATATGAAGAGGTCAACACCCGCGCTCGGTAAGCATGTAGATTGACATAGCTGTGCGGTGGAGATTTAGACCATAAATCCGCTCGGCCTAGGTCAAGCTCAGGTATCTTGTATAGTATCTAGGCTGTGTGCCTACCAACGTAAGCCAAAGGCAGTTTCCGGTTTCGAGGATAAATAATCGACTTTAAGTTACGTATATGGTTTCCGTGGGAAGTGAACATGAATACATATGTTGCAGTGAGTTGGTTGCATCACGGATAAAACCATATGAATATTACTCGTATGTACTGCTCAGGACAATAGTTGGGTAATGTTTGTACATAATAATTATGTTTTACCTATATTTTTTTAATCTGTAGGTATATTATATAATAATGCATAATAACATTCACAGGGTACAATCACAATATCTTCATCACTAAGATAGTTGACAGGCCTCAACTGTGTGTATGCTCCTCTTAAACCCGGCAACGTACTTGCAACTCATCTGGTGTTGCGACGATCATTGCTTACCATCAGGCAATTCGTCTGCTCGCTTACCTCATATCATCATTGTCTTGCCCTTGTCCCATTCACAGTCGGCACAGCATGTCTTTCTCTGCCATACCTCTCTCTGACCCGTCATTTCATCACTCACTTGCTTTATTTTCATACCATCTCACACACGGCCCATCCATCTTTTCATCGGATTTTCCTTCCTCGTACTTTTCTCCACATTCATTCGTAATACCTTTCTCTTCACATGACTTTCATCCCTCCGCATCACACGGCGTACCACGCTAGGCGATTTGCTCGTTTGCCTCATATAGGTAGGTATCATAAAAAAACTCCGAATAGCCTGGAAAGAGTAATAATGACGGGCAAAGTTGAAGGCACGAGACCTCAGGGCCCTCCTCCTGCTAGATGCTGTGCTCAAATTACGGCACCTATGCAATTAAAACTGCACGAGGCCATGCGCATGGCGGGGAATAGAACCCTATGGAGGAACCTGGTCTTCAACAGAAGGATATGATGTCACGATCCTCAGTATTGAAGGACCGACTGAAGAAGAAGATAAAAAAAGTAGACCCCGACCACGCTACGAGATATACTGAGTTAGCAAGCACTTGGTAGTGACAAGAGTTCCTGTACCCTCGTAAGTCCCCGCGTACTTGTAAGAGTTCAAAACTCGAATTTAATTTGTACTTGACAAATTAAATTCGAGTTTTGAACTCTTATAGCAATAAAAGAAAGTTCCAAATTCAAACCCGCAAAAGTTGGCTTGGGTTTTACGAGGACAGAAGTGCCTTCCTTGACGTAGGACTTGGCATGAGGACTTAGCGTTGTTGGATTCTAAGCACAAAAATGCAGATAAGATATGTTAGAGGGATTCGCCTCGTGCCGGTCAAAAGGGGTGAAGCTAATGATGTTATCTTGCGGCTCGTTGCGCAGAGTGAGGGCTAACAAGCCTGGAGCGAACGGGCCAATGCAATTAGTTATATATGCAAACAGCGTAAATAGACAGCTGAGACAAAACGGTCACTAGACCAAACCCCTTTATCAATCTTCCAGTTCACTGGAAATAAGGGTTAGCTTAAGAGCCAACAGGAGTGGTCATTTCTCCATACAAATGTATTCGACTGTTTCCTCCGTGGGTTTTGATGCTAGAGCAATGATTTTTTCAACACAGATTAATATTGTCAATATCTGTGTCGAACCGTTTTGCTTTCTTTGATATTTTTGTTTTTTAAGGCGATAGAGCCCTTCAAAAATGGCCAAATTGGCCTAGTTGACTATGCCGCAATGAGAGAAGTAGCATTCAAAACTGATATCAATTAGCCAAAAAAGCAAAACGGACCGACACAGATACTTTCATAATTATTTATATTTCCAAGTTTGGTTAGGATTGGTTAAGTTTTGGAGGAGGAAACAGTCGAGTACGAAACCTCGATTTTTGAGATTTTTACGCAGGATTTTTCGCCTTGTCCTTATCGCACTAGTTTTAGAAGCCGCTTCCGTTAGCGAGACGGGTATATTTACCTAAAATATTTAAAACTCAGCTCCTGTTTCGTCTTAAATAATTACCCTAGCCTTTAGTAGAGTCACCACACGGGAATGTTAAGCCATTTAGGGTCCTTGCTAAATCAGACTCCATAGCGCACATTGAACAACCAAATTATCTAGGACTCCTAAATAGCATAATAATCACGGAGCGTGATGGTACATAACTTAATAGTATAATTTGTATCTTGAGCGTTTGGTGATTCATTATTTAGGATTGGAATAAGTTTTAGCATATTATTTTTATTAAAAATATATATAAGTCGATTTCGGAGATGGGTGGCGACATTTTAAATGCTTGTTGAAATTTTAAAATTTTACTTATTGGAAATTGGACTCTAATGGTGAAGTTAAATGTACCTTATGGCTCCTCTACACGATGGGCCAACGCCGGCCACTCCAAGGGACGCATTTATGCGTTAGAGGGAGCAAGTGATATTGCTATCTCATTATACCGCATGGCTGCGTCCCTTGAAGTGGCCGGCGTTGGCCTATCGTGTAGAGGAGACATTACCTGTCTTCCGTCACTCGTCACGGCTTTGTGTATGCTCCCATCATTCGCCAATAAATGAGTACAGGCACCTAGCCATGGTGACAATCGTTTGCGCTACGACAACGATACGCTTTAGTTGTGTCCCCCTATCACTCTTCCATATTAGTGCGACAGTGACAGTTACGTTTCGTTCGCTACGGAGCGTAAACGATTGGCACGCACCCAAGTCGTCTCGCCATTCCTTTTAGGCCTGCCTCTGCCTTGAATGATCTGTGGTTCCCATTCGATTGCTATTTCAACCCGACTTTCCAATCCGGCAGACATGTTCCGCCTAATCCCACTTGAGTTAGGCGGCCTTCACAGCCACATCCGAGATACAAATATTGAAGCAATAATTACAAAATTTACTAAAACAATTTATTTTTCCATTTTTAGTATAATGTAGTTGACAATAACTGTAATTATTTATTGCATATAATCTTTGCAGAAGTTCCCTAACAATGTAAACTTCTTAAGAGATAACTGTGACAGCCATGAAAAATGTTCGTCTATCTGAGTGAAATATTGTCACGCTAAAAACTTTTTACACTTTTTACGCAAAATTGTTACGTGGACCGTACCTGGCTGGGGACCGTTCCGCTTGCATGAGACGCTCTCACTCAAGCCAGTTTAGCGAGCTTAAAAATCTACGATATGCGTTAATTGTAAACTGCGAAAAATCCCTTTAAAAATACATAATTAAGAAGTTCTCCTCTCTATCGCACTTGCTTATTATATGCTGAAATATCCTATATTCGAGCGAATAATATCAAGATTAATTAAAATAATAATTAAAATAATTAATTACACAACTTCCTTAACAACTGGTGTCACCTTCCTGCTCTATAAGTCCGGTAGTACCACGGAAGCGAAGAACTACAGGCCCATCACATGCTTGCCTACACTCTACAAGCTCCTTACATCCATTTTGAGAGCAAAAATCAACGCGCACATTGTCGCAAACAATATTTTGGACTCTGCTCAAAATGGATGTAGGGTTGGGTCCCGTGGTACTGAAGAGCTCCTCCTCATAGACATGACCATCTGCCAACAAATCCGGCGGACCAAGGGGGCCCTCTCAGCCGCTTGGATTGACTACAAGAAGGCCTATGATTCGGTGCCTCATTCATGGCTGGGGAGGGTCTTAGAGCTGTACAAAGTTGATGCAGCTTTGAGAGCCTTCCTAATCGCGTGTATGGGGCAGTGGACCACAGTCCTTCGTCAACCAGGAGGCGGGGATGACCGACCTGGCCCGCAGGATTTTATAAGGATTGAGCGAGGAATCTTTCAGGGCGACAGTCTGAGTCCACTATGGTTCTGCCTAGCTCTGAATCCCCTCAGCACCCTGCTGAAGGATTTGGGACTAGGTTGCCGGCTTCGGAGAGAGGGTGAAGTTATTTCTCATCTTCTGTACATGGATGACCTCAAATTATTTGCACCAAATACCCAAGGCTTGTTGGAGCTACTGAAAACCACCGAAGTCTTCAGTAGTGCCATCAACATGGAGTTTGGTGCCGATAAATGTGCGGTTATGCATATTGTACAGCGGGGGAGGGTTGTAAATTCAACAAATTTACAACTTTCTGAGACAATGTCTTTCAGATCTATCTCTGAATCAGAAACCTATAAATACCTTGGTATGTCACAGTCGTTGGGTGATGAGGGTATTAGACGGTCGGTGAAGGAGCGCTTTTTCAGTCGGCTCACAAAAGTCCTTAACAGTCTTTTGTCAGGAGGCAACAAAGTGCGCGCCTTCAACGCCTGGGTAATGCCCCTCCTCACATACTCCTTTGGCATACTAAGGTGGACTCAGACCGAGCTGGACGCCCTGGATCGGAGGGTCCGATCACTGCTCACCACACATCGCATGCTACACCCACGCTCGTCAGTTATGAGATTGTACATCCCACGGAAATGTGGAGGCCGAGGCTTCCTAAACGCCAAGGATCTCCACAACCGCGAGGTGTACAATCTCAGGAATTATTTCCTTAACAACGAGTGTGGGATGCATCGTGATGTGGTGGCAGTAGACAGGAACCTCACGCCGCTCTCCTTGGCAAACGAGAACTGGCGCAAACCTGTGGTACTAAGTACTGCGGATCGCAAGGCGGCATGGGAGAGTAGGGTGCTACACGGGCGGTTCTACAAGGCCCTCACGGGACCCGATGTGGACCTGCTCGCGTCGGTGAACTGGTTACGATTCGGGGACCTCTTCGGAGAAACCGAGGGTTTTGCCTGTGCAATTGCGGACGAAGTGATGATGACGAACAACTATCGGAAATATATCCTGAAGGACGGTACGGTCGACATTTGTCGGGCATGCCGCCGTCCCGGAGAATCACTCAGGCATATCATTTCCGGTTGTTCTCATCTTGCTAACGGTGAGTACTTGCACAGACATAATCTCGTAGCCAGGATTATTCACCAGCAACTTGCTCTTCTATACGGCCTTGTGGACCGCGAAGTACCGTACTACAAGTACTTACCTGCGCCTGTTCTCGAGAATGGTCGTGCCACGCTCTATTGGGATCGATCTATCATCACTGACAGGACTATTGTAGCCAATAAGCCTGACATCGTGATAATAGATCGATCGCAACGTCGGGCCGTGCTCGTTGACATCACCAACCCCCATGATGAGAATCTCGTGAAAGCCGAGAAGGACAAGTCCAGTAAGTACCTAGACTTGGCTCACGAGATAACCGCTATGTGGGATGTTGATTCGACGATCATTGTCCCGATAGTCGTTTCAGTGAACGGTCTAATAGCGAAGAGTCTCGACCGACATCTTGAGAGACTCTCGCTAGGTGGTTGGATCAAGGGTCAGATGCAGAAGGCGGTGATTTTGGACACGGCGCGGATAGTCCGCCGGTTCCTCTCTCTGCGGCCCTGACCACCGGCAGCTTGGGCCCTGCCCCGCTGCTGGCGGCACCCTAGGTTAGGTTTTTTATAATGTGTTTATACTTATTTTTTGTTGTTTTTTATGTGTTTTTGTATTTTACTTTTATATTCATGTTATAAATGACCTAGCCTAAGAAGAAAAATAAATAAATGAAAAATAATTAATAATAATTTAAATTTTCAATATTGCTCTCTTGGAATGTTAAGCCGCGGACTCGACACAGGTTGAAGCGAGACACAGCGATCGAGCCTTTTTGTTTCCATCTAGAGTTGGGCGCGCCGGTCGTGCAAAGTCTACTTCGCATTTATTTGAACGAGCGCTCCACTCGCGCTCATTTAACAGGCGTTTGGAATAGCACGAAGGTTGACCTGAATTTTTATTGTTTCCGATCCAATTTGAGATTTATAAATCTTTTCTTTTTTTAAGTTAAAAAGTTTCGAGTATTTGTCAAGTCGAATAAAATCGTTCCTTGGGGTCCTTGAGACCGACGACACAGTTTGAGAGTAAAAATAAACTGTAGGTGTTAAGTTTCGTTTTGTTTTTTAATTTAATTTCGGTTAGGTGCGTAGATATTAATTTATTCATTTATACAAGGAATTCCAACAGCTATGAAAGGTTCGAATACCTATAATAATAATACAAACAAATGACGTTGAAAATTAAAGTTTCAGATAAAGAATGTACCTAAGTTATATAATTTACACACACACACACACATTACTATTTGCACAGTTATATAATTGTGTTTGCATATAAATTTTATTTCAGATAAGTATGTACCGCTAATTGGCCAAGCAGGGCAGTATTGTCAAGAATAAGCCGCCACATTTCTAGCAAACAAATTTATATTTCTATTTAGCAAAAATGTATGGTAAATCTAATGAGAGCACCACCGTATGACCTAGGTATCCCTAAGGCCTAATACATACATCACCTCGACTACTAGATGGAACCTACATGTAACTCACGGTCACCACATATAAGTACAGTACAGTTCAATCTCGCTAATCCGGCACTAAAGCTAACACGAGAGCCGAAGTAAAAGAGAGTGGAAATTAGTGGAAATTCGAATCTGCATTGTAAACCCTTAGTATCTATACTAATATTAATACAAATGCGAAAATAACTCTGTCTGTCTGTCGGCCTTTTCCCTCTTCACTCTTAAACCGCTAGGCGCCACTTGCGCCATCCCACTAACCCGGGGTAAAGCGTTAACCCAGCGTCAAATTGTACTGGCAACCATGGTAACGCCACGTATAATGTGGTAACCCCGGGTTAGTGGGATGATGCAAGTGGCCCTGAACGATTTAGATGAAGTTTGGTATGGGGATAGTTTGAGGTCCGAAAAAGGACATAGATATTTTTGTTTATCATCATCCTCAGTCTACGTAGACGAAGTAACGACCAAAAGCTAGTGCTTCATAAAGGTTGACTCACGCTAGACCGGGTCAGGGCCGGGTCGGAGCTTTTCGCTTGTTGTTTTCTATGGAAAGGATCACGTGATCACCGATCAGCCGTCATAGAAAATGACATGTCGGACGCCTCGGTCCGGGCACTAGGGTCTAGCGGGAGTCATCCTTAATGCGATGTCTGTGTGCTTACCATAGGTATATAACACTCACGCGTATTCGGGAAACGAGATAATCACAAGATCTAGAGACGATATAGAGATCAACTAGATTCACATTAGATATCGACTAGATGTGACTTGGATATCTAAGTCATAACTTGTCGAAATCGTTCAAGAGGACCTCCAGAATCGCGGAAACGTCAAATTTGATATATCTATCTTACAAATATGTTTAAATTATCCATATCGTAACTTGTTGGGGTATAATAGAGATCTAATTCATTTTCCGAATCGAGCCGACTGTCAAACAAAACAACAAGTGCTATCATCTTTTACCCAAGACCTCTGACAATAAATAAAACGTTGTAATACAAGTAAAAGTTTATTGCATTCTTATCTATTTCCCACAAAAGCTGTTTTTAGAGAATAAAAGATAGGTTTTATCTCTTTGTGCGAGCTCCGGCGTTTTAGGCCGGCCGCCTGGATTACGGGTTTGCGTGTCGTCGATTGACAGTTGGTATAGTCAGGTGCTATTTATTGTGCCCTAAATTGGGGTTAAGTTTTCTGGTTAAAGACATTTGAGGTAAAAGTTTATTTTAAATACAGCCAAATACTCTTTTTAAACAATAAAAAGCCTTAAAATAGAAGTAAACAAACTAAAATTAAAAACTAAGCTTAAAAATAAACTATAAATAGAAAATTTGCCCCAAATCGTCGTCTATTGGCAGCGTGCCCAGAAGGCTGGCAGCATTGCCACGTTGTATGGCAATGCTGATCCGCTGCGCTAGATATGACCCAGCCCTCTGGTCACGCGTCAACTCGACTAACCTGCGGCTACATTCGTTGAAAACTCTGTGGGCGCTTTCCCCCCAAGGCCCCATAGTCTCAACCCCAAACGGCTCAAATATGCAACCACTATTTATGGTTGCATACTTGCGCCGCTTGAGAAGCTCGGCCGAATTGGCAGCCGAGCCAGCCTTCACAGACATTTTATTTACTCGAAAGAAATCTTACAATTCACTTAATGATTAATGTTTACAATGTAAACAAGTAAAAGTTTTACTACTACTAGACTGGACAGGGCCCAACATACATCCAGAAGTCTTTTAATGTACGTATGTATATCCAGACCTGCTAGCATTGGTGCGTTCTCGCGCGCCACTCCATACGTCTACCGTGACTGGACTCCTGTCGATTTAAAACACTCCCTTCGGTCGTGTTTTAATTTATCGCCACTCTTTTCGAGTTTCCTCTTTTCTGCACTTGTATCGTAAATAACTATTTTGAGAAGTTCTAAATTCATTTTTTTTTTTTGTATTTATTTAAACAAATGCATATAACTGGCAAAACCAAAATATGTAACTCAGCCGGAAGGCGACCTTGGCCTCTCATACCTCCTATCAGAGAGGCATCGAACGATATCCATCCATCAACGTGGTTGTTTTTTTAAGCCATCTATAAGTTTGCTGGACTGTACTAAACGATACGTTGAGATAAGAAACATTGTAAAGTTGGGAACAAACACATGGAACCTTTCTCAGATTAGTTTGTCTCGGGTGGCGTGAAGATCTTGGATAACATTCTGTCTCGCCAACTTTAAATGAGGCTGTTTTTATCTCGTTCAAAAAAGTTTCTAAATACAAAGTACTGTCAGGCCTATGGAACTCTCCGCGCGAGCTCGGATTTATGCGATTTATACGAATCTGCTCCCGTTCACGGTAGAAAAGCAAGCCAGTTGGTTGCCACACGCGCTCACGTACGCACGTCATCGCGCGCCGCACTGTCAATTTTTACGATAGTTACAAGCTACGTAGTAGGTACCTACCTACTATTGAATTTCTTTAATTAAACATGTAATTTTTATTATGTATGACAAATGTATAGTTTTAGATATCTATCTATTTGAAATAGGTAGCAAATTTTTAATTTATTTTGGTAAATGTTTATTTTGACGACAGTAAGTTAACTTTACACCGGAAAGTGCCTACTCATTTTTGCTCTGGTTAACTTATAATTAATTACCTGTATCCATGGGGTTTCTATTATTTTACTTTAATGTGTAACATTAATCTCTATCTGGTTTTAAATTACACGAAGTTTTAAAATTAATTCTTGTTGGGATTATTGCGCGGTTTATAAAACGGCGTAAACACTGCGGTTACTGCAGGGACATATGACCTTTTAAAATGACTATTTCGCAAACGCTAACGCATAATTGGAATATTAGGTATAATTTAAAATTTAACTTTCATTTTATTTCACTCCGCTGTTTAAGTAGGTATTTATTTATCATTTCTAAGCGTCAGCAACCCTAGCGTTGTGTCGGTGCGCGCGGTGCGGGGAGCGGCGCGTTGAAGGTCACTCCATTGTATTTTTGTGTAGGTATCAAAACGGTAGGTATTTGCGTTTTGTTTGAGAGATAAGTATCTGTTCGTAAGAACTATTATATAATCTGTGGTACTGTACAAAAAATTTAAAGAAAAACTGAAATGCTTAGCACAAAGCAATTGGAAGTCGATTCTGATTAACGAATTGCTATCATTTTGTTATAGTACGAGTATTAAGTTTTAAATCTCTTCTTCTTCCTCGCGTTATCCCGGCATTTCGCCACGGCTCATGAGAGCCTGGGGTCCGCTTGACAACTAATCCCATGATTTGACGTAGGCACTAGTTTTTACGAAAGCGACTGCCATCTGACCTTCCAACCCATAGGGTAAACTAGGCCTTATTGGGATTATTCCGGTTTCCTCACGATGTTTTCCTTCACCGAAAAGCGATTGGTAAATATCAAATGATATTTCGTACATAAGTTCCGAAAAACTCATTGGTATTAAGTGGTTGGTATTGGTAGTATTAAGTTTTAAATATCAATGTGTAATGTAGGTATTTGAATATATGCAAAAACTCGCCAGGGTTCTTTTACATGCGCGTTGCCGCAGCGTAATTAATAGTTAGGGAGGCGAGGTAGCTAAATGGCGTAATTCAACGGCGCCGTCGAGACCTATCAAAATCGAAAGATAAAATAATTTCGAAAAGAAAAGCTCGTATGGCAAAAACCATTTTAGCGGTGGGTTTGGCGTGTACGGTTTTTCAAAAATGTTAAAAAAAACAGTTACTTGGGCATTCTCGAGCGCGTCAGATATTCATACTACGTATGCCCCGAGTGCCTCTGATAACAACGGTATACTAATCTGCCGGTTTGCGTGGTGGGGGTAGGCATATAAAGTAGTCAAAAATGCAAAAAAAAAAAAATTACTCGAGCGCGTCAGATTTTCGGAAGGGGTGTTAAGTAGGCCCCAAGGAAGCTTCCTTTAAAAAAACTGACGATTTCGGCGTGACGATAAGTTACGATGAATTTTTGAAAATGCAAAAAAATAAAGTTTTTTTGAAATACTCGAGCGCGTCAGATTTTCATAGGGGAGGTTTATCTCGGTATCCTGAAAGCATATTTTTTTAATCTGACAAAAATGTTGGTGGGTTCTCTTAATCTGACCGATTTTATGATGCTTCAAGTCAAAAAGTTTTAACTTTGGACAAAAATGTAAAGAGACCTTTTTTGTGTAAAATAAAATTACCTTTTTTGTTTATTTAAACTTTTTTTTTTGTAAAATGTATCGTTCGCGACTTATATGCCGCAACGCGTTCTTAGGAAGACGAAATGGCTCCTCCACACTTCCGGTCATGCGGAAACCGGCAGATTTTGTATTTTTAGTAAGTTTTAGATTATATTCTCCAAAATAAAAAAATAAAAAATCGCGCTCGAGAATGCCGGATTAACGTTTTTTTTTTACAAGTTCGCGACCCTATAACTCGGCGGCGTCAAGGACTTATCGTCAGATTAGTTAAATTTAGTCTTTGAACACTAAAATCAACCCCCAATATCTTAATCTGACGCGCTCGAGTATTTCAGACTATCCATTTTTTTTTACTAATCTGATCGTCTATCCTAGGCGCGCGTCACTACATATAGAGCTAAATACTTTACAAGGTTGTTCTATTAGGTCTAAGGTATCTCTCATATCTTAAACTGCCACGCTCGAGTATTGCAGAAAATTCCCCTATTCGCCTCCCTAACCATAAGTATTAATAAATTCACGGGTATGCAGCAACTTTATTTTGCAACTGTCAATTTCCTTGACAAATAGCGTTGATGCAGTTGCCGCGTGGCTGTCGTGATTAGAACGTAAATTTTAAAGTGACATTCCATTTCCAACTGCAGCTGCAATACTGTTCATTTTACTATGGAAACTCGGCGCTGTCACTGTCAATTTCCGTAGTGAAATGAACAGTATTGCAGCTGCAGTTGGAAATGGAATGTCACTCTTATTCAACAGATTAAAGGATGACTCACGCCGGGCCGTGCCTGGGCCGAGGCTTCCGACTTGTGATTTTCTATGACGGCAGATCGGTGATCACGTCCCATAGAGAATGAAACGCCGAAAGCTCCAGCCCGGCCCCGGCTCGGTCTAACGTGAGTCATCCTCAGGGGTTGGACAAAAAGTGCGGATGACGTAAAAATGACGTAATCTTGCACACAGGATGATGTTTGAGTTTGTATTTAAACTTCCGTGTGACATGTAGTAACAAAGTAGCATTAATGAAGTAACAAAATAATCGTAAATAAATCCATGGAATTAATAATACTAAGGTGGTAGGGTGATGTAGTGAATAAAATAATTTTCACGAATAAATGTCTTTTAATATTGCTTACCTTCGTTGGTATATCTTGATTACATCAAGAGCAGTATACGTGTTTGTCACGTACCTCCAAAAACGGAAAATTGCCACAATATTCGAGTAAAGATGACATTTTAGAGCGTTTTCTTATACATTAGTAAATATAAATTTTAGCTAAATATAATCGTGAAGATACAATAGCTAAACAATAACGAAGTCAAATTATTGTTCATCTGATTGACAATGTGTCAGTCAAAAACGTACTTACTCATTTCAAGTGACGATATCGTTTAATAAAGAGGTTGATAAATGATAAGTGATAATTGTTTATGAAAATCAAAAATACTATTTGAAATCATCCTATAAGTGGTTTGACGTCATCCGCACTTTTTGTACGACCCCCTCACATCCTTAAAGTGACGTGGCCTGCGTCAACGCTGCTTAGTGCTATCCAAAGTCTCATTTAACATGTTTTGCAATCAAGCAATTTTGTAGAACAAAATAATTATCTCAGTTAACAGTAGCTTTTGTAAACTTGAGATGTCTTAATTTTTTAATTCTAAGTCAAGTATAACTTGAAATCTTTGTATTTTCATTTTACTACTTATTTACTCCCAATGGACATCAAGATGTACAGGTTGGTCAAAGAATTTTTATGGATATTTTTTCGTACTTACACGACTTTTGCATAATGTAATAAAATAAGTGTGGGACGCCCCGGCCCAAGTCCGGATCGTTCTAGCGTGTGCCATCCTTTATTCGTGACGACCATTACCGTAACCACAACGCAATATGCCCAAACATAGGTCTTAAACTTGAATATTAATTTCTTCAGCCCTACGGCATACGATTTAAATCGAGATGGGTCCACAAAGTCCACATTTCCTGTCCTTTTGATGTATGTACGTCCCGTCGTCGCGATGCGTTTTCGCGAAGCACTTTGCTTTCTATCATTTTATATCGACGAAATCATAAATCAATACATTCACGTATTAAATCAAATCATACCTCAAAACCCCAACCAACATTTTCATGTAGGTACAAAACGCGGTTAATATCGGATCTAATACTAAGGGCCCGATTCGGATTATGAAATAGACATCTTTTAGACATCACCAAGATACGACAACGATATGTTTAAGATCTAACCTGTCAAATTTGACATTTGCGCGATTCTGGAGATACTCTTGAACGATTTCCACAGGGTATGACTTAGAGATCTAATTCATATCTTTCTCTATCTAACGTAAAAGTGACATTGGTTGCCCGAATTGCGCTGCAAAAGAGAACTAGTTGATATCTAAACTATAACGTATCTAGAATGGATCTAGTACGTGTCGTCTCTTTTGAATATCTTGAAGTTCGAATACTGCAGTAAGTTTGATATCAATATTCGATACTACGGGTTCGGTAATGACGTTGCCACGGGACCGGAATACTGATCATTTCACGGTTCTCTCTTTCACCGCGCAGATATATTGAATAAAGACTGAGACAAAAAAGCTTATTTGCTTGATAATAAATAGAATCAGGCGTTAATTTGCGTTGTTAATAAAGAATAGAATCAGGCGTATCATTGCATGTAAAGAATATGCAAGTAAGGCCCACTTGCACCATCCCAGATAACCCAGGGTTAAGTGGCTAAACCGTTAACTTAGTGTCAAATTGTACTGGTAACCATGGTAATTCCGGGTTTAACCCGTTAACCTCGGGTTAGTAGAATGGTGCAAGTGGGCCTAAGTATAACGTGGGACGCGGGTAAGTAGGTACTAATTGACTAGCACGTTACGAGTATCTTTTATCGATTTTTTTTTACTATGAATTGAATTTCATTTATTAAAAAACAATATATATACAGTGGTACCACTAAACGAAATTAATAACTACCTAGCTTAAATCTAAAATAGGCCCCTGAGGCATTGTGCCAAGGATGCTCGCGGTATTTCCCCGCTGTATCGCAATGCTGATACGAAATTTAATTTTTTAATTACTATAAGAATTTTTTACAAAATGTCAATTTCCATAGAGGAAAATGGGGACTACGTTTGTATGGAGAAACATCCACCCCCTTTCCTCTAAACCCTGCCATCAAAGATAGGAGCCTATCAGAGAATTTACATTCGATCTGCCGTAACGTGGTGGCTCGCATACTGAGCAGGGGATCTTAAATTGATTTTTCTCAATGACTTAATATCCGTGAAAATGTGCCGTGATTTAAATATACTGAAGAGTCGAGTCGAAGGCTGTATCAAATGATCTAATTTCTTGGTCTTTAATTTGGAATTTATACTATTTGGTGTATTTTGTCTACATAAATAAGTTCAATTTGCGGCTCCTACTTTTATTTATACATATTTGTATATACAAGAGATCACACTTTTTTAGATTATGAAATAGAAATTTCATAATCTAAAAAAGTGTGATCTCTATATACTTTGTCTGGTCATTATTTATTGATTGTAAGCATTAATTCTTTATCATACAATGCGGAATACATGGAAATCTTGTGTTCTGAATTTTTATTAGGATAAGATTAACGATTTTAATAATGTAATCCTACAAGCTACAATCTTAATATTTAATCTTAATAATCTTAATATTTATTAGAATAGAATAGATTTATTGGTAAGCACAAACAAACAAACAATCGGTACAATACATTATAGTAAAGGAAACATAAAATAAGATGAAAGTGCCACGAAATGGCCCCATCTCAGCATGTTTCTGGTGGCTTACAGCGCTGATCTTCCGATTAGGATAGATTAACGATTTAATAATGTGATCTTACAAGCTACAATCTTAATATTCAAGGACCTAATCACCAACAAAAAACGTGCTATATTCAATCCAAGTTTCAATATGAAAACAAATATAATGTAGGGATTTATTGTTGTACCACTTACATCAGACAGTAAAGTAATACGATTTATGTATAAGGTATTCAACCTTAAACAACACAAACTGCCGTATTCGAACTTCAAGATATTCACAAGAGACGACACGTGCTAGATCCATTCTAGAACGTTATAGTTTAGATATCAACTAGTTCTCTTTTACAGCGCAATTCGGGCAACCTATGTCACTTTTACGTTAGATAGAGTAAGATATCTATTAGATATGAATTAGATCTCTAAGTCATATCCTGTGGAAATCGTTCAGGAGTATCTCCAGAATCGTGTAAATGTCAAATTTGACAGGTTAGATCTTAAACATATCGTTATCGTATCTTGGTGATGTCTATTTCATAATCCGAATCGGGCCCAAAAGCGTTGCGGTTGAAAGTTTCGATGTGCTTACGAACTTACTTGGCAAACGTTCGAGTTAAGTGGTAGGCCTCTAAGTTTTATATTTCAGCCTTTTTAAGGACGGTTTTCTTTTTGTTAAAAGTTGAAGACTTATTTTAAAACTTTCCCTTTTCTCCAGTTATAGACGAAAAGAAAACCAACTCGTTTAAGCCCCAAACAGCGAATTAAGCCGAAAGCCACTAAATAAACCAAATTCGGCCCCTTTTTGCTGTTGCGTATTTGTTTTGCGGTTAACACTTCGAGTTTGGAGTATTGATCTTACCTTGTATTTAAATAGGGGAAATATTTACGTGTCTAATTTATCAAAGGTTATGAATTATAGTTTATAAGCTTTCCACGCACTTAAAAATTAAGGATGTGAAATCACTAGTAATAAAAACAATTAAGGATTACTCATGCTAGACCGGTCCGAGTCCGGGACGAGGCTTAATACTTAAATTTTCTATAGAAAACATCACGTGATCACGTCTTAAAAAACGCGGAAGTCTTGGCCCGGACCCAGGTCCTTTATCATACTCAGAGAATGAGACCCGTGTGTACTACCGTAAGATAAATTAGATTGTTTTTTTTCTTCGACTTCATAATTATAATATGTATATATAATAAGTATAATTATTATGCACTGTATGTAATAAAATTACAATTACAGGTTAAAACCTAAAATTTTATCTAGTTTGTAAGATGTACTCATGTATAAGTGTGTAAGTGAATTTGTAATTTTTATGAGAATAAATAATGTTCGACCCAATATAGTTTGATGTCCTAATTTCCTAAGAGATGGCGCTGTTACAAACGCAAACTAGGTACCTAACGATAGTTCATTGTAGACTATACATATATACTGTCAAATATGAGAATGAACGATTGGTATTGGTAACTTAGCAACTCATTCAATCAAATAACCTTATTAAAATCACTGACAACTATTGCAATTCCACAACGTGAAACTAAAAACCTGTTAACATCTCACACTAAATAGGAAATTAGTTCCGCCTTTACACTTTAGCAATCACTGAAAGCCTTTAGCCTTTACACTTTAGCAATAGACATTTTTGAATAGCATCACTGGCTATTCAAAAATGTCTATTGTTTAGAATCATAAAATTCATAAATCTTACTTGATCCTCTGTGACTTATTTTGTTAGTGACACAAACTTATCAGATGCACTCGTTCGGTTTCTCTAATCTATGGGCATATGCGGAGTTACTATGGACGAGGAGCTTTTGCCAACTAAATGGCTAATTTTGTATTGTTATTTTTGGGTCAGTTGTTTCGTGAGTGACGTCCCATATTATTCATGGGACCTCACAAGCAACGAATTGATGTAGGTAATGTGTCATTTTGGACACGAGGGTTCTATTATTTATTCACAAATTGTGATTTTGGGTATATACGTAATAATAGCATAGAGGAAAGTCGAACCAAGGATGTGCGATATGAAAATCTCAAAGGGTAGTGCATAAGAACGATAAAAATGAAACTGTCACCCTACGCCAAGATAAATATATGCTAATTTTTCAAATATTCGATATCTGGGTCAAAAAAGGATGACACATTGGAACGGGCCGGGTCCGGACCAAGGCGTCCGACACTTCGTTTTATATAGAGAGCATCACGTGCTCGCCCATCATATAAAACGAAGTATCGGACGCGGACGCCTCAGCCCGTACTACTTGGAAGAAAAAGTAGAATCACTCGTCTCTACTGTGTATACTATAGAATTCTAGATATCGCTTCTAATATGTATGTGTATAGATTTAATGATAGCTAAGTCAATATATTTTTCGTGGTGACTTAAAAATTCAAGGGTGACTGTAAAATTTTTTTTTTTACCGTAATATTGTTTTGTGCATGATTTTTTGTAGTACGGAAAATGGAATTTATAGTATCTAAATTTAACAGACACATGACGCAATTTTATTTCGACGTAAACAATTGGACATTGAAGAGACAGAAAAAGATATAAAAAATATAATATACATATGTATATATCTAAATCAAATTAGTTACGTGAACATGCTGAGCAAATAAAAATACATGCTACCTACTTGAATGGCCGTGTTATATCTACGTAAAATACTACCTATAATATTGCCCTTTCAACATAACTTTGCCCACCGCGTCACAGTTCAGTACAAGCGAAATAACTTAAAAGTAATTACAGATACACTCTCTTCACAAAGTTATGTTGAAAAGGCAATGTTATAGTGTTTTACGGTATCGAAGTAACACCATAATTTTACGGTATTTTCTTAATTTATTTAATTATTAACAAGCTATCGTGTCGTAAACTGTACAACTTTAAAACAAGAAAAATCTTAAAACAAGGCTCTTCATAAATAAAATATCTTAATCCTATTCTTCATCTCTGAATTCACACCCTTGACGTATTTCAAAGCTACTTAGTAGCTACTCATAAAATCCTTTTATCCGAACACGAGTACACGCTTAGCTTACCTAAAGGCTTCCTCACACAGGCGCGTTTTGCGGGCGGGGCGTGAGCGGGGCGCGCCGCTTTAAAGGTGGCCACTGACGAGCCTTCCAACAGTCCAAATAGCGTGGCTGCAATCCAAAATCGGTCCGTGAATGTCAAAAACGTACAATGTTTAATATTAGGATGCCGTCCATTTGGATGAATCCATTGTAACGGCATCCATTTGGAAGGCTCGTCAGTGGCCTGTTTAACATAAAACGCTCGCGCCCCGCCCGGAAAACGCACCTGTGTGACGGAGCCTTAATACTGTCGCGTTTTTCACAATGTACAGTTGTACACGTGCGTTTCTTTCTGTCGTACACATGCGAGAAGTGTGATAAAATATACCAACTGATTTGCTCCCTGCTTGCCAATCTCCATGAATTCAGAACGTGATGTGAATTAATTCGTTCGTAACTTCAGTCTTCAACTGGTGTGTTCTGCTTGGGAGCATGCGTGTGGTATTCCCTTTTATATTCTTCTCGTGACGGAACGTTGACAGTTAGTAGTGTTGGAAGGAACTAGTCTTATGAGTCTTTTGCAGATATTGGCTCATTTCGAGACTCTGCTGCTCTGCTGGTCAATCTTGAGCTGCTATTTTAATAGATTTTGTTTTGGAGAGTGTAGTAGTAGTAGTAGTAGTAGTAATCACTTTGTTGTACTCAACACAGGTTTACAAAAATAAATTACAATAATGGAAGTACAAAGGCGAACTTATCCCTATAAGGGATCTCTTCCAGCTAACCTGACCTGACCTTACGCCATTAAAATTTACTGAAATTACAGGTATCATAATTAATTTTCAGGTGTCCGCAATTTCAAGCACCCGTACGCACGCGTATTTGTAATACGGGACACCAATATACCTACCATAATATGAATTGCATTTGGGCTTAGAGTATAATTATTGCTCTAAGCCTATATATTGAGTATTGGTATCATATTACTATCAAACACAATTAATCCATTGAACTCGCTTCAGGGCAATTCAATAAACGGAAATGCAAGGTGAGCATTAAAGTTTGCCCATGATATTGGGCGAGAGCGGAGAGCGGAGCGGCAGGCGGGGCGGAGAAAACAAAGCTGTCACCCAGACTTGTACACCCCATTTCATTTACCATGACGGGATACCGCTTGAGACTGTCATTAGGCGTAAACAATACGAGTATTGACAGTAAAAAATACCCGGCATACTTTCTTTGCCACCACATGCTGACTTTGAAGGGCAGACCTCGTAAATCAATTGTTAAACGATCAACATTATTGTATTTCAAAGAATCTGTAATTAAATGAAAAAAAAAATATATTTTAGGCAACTAGTGGCCCATACATAAATACCTTAAAACTCGCATGCATATTATATAAAAATATATTTTCAAACTAAACACTATAAATCACATTATGATGATTATTGAATATATATAGTTCTAATTCTCATATCAGTCTCTGATTCCATAATGCACCAAAAATCTTATCATATTATTGATGGATTGCCTCAAAAAAATTACGAAGCTTTTATCCCGAATTCATTTATTCTCTAATTTTATACATACATATTTTTTTATTAGGCCTTTCGTCGCTCACCGCTGCCGCTTATCGCCGTTCGCGCAAATTAGTGGCCACACAATTAATTATTGATGGACTTGCCAAAGGGCCAAGCTGACGGAAACCGCATAAAGCATGTCAATGCCAACAAAGAAATATGATTGATGATGCTATTATCGACTTGGTTTTTGGCGTCAAAGCGTGATTTATAACTTACTTCACATGTCTATAAGGGGGCTTCAAAAATATGGTCTCAATATATTGAATTAAGTCGGAACTCGGAGGTAAGGGAAAAAAACGGACAAGTGCGAGTCGGACTCGCCTACCAAAGGTTCCGTACTTTTTACGGCTCGATTCGGGAAATGAATTAGATCTCTACTAGACCTCAACAAGTTACGATATGGATAATTTAAAGATATTTGTAAGATAGATATGTCAAATTTGACGTTTCCGCGATTCTGGAGGTCCTCTTGAACGATTTCGACAAGTTACAACTAAGATATCCAAGTCACATCTAGTCGATATCTGATGTAAATCTAGTTGATCTCTATATCGTCTCTAGATCTTGTGATTATCTCGTTTCCCGAATACGCGTGTTAGTATTTGTTGTAACAGAAATACATCACCTGTGAAAATTTCAACTGTCTAGCTATCACAGTTCATGCGATACAGCCTGGTGACAGACAGACAGACAGACGGACAGTGGAGTCTTAGTAAAATAGGGTCCCGTTTTTACCCTTTGGGTACGGAACCCTAAAAAATAGCCCATGTAGAGAACGGTAGGCACTTTTGACGCGTAATTTGATCCGCTACTATTGATACTGACTGTACAATGTGTATAGTATTGTAATGGCTCCTCTACACGATGGGCCAACGCCGGCCATTCCAAGGGACGCATTTATGTGTTAGAGGGAGCAAGTGATATTGCTATCTCATTCTACCGCATGGCCGCGTCCCTTGGAGTGGCCGGCGCTGGCCCATCGTGTAGAGGAGCCATAACATTTATAACATTATCCGTGGGTTGTACATCAAGACATTTTACATTATAAAAAAAGGATTCTCGAAATTCCACCTATAATAAAAATAAAATTCAATTTAATAATTTTACCGCTTCAATGGAGCTTTATTTGCGAACTGAAAGGTTGGCGGATGTAATAAAGTTATTGTTTACACTGTAAACCCCTTTCACGCCATTTTTGCCTTGCAAATTCATAAAATTAAAATGCTTAGTTGTTAAAATTAAGACAATTTGCAATAATGCTAATTGTATTTCTTTAGTGTAAAGAATTGAGTGTGTCGCTAACCTTACGCTTTTTATTTTCAATGCTAGGGTACCGATTTTGGCTTCAATAGGCCCTAGTTTTACAACCCTATTTCTATGGAGACCCCTAGGCTTAGGATTCAAGCTTGAGAGCGCTCACATAAAAAGAATTTCAACCTATAAGAGGAAAGAGGTCGGCCGTTTCTCCATAAAAAAGTAGTCCCCATTTTTCTTTCTGGATATTGACATTATGGAAAATATTTTGATACAATTTGTTGTATATTAACTATAGCCGTAGGGAACGGTTGATTTTTTTTGTTATTATAAGAGTTAAGAGCATTAAAAAAAATTGCGATGAACGTTTGTATGAAAAAGCGATTTCGCACGAGTTCTCCACTTTCTTCTCAAAATTTATACGATCCTTTCTAAGTTTATGACTAGATTAGCTTTATATACGGCTGATCGCTTCAGTACCAAGTGGAGCATACCCTTTCATACTCCGCTGATTTTGATCTCAAGGGCGCGGGCGGCGCTGAAATCAGTTCCACAATGCTCCAGCCTTTAAAAAACGTCTTATCTCAATAAACGAGTACGTGCCTTAAGTCTTTTTACACAAGACTTATGGATTGTTGAATAAACAATGTATTTAAACTCGTCACAGATTTATAGCTGGAAGGAAGTACATTGATTTATTGGCACATTATTGTGCTGTTCAATTCTCTTATAAGGCATATCTTTTACCTTTTACGTTGTTTGCTTCGTTGTTTATTTTGAAACTATATCACAACATAGCACCACATTAGTACATACCATACAAGTTCGAAAAGTAGGAAATTCGCAACGAGTGGCGATAAATTAAAACATAACCGAAGTGAGAGTTTTATATCAACACGAGTTGCGAATTATATTTTCCCAGTGTATTGTACAACGTTGTATTGTGCTAGTTACCGCCCTAAGGGCGGTAAATTAGCTCCATATGTATGTACTGTCATAGTTCGCACCAGGGAGGTAAATTAGCACAATATTAGGTACTATAAAATATATTTAAAGATGACATTTTCCGTAAAAGTGCACACATAATTACGATTACGGCCCATTTGGCCCTGGCCCGGTTATTTATATTCACTGCTACACCCCGGATCGGGACCAACAATACAAATGCCTTAAAAAGTACTTAAAAAGGCTTTTTAAGCTTGAAAGGAGTAAATTTCTTTATGATTCAATTTAAGACCAAGCCAAACGTTTCAAAAGCTATAACCCGTCTACGGGTTTCTTAACACTTTGAACGACACACCTATTGTGAACGGCGCATCATCATGAACCATGTCGGAAAGCACTAAGGTTGCTTTTGGGCTGCAGGCTCGCGCATCAGAGGACTTTTTTCAGTTAAATGGTTAAAAAATATCTCCTCTTTCAAATTCTCTTAAGCATTTGTCAACTGCCTTATAAAAAGAATAGATTGATACCTCAATAACCAAAATCAGCTCAATAGATCTGACGCTACGGTGAAACACATGATACGACATACCCCAATATATACGGTCAGCACTACTCAGCACCAGTATTAGCAAATATAATTGAAAAAATTTACTCGCAAGAACTTAATGCATAATATGAGACTGAGCTGAAAGAATAATCTAACTAAGTGATCTACAACCGAATTATTATAATCGTAAAGCTGGATGAAAAACTAAAACATATAAACCAAAACTATTCATTTTTATGAAAAGAAGATAAATGCGGATTATTTTTTTGTAAATCACTATATCTAAATGCTGTGGACACTAGACAGTCAGTAGGAATACGACGCTGACTGTACGCGCTCTTCCAACTTTTTCTGCAACTTATTACAAAATGAGTGCAAAACTTACGCCTAAATTAAAAGCCTACGGTAGTAACGATACGCGTCAAGAGCATATGCACGCTGCTCTGCTGACTAGCGGTCCATTATATAATTAATCAATCCGAAACACTCACGAAACTAAAACACCCCATCGTCTGCCTTCCACTCCGCGTTCGTAAATTAGGTATTTGAATTTGAAATCGGAAATCTGGAGCTGGCGATGGACCTCCCGTTTTAAATGCGCTACAACTGATACCGTAAAAGTATAAAACTTTGCATTTTAACATAACTTTGCCCGCCGCGTCACAGTTCAGTAAAAGCGAAATAACTTAAAAGTAGTTATAGATACACTTTCTGGAGAAAGTATAGAAAGCGTATCTTTAACTACTTCTAAGTTATTTCGTTTACAAGTTAGTAGATACAGACACATTTTCTGAAGAAAGTGTATCTGTAACTACTTTTAAGTTATTTCGCTTTTACTGAACTGTGACGCGGTGGGCAAAGTTAAATTAAAGGGCAGAGTTTTATACTTTTACGGTAGGTATGCTTAAAGTTGGTGCCACAATGTTGTTGCTGTCGCAATGGAAGCGTTTATTGATTCACTCATTTTAAAAAGGAAATTGACAGTATCATCACCTGTGGCATTGCATAGTTAAGGTGACAGTCCATTTCCAACGACAGCTGCATTACACTGTTCATTTTACTGTGGAAATTGACAATGACAGCGACGCGTTCAGTACCGGTAGTGCAGCTGCGGTTATAAATGGAATGTTACCATTTAGTCCAAGGAAAAAATGGAAGTTTACAATTTAACCAGTGTTTTTACCTGATCTTAATTTGCTGTAGTACATCGACGGGTCCTAATCCTTCCTTTAGGGACATAATAGAGTATTATCAAACTTGGAAACATTTCCGCGAACATGAACTGTGATCCTGGATCCATTAAATCTAATTGCTCAGCGTTACTGTTAGGATAATTACTTTCGCAGTCCTAATTGATCCTGTTCCGACTAGATTACAATAGAGTTTCTGTTTATTTGATACAAAGTAGATAATAGATAATTATTTATTCAGAATTATCCCTACTATAACATTTAATATTATAAATACCAAAGTAACTCTGTCTCTCTGTAACGTCTTTACGTTTAAATCGATAAATCATCTTCTACATAGTGTACGGTGCTCGCGACTGAGACTTTGGGTACCTGAGGATCTACCGCGAACCACGTTCGACGTGTTGCCTCTCTGTCGCACTTGTAAATTCGTACTTAAGTGTGACAGGGAGCCAGCACCCAAGGCTCTCTGGTACAGCCGACATGAAAGCAATGTCGGCGAGGCTGGTTGACACCATAGAGGAACCCTAGGGGCCTAGGGCTGGCACGTACCTCTCTCTCCGTATCACCCTTGCGATATAGGAAGGAAACGCCGCCAGTGTCTTAATGTCCATGCTGCAAGCCGACTTCCTGGACAGAATGTTATTTTTGTAAAAAATATCTGTTACCTAAATTCTTAAAATCATACTTACAGTTTACAGTGTTTCTCAAGTACGGAAGTTAACACAACGTTTCTTTCCTAGAAACCTCGTTGCAAAGGGATTTAAATTAAAATAATTTGCCTAATAAATATTCTGGTTGAAAAGAACTTTTTATTTATGCAGGCTCGCCAAGCCGTTTATTCTTTGCACCCTCATTTCTGTCTGCAGTCTTATGGACGGTGCCAAAACTTCTTTATATACTGCTGGCTTTTGAGTTTTATTATCTTCATTTTGCGTTAGCAGCGTTTTATTGTACATTTAATAAAGGAGGATTACAGACAATTTTGGTTACAATAAATGAACCGCAAAGATACTTAAAGTTTTGAGAAAATGGTCGTGCTCGGAAAAATGGAACGCGAAAGACAGCAGGGCCCACGAACTAGATGGTCCGACCAAGTTAAGAAGTCCACCTCAGGCAAACTCCGTCAAGCGCATAGGCTAATAAAACATGGTCTTCTCTTCCCAGAGTGACACAAGCCTACGTCACAATAACATGGCCGCTATATATAGCGCTATCGCATATTATCATATAGCGCTGTCGCATGATGACGTAGGCTCGTGTCAGTCAGGTGACCTAGAAAAGACGGGAAGAGAGTACCAGGCGGGGTATATTATTATACCATGGTCAAGCGGTGAGAGGTACGGGAGACCGATACCGATGGAGACAAACAGGAGCTGCAAAACTAAGTGGTCGCGACCCTCAGTGATGAGGAAACGATAAAGAAGAAGAAATTAACTTGATAATAGTACCGAGTTGGCTATGTTTATAGTCAAATGACAGTAATGACACCTTTCTAACTCTCTGTAAGGGTGTAACCTTGCAAGCTTATTGTCCTGTATGATTTCTTTTAGTACTATCACGTACTATGTTATATTGATCTTCTGCAAGTTTTTCAACGTTTAAATTTTGTCGAAGTTCATCTAGCCATAGCATGAATATGGTGCGTCATATCAAAAAAATGAATATAACCTTTTTTGTTTAGAATTTAATAGGGAACATTTCTTTCATTGACACTTTTTTCCTATGTATATTGTATACTTTCCCCAAAAAACAAAAAAAACTCCCAATCGGGACATATTTATGCTAAAAGAGGGGGGTTGCGTCAGGGGGAGGGGACGGGACGCTAGCCTGCGTAAAGCACCATACCCAAAGGTATCATACTACATTCATAGAATGCTGGCTATAATTCGTTTTTCAAAAAACACAATTTTACCGAATTAGTAGCCCTGAACAATCTTTCATGGCACTTTTTATTGAGCTTTCTCTTTATCTAATCATAATTTGCTTCTACGTACAAATATTTGAACAATGTTTTTAATTCGTAATACATTTTGCGATGTTATCAAAGGTATTAATTATCATAACATGAGCATCACAAAATATATATTATTTTAATAAATTTAGGTCCTAATTGGAACCATTATAAGTAGGTTTTAACCTCATTGGTTTTCAAAACTTTCTCCTTGCATGTATGTACCTATATTATTTTCGTGACTATGCATTTAATTTTAATTGAGTTAATGCAATTTAAATAATTTTAAGCGACCTAAACTTTTGAAAACATAGTTCAAATTGTTCCAATCTAAAATAAAATAACACATTACATTACAGACTTCATTTACAAGTTAATTGCTTTAAAACTATTGAAATTATTCATGTTTCGTTTAAAAGCGACTTATTTCAACTATTAAATTTACTAATGCAGATTTATGAATATTATAAGGTTTTCAACCCTTGACGTCACCAAAACTTTGCGTTTAAGCCGCTTGCAAACTTTGTATCGTGAACTTCTGTAATCATTGTACGTACTTATAGGTATAATGCTAATTTTTAGAGTTCCGTACCTCAAAAGCAAAACATGGAATCCTTAGATCACTCGTACGTCTCTCTGTCCGTTTTTCTGATTCTTTGCTTATCTGTTGTTGAAATCTGGCTAGTGCAGTATTTTACTTTTTTTTTACCTTATTGCAATGGGTTAAGGTGAAGAAATGTATACATATTTATGCACTCGACTGTACACATAATTATATGTAAGTAAACTATAGTACAAAAGCTCTCAAACACGGTTCAGAACTATTAACACTTAAAAAAAATTACACTTAAAATCGAGTAGAATATCATCGTTTAGGTGTAAATATTTTTTTAATGTAGCAGTTATAATACGAAACATTTTCACTAAATAAAGAAATAACTCAGACAACACCAAAAGTCCAAAACAGACTGGTATGGATGCTTAAGTGCGTGTTGAACTTCAACCTTTATGTAGTACTGGACTATTGTTAGGTGATTTCACAAAGTAGGATCAAGCCTTTGTGTAGCCAGCCTTAAAGCTGGGAGGCCTAGACCGCAATCCGTCTTTTATCGCAGACCGCGAGACAGTGCGACACAGTTCTCCAATTTCGCATCGCGCTCGCTAAACTGTTTCTCTCGTTGTTATTGTTATGTCTCTAACGTCTGAAGGCTGATTCTATTTCAACAATTTAATATGGTTCTCATATCTGAAAGTCTGGAAGTCGCCAGCAACATGCTGAGGTGGGACCATTTCGTGGCACTTTCTCTTTTTTATGTTTCTCTGTTCAGTATAAGTTTTTATTTTGTGTTTGTGCTCGCGTATAAAATTATTTATATTCTATTCTATTCTATTCTATTCTATTCTATATGATTTCGATACAACCAGTCGACCCAGTCTTAAGTTTGTAAAATGCATACCTAGTAATAACATGTCGAACAAAATACCCACCTGTACGGCTACCACCAGTTTTGACATTGACATATTCGCTCGCGTCTACAAGCATACTTTCTATACATCTCGTTTGCACTAATAAGCGAGTACGAGTGAGATGCATAGAAAGTAAGTTACCTACTTAGACTATGTTAGTGTCAAAACTGGTGGTAGTGGTAAATGGGGTTGGCCGATGGAAGTTTTTAGTAGATGGCGCCATCATAGCTTGCCCTGTCAATCCCTAGAATTGTGTCAAATTTTTGTTTTTTTAATACCCTGGATGCAAGCTCTTTAAGCCAAATCTTATAGAAAAAGGGACAAGCTATGATGGCGCCATCTATGCAAACCTTTGACAGTTGCCAACTCCATTATTTTTTATTCGATAAACTTGTTAGACTTAAAGTCTACGATAGGTACGAAATTTCTGACGATAATGGAACAGAAATCGGTGGATTGTTTACGGAAAGACTAAGAAATAATTCCATGTAACTAAAAATAAAACGGCCAATATCAAAGCCACGACCTGGTAAAGAACTTTAGGAAAGAAAATTGACTTGAGGAAAAGTTTTTACGTTTTGGAAATTGATTTGGACACGTAATTAGTTTTAAACTTTTCGCCGACATTTAGCGTTTCGCTTTTAAATAGAATAAAACAAGCTTTAAGTCACAAAATGAAGCGATTATAAAACATGATCGAGAGACAGAGAGAGAGGTAAATAGATTTGGGTTCATTCTCAAATTATTTGACTTATACATACAATATGATATCAGCATCAAATCGCAAACGCTTTCTATTCTCTAAAGCGCCGTTATTATTATATTTATTTTGATCTGACGTAAATGTTGTTCTGTCATCCTAAGTAGCAACGGCGATAAATCCAGTAGCAATCGTGTGGCCCTGGTGAAAAGGGTACAAGTGTCGGGCAGCGCAGGTGTAAAAGTGTAAGTTCCATGTAACACCTAAGCTGTGCGAGACTTGTAGGTATGTAGGTACCCTTTTTCACTAAGGCCACAGAACTCAACTTACTACTTATTTTCTACCGCAAACGTAGGTCTAAAATTAAATCTCGTATAATTCTCGCATACCATTACATATACCTAGATTTATGACAATATTTATCTTATTGATTTTTAGGTTCCTATGCCAAAAGACTAACAATCGGAATCGTAAACTTACGCTATTTATATACGTCTGTTCATCTACCTGTCTATGTTGAATACAAATCCCAAGTAAGTAGGTACCGTGTCAAGAGATACAAATATTTTGTTGAACAGAACTGTGAAATAAACTCTAACACTCATAATTTGCGCCAGCGCACAAAGTTCGCTGAGGCAGGCGACAGTGACCGAATTATTTCACGTTTTAAAGTTTCGTAATTATTTTTACTGGACTTGCTTTTTTCCCGTTAATTGTTTGTAGAGACTAAAAAAGATTTTTTAATACAGTTGCTCAAAAAGTGCTACTTTACGTAGCTGTTTAGCGTGCGGAAAGTTGGTTATCTCGAACTAGTGCTTTTTACTTTTCCAATTTTTTTAAATTTATACTTGTTCCAATTCACGACTACTTATTGATGAGTGTTAATATTAGTTTCCTTTAAACGTCGTAATCAGCATAAAAACCTACCGTTAATGTAAGAATACGAAAAATATTACATATTTCTTATTTAATTACTTACCTCTTCATCATTATAACACGTTTATTTTTTAATATTCAATATTGAAAATTCCGTTCTTAATAAGTTGACTGAATGGAACGGAATAGCTGCCAAACGCCCATAGATATAATATACTTAAAGACGACGTCTAACCGAGCTGTCACTGTTACCACTTTTGTTTAGTGTACGATTAACAATGTTTTTCTTATTTTTTCGCAACTGTATTAAAAAACGTCGTTCGATACACGTGCGGAAATGTCATTCTTCACTCGTCCCGAGTCTTGCCACTCGCCTGCGGCTCGTGGCAAGATATCTCGGTACTCGTGAAGTAATGACATACCTTCCGCACTAGCATCGAAATGTACTATTCTATTTAGTCGACATCAAGGTCGTGAATTTTTAAAGCGCTTTCAGCGTTTATTTGCGCGTTACTGGTAAAATTCAAATGTTAAAAGCATGTACATAAAAAAAAACAGCTTACCTTAGGGGGAAATAAAAAAATTGGCCAAGTGCGACCGTATTCATCCGATAGAAAAAGTTACTAACCTCACTTCGCTGCACTTATATGTTGTTGTTTTAATAAGTAGATACGTTTTTGTGGACACGAACTCATTAATGGCTCAACCTTTTAGTGGAAAGTATGTTTAGAGCTAGGTTTAAATTCTATTTTATTTTTTCCTAAATTTTGTATGCCCGGTTAAAAAGTTAAGAGAATTGAACACATTTTTTCGGGCTTTGGGAGTTATCATTTCCTAAAACATTCGCTAAATCAAAAAACGCTCTTCGGAACCTTAATCTGGGGGCACGGCAGTGCCTCCGCCAAGACGAGCTAAAAGAAGCGCAAGGGCACTACCTATCTTTTCTCGAAGCGCTTCGTCGTTTTTTTGAACCCTTAAAACTTGGGTTGGTTAAATCTGGCTGTTTTTCAATAACTATCGGGACCGGCTCGCTCTTAACTTCGCTACCCCATCAACACATAGAGGATTTCGGTGTATCAAAACCGATATCAGATGCTCATAACCGCATTCGTGTAAGTACCAATAGGTTTGTTTGTACGAGTAATATCAATTCGCAACATATTTTCAGTCAGGTATGACAACTATAGTGATTTTGTAATGAAATATGTACGTCGAAACACGGACGAAAAATTCAATGTACGGTGCGACATGTCACGCGCGCCTATGCGACGTGCTTTTCATTCCAGGCCTAGGGCGGAAATGTTGCGAGTAAATCCATTTCCGGTGACTTCGCAACAGCACCCAAAATGTGATGTTTTAACGTTTAGACTTAAGTAATAGGAGATATTTTCGCATTGAAACATCTTATTAATATGCAGTGGGTGGTAGAATAATATATATAGGTAAACATACCAACACTATACAGCTAAGATACTTAAATTCCTATATCACAACCTATTTCTTATACCACAGAAGAAATAATAGTACTACCGTACAGAGAGGACACTTCCTACAAACCAGAAGTTTGACAGCGATTCAGGGTCGAACCATGCTATCCCTTTCTAATATATAGCAATATCCCTTTCGGCTATTTAAGGTTCTCAAAATTCAAGTGATTATCTTATCTGTGGTCGTGCACGCACAAGGAAGTCAAGTGGTGCCAACCCTAATAATTGCTCGGAGCAATGCTGAGCCGAACGGTGCCGAGTTCGGCCGAAGTCAAGAGTGTCTCCCCACTGCTTATACCTAATGTCTAATCTGCGAACTTCTGTCAAATATTCTATAATAATCATCTTGTTATACCTCCCAAAGTTATCTTCTATTCACTCTGACAACACCGATTGTCGTATGTGTGGCGAAGAGGAAGAGACGATGAAACACTTAATGTGTGAATGTCACGCCCTCGCCAGACAAAGAATGAAGGACTTTGGAGCAGGATACCTGGAACCAAAGGACTTTAAAACGCTACCCATGAGCTCCATCATCCAACACATGGATATGGTGGGAAAAGCTCTTGAGTAGTTGACGGATCTTTTCTAGGGGGCAATTGCACAAAAGATCCCTATGGGTCGAAGTGTATCCGTAAGGGCCCCCGAAAATAATAAGATTAGATAAGATATCTTCTATTAATTAGTCCGCCAATAAAGTATGAACCTTCATCCAATCCTAATACACTATGCGGGTAAACGAAAATAAAGAAAACGTAATAGGTCCTCGTACAGACCCCATCAGATATATCGGAGCGGCTAAGGCGCTCACAAATACCTGAACACGGCTCTATTGTTAGGGAGTTAGAGTGCGTGTTCAAATATTGTGAACACCTCGGCCGCTCAGATATATCTGATGGCGACTGTACCTCCAGGATCCGCCAAAACAAAACGTGGAGCATGCAAAGTAATTAAAACAAACTTTCCTTTAAATTAATTCTGCTGATTCCACTTCACGTCGAGTTATTTATAATTTGATTTAGATTATACTCGGTTCGAGGGTCCTTAGATCTTTCGTTTAGTGTAATCATGTTACAAAGAATATTGTTTTGTTAGATTACTTTCCGAGCTTGTGTTTATTTAAAGTATGGTATCTACAGCGAAATGACACCACATCCTACAACTACCAACAACAACACAACCTACAACTAGAGAAGCCAAAACATAGTACATAAAATGATTTTTCACCACACCAGCTCGGAAAGGCTTACTTTGCACTTCAAACACTGATAACAAAGTTGCATTTTATTCACATGTGAGGCAAAGTAATCAAATGCAATTTTTCAGTTGTTTACTTATCTTTGCTGGTAGAATTGACTTTTAAATGATGATTTTGGATGATAAATGTTTAATATCATTCATTTGGATATGATTTTGTTTGATATTTTACATTTAATATTTGCTTCGGGTTGGTGTGGTGAAAAATTTTGTGTTTCACTCAGGGGCAAATTTTGTTTAACCCTCGTGCTTTGAAACCCTCGCAACGCTCAAGATTCCAATTTTTCAAATTTTAATTTCATTTTTTAAATTTTTTTTTCCAATTTTTAATTTTGGAATCTTTCGCTTACTTGGATATCAATATTAGCACGAGCAGTTAAACAACAACTTTTCCCCTTGTAAAACAAATAACTATTAAATAGATTCACCATCATCATCTCCTTCTAGCCGAATTGGGCCACAGCGACTGCGTTCTACCGCTGAGAGCGTCGTGATAAACAAAAGTTAGTAGAATAATCGCTCGATATGTTTCATGTTTTATTTCATCATCATCATCATCTCAGCCATAAGACGTCCACTGCTGAACATAGGCCTCCCCCTTGGACCTCCATTCGTACCGGTTGGAAGCCACCCGCATCCAGCGTCTTCCGGCGGCTTTAACAAGGTCGTCCGTCCATCTTGTGGGTGGACGTCCTACGCTGCGTTTGCTAGTCCGTGGTCTCCACTCGAGCACTTTTCGACCCCATCGGCCATCTTCTCTGTTTTATTTATTGGCCTAAAATTATTTCAATCTTGAGACTGTAAATTCAAAATAACTTTCTGCTCGATTCGGGAAATGAATTAGAGATTCACTAGATATGAAATATAGGTAAGTACCTACTTAGTAAAATAGTCTTTACTATTTCATATCTAGTGAATCTCTAATTCATTTCCCGAATCGCGCCGATAGTTGCTTTACGTATTGGTGTGCCTAAAAAATCTTCAGCTGGTAATATTTAGCGTTGGGAATCTTCTGACTGGTGTTGCCGGTTTAAAACTATAACACGAAAACTTTACAACTCGAATAGATTTAGGCTTTTACCAAATTAGCGGCCTACTTTGTTGTTAGAAAATTATAAGCTAAACACGGAATAATTTCTATAAACAAAGTTTTAAGTACAAAGTACCGTAAAATGAGGTGAGTAGGGATTACGAGGGCAGTTAGGTTATGAATGGGGTGAGGAGGGATGGTAGGGGGGTGAGATGGTATTTTTAGACCAGAGTTATCACATTGTTACGTAAATACTTTATTCTCTTCTATTCTTGAGAAGTCAAACTATTGTAGGTAATATTTTTGTCAATTCTAGCAATTGTCCCATCTCACTTAATTCCTGTCCCCCCTAACCCCATCTAGGGGGTGAGCTGGAATTTCCTACTAATTTGTGTGTGGAATCAATGAAATGAAACGACAGATTGTCTGATTTGTCTGATTGACAGATTTGTCATTGAAAAACTTTCATATCATCAAAAAGTTCATACTACCACAGAATAAAATAATAGTACTAGAACTAGATACAAAAAACTCACTCTAACAAAACGCGTCTGTTACGATCAGCACAGATATGGCGACAGCGCCACGCGCGGCTTATGGCTTTCCCCAAAATTGGGGTGGAACGGATGTACTTTTAGCTACCTGTAGCAAAGCGACGAAATCGCGGAGTGAGCCACGCCTGATACTACCGGAACACTTTTAGTAAGTAAAAAGGAAGTAAGTAGGTAGGTATATTTAGTTGTATGGCATTAATACAATTCAATGGTCGCTTTACAAATTTACAAATTAATATCTAGGTTCTTCACCCAATGGGCTGCGTTTTCGCTTAGCTTAAGTAAGTCCAGAGGATCTCCTGTATACTTTCTTTTTGGGCACTCGTGAACAATGTGGGAAATGGACTGTACAGGTGCTCCACAGTCGCACTTCGGTGTATCTCGCCACCCGCACTTAAACATAAATTCTCCGGATCGCCCGCTTTCAGTGCGGAGTCTATTTAGTTGGCACCATTCTCGTCTCGGGGCCGAAAAACCTCGCGGTTTGTGGGTGGGATCGTAACTAGCGTGGGATGCCCTGGGCAAGTTGGCAATCCAGTCCTCTCTCCATTTATCCTTGATGTTAAAGCTGCTCTCTTTAAGTTCCTGTGCCGTATTGTATGGTGGATGTCGGGATTTTAAGCGTAACCTAGGAGGACAGAAAAATTCCGAGTAGACGGGCAGCTTTGGATTCGAGGCAATTTATAGGTAGGTATATAAATCAACGTGTTACATATAAAATTAAACTTTTTTGAGTTTAGAACTTTGGATTTGTCGGGACAAATCCAAAGTTCTAAACTCAAAACCACCCCATTTTATGTACAATATACTGTGTGCACAGGCGTAAGGGTCAGTCAAATTTGAAACACTTATAAATTACCGGTGAATTTAATACCATAGATATAAAACGCTCCTGATTGTTATCCAAGTAAGTACTTATTTCTAATCAGTGACCTCTATTATTATAATAAAATAAGGGTGACAGCTGGTAGCTACAGTTACCAAAAGCATGTGAATGGTTAGTAGACGGCAGTGTTGGCCGAACGTTAAGTAATTGCCATTGGCCATTAACCATTACAAATTGAGCAGTAAATGGCAACGGACGGTTACAGTTTACAGTTCAATTTGTAATGGTTTTGTCAAAAATTGTCAATTGCATTAACATTTCGGCCAACACTGGTTGACGGAAGCAGCTCTGTTAAAACCAAAAATAAATTCAAGCACCCCGTATACCTAATGGTTTAACCTCGCTATAATTAAATTTCAAAAAGTGTTCCATGAACCAAGTTGCTAAGGAACACTGAAAGAAACTTACTCAACTTATCGGGTTCTCAATTATTGCAATCTCATTCTTCATTACTGCGTTGAAACTAGAGATATTTCTTGAAAGTGTATTTATTTTCTCGCAATAAACGTACATAAGTCTCTGCTTGCGGTTCCCTCGGGCCTCATTATAAACGGCTTATTGGACTTGGTACTTGGTTTTACGTTGCGAGAGAGAGGATATTATTAAAGCAAGTAAGTACAACGTACTTATATCATGTAAAAATAGCTCCAGGGGAGACCAAGGAGGGTTGTGACAATGAAAATATCGCGAAAACTCTGATTGTTAGCGAGCTGGAACCAGCCGGCCTAGTCAAGGTGACAATCGCTATCGCTACGACAACAAAACGCTTTGTGTTTCTCTATCACTCTTCTACATTAGTGCGGCAGTGACAGTTCCCTTTCGATCGCCACGGAGCGTAAAGCGATTGGCATGTTGGCTACGCAGCGCTCCTAAACCCCTTTAGAAATTCGCATTTTAACGTAGTACCTGCCAATGGCATACGGCAATTATTAGGCATCGGCCGTTTCCAAGATCTCCGAAATACATAAATATATATACAAAAATTGCTCGTTTAAAGATACTTACGTATAAAGATAAGATAAAATGAAAATGTTACCGACGCTGACGGGAGAAATTACCTGAGTTGATAAAGTGAATGCGAAGTCGCGAGTTTCAATCTCGCTCAAAGCCAAAAAAAAATCCATTTTTATATTACGCTCCAAAAATTTGTAATTTTTGTAACAAGCGGTATTGTTAATTTCAAATTAATGTTATTTCAAACAGTATTAACACAGTTACTGTAATAACAAGCACCTTAATTAAGTACCAAGATTTACTCAAACTATATGTTATTTCGATATCCGGTGTTAATTGCAGAGCTGCACGCTTGGCAAACAACCAGATAATTGTTTCAACAATTATGCCTGTAAAAACATGTAGTTCGTCATGCTTATGTTTAATTTAAATGAAATTAAATGTGGAATTTACAATTACAAATCAATTTGTATTAATTCCACATTTAAGTAATTTAATTTAAACTGTCGTGAGTCCATACTAAGGGCGCGGCCAGACATGCAGGGATTCTTCGAGGGCAGAGCTGATTATTTCATAAATACCAATGGGGTTGGCCCATAGACCTAGGATTCGCTTGCGCTTGACAGACAGCTTAAGTGTGCGAAAGGGAAGCCATCACGTATATGAACATCTCATAAGTGCGAAAGAGTCAGACTACCAATGAGAAAACGTAACCACTTTTGAGTTTGACGACGGCCGCGGACGGCCAAGAGCGTATCACGGTAATTTTCAAATTGAAAAATATACACGGATTAGGACGAAAAGTATTAAATAAAGTAATTCAGTGAAGATGGTGTCTTGTAGTGTGCCGGATTGCAGTGTCACAGGGCCAAATAATCCAAGCAAATACTCATTTCAGAGGATTTATGATATTCCGAGCGAAATTTTCATAGCGATATTTTGTCAAATTAACAGCGTAAAAAGTGTAAGAAGCCGATTTTTACAGTTCATTATAAGTTTTTCTTCCGTTCCGTGCTAATATTTTATCATATTAGTCAATAATTTAGAATATTTTGTGTAAAAACATAAACTGTTAGTTTACGCTAGGGCTTGACAAAATGTTCATATGACAGTATCGATAACTTGTCGGTATATTAATAGCTATGTAATTACATATTTCTTCACAAGACATCATTAAGATATTATCTTTTATAACCGACTTCAAATAATAACAATTGTTATACTTTTTTGAAGGTGTTCATGTTTAGCGTGTCATGATAACTTCACTTTCCAACACAGTAAGAGTTACATTAAGATAAGTCTGCAACGATTTTTATGGCCAACGCAGTGCAAGTGTTATTTATACGTCATAATGTCATAGAATTTTAGTGTTTAAAATAACACATTTGAAAAAGTAGTCGATAAAGCAATCAAACATCGACAGATTATTAATATGTTGTAACATGACATCACTATTTTTGATCTCACATAGACAATTTACGCACACACTTGCATTTCATTTTTGGTCACACTTTTGAAGATTGAGAGTTGTTCTTTGTCATATAATTTTTTGGGTTGGCCGGTCGAAATTTTTAGCAGATGGCGCCATCATAGCTTGCCCTGTCAATCCCTAGAATTGTGTCAAATTTTTGTTTTTTTAATACCCTGGATTCCAGCCCTTTAAGCCAAATCTCATAGAAAAAGGGGCAAGCTATGATGCCAACCCCATTAGATAACCGCTTCATTTATCGACTATTGTTCAAGATGTTTTGGTATTTAGTAAATTTATTCTCCTATTGGTAAATATCAAAACTGTGTAATCGGAGTTTTACCAATTGACAGAACAAAAATGATTTCTGGGTTCGATTACAACATAGAGGACTTTTTTTTCGAATAGGCCTAGTCACTATTAAAACCTAGCTTCCAAACCACCTATTCAATCTTCGCCCCCTTTTGGGTTATACTAAAAAAACAATAATAGAGCTCTACAACAATGGAGTGTACCCGTTCCTAGACAGAAAATGCCATTGGGCGTTCAATCATATTTTGCATTTAAGAGGAAAATATGAGTGATCACCCTATCATCTTTATTTATTCCATTTTACGAAACTCGTGTACAAAAATAGGCCTTAAAATGAAGGGATTACGGTGCATTGTTGTTTGTGGTGCTTTCAAGACCTGAGTGATTATCATTCTTAGCTGAGACAGGATTTTAAGTGAAAGGAAATTAAAATTCCTGTGTAAGTGTAGTACACTTCGAGCAACACGGAAGGGAGGCGGCATTCGTACTATTTCCCCTCTGCCGAGGTACAAGATTAGCGCGTCAATATAATCTAGCGCGGGTAATAAAACTAGTTGCACTTGGATTTTTCACTAGACCGAGTCCAGACACGCGCGTGAACACTGCTGCACAAAAATGCCTGTTTGCTCGGTTTTTTGTTATAAAAAGAGGTCGGGGACATCAAATTTACAAAAAGAAAGTGTTACATTACACATGTAATATTTTTTTTTACATATCATACGTTTAATTACATTTAAATACAATTATTATATTTTAGTCTCAAGTAATTGTTGGATTTATCGATTTTGCTCGCTCAGTACAAATTGCGGATCGGTCGAGCGACAAATCCGACTTCTCATCTCTCAGAATACAATGACATACTTCAACGAAAATGTGTTAGTGTGCGTGTTGTGACACTAGTCACTCGTCCGTACACAAAAAGAGATCGAGGTTTGCAAGATTTGTCTTTGACGTGTGTCATTTTCTATGTATTTGTGTCGTCATTACAGAGGGCTTACCGCAAACCACGTTCGACGTGTTGCCTCCCTGTCACACTTACGTATGAATTTACAAGTGCCATAGAGAGGCAACACGTCGAACGTGGTTCGCGGTAGGGCCTTTGATTGGATTTTGTATGTAAGTGTGTGAGAAGTGCGACTGTGTGCACCTTCCCCCCGCGAAAAATGGCAGAATGATTTGTACGATGAGATATCGCTTGGGCCCCTCCCTTCCGACGTGTCGGAAGCCGGTGTTGCTCGAAGGTAGTACAGGAAACGGTAATGATATTTTATTTCTATTAAACACCACAGTTACGTCTGACGATCTGATCTGATTGACAACAATCAGTTTCTAGTAAAATATAACCTCCTTTTTCATAAAACTAAGTAAACCTCTGTAACAGGCAAAAATTTAAAAATGATGAAAATGATGTAAAGGGGAGAAACGATTATCAACGGAATGTTACATTTGACACACTTTTCTGAATATGCCATAATGTTAATTGAGCAATAGAATTGATCACTACCTATGGAAATAAAAAATAATGATAAGACCCAACAAATTAGTGTTAAAACCTTTTTTTTTTCACAGAATGTATTTTATTTTAATATAAAACTTTATTTGGAATATATTGACAAAAATAGAGCTTTAAATAATAATGTACTTAACGCAATATTTTGTAAACGCAATAGCCATTTATTTGTTATTACATCGAATTTTGCTAAGCAGTAGCGTTTCCAACGCTCACGGGAAAAGTCTGATGTGTTGTATTATACGCCTTGTCTTGTAGTATATTATGGCCATCTAATCCGTATAATACTTCCATCTTCTTAACGCGACAGTATTAACATTATCATCACTTATAGCAGAGGTCTCTGCTATAAGTGATGAAGATGTTATATAATAGAGGTCTCTATTGTTTCCAAAAAGTTTTAAGTCATAATGTATTGTTTGTCCGCATTTTCGTTACCTAGTCCATAATTTATTTGGTTCAGAACGCGTAACTTTTAAGGATTGCTATAAAGCAAACCTAATCTTACCTAACCTACTTATCTATAGGATAACATTACGATAATCTTGAAAAGTTAAGGGTTTCAAGTTTAGGACTAATGGTAATATGACAAACAATACATTATGACTTAAAACTTTATGTCATAAACAAGGGTACTCACTTGGCATGCCCTCAATTGTGCGTTTCTCCTGAATAATCCGGAAACGACCTCCAAACCTGTAATAAATAGTGTGGACGCTATTTATACTGACTTTTCCAAGGCATTCGACAAAATTTGTCACTATACGCTATTGTCTAAGCTTTGGAGGCTTGGTATACATGGCGACCTCTTTCGCTGGATCAAATCCTACGTTGAAAACAGGAGTCAGGCGGTTGTCTTGTTGGGCTATCAATCTCAATGGATGTCTGTCAGTTCTGGAGTGCCTCAGGGCTCTCACTTAGGTCCTTTGCTTTTTACTCTTTATGTGAATGACATGACTAATCACATCCAGAACTCTAAAGTATTACTTTACGCAGATGACACAAAGATTTTTAGGATAGTTAAAAATATTAGCGATTGCGAAAAATTGCAAGATGATTTAAACAACTTAGTTAGCTACTGTGAAATAAATAACCTGTTTCTTAACTTAGATAAATGCAATGTCATCACTTTCTCAAAAAAGAAAAATGTAATTAATTATTCCTACACTCTATCCGGTAAAACCTTAAACAGAGTAACCGAAATCAGAGATCTCGGTGTGATTATGGATAGCAAACTCACTTTTATCCCACACATTGACAAAATGCTAGCAAAATCATACAAACAGTTAGGATTCATTATGCGTGTTGGCAAACCATTTAAAAGCCGCCTAACATATAAAATTCTTTACAATAGTTTTGTTCGAAGTCACCTTGAATTTTGTAGCTCAGTATGGAAACCTTTTTACAAAGTACACATTGACAGAATTGAGCGACTCCAGAAAAGATTTATTAAATCACTGGCCTTCAGGACTGGACTAACCTATACCGCTGACTATACTGATACTTGTAAACGTCTAAATATACAAACTCTTAGTGACCGTCGTGATGCTAATGATTCCGTTTTGCTCTTCAAAATTTTCCGTTCACAATTAGATGCCCCTATTCTTTTACATAAAATCTGTTTTAGAGTTCCGCGAAGACGAGAGCGCCGTTGTCGTAAAAGAAACTTATTTTCTATACCATTCTGCAGGACTGGCTACGGTAGAAACGTATTCATTAAACGCGCATGTAAACTATTTAATGAAAACCTTAAACTTAATGATGTAGACTTCTTTCACTGTACACTAACACAACTTAAGAATGCATTTAAATATTGAATTTAACTAAATTTATAACTTGCTTAACGCACTTAAAATGTATTTTTTGACAAAGTATCAAATCATAGATTTACAAATTTCTAGTATATAGTAATTGCAATAATACAAATTAAGTCTTTCTCTTATATAGTTAATAGCCACGGACCTATTTATATGTTTTTCTGTTATGAAACTATAGGTCTATTCTTATTGTCTTTAAAATATGTTCATAATCCATGTATGACTGTTTGTTTCTGAATAAATAATAAAAAAAAAAAAAAAAACCTTCAAGAAAAGAGCGTTCTCCCATCTTAAATACCGGTAATTGCTTATTAACTATAACCTAAAAATCACATTCGTATAAAATAAAAAGTTGAATAACCTTAACCTACCTATGATTTCTTTTTCTCTTTTCTTAAAGTTAGTCTCAAAATCATACGGTCCGCAAAAACGAATACCCATAAAACATTAGTCCTACTTCCATCAATCGAAAAAACGTAAAGCGGGCTCTCGCGCTATAATAGCAAGGACACCGCCCGAGTCTCGGCGGGTGTGTTCGTAATGATAAAAAATTAATTTAAGCCTTTATTAGGCACGCGCTTTCCTACATGAATCAAACCGTCATCATCATCCTAACATTATCTGTTAGGAAGGTGGTCATCATCATCTCAACATAGGCCTCCCCCGTTGTTTGGGGGGGGGGGGGGGTGAATGCCATAATCGCCACGCTTGGCAGGCGGGTTGGCGATCGCAGTCGAGTACACCGAATTTGAGGGACGCTGCTGCCCGTCCACCGGTGGTCTTGGACGTGGTTTAAGGACATACCCGGGTCCTGGACGTAGTTTAAGGACATACCCGGGTCCAGGAAGGTGATAAGGTGAACATACTAATGCTCGACATGCTAATGCCCAATAGATGATACCTTGCTATCCCCTCTATTGACAATGACTTAAGTTTCAAGATGACATGTACTGGGACCGCGTCGAGCACCAGTACGTTTACCTAATTTGCGTTGCCCTTTTGCGTGGATCGTTGAGACTGGTGTCCGTTCGGCCGTAATCCCAACCCAAAGGGGAGACTAGGCATTGTTGAGCTCCGGTTTACTGAGTATAGTATTTTTACTAAGAGAGAGTTTAAAGAGAGAGAGAGTCGGACTCGTGCACTATACCTAACATATTTTTACAATTTACAATATTTTTTCCTTATAATTGATTAATGCTCGACGTTTTTATAAGCTTTTTTATCTACGGGTCTTTAGTTCATTCGCTTTAGAGATAAGAGGATACGTAATGGTCTATTTTCGCTTATTTCCTTGAATAACATTCGAAAACTTCAAAAACATTCGAAATTTTTACCTTTGTATTTAAATTCGCACGCCTTATCGTTGCAAGAATCGCTAATATTATTAAATCCACGTTTTTCATCCACACAAAGTTTTTCTCATCTCATTAACATAGAATACAAAAAAAAGTTGTGTTTTCAACTTTTCCTCAAAGATGATGAATAAATTAAATATAGTACTTAAAAACTTCAGCCTCCTTGACGGATCGCCTTAGGGACAGACCCTAATAATAATTTATCAAGTTTTTTTTTGGTAGGTATGTCAAGAACCAGTAAGATAAGGGATAATCTCCATACAACGGTGCCTTAGCTAGTCATTGCTGAAGTTTGTGTTATTTTGTATAATTAGCAAAAACGTTCAAAACGATACCATCACAAAAACTTGCTAAAGATGAATATTTGATAGAGCGGCGGGCTGGTAACCTGGGAGTTTTGCCCGAGACAGTTAGTTTTTCAAAGTTAAGTAAGCCTACAGTATAGGCCAATTTTTTTTGTAATCTTACTTAATTAATTAATTAAACGTTTATAATAAAATTTAATTAAAAATTTAAACTACAAACAATATGCCACAGTAAACAATTATACAAAATGTCATTGTACTTAAAAAATACAGGACCGGTAAAATTGAAATTTGGTAAACATATGCAAATCATTACGGGGACCGTTTGTGAAAAATAAATAAAATTGCTCAAACACACTTTTTTGTGTAATATCAACTGAAAGAGATTGTTATGAAAATCTCAAATATAATGTTTTTATAATTGTAAAATAAATTAACTTTGAAGTTATTTACGAAAAATTAATACGACTTAAGAACCTCGTCTTTTCTTGAAGTATGTTAAAAATAGGTGAAATTTTACCATCAAACATCGGAGAAAATGGTTAGGGCTAGGAGAAGGAGATTCCTAGTCATGGGTAAGCTGTCAAATTCTAAATGTCGACCGTGATGATATGACGAGCTGCAAAATTTGACTTTTGCCCATCAATTTGTCAAGTCGAATGGGGCCCATTCCCCGCTGGAATAAAGAACTTTGTCTACATCTTCAATGTGTTTTTGCATATTTGATGAAGGGTTGAGATTGGGTACTCATATATGAGAAAGGTCCTCGTAAAAAGTAACATATATTATTGAGTTTCGTCTGCGTTGTACTGAAGATAAGAGAGATTTGAATGCCCGAGTGATCACATTACTTTAAAATATAGGTACTTATGTAGGAAATTTTGCACACAGACCCGAATTATAAATGAAAAGTATAAATAGGTAAAAGTAGAAATAGGTATTTTCTTCTTCTTTCATTCTTAATTTCACCATGGGTCATGGGAGTCTGAGGTCTGCTTGACGACTAATTCTAAGAATTGCGAAAGAAGAATAAACTTTCAAAATTTTTTTATCTGTAAAAAAATATATTCAATAATACACGCCGCTCGATAGCATAAAAAAGAGTTGTAGGTATACAACTAGGTATAAATATAATGGCCCAGTTGACATTTTTAATAAAAAAATATTATTTGAATGAGTCAGAGACGAATGACAGTCGACATTCAACATCGAAAACAAACGACAATTTGTAACACGAACAGCGTTGACGTGTTATGTAAGAAAGTCGAACTTGTTTCAACGTAAATATATCGAACACGCCGCACATACTCGTCTTTCACAGGATACTCATTTTTCACACCGAACTGAAAAACAGGCTTGCATTCTTCAACCTGCCATTCTGCCTGCTACATCTCCTCTTACATAAGGGTGATTTTTCACACGTTTTCTAAAATACAGTGCAAACTCCATATAACGTCACTCTCGATTTAACAATTCACTTCCTCGACATTTATTGGCTATAGTTGCTTTACTTTCATATTAATTTCTCTCTATATAACGAAAACTATACTCTTACAGCAAAATTTTCAAAACATAAGCAATTACTATTAATTAATTCGCTATTTCGTTTAAACGTTGCACAACCATAGTTACTTACCTAAATGAGTAGGTTTAAGGTTTAAGGTATTAAACAAAAAAGATTTAAGTACCTATTCGTACGTGGAGAAATTTAAGTGCATTAACCAAGACACCCTAATTGCGTGTTTCTGACTCCTACGGACATCCACAGATAAAAACTTTATAACTCCTATACCAGATAAGCGCACCCATAATCACTTGAGTGCACCCAAGTTTTGTGCGTATGAAGTTATGAACGATCCAGTCGTCGAGCTTACAAGTTAATCATTAATTCACTATCTCTTTCAGACTGTGTACAACTATTGTACCTTATACAAAACCAAAAAGCTTTAAAAATTCGTGGGTGCAAAAATGTAGGTGCAATACCTAAGACACCCTAATTGCGAGTTCCTGGCTCCTACAGACACACAGATCAAAAACTTCATAACTCCTATAAGTACCAGATAAGCGCACCGATAATCACTTGAGTGCACCCAAGTTTTGTGTGTATGAAGTTATGAACGATCCAGTCGTCGAGTTCCTTCGAGCTTACAAGTTGGGAGAATTTATTGTAGTTTTCTGTAAGTGAGAGAAAGCTGGCCAAGTTTGCAAAAGTTATGTGTGAATGAGTAGCCAATGTAGTAAAGGGACTCTCTGATATTATGTCGGGCTGTTTGACTACAACAGATCCAATTTTTAGGGTTCCGTGCGTCTGTCTGTCTGTCCGACCATTCCCTTTATCTCCGCAACTACTGGGTCTAAAAAAATACACAAAATAGTACTTTACCTACAGATGACAGAAAAACCTATTAGAAATGTGCAGTCAAGCGTGAGTCGGACTTATGTACGGAACCCTTGGAACGCGAGTCCGACTCGCACTTGACCGGTTTTTTTTCTTTGCTACTGTAACTCATACATTTTCAGTGAGATTCGTAAAATGTAAAAAAATAACTAACCGTGTATTAATACTTTTTATGACTGAGATTTTTAAAATTGGTTACCTACCTATTTTATTTACGCCAGATAGAAGTCCATATTTCAGCAAAAAATTTGTACCTAACTTGGCCTGAACGTTACATGCACGTCAATATCACCCTTGAGCTTCGATCGTTAGACCGACTAGGGCCCCGATTCGGATTTTGAAATAGATATCTATTAGATATCTTTTAGACATCACCAAGATACGATAACGATATGTTTACGATCTAACCTGTCAAATTTGACATTTGCGCGATTCTGGAGATACTCTTGAACGATTTCCACAGGATATGTCTTAGAGATCCAATTCACATCTAATAGATATCTTACTCTATCTAACGTAAAAGTGACATTGGTTGCCCGAATTGCGCTGCAAAAGAGAACTAGTTGATATCTAAACTATAACGTATCTAGAATGGATCTAGTACGTGTCGTCTCTTGAGAATATCTTGAAGTTCGAATACGGCAGTAGGAATTTATTGGGATCCACCGTTTTCGCCGGATCCCCGTGTAAAGTATGTCGGCAACTTCAACAATTAGAATAATGTTATGCAATACATTTTGAAGGGGGCGTTCTGTATTATCGATAAAGTCTGATAAAGGGAAGAGTTGTCGAATGTATGGAGCTACATGCCACGATTCTAGCTCTTTACGATCACACCAAACTGCTAACATTTTGTACAACTTTTTCTATGATTATTATGGACCAACACGGCACGTACGAGTATATTGGTTAGGCATTGTGCGAAGTGCATAGGGAGGATAGTTAAATTAGAGATGTCGTGGGGAAAATATGATCTTAAAAAGAGTAACGGCCTGATTGGAATTTTAAGTTACGTCAAAAATTTGCTAAAGACACGTCAAAAGTGAGCTTTGATCTCGCATGAAAGCGAAAGCGCCCCACGGGAATGATTTAGGCAGGATCTAGATAGGTTGCGATGTAGACTAAAAGGGATATAGGCAAAATATTACACTAGTCATTTTGCGTTCTAGGCCGTCCGCGACTATACCATCTAGGCCTGCAACACTTGAATGATGATGATGATGATGCTCTCCTGACCGATTTCGGCCCCAGCGACTGTGTGCTCTGGACTAGGCAATTTTTAGCTCGTGTTATTCGAGTGTAGCTGATCCACTCTCTGATGCGCTCTTAGGTGGCTCACGTACCCTATCTTCTTGCTAAATACTCGAGCGCATTTTGGGCACGTCAGCACACCACCTACATAGTTGTAGGAAATTGAGGTTGGCGGCCGAGCCTTAAGCTCATCACGTTTTTTGTCGAGCTCACTGCGGCGTTCCGTCTCAAAAATGTTAACTCTATCATTAATGAGGCGCCGCCATTCGGGCCGCTGCGCTGCCTTCCGCTCCCAGTCAGAGGGCTCTAGTTGGCATCTCTTCATATGTCTTTTCAGAACATCCTTATATCGTAAGTACTGGCCACCGCTTTTACGCTTACCATTCTGGAGTTCTGAAAAGAAGATACTCTTCGCCACTCTGTCTTCTGACATCCGAGACACGTGCCCACACCACCGCAGCTGCCGCGCAACACTTGAATACCCGACTAATGTAACTCATAACAGCCAGGGCTGCACCACAATCATGCACAGAGTAAATAATGCAGAAAATGGTAAAATAATAGGTACGTATTGTACAGTTGTTGCAATTGTTGTGATTTGAATTATTAACGTGTATTAAAATTCACAACGGGAGACGTACAAATGGCTAACTGAAACTAAGTAAAAATACATTCTGCAGCTGTTATAAAATTAACACTTCGATATTATATATCGAATTATATATATCGTTGTCTGAGTACCCACAACACAAGCCTTCTTGAGCTTACTGTGGGACTTAGTCAATCTGTGTAAGAATGTCCTATAATATTAATTAATTAATTATTAATTATAATATTAATTAATTAATTAATTAATTAATTAATATTGAACCTTCAGCCAAGCAGGATAGGATTCATTTTTAATTGCTATAATTTTGTGATATTACATACTGGACGTCAACGCGGCCATAGTATCAAATATAAAATGCAAATATGTTAAAAAAGTAGATAAATAGCCATTTGTACGTCACAAATGGCTAACTGAAACTAAGTAAAAATACATTCTGCAGCTGTTATAAAATTAACACTTCGATATTGAACCTTCAGCCAAGCAGGATAGGATTCATTTTTAATTGCTATAATTTTGTGATATTACATACTGGACGTCAACGCGGCCATAGTATCAAATATAAAATGCAAATATGTTAAAAAAGTAGATAAACGTGAAACGTGCTTATTCATTCTTTGCTTGTTTGTACCCTAACTAGCAAATTTTTTTAAAACACACACTAGTTAGTGTCATTTTATTTTGTGCCTTCTCAAAATTAATGCGGCATTTTTTGACAAAGCCGTCGTGTTTACGTCGGGTTTAAATTAAAAAAAAACAAAGAAACCGGGCAAGTGCGAGTCGGAAACGCACACGAAGGGTTCCGTACCATAATGCAAAAAAAAAAACAAAAAAAAAACCAAAAAGAAAACGGTCACCCATCCAAGTACTGACCCCTCCCGACGTTGCTTAACTTTGGTCAAAAATCACGTTTGTTGTATGGGAGCCCCATTTAAATCTTTATTTTATTCTGTTTTTAGTATTTGTTGTTATAGCGGCAACAGAAATACATCATCTGTGAAAATTTCAACTGTCTAGCTATCACGGTTCGTGAGATACAGCCTGGTGACAGACGGACGGACGGACGGACGGACGGACGGACGGACAGCGAAGTCTTAGTAATAGGGTCCCGTTTTACCCTTTGGGTACGGAACCCTAAAAATGAAAGTGTGCATTGAAATTTAGTGTAGTAGTGTACAATGCTTATAGAGATAGGAATGTCGAACTCTAAAGTAAAGTGAGTTGGTGGTAACTAAGTACTTGATATTATTTTTCTCAGTTGTTACCACAGGTGATAGAGATAACCCAGGTGTTACTTACTTGTTACAGCTTTGTGGTAACTAGTGGTAATAACCAATAATTTTTAATTTAATTTAAGCCACCACTTCGTCGAAAAAACAACTTAAATAAAAATCTCTTCCAATCATACTTTTTAATAGGTATTTTAAATCCCCGTAAAAACTCAAATCAGAGAAAATGTAAAATAAATAATTTTGGAAACGAAAATGAAATCATTCCATTCCAGGCAAATCCTTAATCTCCGCCGGAAAAATAATGAATTTCCTGATTAAATAACCGTTCAAACAAAAATCCGGTTTACGTGAACTCGAAAATAAACATTCCTTTACAGACTCATAACTATCAATGGATAATGAACCTTCAGTCTGATGCGTTAAAGTCGTAAGATAAGCTGACATTTTCTTGGTTATGGTAGGTAAAGTTATGAGGTAAAAATCTAACCTAAAATAAATTGCAGGTAAGATAATTATATTATGTGACATTGTGTAGAAAAATCCCGACTTCCTCAATTTTTTACAAGTGTTTATTCAGATTTTGAAGTATTATGCTTGTATCATTATCTTACTTTATAGTTAAGAGTTTTGTTTAAATATTTACTATTTGAGCGTTTTCCAAAAAAACATGTGCATTTCATTCATGTCTTCAAAATATTGACTTCTTGGGCTCATTTTACTCAGAATCATTTGTACATTGACGCCTCATACGTATATGAAAAAATGTGGCCACCTAAGTGAGTAAACTCTATACTTACTTTGCAGTGACAAAGTATGGAAATGAAGGCTGCTGTGGTTAGGTGTGACTAAATATATCGTATTTTCACAGGAATTTGAGGGTTATGAAGGCACCATAGTGACAGAATGTGGCTGTCGCTTTTGTCACTATCGATTGATGGTATTTATTTTGTTTTAGCGATTATGAAAAAAAAAGGTATTAATTATATAAATAAGTAGGTGTTTGATCGGTAACGTAAGGCAACAGGTACCTAAAATTGTGCGCCGCGTAATTTTGCATATTTTATCCAAATAAAAACAAATTAGAAGAAAGAAACTCCGTTACAAAAAACATTTTGTGATTTTGTCCATTTGTCCTTTAGTTTATAAATATTTGTACCAAATATCGCTCACAGATGTACAAAATTAGTTTTATTATTATATCTTATTGAGCAATAAAAACGAAAATATTTTTATTAGGTTAGATAATTATCTACTATTCTTTTGTTTGCATAAAAAACAAAACTTCCCGTTAGCTATTTTCTCATCATCACTGTGTTTTTACGTATTTGATAGCCAAATAATTGGAATTGAGTTTACGAAACCGAAAAACCCGTGGCCAAACGTCAACCAGCCCGGAGCGATAAACTTAAACCCGACAATATTAGCAATAAAATGGTGAGTACTTTGGCATTCGGCCGTATACTGCCAAAATCTTCAGCACTGATCACAGTCATCACTCATCAAGTTCACAATGAACACATTTGTGTGTCTTAGTGTTCTGGCTTGTGCCGCTTGTGCCTTCGCAGCGCCTCAGTCAGGAAACCAACTATTGCCATTTTTAATTTCTTCTCTTTTTTGTCAGACTTAGTATTAGTAGGTACCTAAATTAAAGTAAGAGCAACCGTTTGAAATCAATCACACGATACTAAGTTGTCAATAACCGCCAAGTGAGCATTGTTTGGATTACCGTTCGGCAATGCTGACACAACATAACGCGGCTAATCTGCCTCCCGCCATTACTGGGGCAGTTCATTATGATCTAACACATCGCTGATTTGTCCCCCGACTCCTACTACTGTTAACTATAGTGGCACTTTTGTGGCAACATTGTTTTTTGGTAAAGATAGGATACTGAAATTATATAACCTTTTTCGGTATAATTCGGGTGTTCCTGTAGCCATTGAAGTAAGAGCTACGGTCTACAATCCTGCCCCACCACGTAATTTATTTCTTACTTACCTTTAGAGCCATTGAAAGCTTGTTTGAGTTTGATATTTGATGCGTGAGATTTGAGAAAAAATAAACGAAATTTAAACCGAAACTGTAGCAATAGAAAATTAAAGTACCTAGTACCAAAATAAATGTGAACTAATTTAAATAGATTTTAGTGCCTTAAGTTTGGTATGCGCCTGATTTTAAAATGCGAGCGTTAGTTTATGGCGATTGTATGGTGGCAGGTAAGTTCATGTGACTCTAAAATACAGTAAGGAAAATACGGGTATTATAAATTATAATACCTCGCGCACGGGATAGTATAGCCGCGCTCGTGCTAAACCTCATGTTCGAGTTAGTTCAAATAGTTGGGGATGAATTATCAGTCAGTACCGGCCAGGCGTAAACACAAACAACGCCATGTTGGGCTCACTGTGATTGCCACTAATCATCGCATTAGACAATCATTTGTACACCTAAATAGTAAATAACTGTGCACAATTCGTGAACAATAGATATAAATACATTTTGTATATGTCCTTTGTTGTAAGAGATATAAAAACAGGAAATGATTGAAGCATATGTTACTATTCAAATTTGGTGGTAGTAGTTCAGAGGTTGCAAACAGATAACTGTAAGTAAGCGATAGTAACTTGGTATAAATATTAGTAAACCTTTTTGCAGATATTTTTGGAGCTTAAATGTAAAGGTACCTACTAAAGTTTGCTCAGTGCTTAAGATGCTTTCTGGTCGGGTTTAGGATCTCAAAAATTTGTGTGAATACACATCGCTGACGTATTTTTAGAAGGTATTATTATGTGGTAGATACTAAAACCAGAATACTAATCATAATAAAAGTGTGTATTGCAACATTCGTGTGAAAAATATTATAAACACTTGAACTTGTTGGTGCCAATAACTGCAAGATTATCAAGTCGCTTTACAATAAAGTTATACTTAAAAATTGCTTCATGCCTTTAGCTGACTAAATGTAATTTTGATTGATTTGTTCTGACACACTAATTAAAAAAAACACAAACGAAAGGCGTAGGAAGCGGGCAAACATTTAACTTAAATTATTTAAAACAAATAATATATGCAAAATAAGTCAATAGGTACCAGTTTAACCTTAAAAAAATAGTTTGTATTTTTTGGATCAGTACATACACATTTTGTAATAACACATTTTAAACAGGCTGTCAATGTTGAATTTACTACAAACCCTTAAACTGATTCTAAAAAAATCAAGTTGATAAAGAAAACCTCATCATTACACAATATTTTCCGTAATATTTACATTTCCAGCCTTGCTTGCGAACCTCACGTCAATATCTGGTTTTTCATTAGGATCGAAATCAGACTTGGGAACTTCGGTAACGTTACTGTTGATTTCATCTCCACAGTTCGTTGGTACTTCTGTCGCCACAGCCACTTTATAAGGCACGGCAACTGTAAGTTCTTCGTTACCATAGTACCACTTAGCAGAAGTAGTATTAAGCAGATCCGTTAATATCTTCACGTTCACATACTTATTGTTATCATCTTTTTCAGCCTTGATGTAAAGCACACGATGCTTGATCTTCACTTCAATTGTACTCTCATTGTAATTAGGAAGACTGACAATATATTTGTAGACATCTTGCTCATAAATTTCTTTGGTAATGATCCCCTGATTTTGAGCGCAGATATTTTTCGCTTTGTTGTCAACTTCGATGAGGTCGTTGGCAAGGCGATGGAAGAATCTCTCGTCTCTGTGGCCCTGATGGCGCTTATAATCGTGATGGTGTCTGTGGCAGAGGGTCGGATGACTCTTGCACCACTGATGAGGCTCCACAAAATTTAAAATAGCGAGAAATAACAACACTCGATACATTTTCAATGTGTTCTTTACGGGATAACAGTGAATAATGAGTGAGCAGAGCGCTGTTTACTGATAACTCTGTTAACCTATTACGAATACAAAGAGATAAGAAGAGCGAGACGTTGAACAGTAAGTGGACTTTGTTAATTAATCGTTATTTTTATTGTTGTACCAAGGGTATGTCCTAAATAAAGTCCGCCTGTAGAGGTTTTATTGCTCGAATAGTCGTACGTCCATTGTTATTATTAGAGTTCCCCCAAATATGTCAACGCGGAATCGGCAAAATCCGATGGAAAAAAGCTTTATGTCTGCGCAATAAGAGCGAAAAAGTCGTCGTTCGGCTCGGCTCGCATCGGCCGGCGCCGGCCGACGCGTCGTCGGCTTCTTCGCTCTTATTGCGTGGACATAAAGCTTTTTCCTATCGGCTTTTGCCGAATGCGCGTCGATATATCTGGGGAGACCCTTATACTAAGTATATGACGCCACGACATGAGTACCTATTCGTAAAGATTTTTTAAGGCATTTCTAGCCAAACCAAATATTTAAACTGAATACCGACCCTGGTGCGATTCAACAAGAAGGAAAGAAAGAAAGCTGTCTATTTGTTGTTTGGGAGTATTAAATAAATAAAATAAAAAGCATTTATTGATTCTCTACGAGATTACAGTATGTTGTATAGAAATATGCATAATTAAGTTTTGTTCGTAAAGACCCCTCTTTGGTTGAAAAAAAAATCAAAATCAAAATATACTTTATTCATGTAGGCCTAGCAACAAGCTCTTATAAATCGTAATTAATCTTAATCTATGAAGGCCTCCTCCAGTTTTCTCCAAGTTTTTCTGTTCTTGGCCTTCTGTGGCCAGTCTTTGCTAGCTGTAGTCAATTATTTCATCGGTCCACCTTTCTTTGGGCTTTCCGTGTTTCCTGGTCCCGGTGGGACCACGCCATAGCGTGGTTATTTTTGCCCATCTGTCCTTGTTTGAGCGTGCTACGGGAGCGTTTGGGAGTATTATTGGCCTGTTATTGTAACTTGGCACCGACATCAAATATATAAGATGCTAGCGCTTATAAAAGGGATATTTAATATTATTTAATTATATAGTTGTCGTCGTGTAAGGCAATCCATCACATCCTTATCGAATCGCACCAAAATCATGGTGTTCTTCAAAAGTTGGCTTGGACTTCAAACATATCAGTTGGTAACGCATAGACTTAAAAAGGATAATATTTTATTTCATCCTTTTTGAAGTCCGTTTTCTTTTTTTCTAAGCTTTATTTTTCCATTTATTCAGTTTAATTAGTTTAAGTGTAATTTTTGGAATGATAATTTGGAACATAATTTTTTTCCTGAATGTCATTATAAAATACTTTTGGTTTGTCGTCATGAGATTCATGAGATTGTATTATTAATCCGTCAAAATGTTTTATAAAAACTTGATGATAAGAAACAAAAACAAAAACCACCCAAACTCCGATACACGATGCATCTTCGTCATGCTCCTACGGTACAAAATCGTGAAAAATGAGCGAGTAGCGAAGAAATAAAGTGTTTTATGTGCTTTTACTTTTATTGGGTCGATAAAACTGGCCTTTATTGGCAGGTCGTGAACGAATGAAGTATTAAAGTAATTTAATGTGCATGATTTTAACACGAGATGGCTGGATTTTGTTATTTAGTAAACAAAAGGTCCGTTATGTGCAAGTGTATATTTTTTTTGTATAAGTCCCACTTCACGTCTAGATGCAGGCTCAAAACTTCCACCTACGCTACCTCATTGCAGTTCCTCTATGCAGAGAGTTGCTATACATCAAAAAGTGGTACGCCGAGCTCTGCTGAATCTTGACGTGAATAAGGCCAATGGACCAGACGGTATACCTGCACGTGTACTAAAGCAGTGTGCGCCTGAGTTGTCTCCTGTACTGACACGCCTGTACCGCCTCTCTCTCCAAACAAGAACGGTGCCGAAATCCTGGAAGCTTGCAAACGTGCAGCCAGTACCCAAGAAGGGTAGTCGTGCTGATCCCTGCAATTACCGACCAATCGCCATTACCTCCATGCTCTGTAAAGTCATGGAAAGGGTACTTAACGGCAAACTGCTGGCATACCTCGAAGCAAATGATCTGCTCAGTGACCGTCAATATGGCTTTCGCCGAGGTCGGTCTACTGGGGATCTTTTAGCGTATGTCACGCACTGCTGCGGCGAGGCCATCGAGAGGAACGGTGAAGCGCTTGCTGTTTCACTGGACATCTCGAAGGCCTTTGACAGGGTTTGGCACGCAAGTCTCCTTAGCAAGCTTCCTGCTTACGGCATCCCTGCTGATTTTTGTAGCTGGCTATCTGATTTCTTGAGTGAACGGTCGATCAGAGTAGTTATTGATGGCTGCTCTTCGGACCTCATGGCCATTGACGCCGGTGTTCCTCAGGGGTCTGTTCTCTCCGCAACCCTTTTCCTGCTCCACATTAACGACATGCTGCAACCCAGCATTGTAGGTTATGCAGATGACAGTACGGTTGTTGAGAGATATTTGGCTAGTGCAAGGGACAGCAGGGAGGATATACGTTCACAGAGAGAGGCCATGGTTGAGCGAATGAACTTGACCCTTAGTCTCGTTTCCCAGTGGGGTGATGACAATCTGGTCACGTTCAATGCCTCCAAAACGCAGGCGTGTCTATTTTCCGCTAAACGGAGTCCATTCGACCTAACTCCTTCTTTCCGGGGTGCATCTGTACCTATTACCGACAGCCTGGAACTCCTCGGCATGGAGCTGAGTTCAGTCCTCGGCTTCGGCAGCTTCATTGAGTCTAAAGCACAAACTGCGGCCAGAAAGCTGGGCGTCCTAAATAAGGTGAAGCGATACTTCACACCTGGACAGCTTCTAACACTTTATAAAGCTCAAGTCTGGTCGTGTATGGAGTATTGCAGCCACCTGTGGGATGGCTCAGCTAAATACCAACTCGCCGCTTTGGACTCAGTGGAGCGCAGAGCCAGGAGGATGATTGGCGACAAGAAGCTAACGGCTAAGCTTCAGACTTTGGCCCATCGGCGGAAAGTCGCCAGCCTGTCGGTATTCTACAGGTTGCACTTCGGGGAGTGTGCCCAAGAGCTACACGAGCTCATTCCACCGTCCCCATTCTACCATCGGACTTTTAGACGCACGGCCGGTTTCCATCCTTACTTGGTAGATATTCCGCCAATTCGCACTAAGCGCTTTGCTTCTACTTTCCTTATGCGCACTGCCAAGGAATGGAATTCCTTGCCGGCGTCTATATTTCCGTGCTCTTATAACCCGGCAACCTTCAAATCAAGAGTGAACAGGCACCTTCTGGGCGAGCTCGCTCCATCGTAGGCCACGTCTACGCCTCGGCTAGTCTGTGGCCATGAGTAAACCCATGCATAATAAAAAAAAAAAAAAAAAAACTTGCACCATTCCACGAACTCGAGGTTAACAGGTTAAAAATGGAGTTACCATGGTTACTGGTACTATTTGGCACTGGGTTAACAGTTTAACCGCTTAACCCCGGGTTAGTGGGATGGTGCAAGTGAGCCTAAGGGTCATAAACAAATAAACTAGTACGTAATTCAAGCCTGCCTTATTATAAATATGAATTGCTTTCATACCAAAAATCACTCAAAATATCGTCTAAGCGCTACTTCAATAACCCGGGGTTAACCGGTTAAATCGGACTTACCATGGTTACCAGTACAATTTGTGTAAAAAAATACGAGATGGGAACGTCCTATATCACGTAGGCAATAAGGATACTCGTACGTTTACGAGTTAAGCACGTAAAGTACCTATCAAATGAACTTGCGTTCTCAAATGTAACGGAGACACGTTTTAAATCTAATCCAAGGTAAGTAGGTGCTCGTATTAAAAATATTTCGTCCTGTTTTTTTTTTTATATCCGATATATCTCATGGCAATTGCTCAAAGACAAAAAAAAAATACCACACGGTGTTTTACCGGTTGCAGATTGCAATTGTTTTTGTTAAAACGAATGCTAGCGCAAATTTTTGCGATTAATTTACCAAGCGGAACCTACATTCTATTAATACCTAGTGGCAAAACGAGACAGCTATAGATATAACAGAATCAGCTGCAAACAAGTATATAAATAAATGGAACGCTATTTGCTTCGGAAACGCACGCCAATATCGATGATTGTTATTCCCGTTGCTGATGGCTATAGCTGTGGTCCCTAAGGCTAAAGATAGGAGATAAAAATTGTTTATTATTCAAGTAGGCTGCCGTTCCAAAGAAGAAAGAGATGACGAGCGGGGATGAGACGATACTTGCCAACTATAATAGCATTGGTTGTAAATGTTGTAATCCACATGAAACTGTACTCTCTGCTTTATATTTGCTGGATTTAATTACGAAGGCAACTAAGGGAGTCAGGACAGAAATTCAAAATTTTCTGACTATCAAAGGCAGGCGTCCGCATCGATACTTTCCAGATTACTGGCAGCACCGGATTAGCGAGGGTCCAGATTAGCGAGACTACTGTAATTTAATTTTTAGGGTTCCGTACTCAAAGGGTAAAACGGGACCCTATTACTAAGACTCTGCTGTCAGTCCGTCCGTCCGTCTGTCACCAGGCTGTATCTCACGAACCGTGATAGCTAGACAGTTGAAATTTTCACAGATGATGTATTTCTGTTGCCACTATAACAACAAATACTAAAAATAGAATAAAATAAAGATTTAAGTGGGGCTCCCATACAACAAATGTGATTATTGACCGAAGTTAAGCAACGTCGGGCGGGGTCAGTACTTGGATGGGTGACCGTTTTTTTTTGCCTTTTTTGCATTATGATACGGAACCCTTCGTGCGCTAGGCCGACTCGCACTTGCCCGGTTTTTAGGTGTTCGCAGGCACTAGGTACTGCGATCAGCTACGATGCAACATGACCAGCTAACATGAGTTGCGCTCTCGCGCGCGAGCTTATACTTGATGGCTCCTCTACACGATAGGCCAGCGCCGGCCACTCCAAGGGACGCATTTATGCATTAGAGCAGCGGTCGGCAACCTGCGGCCCGCGGGCCGCATTCGGCTCGGGAGCAAGTGATATTTCTCATCTCATTCTGCGTCCCTTGGAGTGGCCGGGGCTGGCCCATTGTGTAGAGGAGCCATGAAGTCGCGCTAGATGTATGGAGTCACAACTCATGCTAGCAGGTCTGGTTGGCTGAGCAGAACGCTCGGTAGACCAACGGAAACATCAGCCACGGATCAAATGCGTACAAATGTGATTTGCCGCTGGTAACTTTGTAAACACGCTCCCCCAATAGCTTTTGGCACAGACATGTATGGCATTAGCCTCCACCCGAAAATTTATCGCCTTTAGGTGACAGTCCATTTCCAACGACAGCTGCATTACTGTTAATTTTACTATGGAAATTGACAATAAGAGTGACATTCCATTTCCAACTGCAGCTGCAATACTGTTCATTTTACTATGGAAACGCGTCGCTGTCATTGTCAATTTCCATAGTAAAATGAACAGTATTGCAGCTGCAGTTGGAAATGGAATGTCACTTTAACACCGACGCATTCAGTACCAGTAGTGCAGCTGCGGTCAGAAATGGAATGTTACCATTATAGCCAATGACCTTTTATTTATGATTATAGCGTGTCATAAGCGCGCTTCAAGCCTCAAATAGGTAATAATCGTTTATCTTATTCTGTCATATTGATTTACGTACCTATTTTAAAGAAAGGGAGAGAAAAAAAATTTTTGACAATTGAAAGTCCATATTTTTAAATTAATTAAAACATGAATAACTAATTATTATGAATAAGTGGGTAAATAAACCCATATTAAATTTTAAATGCAAAAGTTACTCTGCCTATCTGTCAGTGTGTCACCAACTACTTACAACTACTCTATCTCCTCCATAATGAGGGCGCCACTGGACGGTCGACCCAGTCTTAACTAAATATTGTAATCGACCGAAAGAATTTGCTCCCGTGCAGAGCATGATCATTGGTATTATAAAATATTTCGTGGTCTACTTGACTACCTATATATCTGTGGCGTCACCAATAGTATTTGAAATAGCGTTGCCGTTGTCAACAAACCATTTGCCTTTTTTCGATGCCGGCTAAAAGGTATGTAATGAATATTTAGAGAATGTCCCCCATTTATTTACTTTCTAGTTCATTTATTTATTTAGTTCATATATTTAATTGAATAAAAAACCTTTCCATTTACAATCTACTCTATTCAGTTAAGTCGGTAAGTAATTCAGTTAAAATATATCTAAGGGCCCCCCCACATCTAGCGTCTTTCGAGCGTCGGCGTCTGTCGGCGTCTGGTCAGCGCTATGGAAAATGACGCTCGAAAGACGCTAGATGTGGGGGGGCCTAAAGACCGCAACACACTTTGTTGTGGTGTTTACCCAAATATTTCATAATTTTTGTTTTTATTTGTGGTTGAAATACTTAAATCAAGATGGTTATTTTGTCAAATAGAGCAAAGTGCGTTGTGGCAAAGTCTCTTAAGGCTCCTCTTTACGTTGGGCCAACGCCAACGCCAACGAGGGACGCAGCCATGCGGTAGGATGAGATAGCAATATCACTTGTTCCCTCTAACGCATAAATGCGTCCCTCGTTCGCGTTGGTGTTGGCCCAACGTGAAGAGGAGCCTTTAGAGCTGAAATGTGGTAGGCTCACAAGGTAAATAATTGAATAATAAATAAATAATTGAATTAAAATACCTGATTATAATATAATTGAATAATCTTAGGTATATCATCATCATCATCTCAGCCATAAGACGTTCACTGGTGAACATAGGCCTCCCCCTTTTTTATGAGGGGGTGGTGAATGCCGTAGTAGTGCTGAATTTGAGGGACGCTGCTGCCCGTCCACCGGCGGTCTTGGACGTAGTTTAAGGACATACCCGGGTCCTTAGGTATATAAAAGTTTCAAAATATGTTTAGAATCATGTACTTCTTGAAGTTTATGATCTGACTGTATTCATAATTATTATAAAGTATCTACAAGTTTTATGAAAATGTTGGACTTAAAGTAATGTTCCCAACTTGAAACAAAGATGTTATTCTTCAGTTCTTTGAGTGGATTGTGTCAGCAGCAGCATTGCTATCAATTTGCTTGATAAATTGCGTTGCTGCCATTTACAGAATGTATACCTATAGGATAAATAGACTGAAGCGGAGACCGAATTGTATAAAAATAAAGTCTACTGATATTTTAATAATAATCGATCTATCTTTAAACGAGCAATTCTTGTTTATTTATTTTTATGTATATTTACATATTTATATATATTTCGGAGATCTCGGAAACGGCTCTGATGATTTCGATGAAATTTTCTAGGGTTTTCGGGAGCGAAAAATGGATCTAGGTCTTATCTTTGTGAAAACGCGCATTTCTGAGTTTTTATATGTTTTCCGAGCAATGCTCGGTCTCCCAGATATTTCTTGCTAAGTAAATGATTACAGTTAATTTTATTTCTAGGTTTAACTTTAGTTTTAATTTGATATACTTAAAATTATAGTTTACTTATGACCCGGTTTCTGAACCGAACATACTTAATTGGAGAGAGAAAACGATAACCTCGACGCTTATCATTAACAGTGGCACAACTCAAAATGAAATGCTATTGCATTTAATATTCTATCTTTTACTGGTAAGATTTAAAATCGAATGGCATTTCATTTTGTTTTGTGTCACTATTCATGATAAGCAACGACCTAGGTTTAGTTATATGACCAATCTGAAGAGTCGAACAAGTCCTTATGTTACTGGTATCTGCACTCGGCGTGTATTAATACCCGTCGCCATTGTGATAGTACAATGCCGGAGCCACGGAGCGCTGGGTAATGTTAAAGTTAAGCCATAGTGAAGACAGAGCAGTAGTCTTACTTGCGAGGTGCGTCCACACCTGGGAAATGTGTCGCTATTGCACCATTCGTAAACCATTTGTGAAAAGGTAACTGTTCGCGTGCATAATACGATTATTTTAGAGTACGCAACTCACTAAAAGTCGAGTGATATTGAAATTACTTACATTGAGCACCATAGAGGGAGGATACAGTAGTGTAAATTCTTCTTCTTTTTGTGCCTCTTCTACCAGTGACATTATGTATCCATCTTTCAAGGGAACACCATACGCGTCCAACTGCAGCTGCAATACTGTTCAATTTCCATAGTAAAATGAACAGTATTGCAGCTGCAGTTGGAAATGGAATGTCACTTTAACACCGACGCATTCAGTACCAGTAGTGCAGCTGCGGTCAGAAATGGAATGTTACCATTATAGCCAATGACCTTTTATTTATGATTATAGCGTGTCATAAGCGCGCTTCAAGCCTCAAATAGGTAATAATCGTTTATCTTATTCTGTCATATTGATTTACGTACCTATTTTAAAGAAAGGGAGAGAAAAAAAATTTTTGACAATTGAAAGTCCATATTTTTAAATTAATTAAAACATGAATAACTAATTATTATGAATAAGTGGGTAAATAAACCCATATTAAATTTTAAATGCAAAAGTTACTCTGCCTATCTGTCAGTGTGTCACCAACTACTTACAACTACTCTATCTCCTCCATAATGAGGGCGCCACTGGACGGTCGACCCAGTCTTAACTAAATATTGTAATCGACCGAAAGAATTTGCTCCCGTGCAGAGCATGATCATTGGTATTATAAAATATTTCGTGGTCTACTTGACTACCTATATATCTGTGGCGTCACCAATAGTATTTGAAATAGCGTTGCCGTTGTCAACAAACCATTTGCCTTTTTTCGATGCCGGCTAAAAGGTATGTAATGAATATTTAGAGAATGTCCCCCATTTATTTACTTTCTAGTTCATTTATTTATTTAGTTCATATATTTAATTGAATAAAAAACCTTTCCATTTACAATCTACTCTATTCAGTTAAGTCGGTAAGTAATTCAGTTAAAATATATCTAAGGGCCCCCCCACATCTAGCGTCTTTCGAGCGTCGGCGTCTGTCGGCGTCTGGTCAGCGCTATGGAAAATGACGCTCGAAAGACGCTAGATGTGGGGGGGCCTAAAGACCGCAACACACTTTGTTGTGGTGTTTACCCAAATATTTCATAATTTTTGTTTTTATTTGTGGTTGAAATACTTAAATCAAGATGGTTATTTTGTCAAATAGAGCAAAGTGCGTTGTGGCAAAGTCTCTTAAGGCTCCTCTTTACGTTGGGCCAACGCCAACGCCAACGAGGGACGCAGCCATGCGGTAGGATGAGATAGCAATATCACTTGTTCCCTCTAACGCATAAATGCGTCCCTCGTTCGCGTTGGTGTTGGCCCAACGTGAAGAGGAGCCTTTAGAGCTGAAATGTGGTAGGCTCACAAGGTAAATAATTGAATAATAAATAAATAATTGAATTAAAATACCTGATTATAATATAATTGAATAATCTTAGGTATATCATCATCATCATCTCAGCCATAAGACGTTCACTGGTGAACATAGGCCTCCCCCTTTTTTATGAGGGGGTGGTGAATGCCGTAGTAGTGCTGAATTTGAGGGACGCTGCTGCCCGTCCACCGGCGGTCTTGGACGTAGTTTAAGGACATACCCGGGTCCTTAGGTATATAAAAGTTTCAAAATATGTTTAGAATCATGTACTTCTTGAAGTTTATGATCTGACTGTATTCATAATTATTATAAAGTATCTACAAGTTTTATGAAAATGTTGGACTTAAAGTAATGTTCCCAACTTGAAACAAAGATGTTATTCTTCAGTTCTTTGAGTGGATTGTGTCAGCAGCAGCATTGCTATCAATTTGCTTGATAAATTGCGTTGCTGCCATTTACAGAATGTATACCTATAGGATAAATAGACTGAAGCGGAGACCGAATTGTATAAAAATAAAGTCTACTGATATTTTAATAATAATCGATCTATCTTTAAACGAGCAATTCTTGTTTATTTATTTTTATGTATATTTACATATTTATATATATTTCGGAGATCTCGGAAACGGCTCTGATGATTTCGATGAAATTTTCTAGGGTTTTCGGGAGCGAAAAATGGATCTAGGTCTTATCTTTGTGAAAACGCGCATTTCTGAGTTTTTATATGTTTTCCGAGCAATGCTCGGTCTCCCAGATATTTCTTGCTAAGTAAATGATTACAGTTAATTTTATTTCTAGGTTTAACTTTAGTTTTAATTTGATATACTTAAAATTATAGTTTACTTATGACCCGGTTTCTGAACCGAACATACTTAATTGGAGAGAGAAAACGATAACCTCGACGCTTATCATTAACAGTGGCACAACTCAAAATGAAATGCTATTGCATTTAATATTCTATCTTTTACTGGTAAGATTTAAAATCGAATGGCATTTCATTTTGTTTTGTGTCACTATTCATGATAAGCAACGACCTAGGTTTAGTTATATGACCAATCTGAAGAGTCGAACAAGTCCTTATGTTACTGGTATCTGCACTCGGCGTGTATTAATACCCGTCGCCATTGTGATAGTACAATGCCGGAGCCACGGAGCGCTGGGTAATGTTAAAGTTAAGCCATAGTGAAGACAGAGCAGTAGTCTTACTTGCGAGGTGCGTCCACACCTGGGAAATGTGTCGCTATTGCACCATTCGTAAACCATTTGTGAAAAGGTAACTGTTCGCGTGCATAATACGATTATTTTAGAGTACGCAACTCACTAAAAGTCGAGTGATATTGAAATTACTTACATTGAGCACCATAGAGGGAGGATACAGTAGTGTAAATTCTTCTTCTTTTTGTGCCTCTTCTACCAGTGACATTATGTATCCATCTTTCAAGGGAACACCATACGCGTCAGGTAGGTATCAATTAGAATAATATCGAAATACTCAATTCATAATAAAACACATCGCTTCACGCGGAGGGCTTCACGCAGCACGCTCCGATTTAGTTCTAGTTAATACTTAGTATTCTTTTTTGAACGTTAGTTTCTGTCATGGACAAAAAATATAAGCAGACTGACGACTGACAAAGTCGATACAAAACCGCGCTCCTCCAATTATTCAGTGCCAGCTATTGAACGTAAGTTAATTTTTTTGGCCAGAGGTCTAAGTACCGAACAAAGCTTATGGAACTGAGACATGTTCAGTGGCGGATTTCCCGTAAGGCACAGTAGGCCCGGGCCTAGGGCGGCGAGATATTAGGGGCGGCAAATTGTGACAAAAGATTCGCTGATGATAACAAAAAATAACTCAAAATTAGGCCAGGCAACGAATTCTCAAAAAAAGGCACCTATAGAGGGAAATGCTTGAAACACAATTTTTGACTTCGTACCTAACTTTATTTGGACTATCTAGGATCTAGGAGGTGAACATATCAAAAGTCCCCGGCCGTAGCCCTCGAGCCGGGGGAAGAGAGGGGTTTGAAGGTCACATTTTTCAGTTTTTCGCTTATATCTCGGAAACTATGCGTTCTAACGACATGATCATTATACAAAATGAAAGTTGGTTAAATTTGCTACAAGCTACAATTTTTACGATATCTTGAGGGCCCTCCACACTTGTGCGCGAATCGTGGCGCGAAGCCGCGAACGCGAGTGTGGCGTCGATTTCGCAGATTGTTGACGCCTTCGTGCCTTGTTCCCCATTTATAGGGTTCCGTACCTCAAAAGGAAAAAAACGGAACCCTTATACCCTCACTCGTGCGTCTGGCTGTCCGTCTGTCTGTCCGACAGCCTTTTTTCTCCGAAACTGCTGGACCAATTAAGTTGAAATTTGGCACACATATTTTTATGTAAGTTTGTGACCCAAAGATGGACGTGTAACGTAAATAAATGAATTTTAAATATGGAGGCCATTTTTTTTAATAATTTTAGGATAAATAGTTTAGCAGTTATTCAAGAAAATAGACAAAAAAAGATGTTTTTCTGTTTCTTTATTAGATTTTTTGAATGTTTTTGCAGGTACATAAAAAGTCAATATTATTGGCAGAACTATCACTTAAAATGAATAAGTATTTGCTTATTTTTTCCGTTAAACCTATGTTCCTATGATCATGCCACAAGGACGTATAGTTTCTGAGATATAATAAGCGAAAAGCCGAAAAATGTGACCTTTAAACCAAACCCCCCTACCCCCGCTAAAGGGGACTTTTGATATGTTCACCTCCGAGTCCAAATAAAGTTACTAAGTTAAAAATGTGTCCCAAGGATTTCCCTCTATACCTTTTCGTTGCCTGATCTAAATGTAGCCAATATGATGGATGCTGATGCTGAGAAAGGGGCGGCTACAAGGCCTGGGGCCTAGGGCGGCAAAGACTGCAAATCCGCCACTGGACATGTTGCGTTAGTGTCACAATCTGGTAATAACCTGAATATTCGAGAAACCCTATTTTGTGTACATGTCGTGGCCAGAACGTAGAATTGATAATTTTGTGATATTTTAATCATGAAAGGATCCGTTGGCCATATCATGAAAAAGTCAAACTTAACCTAACCAAATCATGAAGTCATCAATTCTAAAATGGTATTTATATTTCTAGCTATAATCTGGCTACGATATAACTAGTCATTGTCAGTCTTGTTTTATTCGTCAATACTACTGTTTTGTTTACACTCTGGTTGTTCTCGGATCGTGTTTAAAGCTCGTCTGAGCTGCTTTATGCATTATAGTGAGTCAACATGGACCGTGTCTCTCTTTCTACACCTGTCAACTGTGGGTCAGGTACAGCAGGAAATCGTACAGCGCCATCCGTGTGCAGTATAATAATATATTCCGGACACTGATGGGGCTGCCGCGTTCCTGCAGTGCCTCCACCATGTTCGCGGAAGCCAGAATCCCTGACTTCTTTGCAGTGGTACGCGTACGCATTGCTTCCTTCTGGGAGGGGATGCGCCGCTCGCATAACACCATCATCATGTCGGTGTGCCGCAACATTACATGTAACATGTTTACGCACTGGCTTTCAGTACATCGAAACGGAAACAAAAAATAGTAACAATTAACTATTTAACTTGTTTTACTTTGCTTTTAGTTTATTTTAGTTTTAAGTTTTTATATTTAGTTTGATATGGGTGTACTATTTACTGTACGTGATGCCTGAAAATAAAACTTTATTTATTTATTATATTTTATTGTCAGTCTTGTTTTATTCATCAATACTACTGTTTTGATTACACTCTGGTTGTTCTCGGATCGTGTTTAAAGTTCGTCTGAGCTGCTTTATGCATTACAGTGAGTCAACATGGACCGTGTTTGTGCCGGGGGTTTGTCGTTAATATTGTCTAAAAATTGTCTCTGCCAGTGCTGATCTTGGTTGGATTTATGTAAGCTATTTTGTTTTCTAGTGAGATATTGAGAAACGATGAATGCTGAACTGGGGGCCAATTTTTGAATTTCGACCACTCGATTTCGTGTATTTCGGTAAATAACATCTCCACTACTAGGCGTTTAAATTCTACTAATAGAATTGAAATCGAGTGGTCAATACCACAAGATTACAAATTACGATCGCTCGTGTTTCAAAAATTAGCATTTCGCCATTTTCGACCGATTTTCGAGTGACGAAATCGAGTGATCGAAATTCAAAAATCGGCCCCCTGGCCAATAACATACCGCAGGGCAGGCTTAGTGTATGGTTCCGTTGCAGCCGGTCAACCCAAGTACTTACCTCTTTACAACACGATCGAAACTAATAATTATTAGGTACTCAACAAAGCGTGCCTATGCAATGCTTGATATGTTATGCGCCCTATATATTCTATTGTGTGCTGTGTATTACGCTCCGTAGCACCAACAAAACGTAACAAACAGACATAAGATGGATGGTCCCGAGTGCCCGTGACGTCCTAAATTAATACCCGCAATGATTCCAGACAATGGCAAACAACCAATGATATTTTAACTATAGATCCTAACATAGGGTTGCAAATAGAAAAAAAACCAAATGTTTTTTTTTCAAATTTATGAAAAAAAACCTGGCACCATGGTTTTTTATCTAAATTAGGTTTTTTTTTCAGATGAACAAAAATATGCCACAATAACGGTTTTTCGTGATTTATTTATATAAGTAACTTAAAACTAAGTGCCCCGATGCGGCGACGAGAGGCGTTGGTGTTGCCAACAGTAAATTGCGATAACTACCACTACAGATTTCATTTATGTTGTTACTAGCTGTGCCCGCGGCTCCGCCCGCGTGGAATTCGGTTTGTGTCAGTAAGCTGCTAAATATATAAAAAATAGTAAATTACATTACGTTGTATTTTTTATTCAAAAAATTATAACAAATTTCTTGCATGATCATTTCTTAAAATATCTTATTGTTTCATACTTTTTAGAGCGTGATTTGTAGTAGTCCGACTACGCCCGACTCTTTTAGTATGAGAAAGTCGAAGTCGCCTAGCTTTGGACCGCGAGCAGTGCGCCACATACGTCGGGCAATTCCCGACTCTTTTAGTATGAGGGCGCCGAAGGAGCCCGGCTTTGGAACGCATTCAGCGCGCAACGTGCGTCGGGCTTAACCCGACGCTTTGAGTATGAGGGTGCCTTCGGCTCCCAACTTTGGCAAGCGTACAGCGTGTCACGTACGTCGGGTTACGCCCGACACTTTTAGTATGAGGGCGCCGAAGGCGCCCGGCTTTGGAACGCGTACAGGGTGCCACGTGCGTCGGGCGTAGCCCGACGCTTTGAGTATGGGGGTGCCTTCGGCGCCCAACTTTGGCAAGCGTACAGCGTGTCACGTACGTCGGTCTACGCCCGACTCTTTTAGTATGAGGGCGCCAAAGACGCCCAGCTTTGAAACGCGTACGTTACGCCTTTGGAACGCGTACAGGGTGCCACGTGCGTCGGGCGTAGCCCGACGCTTTGAGTATGAGGGCGCCGGAGGCGCCCGGCTTTGGAATGCGTACAGTTATCACGAAAAATTGACAGCGCTGCAGCAGTAACGTTGTAACAGAGTAATGCTGCTGCAGTCGCCACCCGAATGTCACCTTTATCATATCTTAGAAAGTGATAGAAAACGCGAGCGAAGCGGACGCGAAAATTTTTCGATATAAAAACGCAATATGTAGACAGTTGTACATTTTTACTTTTTGTATGGAAATCAGTCACATCATTTTATGACGAAAATTGACAGTACCGCAGCAGTAACGTTGCAACAGAGTAATGCTGCTGCAGTCGCCACCCGAATATCACCTTTATCACACCTTAGAAAGTTGTTAAAAACGCGAGCGAAGCGAGCGCAAAAATTTTTCCCCCTACTTAACCCTACTTCCGCCCCACCCTTTAAAAAATGCTGGGTACGCCTATGCCCTAAGCACGTGCTTGTTTTGCTTATTGGTTAATCCGGCACTGGTCCGAAGGTTTGACTATGGCTACGGCTTTGGTAAGCGTACAGCGTGTCACGTACGTCGGGCTAAGGTTAAGGCATTCAGAAGTTAAGGTGTAATAAAGAAACTCAGATAAATAAATTTATACCTACATACAAACACGAACGCTGAAAACACAATATACTCTCTCTCTCTTTTTTCGGGTAGTCGTGAAAAAGATGGCACTGTGCAATGAGGGATAATTAATTTACTGTCGTTTAATTTTGTTGTATATTATTAAATCGACATAATTATTCAATTAAATTTGTTGATGTCCGTACCCCCTCATCTAAACTTAGAGTTAATTTGGCAAAAACCTTCCTATTCATGCCACTACGAATTAAATTCAGCGCCATCTGTTAGTTTACCAGGGTACTCAATAGTGGTAGCACATATTTGAAAAAAGTTTGCCCCTCCTTCCTAAGTAGCGCCATAAGATTCAGGGGCAAACTTAAATCAAGCGAGTGTTGTGGCTACCCCCCCGATTAAGGGTTGAATTTTTATAGCCTATAACCTGGCCGGACATTTTCTAAACAGATTAGTAAAGTTTGCATCAAAATCCGTTCAGCCGTTTTCACGTGATGCGCGTTCAAATAAACAGACAAACAGATAAACAGATAAACAGACAAACAGACAAAAATTCTAAAAACTGTTGGAACGTGTTCTGTTATCGATTCTAAGTATCCCCAGCCAACTTTTTTTCAAATATCTTCCATGTACAGACTTTCGATCCTCTACAGCTTTATTATATGTATAGATTAATCAAAGTTGGTAAATTAAATTGGTTTAATGGTTAACATAAAGTCTAAGACAAGTAAAACAACCGTATAAAAGTATTAACTGCCTTGCAATTTTTTTAGTTTTTATACGTTTGAAAAAAAAACGTACTCCAGAAAAAAAACTGTTTTATTTCACGGTTTTTTTTCATGTATTTTTTTAAGTCAGTAAAAATCCGTTTTTTTACAACCCTATCCTAACATAACAAGCAAAAAAACAATTCCAAAGCACACATTAATAATATATTTATTGTTTACAGACACCTATTTACGCAAAAGCCGTAAAAGAGACGGCAAAATGAGAAATTATCCCTTTGTAAAAAAGAGACGCCTAGAGGTTGGTCACTTGCGGGTTATACTCGTAGTTAAAGTCCATGGACTAAGAAACTATACAATCGCTAATTGCTTCTTCAGAGGGCCTACCGCGAACCACGTTCGACGTGTTGCCTCCCTGTCACACTTACGTACGAAATTACAAGTGCGACAGAGAGGCAACACGTCGAACGTGGTTCGCGGTAGGCCTTCTGAGCACGTATAGCCTATCTATAGTTATATTAGACCACGAGCCACGAACAGATTTCCATTACCAATCGCCTCCCGGGTGATAACTCGTATATTGGTTAACGGCTACGAGTATGATGATCCCTCAGGGACGTCAGCTGGCGCTCCGTTGGTGGGTTGAAATGAAATTAAATGTTGTCATCGCCTCCCGTTTGATACTTTGTCAGAAGATAGTTTATAGATGTTATTATAAATTAAAAAAAAAACCGTCAGCCGGTTGTATAGCGGTGGAAAGACCGCCAGCTACTTGCATAAACATGTAAAAAATAAGCGCTATAGCTTTTTATTACAGTAATAATTAAATCGTGAAACTTTGCATGTAGGATTTCATCAGGCATTTCAATGCCTCATGATCAACTGACCGCTTTTCACCGCTATACAATCGGCTAACTATTTTTTTTATTCATGATAGCATCTAAATTCTAAACCATCATCTAATAAAGTATCAAGCGGGAGGCGATCACTGACGAAATTTGCTCCTGGCCCGCGGTCTGTAATATAATTGCATCCAACTCAAAATATCTTGTTGTGTTTGACCAATAAAAATAATTTCAGAAACTAATTTGAGAATCTCCTCGTGTTTCGGATATCATTCTACATTAATGGGAATAATAATGGTCAGGAAGAAGAAGAGACAACCCGAAACATCTTATTGTGTTTGTAAAATAAAATAATTTCAAAAACCAATTTGAGAATATCCTCGTGTTTCAGATACCTAATCTTTCTACACGTGGTAGACATCGCGCGGACATTCAAAGTTCGATAAAATCTCAATTAGTTATCTACTCGTATTATGGTAACATTCCATTTCTAACCGCAGCTGCACTACCGGTACTGAACGCGTCGCTGTCATTGTCAATTTCCATAATAAAATGAACAGTAGTGCAGCTGTCGTTGGAAATGGACCTGACCTTTAAGGCGGCATTCCGATAGCAATTGCAACTGTATTACTGCTGAAGCATGTGCTGCGGTCTTGATTGTCTAGATAAAATGACTGACGGATTGAACGTTCAAGTAACATTCCATTTCTGACCGCCTTCCTTCCTTTTAGTATGAGGGCGCCAAAGACGCCCAGCTTTGAAACGCGTACGTTACGCCTTTGGAACGCGTACAGGGTGCCACGTGCGTCGGGCGTAGCCCGACGCTTTGAGTATGAGGGCGCCGGAGGCGCCCGGCTTTGGAATGCGTACAGTTATCACGAAAAATTGACAGCGCTGCAGCAGTAACGTTGTAACAGAGTAATGCTGCTGCAGTCGCCACCCGAATGTCACCTTTATCATATCTTAGAAAGTGATAGAAAACGCGAGCGAAGCGAGCGCGAAAATTTTTCGATATAAAAACGCAATATGTAGACAGTTGTACATTTTTACTTTTTGTATGGAAATCAGTCACATCATTTTATGACGAAAATTGACAGTACCGCAGCAGTAACGTTGCAACAGAGTAATGCTGCTGCAGTCGCCACCCGAATATCACCTTTATCACACCTTAGAAAGTTGTTAAAAACGCGAGCGAAGCGAGCGCAAAAATTTTTCCCCCTACTTAACCCTACTTCCGCCCCACCCTTTAAAAAATGCTGGGTACGCCTATGCCCTAAGCACGTGCTTGTTTTGCTTATTGGTTAATCCGGCACTGGTCCGAAGGTTTGACTATGGCTACGGCTTTGGTAAGCGTACAGCGTGTCACGTACGTCGGGCTAAGGTTAAGGCATTCAGAAGTTAAGGTGTAATAAAGAAACTCAGATAAATAAATTTATACCTACATACAAACACGAACGCTGAAAACACAATATACTCTCTCTCTCTTTTTTCGGGTAGTCGTGAAAAAGATGGCACTGTGCAATGAGGGATAATTAATTTACTGTCGTTTAATTTTGTTGTATATTATTAAATCGACATAATTATTCAATTAAATTTGTTGATGTCCGTACCCCCTCATCTAAACTTAGAGTTAATTTGGCAAAAACCTTCCTATTCATGCCACTACGAATTAAATTCAGCGCCATCTGTTAGTTTACCAGGGTACTCAATAGTGGTAGCACATATTTGAAAAAAGTTTGCCCCTCCTTCCTAAGTAGCGCCATAAGATTCAGGGGCAAACTTAAATCAAGCGAGTGTTGTGGCTACCCCCCCGATTAAGGGTTGAATTTTTATAGCCTATAACCTGGCCGGACATTTTCTAAACAGATTAGTAAAGTTTGCATCAAAATCCGTTCAGCCGTTTTCACGTGATGCGCGTTCAAATAAACAGACAAACAGATAAACAGATAAACAGACAAACAGACAAAAATTCTAAAAACTGTTGGAACGTGTTCTGTTATCGATTCTAAGTATCCCCAGCCAACTTTTTTTCAAATATCTTCCATGTACAGACTTTCGATCCTCTACAGCTTTATTATATGTATAGATTAATCAAAGTTGGTAAATTAAATTGGTTTAATGGTTAACATAAAGTCTAAGACAAGTAAAACAACCGTATAAAAGTATTAACTGCCTTGCAATTTTTTTAGTTTTTATACGTTTGAAAAAAAAACGTACTCCAGAAAAAAAACTGTTTTATTTCACGGTTTTTTTTCATGTATTTTTTCAAGTCAGAAAAAATCCGTTTTTTTACAACCCTATCCTAACATAACAAGCAAAAAAACAATTCCAAAGCACACATTAATAATATATTTATTGTTTACAGACACCTATTTACGCAAAAGCCGTAAAAGAGACGGCAAAATGAGAAATTATCCCTTTGTAAAAAAGAGACGCCTAGAGGTTGGTCACTTGCGGGTTATACTCGTAGTTAAAGTCCATGGACTAAGAAACTATACAATCGCTAATTGCTTCTTCAGAGGGCCTACCGCGAACCACGTTCGACGTGTTGCCTCCCTGTCACACTTACGTACGAAATTACAAGTGCGACAGAGAGGCAACACGTCGAACGTGGTTCGCGGTAGGCCTTCTGAGCACGTATAGCCTATCTATAGTTATATTAGACCACGAGCCACGAACAGATTTCCATTACCAATCGCCTCCCGGGTGATAACTCGTATATTGGTTAACGGCTACGAGTATGATGATCCCTCAGGGACGTCAGCTGGCGCTCCGTTGGTGGGTTGAAATGAAATTAAATGTTGTCATCGCCTCCCGTTTGATACTTTGTCAGAAGATAGTTTATAGATGTTATTATAAATTAAAAAAAAAACCGTCAGCCGGTTGTATAGCGGTGGAAAGACCGCCAGCTACTTGCATAAACATGTAAAAAATAAGCGCTGTAGCTTTTTATTACAGTAATAATTAAATCGTGAAACTTTGCATGTAGGATTTCATCAGGCATTTCAATGCCTCATGATCAACTGACCGCTTTTCACCGCTATACAATCGGCTAACTATTTTTTTTATTCATGATAGCATCTAAATTCTAAACCATCATCTAATAAAGTATCAAGCGGGAGGCGATCACTGACGAAATTTGCTCCTGGCCCGCGGTCTGTAATATAATTGCATCCAACTCAAAATATCTTGTTGTGTTTGACCAATAAAAATAATTTCAGAAACTAATTTGAGAATCTCCTCGTGTTTCGGATATCATTCTACATTAATGGGAATAATAATGGTCAGGAAGAAGAAGAGACAACCCGAAACATCTTATTGTGTTTGTAAAATAAAATAATTTCAAAAACCAATTTGAGAATATCCTCGTGTTTCAGATACCTAATCTTTCTACACGTGGTAGACATCGCGCGGACATTCAAAGTTCGATAAAATCTCAATTAGTTATCTACTCGTATTATGGTAACATTCCATTTCTAACCGCAGCTGCACTACCGGTACTGAACGCGTCGCTGTCATTGTCAATTTCCATAATAAAATGAACAGTAGTGCAGCTGTCGTTGGAAATGGACCTGACCTTTAAGGCGGCATTCCGATAGCAATTGCAACTGTATTACTGCTGAAGCATGTGCTGCGGTCTTGATTGTCTAGATAAAATGACTGACGGATTGAACGTTCAAGTAACATTCCATTTCTGACCGCCTTCCTTCCTTTTAGTATGAGGGCGCCAAAGACGCCCAGCTTTGAAACGCGTACGTTACGCCTTTGGAACGCGTACAGGGTGCCACGTGCGTCGGGCGTAGCCCGACGCTTTGAGTATGAGGGCGCCGGAGGCGCCCGGCTTTGGAATGCGTACAGTTATCACGAAAAATTGACAGCGCTGCAGCAGTAACGTTGTAACAGAGTAATGCTGCTGCAGTCGCCACCCGAATGTCACCTTTATCATATCTTAGAAAGTGATAGAAAACGCGAGCGAAGCGAGCGCGAAAATTTTTCGATATAAAAACGCAATATGTAGACAGTTGTACATTTTTACTTTTTGTATGGAAATCAGTCACATCATTTTATGACGAAAATTGACAGTACCGCAGCAGTAACGTTGCAACAGAGTAATGCTGCTGCAGTCGCCACCCGAATATCACCTTTATCACACCTTAGAAAGTTGTTAAAAACGCGAGCGAAGCGAGCGCAAAAATTTTTCCCCCTACTTAACCCTACTTCCGCCCCACCCTTTAAAAAATGCTGGGTACGCCTATGCCCTAAGCACGTGCTTGTTTTGCTTATTGGTTAATCCGGCACTGGTCCGAAGGTTTGACTATGGCTACGGCTTTGGTAAGCGTACAGCGTGTCACGTACGTCGGGCTAAGGTTAAGGCATTCAGAAGTTAAGGTGTAATAAAGAAACTCAGATAAATAAATTTATACCTACATACAAACACGAACGCTGAAAACACAATATACTCTCTCTCTCTTTTTTCGGGTAGTCGTGAAAAAGATGGCACTGTGCAATGAGGGATAATTAATTTACTGTCGTTTAATTTTGTTGTATATTATTAAATCGACATAATTATTCAATTAAATTTGTTGATGTCCGTACCCCCTCATCTAAACTTAGAGTTAATTTGGCAAAAACCTTCCTATTCATGCCACTACGAATTAAATTCAGCGCCATCTGTTAGTTTACCAGGGTACTCAATAGTGGTAGCACATATTTGAAAAAAGTTTGCCCCTCCTTCCTAAGTAGCGCCATAAGATTCAGGGGCAAACTTAAATCAAGCGAGTGTTGTGGCTACCCCCCCGATTAAGGGTTGAATTTTTATAGCCTATAACCTGGCCGGACATTTTCTAAACAGATTAGTAAAGTTTGCATCAAAATCCGTTCAGCCGTTTTCACGTGATGCGCGTTCAAATAAACAGACAAACAGATAAACAGATAAACAGACAAACAGACAAAAATTCTAAAAACTGTTGGAACGTGTTCTGTTATCGATTCTAAGTATCCCCAGCCAACTTTTTTTCAAATATCTTCCATGTACAGACTTTCGATCCTCTACAGCTTTATTATATGTATAGATTAATCAAAGTTGGTAAATTAAATTGGTTTAATGGTTAACATAAAGTCTAAGACAAGTAAAACAACCGTATAAAAGTATTAACTGCCTTGCAATTTTTTTAGTTTTTATACGTTTGAAAAAAAAACGTACTCCAGAAAAAAAACTGTTTTATTTCACGGTTTTTTTTCATGTATTTTTTCAAGTCAGAAAAAATCCGTTTTTTTACAACCCTATCCTAACATAACAAGCAAAAAAACAATTCCAAAGCACACATTAATAATATATTTATTGTTTACAGACACCTATTTACGCAAAAGCCGTAAAAGAGACGGCAAAATGAGAAATTATCCCTTTGTAAAAAAGAGACGCCTAGAGGTTGGTCACTTGCGGGTTATACTCGTAGTTAAAGTCCATGGACTAAGAAACTATACAATCGCTAATTGCTTCTTCAGAGGGCCTACCGCGAACCACGTTCGACGTGTTGCCTCCCTGTCACACTTACGTACGAAATTACAAGTGCGACAGAGAGGCAACACGTCGAACGTGGTTCGCGGTAGGCCTTCTGAGCACGTATAGCCTATCTATAGTTATATTAGACCACGAGCCACGAACAGATTTCCATTACCAATCGCCTCCCGGGTGATAACTCGTATATTGGTTAACGGCTACGAGTATGATGATCCCTCAGGGACGTCAGCTGGCGCTCCGTTGGTGGGTTGAAATGAAATTAAATGTTGTCATCGCCTCCCGTTTGATACTTTGTCAGAAGATAGTTTATAGATGTTATTATAAATTAAAAAAAAAAACCGTCAGCCGGTTGTATAGCGGTGGAAAGACCGCCAGCTACTTGCATAAACATGTAAAAAATAAGCGCTGTAGCTTTTTATTACAGTAATAATTAAATCGTGAAACTTTGCATGTAGGATTTCATCAGGCATTTCAATGCCTCATGATCAACTGACCGCTTTTCACCGCTATACAATCGGCTAACTATTTTTTTTATTCATGATAGCATCTAAATTCTAAACCATCATCTAATAAAGTATCAAGCGGGAGGCGATCACTGACGAAATTTGCTCCTGGCCCGCGGTCTGTAATATAATTGCATCCAACTCAAAATATCTTATTGTGTTTGTCCAATAAAAATAATTTCAGAAACTAATTTGAGAATCTCCTCGTGTTTCGGATATCATTCTACATTAATGGGAATAATAATGGTCAGGAAGAAGAAGAGACAACCCGAAACATCTTATTGTGTTTGTAAAATAAAATAATTTCAAAAACCAATTTGAGAATATCCTCGTGTTTCAGATACCTAATCTTTCTACACGTGGTAGACATCGCGCGGACATTCAAAGTTCGATAAAATCTCAATTAGTTATCTACTCGTATTATGGTAACATTCCATTTCTAACCGCAGCTGCACTACCGGTACTGAACGCGTCGCTGTCATTGTCAATTTCCATAATAAAATGAACAGTAGTGCAGCTGTCGTTGGAAATGGACCTGACCTTTAAGGCGGCATTCCGATAGCAATTGCAACTGTATTACTGCTGAAGCATGTGCTGCGGTCTTGATTGTCTAGATAAAATGACTGACGGATTGAACGTTCAAGTAACATTCCATTTCTGACCGCAGCTGCACTACTTACTGTTCCGACACGTTGATGTTATTGTCAATTTCCATAGTAAAATTAAGGACAAGACAATGAATGGCAGTAACGTCGCAACAGCAGTGCAGCTGTCGTTGGAAATGGACTGTCACCTTTCGAATCACGACAGTAATACAGCGGCGAACACTTTATGAAATTGACAGTTACAGCGGCTGCGTCCGCGCAACAGAAATGCAGCTGCAGTTGCCATCCGAACGTCAACTCAAATGTGTATGACCCGGGGCCAAATTCGACACGTACAACTGTCAGATTTCGCATCCACATCAAATCAACAGTTGATTTTATTGCATACTGAGTGTTGATTCCATCAACGGTGGATAATATCATTTGGTACAACCAAAACTCAACTCTAAACTAAGGGTGGTTCGGTTTGGTTTGCGTGTCACCCTAACTGTGGATTGTTAATGTCAAATTTTGACATTGTACGTATTCGAGAACTTATGATTTTTCCCACATCAACGGGAGATCAAAACGATACGTCAATCGTCGCTTGTCGAATAGGGGTCCCGGATTCAAATCACTTCGCAAATCTAAAGCAACATTTTTTTTTTACAAATCCTAATTTTGTACGTTCACGTCGTTCACTGATCATTCTGCTATAACTTCTTCAGCTTTACCTATATTATAAGGTATAACTATGGTCATTTCAGTGGAGCAGTTAGTACAATAATAATGGAAGTTTGAGTAGTACAGTCTCCCACAAAAGCGGAATCATGTGGGCTCAATGCAAGAATAACGCCGTATAGCCCTGCTGTACCGGAAAATTATAACAATAGAACATTGGAGCAAGTTTTGCGAGCAAACAACGCTTTGAAACACTTTCGAGTTTAGCTAACCGCACTACTGTAATTAAAAACTAGTAAAAGTGAGCTTTATTACATAGCAACAAGGTATAAAATTGAATAAATTTTGAAATTCACATAGTGTTAACAGCTAAGCATAGAGCAGGTTTGTGAAGTTTATAATTGACCATGTTGGACATTAAAAGCATGCTTTTCCTTTTAACAAGCTGCACGTTTTAATAGATTAGATTAGAGTAGATTATTTTATTTCACGAATTAAATTACAGTACAATTTTGCCTGAGCCGAAATTGTAAGAATTTACACCACAATCGTTAAAAACTAAAAACCAACATTCAAGAATTCCGTAACACCGTTATATAATTTAATCTTTTATCAGCCAAAAAGGACGACCTTTGTTTATTTCATTGGTAATTTCCAGAAAATATAGGTACCGTGAAAAATATACTAGTATCTAAAAATTTTTTTTACATGCAGACACATAATTTATTCCTTTTGAGCTCTATTTTATATGAAACTGTATGTTGTAGAGAGCCCGTACAAAAATAATTATTATATTATAGAGTTTACCAGCTATAGGACTCACACTCGTACATATCGAATAGCAACCTTCACAAACTTAAAACCAAAAATACATCACACATTTAAACTAAAATGTAATAAAAATAAGACGTAATAAAATAAACCTCTTTCCAAGAAGAATGGATTAAAATAAGCCTTTTGTGGATAACGAGCCAAATTGCTTGTATTCATTTCGGGCAGCTAAAAAAACGTATTTTTATTAGGGTTCCTGGAACGGAATATTTGATGTTTGTTTTGTTATAATATTTAAATTCCTGATCTCAAAAAATGTGATAAGGTTCCAAAATATACGTTATAGATCTGTGTTTAAAACTACGAAAAAGACAGGTGCAAATCGGTAAACAAGTTTTTAAATGCACATCATTTATGGTTTTCGATTTTCGATGCTACCGGTACGCACAGCACGGCAGATTCATATTTTATAGACGCGTACCGAAAACGGAGTGGCTTTGAAAGTCAGGAGTGACGATGAAATTTTACGAACCATATTTTGATCCATGATAAAAAAAGGTGTTTCGTAGTACGTACAATATGAAGTAATTAAAACAGAAGAAAGCGAATTTTGGCACCACTTTTAAACCACCAAAGAACCCCCATTTTTTTTCTAAAGTCACACTTTTTTACCGATATAAATTAGGTAATTTACCGATATTTCCTATAATTAGTCCAATATACACACCAATATATACAGAATCCTACATAGCAAGACAACTGTACTGAACCATCACAGTACATTATAATATGTATCTACAGTAATTGGGTTCGTTTCCCGTAAAACGCAACTCTGCATATCGGGCTATCCTTATTTTATTTATTATATTCTTTCGCTGGCGTAAGCACGAAGTCATTATAAGCTTTAGATAATTTATTATCGACAAATGGGGTTTTATAACGAAAATAATATAAACTTAACTTGCGTACCTTATAATATAAAATAACTAAAAATAAACCTAACAAAAAAATAAAAATCCCTAAAGCCTACCTTCTAAGCCTGGGCCCCTCGGCAAGGTGCCCATCGCGCAGGCAGCATTCCCGCACTGTATAGCGATGGAAATCCTTTGCGCGAGAAAGCTGCCCGCGCGAGGGTCACCTGATGCCTCCCTTAACCGCTTACCAAGCTCCCACGCGCTCCTCTACCCCACGGTCCGAGTGTCTCGACGCCAAAAGCTAAGAACTCGCAGTTGGTATTTATAGCTAAGCCCGCTCTCGGGCGTCCGCCGCTGCACCGGCATTTCTGCTGATTGCTTGAATGTAGGACGCTGCCAACGTGTCAGCGCGTCCTATTCGATAATTTATAAAAAATTGTCTCTTATCTTATCTGATATCTTCATTGATTTTATCTTTTTAGGCTTCCGGTACATGTGATAAATATGTTACCGTAAAAACTCGATTTCCTTATCAATTTAAAACTATTTTTTGTGTAACATTTAAAAACGCGTTGTCAGTAGTTAAAACTAGTTTTCCGTTAAGCCTCGGTGAACTTTTTAAATGGACATTTTCACTTTAAACTAGTATTCGCAGAGTGCCTAGATGAAAACTAGTTTTGTTTAATTATTTAAAAAAATATTTCAGAAACAACTATTTTTTACTAGACTATGCATGAAACTCTAGTTTATGTAGGTAAGTACCTATATGTATCTTGAGTGGTGTTACATACCCGATGCCGACATGTGTGTGGTTGTGTATTGGAACAAATAGTTAGGGAATAATCCAAAACAATCTTTTTTCCTATTTCAATATCCAATAATCTTGACTTCTTCGATTCGTCGCGTTTTCAATAAGTACAATGAGTGTTGTACATAATAGGTCTACGCTTCAGTAAGTCTACTCGTACAGATAACAGGGTACCAGGTCACGTACTCAATCTACTTCTTCTGTTATCTATACGTAAAAGCACGATTTCTACCCAAACAGCCTAAACCAAATACAAGTCAGTTAATTAGATATTGAGTTGGAATTAGATAAAACTCTGAACATGTGCATTGGTATGCATGGCGGGCACGGGAACATATTCGGACTTCATGCTATACAGTTCTACGTGGTTATCGCGCTAAGTCAGGTATTCCACCTGTACAATATTTGATCAAATCTGTATTTGCGTCTTACATTTTGCTTATTGAGAGAGTGAGACGCGATGCACATTTGATCAAATATTGGACAGGTAAAATAACACATTTATTGTTACATAAGTACCTATGTGAATTGTTATAGGCTATGTTCTCGCGTGCTTGGTTTCTGTAACTCGACGTCATAATATTACGCCTGTTTTGCGTGATGGGTTGTCGGCAGTATTCTTGACAACCCAACTCTACCGAAAAGTGTAGCAGAGCCTTGTGTTGCTGATGACTTCTATTAGGAGAGAACCCGGCGATCCGAGGTGTAATGCCCGGTACTCTGCCACCTCTGGGCATTCGAGAATGACTTGGGCGGCTGTCTCTGCTGCCTCCATGAGCCCTGCAGCGGGTGTTATTGTAACGGTGCGTGTAACGAAGCGTTACACTATCGACCTTCATACTATTTCTGGCACCATACAAATTCTAAATTCCTTTTTGAAATTCAAATCCTATTCCAAATTCCATTCAATGATTTTTATTTTCAGTTCGATCACATACTTTGATCGATAAACATCATTTTATCTAACGGACTGTACTTCCCAAGTTTCTAAACACGACCGTTTAAGTGTGATTTTTATTAGTAAACGTAATAATTCATAAGTGCGTGCAGTTCAGTATAGTGCTCGTTTTGTGGCCCTGCACACCTTCCAGATATATATCTACATCATCACCAAGGCACATATTGTAAGTTATTTGATTTCTAACCTTCTGAATTACGAAAGTGTTTTTATACATACCTATCTGTTAACACGTAACCTGTATTGTTACAGGTGCCTTTTTATTTAAATAATAAATACCCCTCATCGCTCTGGATCCTGCCTTTTCATTCCCATCATCCCTGTGAGGCTCCTCTACCTGCCCCCTCACACTGGCGCCATCAACGTGCTCAAACCCGGACCTGACAAGACACCCACCCGCCCTACGACGCTGAGCAGCCCGTTCCAGTTCCTCCGTGCCAGCACCTGCTCCTACCCAACAACCGCAACCAGCTGTTCCAGTTCTACATTTTTCCTTATTCTACCAATTTTTTTTTATATTGTTTGTAATTGCTAGCTTTAAGATCTTTTCAAAATTCTAAAAGGTTATAGTCGACCCAACTCAAATTTTCGCAATATCTCTCGGCCTAACATCATTTTATTTAATTTTCTATTTTACAACCAACCTTTTATCTAATCCTCAACCGTTTAACCAAAATTCCCCCCTTAAATAACCAATTACATATACATCTATCATCATTCATCATCTTATACCAATTTATCTATATCTATTTTCTAATCCCTATTATGCCAGCGTCCTACGCTTTTTGTCGCGCCACGTAACAAAACTCTTAACATAGTGATTACACAAAACATCTATCACATACAATTACACAATCCAAGATTTCCACTGAAATCTCACAAATTGGTTTCAATCCTAAGTGTTTTTAAAACTCCTTGGAGTCACTGAAGTGCGAGCCAATCCTGACTTACGGCAGTACTGTTGGAGATAATCCGATAGCTTATCCTTCACCCGATTAAATAAATATACACAACTAAGCCTAATATCACAATAAACTTCTCCTTTCGATTCAATAAAAAATAAAATTTAATAACTACATATTTTATTTATATTGATAACATCAATTATTCTCTTCGTGATAGGTATCCACTTTAATAAACAATGAATCCAGCACTATTAAATAAACCTGAACTCATCTATGAGCTCAAACTCAGGAACATTCAGTTCCCAGCCACCGCGCAGGCTGATGATTTAAGACAGCTCCTCACTCCAAATTTATTCGCGGACCCGTGTTCGAATCTCTCCAGCCCATATGATCTTGAACAGGATATCACCGAAATTAGCAGATGCCTCACAATAGTTTCTTCTCAGCTACAGCTTGCGACCACCAACCAAGCGAAGCACGATAGAATAGCGGTTTTCTTATTTCATTTATATAACAGAATAGAACGTCTCCATATTACCACTGAATTATCTCCAGAAATTATTGACAACTATTCGAAAATATGCGAATTTTTGTCAAAATGTCAAACAAAATTTAACATGTCACAACCGTCAACAACAACGTCAACTTACGCGTCAGCAACCTCTTTGATAGATGATTCCACAAATTTAGACCTACTTGCTCGAAAATTAACCAACCTCTCTGAAGCAAAACCAAGCGATTTTAAAAAATTCAACTATAAAGGCGATAGTTGCCCTTATGATTTTATTCGAAACATCGAAGAGTTTGCAATTGCGCGTAACATTGACGACAAACGCTTACACAAATATATATACGATTTTTTATCAGGCACTCCTTTAGATTGGTATAGGTCAAAGAAAACAACCCTTACAGATTGGAAATCATTTAAAACCCACTTCTTAAAAGATTTCGAATTGCATGACCATGACCACAACTTACTACAAAATATACATTCCCGTAAACAAAAACAACATGAACGAATAATAATGTATTTTTCAGCCATGGAAGCCCTCTTTTCCAAATTACATGAACCCCTTTCTGAAAAACAAAAAATAGATATCCTCCGTAGAAACATGACCCCTTATTACAGTTCCAGATTAGTTCCTACAGATGTTACGTCTATAGACACATTATTCCAATCGTGCAAATGGTACGAAAGCTGTAATACTACCTCTACTTATAGCTCTAGCAACTATACCAACATTCAACAAGATTCTAACCATACCCCCCCTTCCCAACCGTACATACCACCATTCCCATTTAATAAACCGGTCCATACTGTAACAGCACCACCTTCTACGTTACGTTACTCCTGTCCGCGTTGCAGAACAAACGATCATTCTTTAGATATTTGTACAAGTAAAAATATAGTATGCTTCCGCTGTGGCAAACAAAATGTCACTTTTGCAAAATGTACAGTTTGCCATAAATTTCCAAAAAACGCATAAAGGAGAAAAGTAACTTAAATAAAACTACTGCTACAGAATGGAACCAATGGTTAGATACCATTAAATTATTTATGTCATCATACAATACTACATCAGCACTTTTCACTCAAAATCCATACGATGAACGACCTTATGTCAACATCCAGACAAATAATTTAACTTTATGTGGCCTCTTAGACAGTGGCAGTGCTTTAACTATTTTCGGAAATAATTCCCATAAAATTCTCTTATCCCACAATTTTACCATAAATTACGACCATAAAGTCGTAGGCTCTGTAGCCGACGGCTACCCTATATACTCTATTGGTACAATTCAACTACCAATTTCGTACAAAAATATTGTGGCTATTATTACCGCTCATGTTATCCCTACTGTAAAGCAACCCTTGATTCTAGGCACAAATTTTTGGAGAAAATTCAATATAGCTCCCCACATATTACCTGACATAACGTCATATTCTGATAAACATATAGATACCCTAGTTATTTCCACCTGCGACCAACACATCACTAATTATGACAACCTTTCTGAAACTCAACAGTTAATTTCAGATACTATTATTGAAAAATTTAAAAATATTTCAACAGAAACCAAACCCTTAGGACGAACCCACCTCATTGAACATCACATAGATACCGGTGACCATCCACCAATCAAACAGCGTTGCTATAGGCTTTCTCCAGAGAAACAAAAAGCTTTATGCAAAGAAGTTGATGAAATGCTAAAGCTTAATGTTATCGAACCCTGTGAAAGCCCATGGCTAAACCCTGTCATAATAACTCCTAAAAAAGATGGAACGTGGCGTTTTTGCATCGACAGCCGTAAACTAAATTCGATTACGCGCAAAGATGCCTACAAACTCCCACTCATTTCTGACATTCTAGATAATCTAAAAAATGCTAAATATCTATCATCGATAGACATAGCAAAAGCATTTTGGGAAATACCCCTACGCCCTTCTGATAGACCTAAAACTAGTTTCCATGTACCCTCAAAAGGCATGTACATGTTTCGCGTAATGCCTTTTGGATTGACTAATGCCCCTGCTACCCAACAACGCTTTATGGATGCGTTATTCCCTTCTGAAAACCTTGATAACTCAGTATTTACCTACTTAGATGATATTATCATCATAAGTAATACTTTCGATGAACACATCACTTTACTTAATAAAGTTTACCAAAGGCTAGTACAAGCCAACATTACTATAAACTTCCCCAAGTGTTCATTTTTCAAAAAAGAACTTAAATATCTTGGTTACATAGTTAATGAACACGGCTTTCAAACAGATCCTGACAAGGTTAAGGCAATACTTAACATCCCACCTCCCACAACTCCTCGAGAAGTTAAAAAGTTCCTAGGTACAGCAAGTTGGTATAGACGCTTTATCCCCGATTTCAGCACAAAGGTTGCACCACTAACTAAACTTACCTCCACTTCCAAAAAAGCACCACCATTTAAATGGACATCACTAGAAGACAATGCCTTTAAATCCATTAAAGAAGCTCTAGTCTCTACCCCTGTTCTTGCTTGCCCAGACTTCTCAAAACCCTTCGCAGTCCACTGTGATGCATCCAGCTTCGGCATCGGTGCCATGCTGACCCAAGAATTTGATGGCGTTGAGAAACCCATTGCTTATATGAGCAAATCCCTAACTGGTCCCCAAAGAAATTACTCAATTACAGAAAGAGAACTCTTAAGTGTCTTACTAGCCCTAGAACATTGGCGTTGCTATCTTGACAACGGCTTAAAGTTCACAATCTACACAGACCATTCCGCATTACAATGGTTTCTCCATCTAGATAATCCAACCGGACGTCTAGCCCGCTGGAGTATTCGTCTATCTACATTTAACTTCGAAATTAAACATAAACGTGGTAAAGATCATCTAATCCCTGACGCTTTATCACGCTTACCTTCAGTAGACGTTATTAACTACAATAGTTCTAATACCAATGACGACTGGTATAATAATATCTACGCTAAATGCAGTTCTAACCCCAACACCACTCCAGATTACATAATACATAATAATAAATTATACCGATACTCAAAAACCCCTTCGTTACTCCAATCTGAGTATAATTGGAAAGAAGTTATCCCACTAGAGTACAGAATACCCATTATCACAGAAAATCATTCCACCCCAACTTGCGCTCATTTCGGAACATTTAAAACATACAATAAAGTTAAATTGAAATATTTTTGGCCAGGAATGTACAAAGATATTTCAAATTTTATTGCCAAATGCGAGACTTGCTTAGCTTGCAAACACCAAACCCAACTAAAACTTGGCCTAATGGGTAAACCTAAGCAATGCTCTCGACCCTTTCAATGCATTTCAATAGATTTGATCGGCCCCTTGCCTACTACACTAAAACACAACAGATTCATCTTTGTCGTTACTTGCTGTTTTTCAAAATACTGCCTCCTCTTTGCGATTAAACGTGCTACGTCATCAGTAATCGTTCATATTCTAGAAAACCTAGTTTTCCTAGTGTACGGAATCCCACAGACCATAATTCTTGACCATGGTCCTCAATTCGTTAGTCAAGAGACAACGGACTTATTCCACTCCTATCAGATCCCAAAAATACACTATTGCGCAATTAAATGCGCCCAACCAAATCCCGTGGAGAGATATAATAAAGTTGTTACCACAGCAATATCCTCATTCATACAGGATGACCACAGGAATTGGGATATCAACCTACATAAGATACAATTTGCTATTAATACTTCCGTAAATGAAACAACAAATTATACTCCTTCTTTCCTTGTATTTGGTCGCGAATTAGTCACATGTGGATCAGCATACGACAAATCTGATCTCACAGATGATATTATATTCGCGCCCAGAGACGAATACGCTGATAATCTTGGTCTTCTCCAGCCTGTCTTCTCCGAAGTACAAGCCCGTCTTTGGAGAGCGCACCAAACCAATTCTTCATCGTATAATAAACATCACCAACATTTCGAATTCAACGAAAATGACATCGTCTGGAAACGAAATTACGCAATTAGTAATTCTCCTAAACACTATTCTGCTAAACTTGCACCCAAGTTTATTAAATGTTCTATCCTAAAAAAAATATCACCCTTAGTATATGTCCTACAAGACATGTCCGGCAAAATGCTCGGACGATGGCATATTAGAGACCTTAAACCTCTCCCCAAAATTCTAAAATAAATAATATACTGTTTTTCCTTAATTAGATTCTTATTTGGCTCAAACTTAGCTACTTTTCTCCTAAGCTCCTAACTTGTAAAATATTGTATATAATGTTATACATTTATAATTATATCTCATCCCCATTATACATTTCGGACTCATTACATTTCGTACATACCTACTTAGTACGAATTTATACGTTCATTTATACTATTTAATTTATATAACGTTATATTACGTTCATATAACGTTATTCAAAGCTAACTCTACCAGAGTTAGAACATTACTTATTTATATATTTCTTCCCTTGACATAACGTTCATATTTACGTACTTAGGTACATACGTACCGTACAGTACATTTATTAATTCCATTAAGGAATTATCTTATGATATTTTGTAGTAATCCTACATTCCATACGGCATTATTTTGTTGAATAAATTTCAACAATCGTACTCTTTGTAGGTACACATTATTGTAGATATTATATTTAGATTCATTAATATTCAGCGGGTGGTTACTGATTAATAAGCCTTAATACTAATGGAGAGCGATTTAATGAGTACGTCCTCTACTTAAAGGAGTACTCTATTGAAACTTATTTTGGTTAAACAATTAACCAAAATTTTATAAGATGATGTATGAATGACCTTTGGTATGCATGTTTAAATCGCCTCTCTTGTATGATAAACATTGTATATAACATCCCCACCTTCTAAATTTATCACTCATACCCATATTCATTACATTATATTTACATTACGGAAAAATCCTTCGGCCATAAGCCCCAGGATTTTCCCTTCCAGGGCGACCCCGGTAGTGTAACGGTGCGTGTAACGAAGCGTTACACTATCGACCTTCATACTATTTCTGGCACCATACAAATTCTAAATTCCTTTTTGAAATTCAAATCCTATTCCAAATTCCATTCAATGATTTTTATTTTCAGTTCGATCACATACTTTGATCGATAAACATCATTTTATCTAACGGACTGTACTTCCCAAGTTTCTAAACACGACCGTTTAAGTGTGATTTTTATTAGTAAACGTAATAATTCATAAGTGCGTGCAGTTCAGTATAGTGCTCGTTTTGTGGCCCTGCACACCTTCCAGATATATATCTACATCATCACCAAGGCACATATTGTAAGTTATTTGATTTCTAACCTTCTGAATTACGAAAGTGTTTTTATACATACCTATCTGTTAACACGTAACCTGTATTGTTACAGGTGCCTTTTTATTTAAATAATAAATACCCCTCATCGCTCTGGATCCTGCCTTTTCATTCCCATCATCCCTGTGAGGCTCCTCTACCTGCCCCCTCACAGTTATTTGTAGCACGTGGGGTTAACGGGTGCTCGTTTAGTGAGACGTGGCCAATTAGAAGCCGGAGTTGTGGCCTCTTCAGATGTCTCAGCCTCCGCAACAAACCGGAGTTGTTTGTCGGCAGCGATGTGAATTGTCAAAGTAAGTAGGTACCTATAATTGTTGTAGAAAATTACGTGTAAATTGCTCAGTCTACATTCAAAATTGTTCATTCTGTAAATAAACATCGCTTTAATTACATTTGCACATTTACCAAGAGTGGGTGGAGCGGTAACATAATATTCTAAAAAGGGTTGTAATCGTGTTTCTTTGTAGTCCCGCTAATTAAGAGGTTTTGTTAATAGAAACACTCGTAAAATGGTATTTTCAGACTCAAGGTGACATTCGAACGATGACTGCAGCTGCGTTTCTGTGGCAGCAGTACGGCCGATGTAACTGTCAATTTCTTTGATAGACTAATAGACTACGATCTTTAGAACAACGTCGGCGCAGTTTGACTTATGATATGTAGTTATGATCCTTGAAGTGGTGTACCTACGCATTTATAAACCCGATGTTGCCAGGCTGAAAAGTGATCCGGTTTCACTCAGATATCTACAAGAATCACAAGTCAACTGTGGTCCAATAATGTATTAATACAATAGAGATATCTAAAATGACGTTCGACTCAGTGGCAACTGCAGTTTGCTTTACTGTTGCGGCGTTACTGCTGCGACCTAAATGGTAACATTCCATTTCTAACCGCAGCTGCACTACCGGTACTGAACGCGTCGCTGTCATTGTCAATTTCCATAGTAAAATTGACAGTAGTGCAGCTGTCGTTGGAAATGGACTGTCACCTTAACGCGGGCACTGTCACTGTCAATTTCCTAGATAAATGGAGTGACGGGTTAAATGGAATCTTGATACCCAATAATGCGGCGGTTACAATACAAGGTCGCAGCAGTAATACCGCAACAGTAAAGCCGCTTCAATTGCCATCTGAATGTCACCTTAAAGTACACGTATAATTCTGTTATTGTTCCTTAAAGCATTGGTAGGTAAACGGAAAGACTTATGACTTCGAAATTATTTAGGTCGTGAGATCAAACTCAGGCTCACAACAATCAAATTTCATTAAGTACACACATTACTTAAAATGTGATATTTATAAAAGGTACCAGTTGATTTTCGGCGAAGGAAACCATTCTAAGAAATCAAAAAACATCTGCGAAGTTATTCAAAGGTATGTTAACTTAGTTTGTAAAAATATTTTCTTATGTAGGTAAGATTATGTTCAAGCCTTAACCGATTTCAAAATTGTGAAAAAAAAACTAATTTAAATCAAAAGTAAACTGAAAATCCAAACCAAAAAAAGTAAGTCAATGTTGCCACTGTAATTTGTTTGTAAAATAGTAAATTACTTTTTATAAATAAACACGCTAAGATAATTTATTTAGTGGTACGATTTTTTTTTTCTCCTACGATTTATAAAAGTACTTTTGTTTACCCATTTTTACATATTATACGAGACGCGCTAATAAAAAGTGCCAACATTTTCTATTACTATTTTTGGTCTTGAATTACGATTTTCAGTTTATGTATTTATTTTTATGAAAAGAAGACTAATGTGGAATTCATTTTTTGATAATCAAAATCATATTATCTAAATGTCGACCTACTCACTCCTCAAAGAATAATGCAATAGTACATTTCGATGCTAGTGCGGAAGGTATGTCATTACTTCACGAGTACCGAGATATCTTGCCACGAGCCGCAGGCGAGTGGCAAGACTCGGGACGAGTGAAGAATGACATTTCCGCACGTGTATCGAACGACGTTTTTTAATACAGTTGCGAAAAAATAAGAAAAACATTGTTAATCGTACACTAAACAAAAGTGGTAACAGTGACAGCTCGGTTAGACGTCGTCTTTAAGTATATTATATCTATGGGCGTTTGGCAGCTATTCCGTTCCATTCAGTCAACTTATTAAGAACGGAATTTTCAATATTGAATATTAAAAAGTAAACGTGTTATAATGATGAAGAGGTAAGTAATTAAATATGAAATATGTAATATTATTCGTATTCTTACATTAACGGTAGGTTTTTATGCTGATTACGACGTTTAAAGGAAACTAATATTAACACTCATCAATAAGTAGTCGTGAATTGGTACAAGTATAAATTTAAAAAAATTGGAAAAGTAAAAAGCACTAGTTCGAGATAGCCAACTTTCCGCACGCTAAACAGCTACGTAAAGTAGCACTTTTTGAGCAACTGTATTAAAAAACTAGTTAACGCCTTGTGGGCACTGAGTGAGAAGCCTTTGGTACGATATGTTTATATCATATTCTGTAGCCTTTGGTACGATGCGTAATGGCTCCTCTACACGATGGGCCAACGCCGGCCACTCCAAGGGACGCAGCCATGCGGTAGAATGAGATAGCAATATCACTTGCTCTCTTAACGCATAAATGCGACCCTTGGAACACTCACGGAAATAAAATACCCCTCCAGCCCTCCACCCCTCCTTCCCTCCGCGCCTCTGAACATATTTGAAATCGGGAATCTGCCGCTGGACACTCTGAATTAACAATAAGTATTTATAACAATAAGCGCCACTTGTACCAACCCACTAACCCGGGGTTAAAAAAACAACATATAAAAACTTATATTTAATCCAATAAATAACAAGTACATGAATAATCTAATTCCTCTTGAATGGCCAATTGAAATTGCCCAAATCCAGGAACCCGGGACTGTGATTCTCATGGTTCGTAAGCGGTTCGCTCTCAGGGGGTCCGTAGCTGTACCCTATAGTGTTATAGTCGGCAGGGGGTCCGTACAGGGTAGACGGAGAGGCCACAGGCTTCATGGCCTCGCGGCTCTTCATGTAGTAGCTGATGAGGAGGCCGATGATATAGCAGAACTTCTGGAAGAAGGCCATGAACAGGAACACGGAGACGACCTTGAGGACTGCCACTTTTGAGAAGATGAAGAGGATGATCATTACTGGAAAGAGAAGAAAGCATATGGTTAATAAAGGTGATGTATTAGAGTTAGACCAAGAAAAGTCTGCAGCGATTTTGATAGCGCACGCAGTACGAGTGTTATTTACACGTCATAATTTCAAAAAAGTTTGACGTTTAAAAGGACACTTGCACTGCGTGGGCTATCAAAATCGCTGCAGAGTTTTCTCGGTCTGACTCTATTTGCCATTTATAATTTTTATATAATTGGGACACTCTTTGAGGGAGGCCTATGTCCAGTAGTGGACGTCCTCTGTGTAAGGTCATTCATAATGATAACATTATGTATAACAGTTTAATACTAATTCTGTACTATATCTCTCTATGTATGTTCTAGGGTGTTATTAGATTTTGATATGACAACTCTATGTCAAACTGGGTAACGTCATTTTGATATGGCAATACTATATTATTTTTTTAATAGAGCCTGACAGATAATTAGGGGGGAGAATTGACGTTTTGCTGAAAAACATTGGTCCTGTTGATTTTCTTAATTTCACTAATAATATATGAAAATATCTACTGGAAGTGAGTTTGATTCAAGACCAAGACAAGACCTTTATAACTCAGAAGTGGCACAATTACCGAAGAAGCCCACAATTGTTGAAATAAATGTGACATTTTTGTTTCGTCGTTGTGGACGAAACTTCCAACAATGAATAGTAATGAGAAAGAGAATGGTCGCAGCCGCAGTAAACATAGATCGGCGCGTGCGAAAAAGAAGGTTCAACGGCGCCATGAACGCGAACAAAGTAGAAGTATACGGAATCGACGTTCGAAAAGTGTTCGTGTAGCGTGCGATGAAGGTCGGAGGAGTCGGTCCGAACACAGGCGGGACCGGCATCGTACGCGAAGCAGAAAACCCAGTCGAAAACGCGACTACGAAAACCGAAGAAGTCGTAGTACCAGCCGTCGGCGCAGCTCGAATCGTGGTCGACGTAACCGTAGTTCCCATAGTAGAAGCCGTGTTCGTCATCACAGGAGCCATAGTGGAAGCTATAGCAGTGGTCGTGAGAGCGGCGGATGTGATCAGCAGAGTCGGAGCCGTAGTCAACGAAGCTGTAGCCGCGTTCATGACAGCAGGCGCAATCTAGGGAGCCGCAACCACGCACACATGCCGGGTACTTCCAAGCAGAGTGGTGAGAATCAACCAGTTCTGACGACTATTGAGAATGTGAACACATTTCAAGGTAATGAACATCAGCAATTTCTTAGAGAATTAGTTAAAACATTAAAACAGAACAGGCCAGAGGGTAATAAATTTCCTATGTTAGGCAATGTAATACCAGAATTTAACCCAATGATTAAAGAGCAAACTATACATATGTGGCTGAATAAGGTAGACGAGTGTGCAAAATTATATAACTGGGGTGATGATCAGATCATCCATTATGCATTACCCAAATTGTCTGGTGTTGCGAAGAACTGGTATTTAGCTTTACCATCTATGTCATTCACGTGGCCGGAATGGAAAACAAAATTGATTGAATCATTCCCTAGCGTTGATGATTATGCTGAACTGTTAACAGAAATGCTGAATAAGCGAGTTAAGTATAATGAATCTTTAGAGCTTTACTTTTATGCCAAATTAAATTTATTAAATCGTTGTGATATCCACGGAAAGCGAGCTGTAGATTGTATTTTGAGTGGAATTGATGATAGATCGGTTCGGTTAGGTGCTAAGGCATTAAAATGTCAACAACCAGAACAAGTGTTAGAATATTTTCAATCTGCCAAACAATCACGGGATTCAGAAAAACAAAAATTTAATTCTGGGTCTTGGACAAAACAACTCAAAACTTCAAATGCGGTAAGTGATAACTTAAAAGGTGTTTCAAATACAGATTCAAAATCCCATTCAAAATCTATTGTGTGTTACAACTGTAAGGAACCGGGTCATTTTAGTTATAAATGTACAAAAACCATTTTAAGGTGTAATATTTGTCATAGAATTGGGCATTTATCTACAGACTGTCCAAAATTACCAGGCAATGACAGGGGTGAGAGTGTACCTGAAAAAAATGTTCTGCGTGTTAATTTTGATAAACACTTTGAGGGTGACACTAACCGTGATAGCAAATATTTTAAAAATATAAAAATAAATAATTTTCTTACACATGGTTATATAGATATGGGCAGCGAAGGCACACTATTGAGATATAGTGAGGCAGTTAGGATGGGAATAAATTGGAAAACACATAGTCAACTTCCACTTTTGAAAGGAATAGGACCAAATGCCATTGTGCCTTTAGGTCACGTGAGCGTTGAGATGGAGATAGATAATATAATTGAAACAGTAGATACATATATTGTTGATGATTGTGTCATTAAATATCCAGTATTAGTAGGTCATAGTTTTACAGAGAAACCTGGGATAATTATTACAAAAACTGATTATACCCTTATTATTGAAAAAGGATTCCCGGTTAAGTTACAGCTTATATTATTAGAAGACACAAAAATTTCACCAAATAAAATAATGGTTATTCACGTAAGATCAGACACAGATTACTCAGGTTCGGTATATGTAAAAGGTGGTTTGCGCGGGAAACCTAATGCTGAATTATATCTTTTGCCGGGTGAATATATTATTGAAAAAGGTCAATGTGGAATACTAGTACAAAACATCACTGACTTACCGCTCACATTGCTAAAAGGGGAGCTGGTTACTCGCGTAACAACAACAAATTTCTGTCTCAATGTAAAATCTCTCAACCTGGTAGATGATACTTGTACGGATTTAAATATAAGTGAACATCTGTGTGATGACGAAATATCAAAATTGAAAATGGTTTTAAAGAAACACGAGGCTTGCTTCTCAAATAACTTAAAAGATTTAGGTTTTACAAATGTAGTTCAGATGGAAATTGAATTGACAGACAAGCAGCCAGTTGTATATCGTCCTTATAGATTGTCTTATCCCGAACGAGAGTTAGTGCGTACAATGGTACAGGAAATGATAGATGCTGACATAGTATGTGAATCAAATTCGTCTTACGCTAGTCCGATTTTATTGGTGCAAAAGAAGACTGGAGAAAAGCGACTCTGTGTTGATTATAGGGCTTTGAATGGCAAAACACGGAAGGAACATTACCCCCTTCCACTTATAGATGATCAGCTGGACAGGTTAGCAGGTAATTCTCTGTTTATTAGCCTTGATCTTGCCTCTGGATACTACCAGATTCCGATTGCGGAATCATCACAGGATCTGACTTCCTTTGTGACCCCGGACGGGCAGTATAAATATAAACGTATGCCTTTTGGGTTAGCCAATGCGCCGTCCGTGTTCCAAAGGACGATGAACAAGGTGCTTGCAAAAGTTAAGTATGTTATCATCTATATGGATGATATACTAATTCCAGCTCGTAATTTTGAAGAGGGCTTAATACGTTTAGATGAGGTATTGAATCTCATAAGTGAAGCTGGATTAACACTTAAATTAAAAAAATGTTACTTTTTCTATAAAGAATTGGATTTCTTGGGCTTTCACGTAAGTGGTGAAGGTATACGACCGGGTGCTCGAAAAACAATAGCGATTTCAAATTTCCCGACACCAAAGAATGTTCATGAAGTACGACGTTTTATTGGGTTAGCTAGTTTTTTTCGTAGATTTGTCAAAAATTTTGCCTTGATTGCACGTCCTTTAACTGATCTATTAAGAACTAAATTAGAATGGAAATGGTCAACCGAACATACAGAAGCTTTTAACGCTTTAAAACAGAAATTAGTAGAACGCCCCATCTTGGCGTTGTATGATCCTAAATTAGAAACAGAATTGCATTGTGATGCTTCTAAATTTGGCATTGCTGGCATTTTGATGCAACGTGGTTTGGATGGGTTGCTGCGAGCCGTAGCGTATTACAGTCGAAAAACCACTGCAGACGAACAAAAATTGCACTCATTTGAATTAGAAACACTTGCTGTAGTCGCTTCTTTAAACCGTTTTAGAGTGTACTTACTTGGCGTAAAATTTAAAATCGTAACTGACTGTAACGCGTTGCGGACTACACTTACCAAAAGAGATCTTATACCTCGTATATCTCGTTGGTGGGTTCAGTTTCAGGAGTACGACTGTGAGATAGAGTACAGGCCAGGGTGTCGTATGGCACACGTAGACGCTCTCAGCCGTGGTCCTGTTGCTGACCCCACGAATGATTCACGACCTCATGTTATCGATGTTCTGAATATTGATGTTAAAGATTGGATAGCAACAGTACAAGATGACGATGATGAATTGAAGCGTATTAAACACATTTTGCAAGACGAAGATACTAAATTGATAATAGATGTTCAAAAGAATTACCGGTTGAAGGGAAATTATGTATACCGAATTTTAAAGGACGGGAGTCTAAGGTGGGTTGTGCCTCGTGGTGTTAGGTGGCAGGTTTTGCGCATGAATCATGATAATGTTGGGCATTTCGGTTTCGAAAAAACTTTAAGTCGATTGCGTAACACTTATTGGTTCGCAAAAATGCGGCGATTTACAAAAAAATACGTAGCCGCGTGTCTTGAGTGTGCTCACCATAAGGCTCCAGGAGGATGCAAGGAAGGGCTGTTGCATCCGATTCCAAAGATCGAAAAGCCTTTCCACACAGTTCATGCCGACCATCTAGGTCCGTTCGTGCGCTCTAGGAGAGGCAATATGTATATACTTGTTATAGTTGATGCGTTCACAAAGTATGTTGGTATTCGGGCTGTAAGAGACACAAAAACGAGTACTGCTATAAAAGTTTTTAAAGAACACTTTAGTTATTTTAGGCCTCCGTCTCGTCTGATAACAGACCGAGGGTCCTGTTTTACTAGTGCTAAATTTAAGGAATATACAAACGAAACAGGTATTAAGCACGTGCTAAATGCAGTTGCCTCACCTAGGGCGAACGGCCAAGTTGAACGATTTAACCGTACAATACTGGACGCTTTAAGTACTTCATGTCATGGAAAAAACGATAACACTTGGGATGAATATGTAGGACAAATCCAATTAGGAATTAATACTACGGTAAATAAAACGACAGGTAAAAGTCCATCGGAATTATTATTTGGCTGTAACTTTATAACCACATCAGAAAATAAGTTAAATGATGCAATAGATGAAATTTCCGAGCGAGTAACAGGTGATAATTTAATACAATTAAGAACGGAAGCTAAAGATAAAATAGATAAACAACAGGAATATTCTCGAAGGAAATTTAATAAACATAGGCGGGTAGGCAAGTCTTATAATATCGGCGATTTGGTTAGAGTAGAAAGGACTATTACAGATAAGGATCACATAGGTAAATCAAAAAAGTTGATCCCTAAGTTCCATGGGCCGTACCGGATTATAAAAGTTCTACCGAATGATAGGTTTCTAATTGAAGATACACCTCTAACTAAAAAGGGAAACAGAAAATATGAAAATGTTGTAGCACTAGACAAGATTCACCCCTGGCTTAGTTTTAAAGATTATACCAGTGATAGTAGTGATATGAATGATAAGGATAATTGTAACTCAAGTGAGACTGATTAAAGTTAACGTTATTATGCTAAACTTAGAAAGATTAACAAAAAAAAAACAATAATAAGTAACCTGATATAAAAAAAAAAAAGAATGAAAGATATTGCTGTTATATTGTTATACTGTTACCTTGAGGATGTTTAGTGATTAGACTATATTCAGTGCAGAAATGAATGGTATTATGTAATTAATACTGCACATATGGCTATTTACTGTGATGAGCTGATGAGACTAGTATAGTTGTTATTTAGTTTGTGAACGATCAGTGCAGAACCGAATGGTGTTAAGCAATTAACATCGCACAGATGGTCGTAGATCACAACATATTATGATGAGACTGGTAGTGTTCTTATTTTTGTTATTTAGTTTGTGAGCGATCAGTGCAGAACTGAATGGTGTTTAGCAATTAGCACCGCACAGATGGTCGTAGATCACAACAGATTATGATGAGACTGGTAGTGTTCTTATTTTTGTTATGTAGTTTGTGAGCGATCAGTGCAGAACTGAATGGTGTTAAGCAATTAGCACCGCACAGATGGTCGTAGATCACAACAGACTATGATGAGACTGGTAGTGTTATTATTGTTATTATTTAGTTTGTGAGCGATCAGTGCAGAACCGAATGGCGTTAAGCAATTAACACCGCACAGATGATCGTAGATAACAACATAGTTTAATGAGATTAGTTATAGTGTTATTATTGTTGTTATTTAGATTGTAAGTGATCAGTGCAGAAACGAATGGTGTTAAGCAATTAACACCGCACAGATGGTCGTAGATCACAACAGACTGTGTAATTAGATTTACAAAATGTGATGTTCCCTTGTTTTGTTTTGTTTGATTATTTAATGTGTTAATGTTGCAATTTTAACTGAACTTGTTTTTCTCATTAATTATATGGGGAGGACCCCACTTTAAAAAAGGACGGCCGAGCTGTAAGGTCATTTATAATGATAACATTATGTATAACAGTTTAATACTAATTCTGTACTATATCTCTCTATGTATGTTCTAGGGTGTTATTAGATTTTGATATGACAACTCTATGTCAAACTGGGTAACGTCATTTTGATATGGCAATACTATATTATTTTTTTAATAGAGCCTGACAGATAATTAGGGGGGAGAATTGACGTTTTGCTGAAAAACATTGGTCCTGTTGATTTTCTTAATTTCACTAATAATATATGAAAATATCTACTGGAAGTGAGTTTGATTCAAGACCAAGACAAGACCTTTATATCTGGCTGATATGATGACGAAGATGATGAATTTTTATATGGTAACTTTGGACTAATAGGATTTGATTGAATTTGCTTAAATCAAAATATTTTAGTTGGTCGAAAATGATTTGTTGATATATTTCTGTTTCTAAACATTTACGAACATAGGCAACTAATTATAATTGCAAAACACCCGAGATATTTAAATTTAAGATACCTACTTCAAAGTTTGAGAAGGGATTACAGTATTGAATTATTTACCAAGTAAACAAGTATTTTTTCAACGTTCTGTAGGTACGTTATACGCATCTATAGGCAATTTACAATTTATAATTATGTACAGTCACCAGCAATAATATGTTATACAACGAAGGCCGCAAAAATATCTGACACGATCTTATTTGTTTGTAGTGCAATAAGAGCGTGTCACATATTTTTGCGGCGTTTGTTGTGTAACAAATTATTGCTGGTGACTGTACATTTCCTATTCAAAACCAGTGCTGTAATTTTGTTTTTACTGACCCGACATAAAAACTCTTGTGGAAAAATTGCAATAATCAGTTTATTTAATAAATATTAATAAATTGCATCAGTTTTTGAATAGTATAAAGATACTTTACTAGCTGGTGTGGTGAAAAAAATATTAATATACAGGTGTACGAGTAATAAACTGTACAGGGGTACTTTGGTATATACTCGCATAATAAGTGACAGAAGGTGACGTCGCAAAAGTATTGACATGATCGTCAGCATCACTTTGAAGTCAAATAGGACCTGTAATTAACGAAAAGATGCTCACAAAAAATAACGTAACACATATCCAACGCAATTGTGCCGGCAGGAAAAAAAATCCAGCTGCTGTGAAAATAACCAAATCTAAGGAGTAGAGTTCGGGGGCCCACTGATAACCAGTCCGCCGGACGATATCGGCCAGTCAGTTAAAAAGGCAAAATTTGACAGCTCCGAACAACTGACAGGCTGATATCGTCCGGCAAACTGGTAATCTGTGGGCCCCTTAATCTCTCGTTGCGCTGTCAACTTGATACGATAAATGGGTTAGGGAGTAAATAGACACCCTATTTTAAACAAGAATAATAGTCTTAAAATTTTATAGTTTATAATTTTTGATATATTTTTATAAAAAGACTTACTATCTAAAATAGCTGGCATAAAAATATATACAGATGAAACTCTGCTTTTGTTTTTATATTAAAAATAACAACTTGAATCGAATTCGAATCGAATACCTACTGTTAAAGGCCAAACTTGGGCCTTGGGGTCCAAATAAGTAAATTAATAGAATTAAAATACAAAATGTACGTAGGAAACGAAAGATATATTTTCCAAGAAGACAGTTGACAATATTGACATAAACTTTTTAATGTTGGGATAAAAACTCCATTCTGCAACATATTCCGCCAACATAAAATAACATAACTAGGTACAAATTAATACCTTATTAAATATTAAACTACATTTCACATTAGCTCCCTTGTATACTTCAATATCTAGAGCGGACTGTAATCTTTTAAGGTTTGTGAAATTGAAATTAATATAAATCTTACTAATAACTTAATAAGTTTACAAGATTGCTATGAAAGTAGTTATGAAACAGTATGTAACAAACATAAGATAAGACACATTTTATATAACTAAATAAACATCTTATACATTAGATGCACCCAGCATCAACACATAGTACATGACTACCTACTTATATACAGTTATAAATTAAGTATCAGTACAATTCAGTAGGATATTAGCCATAATACTTAACTAAAATATTAAAATACCATATAATAACATTTCAAATACTACCTATTCATCTAAAGGTAGTATACACACTTTAGTAATAGAAGTTGTATGAACTTTACCATTAGCCTTTTTTACTTCTAAGGCTCTTATCTTCCCATCCTGACCTGGAAAAACCTTGGTAACTCTAGCCATAGGCCAAGTCATAGGCGGAGTATCTATTTCACGCAAGATAACTAGAGCACCTACTTTAATATTAGGCAAGGCGGCCTTCCATTTAGGACGGTTCTGTAAGACATTAAGGTATTGTTTAGACCAATATCGCCAAAAATGCTGCTGCAGAGCAGTACATTTCCTCCAAAACTTCAATCTATTATCAGGTAAGTTTGTGATATCCTGCTCAGGATAGCAAGTTAAGGGCGCACCAGTTAAGAAGTGCCCTGGCGTTAAATAGGAAAGGTCCTCAATGTCTGATGACATTGGCGTTATAGGCCTCGAGTTCAAAATGCTTTCAATTTGAACAAGTGCCGTGTACAACAATTCATATGTTAAAACATGTGAGCCCAACATTCTTTTCAAATGATATTTAACACTTTTTACTGCGGCCTCCCATAGACCACCAAACACCGGAGAGTAACTCGGTATGAAATGGAATGTTGTTCCCAATTTAGCAGTTACATTTTGAACTTGAATTTGATGACATTTATTATTATTCAATTTATATAACTCAGACAACTGAGTACTAGCCGACTTAAAAGTAGCGGCATTATCACAATAGACCTCTGTTGGAACATTACGTCTAGCAATAAATCGTTTGAAGCTAGCCAAGAATGTATCAGTGGTGAGATCTGACACTAACTCTAAATGTATGGCTTTGGTGACAAAGCACACATACACAGCAATATAACCTTTAGTAGTGACAACACTTCTCACTCTTGACTGCTTTATCAGGATTGGTCCCGCAAAGTCTATACCAACCTTAGCAAACACTCGATCTATGCTGACTCTACCAGCGGGCAATGAACCCATCAGCTGTTTTGCTGTTACACCTTTCAGTCTAAAACATGTGAGACATTTATTCACAAACTTTTTTACCAATCTCAAACCGTTAACTATATAATAGCGTTGACTTAAATTGCTAAGTACTTCTTTCTGACTGGCGTGTAAAAGCTTTAAATGTTCATTTTCAATAATAAGGTAAGTGACCTTAGATTCTTTTGGTAAGATTATCTGATGCTTATGGCTATAAGGTAAGGAGGAGTGTTGCAAACGTCCACCTACTCTGAGAATACCGTTAGCATCAATGAAGGGGTTGACAGATAGTAAATACGACGAAACTTGCCTACCTGCCCGCAAAGAGGCCAGCTCTTTATCAAAGAACCTTTCCTGCTCATTCTTTATAAACATATGCAATGCCTGAGTTGCCTCGCTAAAAGTAATAAAATTAAGCTTTATCTTTTGTGAACCCGGCCTTACATTTTTACAGAATCTTTGTATGTAGGCAAGCACGTTAACTGCCTTATTAACGTTAGAAAACTTATCTAACAAATCATTTGCAAGAGAAACCGATTGATATGATGCCATACACACCGGCTTGGAACCATCAGCATGCTTGATCTCCAGTAAGTTGTCAGGTACATTATTACTATCATCGGTGAATTTATACTCTGGATCAGACATGCTAGTAGGTCCACACCACCACAGTTGGTTACTTTGTAGTTCACTAGGTTTTACACCTCGACTCAAACAATCAGAAGGATTGAGGCCTGTTTTTATATACAACCATTGAAAACCCTTTGTATATTCGTTGATTAATTTGACTCTATTAGCAACATAAGCATTTAGTTTTGTTGGATCCGTTTTTTGCCATGCCAAAACAACCTGAGAATCACTGAAAAGATGCACACTTTCAATAGATATCTTTTTACTTAAAGTATTGTATGCTCTAAAGCATAATTTTGCCATCAAAAGAGATGCATTTAATTCTAATCGTGGCACAGTCAACTTCTTGTCTTTAGATGCAATGCGACTCTTAGAACAAAGAAGCGACATCGATACTTTGCCATGCTTGTCAGTGACTCTTAAATAAATGGCTGCTCCATATGCAGAAATTGAGGCATCACCAAATGCTACTAGCTGAGCAGACTGAATGTTATCAACAGTAACATTTCGTTTTATTTTAATTTCTTTCATTGTCTGCAGATCATCGTAAAATTCAAGCCATTCTTTTAGTAAAATAGGCGAGGGCACTGAGTCCCAGTCGGTACAAGCCTGAGCCAATTTTTGCATAATGATTTTAGCTTGGACAAAAACGGGTCCCGCTAGACCTAAAGGGTCATAGAATTGGCTTATGTAACTTAAAATCTGTCTTTTTGTCTTAGGGACATTTTTTGACACTGGACATGAAAGTTTAAAAGAATCAGAGTCAATATCTAACTTTAAACCTAAAGTTTTGATGTCCTTATTCAGTTCCAGTTCTCCAACAACCTGCTGCTCTGCTGAAATATTTGTCAAAATTGAAGAGTCATTAGCTGCCCATTTATGTAGTTTAAAACTACCTTTAGCAAGTAATTCTATCAATTGAGTTTGAGTGTCAACAATCTTTGCCAAACTATCCTCTGTATGAATGATGTCATCTACATAGGTAGAGTTTAGTATTGCAGAACTAGCTAGAGGATATTGCCTCTCGAATTTCGTAGCCAGCTCGTTCAAGCATCTTGTTGAAAGATAACTTGATGACTTCATTCCATAGCAAACTGTGTTTAGCTGAATACATTTTATTGACTCATTAGGAGTGTCTCGCCAGAGAATATTTTGCAAAGATCGCTGATCTTTCTGTACTAAAATATTTCGGAACATACGCCTGATATCACAAGCAATGAAATATTTGTGCACTCTAAATGACAACAGTATGTCGAACAGTTCCTGTTGAACAGTTGGTCCATTCATTAAAATATTATTCAATGAAATCTTATTACTCGTTAACATAGATCCATCAAAGACTACCCGGAGCTTAGTACTTACTGCATCCGGCCTTAAAACAGCTGAATGTCCCATAAAGTACATAGGATCTTTAGTAAGATCATATGAGGAAATGTCAACATATGATCCATGACCTAAGTCGAGATATTCATGTATGAAATCCTTATAACCTTCATACAAATTCTGATCCTTCTGAAATCTCTTCTCGAGATTATAAAATCTCTTGAGCGCTAACCCAAATGAATCCCCCAATGTATTGTTCACATCATAGATAGGTATTTTTAATGGCAATGAAACTGTAAATTGATTGTCTTCAAGTTTGACAGTTTCAGTGAACAATTTTTCGCACTGTTGTTGTTCAGATGTATGTTCCGCATATATTTCAGGTACTTTTTCTGTTTGCCAAAAATTAGACATAGTATCGCGTACATCAGTTTGACATTCTTGACAGAAAAGAGAAACAGCAGGTTGTTTAAGAATAGAAGATGGAACATCACCGCCTACTATGTAACCAAACTGTGTGTGAACCAAGCTGATGGGTGCGGCATCAGGATCGCGCAGCTCCTCAGGCTGCGACAACAGGCACTGAAAAAAGATATTTGCAGCCAATAAAATATCTATCTCACTTGGGATATGGAAGGAGTCATCGGCTAATGTTATATTTTCAGGGATCTCAATTTTTGAAATATCTATTTCTGTTTGTGGCAACATTTCGTTACTAAATTTATCTACCACTAGCAGATTTACTTGTGTTTTATATGGATAAACACATGAGCAAATATCCAGGCGCAAACTATGTTTGACCGATTTATCTTCTAGAGTTACACCAGTTATTGTAGTAGAACATGGCAAGAGTGGGTAACCTAGTTGCTTTGCAAGCTTCGCTGTTATAAAGGAATTCTGAGATGCACAGTCAAGCATTGCTTTAACTATGATCTCCTTGCCACATTTAGAAACTACCTTAACTTTAACCGTTGGCAACAACACCAGTGTCTGATTATTCATGTTAGTCAATGACACCGATGAGGATTTCTCTTCATTCACATGAAGTAGCGAGTTGTGGGATTCTTTGCACTCCTTACATTTAAAATGAAACTTGCACTTTCCTGGGTGAATGTTAAGACAAATCTTGCAAAGCTTTGTTTCCTTAACAAAATCTAGTCGTTCCGATATGGAAGCTAGAGCAAATTTAGGGCATGCATATAATTTGTGTTCCTTACCACAGTACAGACAGCCTTGGGATGCTTTGGTAGTGACAAATGATGATGATGCCATCTTCACTGGAGCTACCTTGCCAGCAGCACAGCTTGCTGTATCACCCCGTCCCTCACTGTTCTCTAGGGCAAGGGCCCGACCTTCTACAAATTTCAAAAAATCATTAAAGGTTGGCTGTTTTGAGGAATCCCTATGCAAATGATACTCTCGGTTAGTAACTGGGTCTAGTTTTTTATTTAATAGGCAAATGAGAATGCTGTCCCATTTTTCAATGGCCTCATCAAGGTTTTTTAATGCAGCTAAATGCTGTTTTGTTATTGAAATCAATGAGCGTAAAGCACTAGGACTTGACTTAGTTAGCATTGGCAACTCAAACAAAGCATTTATGTGCTCATTGATGATTTTATATTTATTATCGTACCTATCAGCTAAAATTTTGAGAGCTTCGGAATAACTTTGACCGATGACAGGTAAGTTTTTGATTAAATCAAATGCCTCAGCTTTTAGGAAGCTTCTCAGGTAAAAAAACTTTTGTATATTGTCGAACCCTTCATTGTTATGCACAAGGGCAGTAAACATTTCTATGAAAGGTCTGTATTCTGTATACTTGCCATTGAATGATGGTATTTGTATGTTCGGTAACTTTATTTTCGACGACACTTGCGACGTCACTGCCGGCAAAACGGCAGGGGTGGGTACAGGTGCCGATAAATCCGCAATTCGCTGCCGCATTGCTGCGACGCATTCATAAAAAGTCGTTTCGACAGCAATGGGATCCTCCTCATCACCTATTTTCTCGCACAGATCTTCATAATCGTGGAATGCCGTCTGGGCCCTCTCTACCATCAGTTTTAGCATTTCTATATCGTTTATATACGATTCTTCCATTTTGTTTTTCAATCTTGTTAGAGTACCTTTTTTCGTGCCTCTGCGCGCAACTAATTGACGTCGTTCTTCTTCTGTCTTTTCCATGTTAAATTGCGCACAATGCTTTGCATGTGGAAAACACAAAAACGACTTCGTAGACGCACATAAAAACCGGCAAAAACCAATTAACTTTACAAGCTTTTAAACTTATTACAAGACAGAAACACTTTTCCACCACAAACACTAAAATATCTGGAAAAGAACAAATGTCAAACAGATTTGAAACAAAACGTTACTTGTTTATTCCGTTCCACGCGCGCAGATCGCTGCGCAGTGAGTGGTGCTGGTGCGTTTATAGAACGCTTGCTCGCGGCTCGTTGAACGCTGCGATGGCTCCGCACAATGGCGGCACCTTCAAATCGGCAACTCCAGACGAGTCCAATGAAAATATTTTCGTGCTTCTTAGAATCCGCTTCTACGCATTTAATTTTATTTACTTACGGTTCCCGACTCAATAGGACCATGTTAAAGGCCAAACTTGGGCCTTGGGGTCCAAATAAGTAAATTAATAGAATTAAAATACAAAATGTACGTAGGAAACGAAAGATATATTTTCCAAGAAGACAGTTGACAATATTGACATAAACTTTTTAATGTTGGGATAAAAACTCCATTCTGCAACACCTACTTAATGAGGTTGTATTTATAGGTACATATAATATGTACATAATACATTAAATCATTATAGTCGTATTATAGACTTTTAATATATGTAACGTAAAGTCAGTTGACGAAAAATCATTAATATATTAATGATACCAAGTTATTTACTTCCTGTTCTTAGTTTGAAAATAATTTATTTTATTTTGGTTGAATATTACAATTTCATAGCGTATAATTCTATTTAATATGGAAGCTTTTCAATAGTAACTATTCATGATCCCAGTTTAGCTTGGCGTCTATTATTGGACCGGATTTGACGGGCTTATAGTTTCTAGTTTTCATACTGAACCAGTTGGAAAGTCTATTGTATTAGAAACCGCAAATAGAAGGCTAACATCCCTTTATATCCCGTTGCTGCCGCTCAATTTATCTAATTTGCTATACCCTGTTCAGGGTCCAATCTAAGTGCAAGGAATACCCTGAGAAATGGCGTAACAGCTAAATACCTACGTTACCTACTTACCGTGGATTGAAAAAAAACGGTTAAACATATGTTTTTATGTATTTATATACAGCTAAATACCTACGTTACCTACCTACTTACCGTGGATTGAAATAAAACCTGTTGTCTGCCTCTACATTTAATCAATTGTAAGGTGTGCCAATAAAGAGTATTCTATCTATCTATGATTTTATTTATTTATATTGAGCCTAGAGTGTGTCCCACTGCTGGGCAAAGGCCTCCCTCCTTTTCCATATATCCCGGCCTTGACCCGTCTCCCACAAATTCCTATCAAAGGCGTCACGTTCATCTCGCCAACGCCGTCGCGGTTTGCCGCGACACCGGGTGTAGGCGACGGAACTGGCAGCCTGGTCGGTACGGATGCCGCTGCCAGCGCGCGTCTTTTGTTTATAACTATGGATAGTTTCCCTCCGGCCGTTTTGGCAACCAAGTTTCGTAACCAGTTGTCAAAAAAGAATATATCATCGTGTTAGGCAACTAGTTGCCTAAAAAGAAATTCTATTCCTGTTTGACATCCAGTTGCCAACGAAGAATAGAGCTCAGACACTTAGAGAAAATGTGGCTAGTTTCCAAGGCTTCAAAAACAAATGTACATATAAAAGTACTTACATACAGTGTGGGGCATTCAAGAATAAAATCATTATTTGAATAAGAATTTGCAAGAATAAAATTACGGTGATTTTATTCTGGAATAATTCGTCCGGAATAATTTTGTCTGGAATAATTCGTAGATGAGAAAATTTAATGGGAATAAGTTATTCTTAGTCAAATAAAAATAATCAGGATTTTTTAGCTAATTTAGCTAAAAATAGCTATATATCTGACTTTAATAATTAAAGCCAGATAAATAAGCTATAAAGCTTACCTAGGGGCTATTCATAAATTACGTCATTTCAAATTAGGGCGGTGGGGTCTGGACATCGGATGATGGTAGCATGACGTAGGAGGAAACGGGGCCATTCGAAGCATGATTTTTGGATGATTTTAGGGGGGGGGGGGCTCAAAAATCGTCAAAAATCGATGACGTAATTTATGGACAGCCCCCTAGTTGAGTGGTAGTACAAATACCATGGCTGCAATTTACTAAATTTCACAAAAAATACAAAATAACGCGTACAGGTTAATATTTTATAAAAAAATATTTTAGTCCACAACATTGCTTAACATATTTGACACCACGGAATTCACCATCTCTAACGAGAACCTAAGCAGATCAGCAATATCCTGTGCGTGGCGGGCGTCGAAATCGGTGCGGTTGTTGGGGCATATAAATACTTGTGTCCACCCATTTTCCCCTACTCCGCAATGTTGACTGCAAACGCTCGTTCCAGGTGATTTTAGGATATTCTAGATGTCACGTAATGTCTAGCTGTGAAATGAGATATGAAAGTCTTATTTGGTAACCAGTTGTAAACAAAGACATTTAATTCCTTTCCGACAACTGGTTGCGAAACTCCACTGTCATCTACGGTAGTTGTGGATCAGGAATAGAATTTCTTTTTGGGCAACTAGTTGCGTAACAAGATTATTTTTTATTTTTCAACAACTGGTTGCGAAACTTGGTTGCCAAAACAGCCGGAGGGGTAATATTTTGTACAACAAAGTTTTCGCGTTTTATTCATCATCGGCGTGCCGACAGCGTATACCGGGTTCGACTTTGAAGCCCAATTGGTGGTTGTTTTAGCTGTTTCAGCCACGTCAGATATTTAATTTTGCAGCGTAGGTACTATTATACATATTGTATAGTGTTTTTGATGCGATCGGTCAACTTCACGCCTAGAATATTACGCTCCATGGCGCGCTGACAATCTTGATGGATTTTTGAAATTTTGTCAAGTCTTTACTCCGTAGGTCAGGATGCAAATTAAGTTCTATACACGAGCGAGAGCATCTTTGCTACAAATAACAATACTATTTTAAGTATTCCAATTTCAGATTACCCTCCTGACGTAACGTAGGGGAGACCGAGGTGAGTTGTGACAGAGGAGAGTTGTAACATCGTCGATTTTTTGGAATCTATTATCTAAACTAGGTCGCAATAGCGCGCATTTGTTAGTTCAAGTTACGAGCTAACACACGCACACTGTTGCGACCTAGTTTCTAGTTAATAGATTCCAAAAAATCGACGATGTCACAACTCTCCTCTGTCACAACTCACCTCGGCCCTCGGTCTCCCCTAGGCTTCCGTTGCGGATATGAGTTTTTCAATTATTTATGTTGCTTACTTTCATAAATGATTGATACCTCAAAGTCAAATAAAGATTTTTGATTTGAGGATTTTCAGATGCAACTACAGGCATTACAGTTTGTAATACGGCTGATTAGAGAATGTCATGATCGTTATCTAACACAAAATTCCAGTTAGCAACAAAATTCCCGGCAAAATTATTCATGAAAATCGTCCGAGTGGTATTTAGCATGGAAATTAGGGTAGTGTCACAACGCCGACATGTAGTGATAAGGAAGGCGCATGTTACACCGAGCCGTATCTGACACAGGTGGATCGGATTACCTTTTTTTCTCTGAAACATCGTTGTGTTCATACAACCACGCTTTACCATTACTTTCCCACTTATTTAAAAAAAAAGTCCTCAACTGTGCGATTCTCCAGAAACTTCCTGCCTCGTACAGCGAAGAACATTTTTTCCATAATTTAGGTGCTACTTAAATCATCATCATCATCATCTCAGCCATAAGACGTCCACTGCTGAACATAGGCGTCCCCCTTTTTTGGGGGCTGAATGCCATAATCGCCACGCTTAGCAGGCGGGTTGGTGATCGCAGTATAGAGTACACCGAATTTGAGGGACGCTGCTGCCCGTCCACCGGTAGTCTTGGACGTGGTTTAAGGACATACCCGGGTCCTGGACGTAGTTTAAGGACATACCCGGGTCCACCGGGTCCTTAAATACTGCTACTCAAATAGGTTCGCGGCGTTTAATTATTATTAACTTTAATGTTGTTGTTTTGTTTAGTTTGATTAAATTGTACGTATTCAGATCGGTCACTGTTCAGTTCGGAGTCATGACAGTCGTGCATCAGTGTTGGGCAAAAAGTAATTGAATTACTAATTACCAATTGCAATTACAAAATGTAATTCCAACAAATAATTTCCATTACATGTAGAAAGTAATTAAAATTTTAATTACTAATTACAATTGCAAAATGTAATTAGTAATTAAATTATTAATTACATTTTGTAATTAAAATTTGTAATTTAATTACTTTTTTGAATTACAATTACTTTTATAGAATGCAAGTTTTTGATCATCTTTATTTCCAAAATAAGATGAACATTTTGAATGGTTTTAAATTTGACTAAGCAACATTGTCAATGTTAACTTTGGTTGGACTGTAGCAAAGGGAGGGCTGGGACTTAGATTTTTTTTCTGATTAAGTGGTGTCATTAATCATTATGATACTATTTTTAAATGATTGTAATGTGTAGATCACGTCAAAATAAGCATCTTTTACTGAAAAAACTTTTCTCTAAAATAAAAAATGGCTGAGTTAGACGCCTCCAAAGATTGATGTTTTTAAAGGGAGCTGGGACTTAGAAAATTTTCATCGCGAGTGGTGTCATTATGACATATATTTTAAATGATTGTAACGTATAGAACACGTTAAAATAGGCTACTTTTACTTGAAAAACTTTTTTCTAAAATTGAAAATAGCGGACAGTATCAAAGGGGGGCCGTTTCTGGGACTTGGAATTTTTTTTGAGAAAATGAAAAAAACAGGGGTTTTAAAACAGTTCTTAATAAAGTTTTAGAAAAAAGTTTTTCAAGTAAAAGTAGCTTATTTTGACGTGTTCTATAAGTTACAGTCATTTAAAATATATGTCATTATGACACCACTCGCGATGAAAATTTTCTAAGTCCCAGCTCCCTTTAAAAACATCAATCTTTGGAGGCGTCTAACTCAGCCATTTTTTATTTTAGAGAAAAGTTTTTCCAGTAAAAGATGCTTATATTGACGTGATCTACACATTACAATCATTTAAAAATAGTGTCATAATGACACCACTTTGTCAAAAAAAATTCTAAGTCCCAGCCCCCCCTTTGCTACAGTCCAACCCGAAAGGCACCTTAGGTTGGCGCTTACGTCATTATTAGCGGCGCCCCAATACCAAGGAGGAGTTTTGGCCGAAGGGTGTCAAGTTCCGGCGGTTCCGCGGCCGGCTCCCTGACACTGCGGGGTTGCGAACTGCATCGCAGCCATAATTGTGTTTTTAGTTTTAAGATATATTTTGTATTAATATGTATGCTAGTTTTAAGGTATTTATCTATGGGCCAATAGTTGCCTGAAAATAAATGTTTTCATTCATTCATTCAATACTAATGCGGTGCTACGCGACGTAAGCGCCGACCGCCATATTCAACGTGGTTTGTCACATAGTACCCTGTAAAGGTATGATTCCAGGGACAAAAAATATGTTATAACGTTATCCAGCGTATAAAGGAATTCATAAAAGTTTTTCTTTATAATTACTCCAAGTAAATTTGTTCATATTTGCATATTATTAAAAAGGTAAATGAAAAGTAATTGAGTAATTTAATTACTAATTAATGTAATTACAATTGCAAATTACACAGAAAATTTAATTACATGTAATTAAATTTTATGTAATTCAATTACATTGTAATTCAATTACATGTAATTCAATTAGTAATTAAATTACACGAGTAATTAATTACGCCCAACACTGTCGTGCATTCGCTAATCTGCCGCCTATTATCTCATTCTCTTATCATAATCCGTGTACTTTTCAATATCGACATTATTCTCATGTACTTAAAGCATGTTTTCGAAATTAATAATTGGAATAGATACATCTCTTTGTAAGTTATTTAGTAAATTCGTAATGTGACGGCTTCTATGCATACAAATCGGTCCCTACGGCATTGTAGCCAATGTATTTGCTGTATTTGTATTTATCATAATCTGTATTTACATTTATAAATATCTGGATGCTTGGTAGCGCCTTTGCCAAGACCATCTAAAGGTATAGGCATAGGCGGCAGCAGAAAAGGTACCTCATGGTAACATTCCATTTCTAACCGCAGCTGCACTAACGGTACTGAACGCGTCGCTGTCATTGACAATTTCCATAGTAAAATGAACAGTAATGCAGCTGTCGTTGGAAATGGACTGTCACCTTAAGTGGGTAGGGTGCTCAAAATGACTTGCATACTCTATTATTCTCGTAGTAATACAGTTGTCTTTAGATCATTTGGAACAACTATAAGTACCTTTAATTAATTAGTTTTATATTTTTTATCCGTTTTGTTGTTTGCTCACTTGCACGTGCCGGCGAAATTCTCATATATAATAATGAATAATGAAATGAAGCAATGGAATAATGGGCGGCCAAAAAGTTATAGCATCAAATTTTTATCTTAATATATCGTCAGGTAACAAGCAAAACTCACTAATTAGGTACCACCAGAAGGCCATAGTGAACCATATTAGTACTCAAGCAAGGTTGATTTTTGTTTAATTATTTTATAGTAATTAGTGAGTTTTGCTGGTGGCCTAGCGGTAAGAGCGTGCGACTTTCAATCCGGAGGTCGCGCGTTCAAACCCCGGCTCGTACCCATGAGTTTTTCGGAACGGACGGATAGTTGTCCAGCAGACCCCAGGCTCCCATGAGCGAAGAAGCGGAAGCGGAGAAGAAGGAGTGAGTTTTGCTTGTCACCTGACGATATTATAAATTATGTTGAGTTCTGCTTAACACTAGATGACTAAAATTTTCTGGAAAAGACCTAGACAACTATTATACCAACATTTTTATTAGTTCGTAACTTAATTTATATTTTATTTCGAGTCGAGACTCCCTTGCCAAAAAAGTACCTACGTATGTAGTACCAATTTCTTTATGCCTTTCGGCCACGACCACACGCGAATATTAGAAAGAGACCAAACACATGTTTATCTAAGGGAGGGAGTTATTTATAAATTTTATGAATATAACTGAAAAATCTGGGGAGACTTGGCACCACTTTACTTATAATATTTTCGGTGACATGCTTTCGTTTTGAATCTGAATGCAGCGAGCCGCGCAATTTGGTGGCTGCTGAATTTCAAATGTGCGATAATATTAATGTTTGAATACATATTAAGTGGCGTCTGGATTCTTAAGAGCCCATCAACGTGCACACTAGCGCCACAGCTAAATAATAGTGATTATTTATATTTTACGAAAGATATTAAAAAAAGGGGGGCCGCTACGTACTGCATTTTGTATTTAAGTACCTTTTGGATACATCAAACTAGTGTTTATGATGCTGGATTCGTCGAACTATGCACTCAAAACTAAAACGGCCGTTTTAACTTTGGACGCATAGATTGACGAATCCAGCAATATAAAACTAGTTTGATGTATTCAAGAGGTACTTAAATACAAAATACAGTACGTAGCGTCCCCCTTTTTTAAATACCTGTCGTTAAATTTAATATAATCACGATTATTTAGCAGTGGCGCTAGTGATGGGCTCTTAATATGTACCTACATTACTTAAAAGTAATAAGGCTGAAAGATATTTTTTTGATTCGCGAAATTGGAATAAAAGCTACCTTTTATATCTAACGAGGAGTGTAATAATATCATTAAAATCACAGATAAAAATATGTGTGCACAAATCATCTCAAAAATATGTCCCATAGCTCTTATGTCAGCGAATTTACAACTATGGGACATATTTTTTAATAAGTTGGCTACACCCATATTTTTACAGTTGACTGTACCGTACCACGCATAATTGAGACTTTGATTTTTTTTTTCAATACAGCACCCTTAGGTGCGGCTAATTATACACAACATAGGTGCATATTTAAAAAAAAACTTCCGAACCTATAACTTTTTTTAAGTAGGATAACTACAAAGCTGCAAGGCTAAATTTAATAAATATGTATAAACGCTATTAGTAGGTAACATTATAATGAGAGAGCTATGACAGAAGGATGTACTTAATAGGGACGGCTCAAACTTATTTCGATGAAAAATAGTAAAAACTGATGGAAACAGCTAATACTTACATCCGAAACAAAATATCGTTCACGTAACACGAGAAACAAACTATTACTCTTAATCTGTATGTAGCACCATAATGTGGGTCCCATAAGCACCGTAAGCTTTTAGAGTAAAAGTTAATAAAAACTTTATTATCACTTACTCCACAGACGAGCCACACTTTTCTTCTTCTTTGCCCTAGCTTCGTCTATCAACAAATTATCTTCACAGTAGCAGCACACCAGTAACGCAGAAAAAATTACAATTGATTTCAACATTGTTATATTTATATATTTATAACCTTAAAAATATTGTTACTTTGAAAACGACCCGCACTTTTCTTTTTAAATCGCGAAGGAACTTCTAAACAGCCAGTGCGCGGCTTACTTTTTTAATTTTGAAAATCGAACTGAACTGGCCGGTTTGACGTCCCGTAAATAAATAAGGTGTTATACACACAGTCGGTCATAGAAACCCATAGATCGTACAGATGAAAGTTGTACATTGTTTTCAGTAGTTAAACGAATATCCGTGACTAATATACGTGTTAGGAAACGATTATTAGCTCTATTGTGTACCGGTCGCGTTCCGCATTTGTTAAAATCGAACGCTTTTGAAAAATTTCTCCTTTTGAGACGAATACCGTTATTAAAATGCAAAGGAATTTTCCTCGCTTTTGGAATGAAGGAAAGTGTATACGGTAATAGGCGTACATTTTGTCATAACTTAGGTATTACGGGGAGTGATTTTGTCTCGCGTACCTAACGCGGATAATTGGACGGTAACAATGAAAGTACCGTAACAAGGAAAAACTTGTCATTCAGCAAAAGTTGGAATAAAGATGGAAATTTTCCGGATCCGTTTCTATTTTCGGAACAGGCTTCGACTTAACTGCTATAATGTAAATTTCAAACTAATCTGAAAACAAAGCAATTCGAATTTGACCTCTATTCTACGAGTAATATCAGTCGCGATGACGTTATATTCGAAATGCTCACTCCATACAAGGCTATTCTTAAGACATAACATATATATGGCAGAAATAGAACAACTTACTTTTAATAAGTTTTAAGCTCGTAATAATTATAATTACTTAAATGGTTTTTGGCGTTGTGCCATGTACACTTGTAGAGTGAGCATTTTATGCTTCCTTCTTATTATATACCTAGCAATAATAAAGCACGTCAACCATGCAAAGACCAAGCTGATCTTTGTGTATCGGAAAAACCCTCCTCCACGAAGCTTACAACTAAAAGATCTCGATTGTGTCAGTGCCTTCACCTACCTCGGCTCACTTATCTCTAGCGATGGTAGCTGTGACGGGGAAATTATTCGGAGGATTCAAATATCGAAGGGAGCTATGGCTCGGCTAGATAAGATTTGGAGGGATCGTAGTATATTAAGACAGACAAAGGTTAGACTTGTACGCTCTCTGGTTTTCCCAATCTTTCTGTATGGTTCGGAGACATGGACCATACGAGCCAATATGATAAAGCGTATAAACGCGTTTGAGATTTGGTGTTGGCGCCGACTTTTACGAATTCCGTGGACGGCAATGCGTACCAATCAGTCCATATTGGAGGAGCTACGCATAAAACGCCGGTTGTCAACGATATGCCAGGACCAAATGCTTTCATACTTCGGACACCTCTCACGTCGCTCTCCGGATAGCCTGGAAAGAGTAATAATGACGGGCAAAGTTGAAGGCACGAGACCTCAGGGTCCTCCTCCTGCTAGATGGTGTGCTCAAATTACGGCACCTATGCAATTAAAACTGCACAAGGCCATGCGCATGGCGGGGAATAGAACCCTATGGAGGAACCTCGTCTTCAACAGAAGGATATGATGTCACGATCCTCAGTATTGAGGGACCGACTGAAGAAGCAATAATAATAATAACTTGCAATAATAAATACAGCAATAGTCAAAATGCAACAATGTTTAACTTATTTCACCCACACAAACTGTCATCTCGCGCCAAGAAAATTATTAACTTCATTTTCCTGGGTTAACTTAAATGCGAGAGTAGTAAACTTGTGAGTTAAAGTTCAGTTAACCGGCGCTTTACTTTGGTATTTTCACTTTAATTTATGACTCGAAAGTAGTGAACTTAACGAGAAACTGAGTCGCAGCTTAATTTCAACACTATGTTTATAAAGTATGTTTAATGTCCTGCATCTCGCATGCTTTGATATGTATATGAGGCAAACGAGCAAACGAATTGCCTGATGGTAAGCGATTTGATGGTAAGCAACTGCAAGACCAGAGGGGTTGTAAATGTGTTCCGTTATTTAAGATGGGAGTACGCTGTTTTCTTGGAGGTTTGAAGGTCGTATCGGTCCGAAAATACCGCAGGCGACAATTCATTCCACAATTTAGCTGAGCAAGACAGGAAATTTCTGGAGAAACGCACAGTTAAGGACTGCCAACTATCTAAGTGAGGTGGTGGTGGTTTTTTGTTCGAACGTCTAATAAATTCTATTGATAAGTAAAAAGTAGTCACTTATCCTGACAATTTATGTAGTAGGTATTTTAGTACCTTAGAGGATTCTTAGAAACATGTACCCGTAAAAAACAGCATATAACTCCCTAACTTACACATAGAAATCAAAAAAATGTACTACTCCATTCGAAATGTAATTTGCTTCGAAATAATTCAAAGCAGGATGAAATTGCAAAGAAAACCCGTAAGTATACCAAGTATACGTCTACCGTCGAATATCATTAGGATTGCGATTTGCCGAGTCCGTTGATGTGCCAAGATGTTCGCTTAGAAAATCGCATTTAGGCAGAAAGGCAAATTCAAAAAAGAGCAGCTAGTTGTGTATAAGGTAAAGACCCACCAACTATTACAACCGTAAGTGACATTCAAAGTGCCATTTAATTGTTTAAGTGTTGGTGTTCTCGCACAAAACATTCAGAATGATTGTTACGAAAAATACTTGTGAATTGTTTTGCACCCATACTTTGCCATGAAAATTGCAAGTTGATAGCAATTATACTAGACTGAAGCGCTGGTGGCCTAGCGGTAAGAGCGTGCGACTTGCAATCCGGAGGTCGCGGGTTCAAACCCCGGCTCGTACCAATGAGTTATTCGGAACTTATGTACGAAATATCATTTGATATTTACCAGTCGCTTTTCGGTGAAGGAAAACATCGTGAGGAAACCTGCATACATCTGCGAAGAAATTCAATGGTGTATGTGAAGTCCCCAATCCGCATTGGGCTAGCGTGGGGACTATAGCCCAAGCCCTCTCGCGCTCGAGAGGAGGCCTGTGCCCAGCAGTGGGACGTATATAGGCTGAGATGATGATGATGATACTAGACTTACTTTATATAGTTGTAAGTGTGGTTCTCTCCCATTGCACATCCGCTTTATTCTTTTTTAGCAAAAAATATTAATCATCATCCCCATCCTAATCTTTAATCATAGGTACTATGTATGTTAACACTGCGAAAGCACTCTGCGAAAGCTGCAACTTACTATCCAAATATACAAATATTTGGATAGTAAGATGTTCGTCTATTCACATTCAGATATAGCATTTTCTTAATTAGAAATCAGAAAAAAAATCATACTTACCTATATTTTACAACACTCCATGATTCAAAATTGTTTTCTAAAGTATTTTTCATTTACTCGACGAGGGAGATTGGTCTTGCACTTGTCTCCCCGTCTACATTTGAATGCACCGATGCATGCAAATGCAAGCGATTCTTGCTCAATCTCCGCCGATTTGCCTTCACTCAGCTCATTCCGCAGTCTCATCGCGACCATTTTGCTCATTTTGCTTATTCCCCGTACTGCGCGGGTTCGCATTTCTTTTGCATCTGTCCTTACTAAGTGATTTTGTGTTAGGTAAACTCTGGTTCCTTGATAAAATGCACTGCGTTAATATTATTACTATAGAAATAGTCGTAATCGGAGCCTGTACCACGCGACCAAAACGTTGTAAGCGCCGTGAAATTCATGTCGCTTACGCGTTTAGGTCGCGAGTTTGACGCTCCGCTTCCATACTTTTTTGTCGGCCGGCTCATGGCGCAAAATACTGATTTTCTGTGCCGGTTCTAAACATAGTTAATATTTCAATGATAAACAGTGGTAAACGAGCAATATTTGCTGAGGCTAGAACAGACTGTTTTTTCGCGATCATGAGGAAGCGATGCACGTCACTCCTCAATCGCAGCCGAAGCAGCACGAACAGCATCCTAAGTACGCTGGCACAGCGTTGGGACTCGCCCCTGGTCAATCGGTGTGTACAGCTACACTCACCTGTTGCTGTCCCGCCGCGAAAGCTTTGTTTGTTTCGTCTTAATTATAATACTAACTATAGATATAAGTTATTGTAATACCTAACCCTATATATGGACCATATGTTCGAAATAAAAATATTTCATTTCATTTCAATATGACTGTTAATCTCGTCGATTAAACGAATGATGGATTTAAAGTTCTAATCGTGAAAGCAATGCGGCGGCGGCAACGCAATTTATCAAGGAAATTGACAGTGAGATCTGACGTGACATTGACATATGAAGTTGCTCTATACCTCTCACGTCGACAGATGGTCCCATTGTCATATGGAGTAACTGTCATGTAAAATGTTTGTAGTCATTTTTTGGAAGAAGCGTGGAAGAAGCACATTTATCTATTTAGAAATGTAACAGTAATAAAAATACGGTACCTATAACATGTTACTTCATTTTTTCTAATCAAGCTAAGCAAAAGAGACTTGAAGAAACTGCCAAAAGGACCATCAGTCGATGTGATAGGTGTAGCAACGATGTAGCAATAACGCCGGTACTTCGCCATCTGAATCTAACTTTAAAGATTGAAGAAAGTTTATACTATTGTATATACCATACGGCAAGCAAATAGTTTTAGCAAGTTATAGTTGTCTCTAATTTCGCCGGTTGTAGAAAAACATAATGGTGCTTTTCCATCACAGAGGGGTCCTTATTCTTCAAGTGCAATAAGGTCCTTTTTATCTGAAATTCCAACAGAAATTCTGATAGAAAAGTCCTTATTGCTCATGAAGCATAAGAACCATTCACTGATTGGAAGCCACAATTTATCGCTGGTATTTGATAAATGATGGTGCCATCTGTCGGTCCTACTGTCCAAATGTATAATTTATTTTATAAGAATTGATAAATGCGAAGTGTTTAAAATACCAATCGATTCCGTAGGTTTTCCTTTCAAAACGTGTTGTTCTTAAAACAAATAGTCTCTTAAAATAAAATCATTGCAATGTGCAACTACTACCGTATTACTACTACTACTATTGTGTAATGTGTACTATATGGGTTCGAATCCTGGTAAGGGCATTTATTTGTATTATGATACAGATATTTGTTCCTGAGTCATGGTTGTTTTCTATGTATTTAAACTTATTTATATATTATATATATCGTTGTCTGAGTACCCACAACGCAAGCCTTCTTGAGCTTACCGTGGGGCTTAGTCAATTTGTGTAGAAATGTCCTATAATATTTATTTATTTAACTAGCTTTATCGACCCACCTTGTATGTTGTATATTTGTATAACAAATCTTAATTTAGTTATCATTATATACATGAGAGTAGTTTTGCACCATGTCATTTTGACAGTGCGTACGAGGCGCCACTATTTACGCCGTTCAAGGATCTTCTTTTATAGTGGCGCTGTGCACTTTTTGTGATGGGGAAATTTTTTTTAAACTCGTGACAGGTCACGTGACCGTAAGATTCGTTAGTCGTAAGACGGACACGTGACCTGATCGAAAAACTGTTACAAAATTCAGTTACAATCTGCCCGCACTCCCGGGGTGCAACCCGTTGTTTTTTAACCGACTTCCAAATCCCAAAGGAGGAGGTTATCAATTCGGTTGTATGTTTTTTATTTTTTTTATTTTTTTTATTTTTATTTTTATTTTTTATGTTTGTTACTCCATATCTCCGTCATTACTGGACCGATTTTGAAAATTATTTTTTTGATTGTATGTATATGCATACAGATTGGTCCCGTTTTTGTCAAAATCCAGTTCTGATGATGGGATCCATGAGGAATCGACGGAACTCCTCAAATCTTAAAGGCATACATATGGTGATTTTTGTGTTTTTATCAACAAATCAAACATATACATTCAAAAACGTGACATTTGATGAAGTGGAACTGCTGATGATGATCAGAACGGAACTCTTCAACGACGCATAGTTCACGTTTGGCGATTTGTCCTCTTCGTTATGTTTGTTAAGCAAGTTAAGTTTTTAAGCCACAATTTTGTCAAGCTTGAGTTCTGATGATGGGATCCATGAGAAATCGAGGGAACTCCTCAAATTTTAAAGGCATGCGTATAGAGATTTTTGTATTTTCATCAGAAAATCAAGCATTTTCATTAAAAACTGTCGCATTTGATGAAGTGGAACTGCTGATGATGATCAGAACGGAACTCTTCAACGACGCATAGTTCACGTTTGGCGATTTGTCCTCTTCGTCATGTTTGTTAAGCAAATTTAGTTTTTAACCACATTTCTGTCAAGCTCGAGTTCTGATGATGGGATCCATAAGGAATCGAGGGAACTCCTCAAATCTTAAAGGCATACGTATAGAATTTTTTGTATTTTCATCATAAAATCAAGCATTTACATTAAAAACTGTCGCATTTGATGAAGTGGAACTGCTGATGATGATCAGAACAGAACTCTTCAACGACGCATAGTACATGTTTGGTGATTTAGAATTTCGATTTTGACTTGGACTGGGACCCGGACTCATACCCGGATCCGGTTCGGACCCGGACTCGGACTCGGACCCGGACTCGGACCCGGACTCGGACCCGGACTCGGACCCGGACCCGGACCCGGACTTGGACCGGGACTCGGACCCGGACTTGGACCGGGACTCGGACCCGGACTCTGACTCAGAGACCCGGACCTTGACCCGGAAAACCACTATGATACCTAAACTAAATAAACCACTATGATTACCTACCATAAAATGTGGGTATGATGATGCCAAACCCCTCCCGCTCAAACTCCCGTACACCGCACCGCATGCGCCGTTAAGTGGGTTAGGTTAGGTTTGAACTGCGATCCTCACAGAACCGAACAAAAGTGGGTTAGGTTTAGTTAGAACTGTGAGTCTTACAGAAACAAAATGCTACTAGAAAAGTGGGTTTGATTAGGTTCGAACTGCGATCCTCACAGAACCGAACTGCTATCAGAGAAGTGGGTTAGGTTAGGCTAGATAACTACGACCCTTACGGAAACGAAATGCTACTAGAAAGTACTGGTTTTACCTCCTTTTCTACATAGTGCACCATCTACCATAATCTTTCACCGGGCCCCATAGAAGTCGGTTTTTTTTTCTAAAAAATTATTTTTAGTATAAACAAAAATCCTCTTTACCCCGCGGAAAGAATAACACATCTTTGAAATCCCGACACGCGACACATTAGACTAAGTAACTTCCCGAAATTTCGTCTGAAAACCTCGTCCATTATTTTTAAGCCTAAGAAAACATCCGTGAAATTTACTTTGTACCGTGTCATCATAAATCTGAAATGCATGATATATTTTTTTTTGCAAGTACATAGTTATTTTTCTGAGGTTTTTATTTTCTGATCGTATGTTCTGCAGTTTTGAATACACTAAAATATAACTGTGTTATTTAGGTAACGGCATTAAGTATCAAAACTTTTAATATCAACAAAGCATTGTGTGGCCTAACTAATAGTCCCGGCTTCGATTGGTTACACAAAACCTTAACAAATTATACACCTAAACTTTCATCAAGAATCGCACTTTAATAACCCACATGAAAATCCGTTCAGTAGTTTCGAGTTTATCGCGAACATACATACACACAAACAGACAGACGCGGCGGGGGACTTTTCAATTTACAATATAAATTATGTAGCAGGTTTTTTTCATCATTGTACTAATTCGAGTATGCTTTAAAATCTACAATTCTCACGTATCTCATATCGCCCCTTTATCCGCCTTATACGGCCCCGACACTATCATTAGCAATGACATAAAATTTCATCACGCTCCAGCGTTTGGTCCAGTCAGGTCATGACATTCCTAAATCTCCCCACACACTTATCAGTATTTCTATCAGTATTTTCATCATTACCTTTCACGGGGAATTTTAAGTTATTATTTTCCTAACCGTTCTTAGTTATGTTGTAGTGTACGTTTTGAAGAACACAAAACCAAGACATTATTCAATCATCGATTCAAATATTTCTAACCTGTCGTAATTATACTATGTACTGCGGCAACTCTATGCCCGATGAGCCAGAAAAATGCAGAAAAAGAAATAGTTAATTAAAGAATATTTATTTGTTTCAACCTTTTCGTGCGTGCGTGCGCCATGACTGTGTGAAAGATTGGTAGTTAAAAAATTTATCCAAATATTTTTTTTATTCTTACCACGAACCGGGAATCAAACTATTCTTAAAGTACAATCAGCATCATATAGTAGGTAGCATCCAAAGTACCTATTCAAATAGTTCGGTACGCCATACATACCTATTATATGGTGTACCGAACGATTTGAATACTTTGGATGCTACCTACTATACGACCCTGACTGTACCTACTGGATTCTTCTGTTATGTAAGAATGTATACGTATTTGGTTAAGAAAAAAGGTACGGTAAAGGTAAGGTAAAGGTAGGGATTGCAATCCGGTCCGGCGGATCCGGTAATCCGGCCGGATCCGGCACATTTTTCAAGATACCGGATCCGGCAAAATTTAGCGGATCCGGTCTAGGATCCGGTAAAGTGAATCAAAGCGCTAAAACATAAAATAACAGCTTAAAACACTGCTAAAATTTAAAAGTTCTGGCCAATATTCGAATTTTCTCGCTCGCAAACAGCAATACAACAACTTGTTTGTTAGTTGACGCCAGTCTTCTAGCCGACGAAATATGTGTACCTAGTCGTAGCGTTGAGATTTCCGTGCACCGTAAGTACTGGATTGGTTTATATTCAATTTATTGTGTTGTTTCATTGTAATTTAATGTACATGTTCTTTCGTTTTATTTTGTACAAACCATTATAGCCCACTTTAAGACACAGGTTTTTGGGGTATCCGAAATACTAATACTTGTACATAATTATATTAATTATTAAAAAAGTGGTTAGGATTTTGCTGATTAAAACTAGTCGAGGTTTCTGCGGTTGACCTGATGTTTAGTAAAAACAATATCTGTGGAGGTTCGAAGTAAAGAGGTATAAAAAAAGAGTCCGTCATAAAGCAAGTTCGAACGGGATAGTCTTATATGGAACATTCAACCATAAACACTAACTATTCATTCTCAATTAGTCATAAAACTTTTTAAGCTTTACAGGCCTGATTTAGTTAATATGTTTTATCCTTCTTACAAATACATAAGTCATAATTTTTAAGAAAAAAAAACCGACTTCCATGGGGGCCGATGAAAGATTATTGTAGATGGTACACTATGTAGAAAAGGAGGTAAAACCACTCACTTTTCTACTAGCATTTCGCTTCTGTATAATGGCTCCTCTACAGGATGGGCCAACGCCGGCCACTCCAAGGGACGCAGCCATGCGGTAGAATGAGATAGCAATATCACTTGCTCCCTCTAACGCATAAATGCGTCCCTTGGAGTGGCCGGCGTTGGCCCATCGTGAAGAGGAGCCATGAGGGTCGTAGTTCTAGCCTAACCTAACCCACTCCTCAGATAGCAGTTCGGTTCTGTGCGGATCGCAGTTCGAACCTACACTCTAAAAAATGAAGACCAACTAAGAGCAGTTTTCTCTTAGTTGACGTTAAGTTAATTACAACAATAACGATCTTATATAAATCAAAGAAAGCTGATTACTTAAAACAATTAGTGTATCTGTGATTGAACTAATAAAGTAGGTATGTTATTAATCCTAACAATTGTATACTTTGCATCTATTATTAACTTGTTGGCATAATTATGTAACGTAGGTTAATTCAATCCTTAACAATTTAATTAAAACAGATAAATATGTTAATAGTTATGAACATTTTAATAGTTTATTTGATTATTTTGTCTTTGTTGATTTACATAAGATTTGCTAGTTGAATCAACTAAACATATAATTTATTTAGAACAACGAAGATAAAACACTCAATCCCATTATGATCAAGTTATTGTATTGATTACGAAACTAATATTCCATTCTACTAAGAATTATTTGTTAAATCGATTTTCTTAATAATTAAATTAAATAATCGGTTAATCCGATCAATCAAGAGCTGTACACCCGCTCTCCGCCCCGCCCGCGCCCCTCTCGTGGCGCGTGCGACCGAGCAGTCAGTCTCTGTAGCACGCAGTTGCGTTAAGCTCATTCAATTACCTATTCCTCTGGAAAAACCTGGTGTGTACAAAGTTGATTGCAGTTGTGGTAGTTCGTACAGTGGGCATACCAAACGCACTATTGCCTGCAGAATTAAAGACCACATCGCTGCGGTCAAGAACAACGACGCTCACAAGTCAGCTATTGCTGAGTGTCACCTTCAGTTGAGTATAAGTCACTGGATCGAGCTGCATAGTCCCAAGGTCATTTCGACAGCACGCCACTATATACCAAGATTGGTAAGAGAAGCCTTAATTCACAAATACAACAATTTTAATCGTGAAGATGGGTTTTTAAACTGTGAAATGTGTGGAATATTGTGATTTGTTTGACTAAAAAACAACCAGTGACATCCGAATCAAACTCACGTAGTGACACTGTGAGTGTAGTGTGCTTGGATAGACCAACAAGTGTGAACGTGATTGGACCAACGAGTGTTAACCCCTCGTATGCTTAGACACGGATCCGTGCGCGTGAATTTAAATGCAAAACGTTTACTTTCAAAATGATTAAATGAATAAATAACATCTTATTATAATTTGTTTTATTCATTTACCCCCTTTTTATAAAACTACGGGCTTGATTTAGTTTAATTATGTTTTATCCCTTTCTTTGTTGTAATATTTTATTCACTACTTATTCGTTTAAATTTTATAAATTTTCTTTGTGCTAGTTTTTATACGCGCCGTGCTGAATAAATGCTGGTCCTCGTACTCGCATTATACTCAAGGCATTAGTCTTAAATACTAAGTAGGTAATACAGATTACAGATTTATTTCAGATCTTTTTGAGGATCGGCCTAGGCCGATATGGCTTCACATTTCACAAGCACGCCTCCTCCCGTGTTTGTAAAGCTAAACCGGTCTAAGCCGATCGCCAAAAAGATCTGAAATAAATGTATAATGTATATTTTAGTATTTAAGACTAATTCCTTGAGAATAATAACGAGGACCACCAGCATTATTCAGCACGGCGCGTATAAAAACTAGAGATGTGAAAGAAATGTTTTAGTAAATGCGACAAAGTAAGTCATAGTACAATTGAACAAGAATGGTATTGTACTAAACAAGCTTCATAGTTGAAATGATTAAACAATTAAGATTCAAATTGAACAATATCTTATTTCAGGCTAATAAGATGCATAAGTCGATGTAATCATGTTCTTAGTTGAACTTATTTAGGTAAAATAGTTAATACAGTAATTCTTCATGTTAACATTGATTTACATCTTAGTTGAAATGATTAAACAATTAAGATTCAAATTGACCAATATCTTAGTTCAGGCTAATACGCCATAAGTTGGTGTAATCATGTTCTTAGTTGAACTTATTTGGGTCAAATAGTTAATACAGTAATTCTTCATGTTAACATTGATTTACATCTTAGTTAAACTAACTTGTTTGTTTTCATTATCAAGCCCTTAGTTGATCTTACTAGGATCAATTAGTTAGCATAATTATTTTTCGTGTAAATATTGAACAAGATCTTAATTGGTTCAGTTACCTAACAATAGTAATAGCAATCAGAATTACCTTGTTTGATGTGTTTAAGTTCTTGTTAGGCTCGTATGGAATCAAGATGCTTGATTACGGCCATCAAGATATTGATAGGGCCAACCAAATTTTTTTTAGAGTGTAATCAAACCCACTTTTCAAGTAGCATTTCGTTTCTGTAAGGCTCGCAGTTCTAACCTAACCTAATCCTTGTTCGGTTCTGTGAGGATCGCAGTTCAAACCTAACCTAACCCACTTAATGGCGCATGCCGTGCGGTGTACGGGGGTTTAAGCGGGAGGGGCTAGTAAGATTGGCATCATCCTTTCCGGCATCTCCTGTCCCTTCGAAGTCACGTCAGCGTGCATATGCTGACGTCGCCGGTCAGCCCGTCGCAGCTAACCGGGTCAATCCGCCTTCTAAGGCGTGTGAATCACGGGCTCCCCTTTTGGAGAAGTCCTCCCGCACCAATGTGGATAAGGAGGGATTCACACTGGTGGAAAGGAAGAGCAAGGCGCGCAGGGCGCCCCGTAAGACTCTGTGTGGCACTGCGGAACCGGTTAATTCTGGTCTACGAATTGCGACACCGAGTAAGGCGCTCTACGTGTCTCGCCTGCATTACTCCGCCGGGGCCGACGAGGTGGTGGAGTACGTCCGCCGGAAGACTGGCTACACGCTGAGGGTGCACCAGCTACAGTCGCGTCACTATGTGCACTTCAGTTCATTTGTGGTGCGCGTGCCGCGGCCGCTGCAGGACACCATCGCAAGCGCAGACTTCTGGCCGAAGGGTGTGGTGTTTCGGCGGTACCGGGGCAACCTGCCGAATCCTACACCAAGTCAGACGACGCAACGGAGCCACGCTGTTACGTCGTCCCCCAAATGTAATGTTTAATTTGTCTTTGGTTTTTATTTGTAGTTTTATTTGTATTGTATCTTTTTTTTTTGTAGTTTCACAGTGCCTTGGTTTTACTGTAATGCTGTGTTACTTATTTGACTAATAAATAAATAAAATAAATAAATCATCGTACTTTATACCTACATTAATTTTATGATAGGTAATCATAGTTGTTTATTTAGTTAAGGTATCATAGTGGTTTTCTGGGTCAAGGTCCGGGTCCGAGTCCGGGTCCGAGTCCGGGTCCGAGTCCGGGTCCGAGTCCGGGTCCGAGTCCGGGTCCGAGTCCGGGTCCGTGTCCGGGTCCGAGACCGGGTCCGAGTCCGGATCCGAATCCGGGTCCGAGTCCGGGTCCGAATCCGGATCCGATTCCAGGTCCGAACCGGATCCGGGTCCGAACCGGATATGGGTATGAGTCCGAGTCCAGGTCCCAGTCCAAGTCAAAATCGAAATTCGTAATCACCAAACGTGTACCATGCGTCATTGAAGAGTTCTGTTCTGGTCATCATCAGCAGTTCCACTTCATCAAATGCGACAGTTTTTAATGTAAATGCTTGATTTTATGATGAAAATACAAAAAAATCTATACGTATGCCTTTAAGATTTGAGGAGTTCCCTCGATTCCTTATGGATCCCATCATCAGAACTCGAGCTTGACAGAAATGTGGCTTAAAAACTAAACTTGCTTAACAAACATAACGAAAAGGACAAATCGCCAAACGTGAACTATGCGTCGTTGAAGAGTTCCGTTCTGATCATCATCAGCAGTTCCACTTCATCAAATGCGACAGTTTTTAATGAAAATGCTTTATTTTCTGATGAAAATACAAAAATCTCTATACGCATGCCTTTAAAATTTGAGGAGTTCCCTCGATTTCTCATGGATCCCATCATCAGAACTCAAGCTTGATAAAATTGTGGCTTACGGGTATTTATGTACTTGAACTCTGTCTTTTCGTAAAGAATAATTATGAATATTTCGCTAAAAAGTCTTCATTAAGAGACAATCTAAGAGAAAAGTACAAGTACAACCTAATATGTCCAAAGGCAAATAACACATTGTACTACAAAAGCGCCTTCTTTACTTCTATACGTGTATTTAATGCCCTGCCAAACTATATTAAAATGTTAGATGATAACAAATTTAAATTTCAACTTAAACGGTTTCTTACAGAAAATGTATTTTATAGTTTAAAAGAATTTTTCGAAGCGATGGAAACAGAGAGTGATATGTATTAATGATAAGATTAGATGTTTGTTATAATGTATATAGTTGTTAATTATTTTTAAGGCTATAAATTGTACGCTCGAAACGAGCAACTGTTGATACTTTCTTGTTGAACACCTTTATGTACCTACACAGTTTACAATAAATAAATTACTTACTTACTTACTTACTTACTTAAAAACTTAACTTGCTTAACAAACATAACGAAGAGGACAAATCGCCAAAGGTGAACTATGCGTCGTTGAAGAGTTCCGTTCTGATCATCATCAGCAGTTCCACTTCATCAAATGTCACGTTTTTGAATGTATATGCTTGATTTGTTGATAAAAAGACAAAAATCACCATATGTATGCCTTTATGATTTGAGGGGTTCCGTCGATTCCTCATGGATCCCATCATCAGAACTGGATTTTGACAAAAACGGGACCAATCTGTATGCATATACATACAATCAAAAAAATATTTTTCAAAATCGGTCCAGTACAGACGGAGATATGGAGTAACAAACATAAAAAAAAAAAAAAATAAAAAAAAAATAAAAAAAAAATAAATAAAAAAAACATACAACCGAATTGATAACCTCCTCCTTTGGGATTTGGAAGTCGGTTAAAAAATGAAAGATAAAGACCAAAACGAGAAGATCAAAACTATTCATAGCTAATTCAGGCCAGTAACGCGTTTATAAATAATGCCATAAACCAGAGAGTTTACTTATGGGATAGATGCATACTTACAACATGTTATTATATAAGGCCATATACAGAATATACAAAATAGGGATGTTGACCATATTTTAAAAAATATATTGAACTCCATGCACGAAATAAAACGCAAAAGGGAATATTACGCAAAAGTCGGCGTAGGGTCCACTAGCAAATTCAGAGGGTCTACTTCGAAATGCGAAAATCGAAATTTCGTTATCAGTCTCTAACGCTCGAATACGCAAGATTGATAAAGAGGCAGAAAACGAAATTACGCGGTAAGCCCTCAGTATGTGCTAGAGGCGCCTACGCAGAGTATTGCGTAATATTATTCTATTTCCCTGAATAGGGAATATTACTCGAAATTCTGCGTAGGGGGCGCCACTACCACAATCCATCACAATCTGGGGGTCTACCGCGAAACACGAAATTTCGTTTTCTAACCTCTCTATCACTTTTCATCATCATCATCCTCACTTTTGCATATTCGAACGATAAAGAGGCAGATAACTAAATTTAGATTTTCGGGTTTCCCGGTAAAAATATAATTAAATTGTTGTAAACAACATAAAATAAAAGGTTTTTAATTTTTATTTAAAGATTAACAATTTCCATCTTTCTATTATACAGGTATATGCCCCAACTGAAAAAGCCACAGATGACCAAGTGAAGACTTTCTATGAAATAGTTGAAAGAGCATACCAACAGGCAGACAAAAACGTCATAATAATGGGTGATTTCAATGCTAAGGTCGGACAGCCAAAACCAGAAGAGCATAGGATCACAGGTAAACATGGGTTAGGCTCGCGAAACCAGCGAGGTGAACTATTGATAGATTACTGCCTTGAGAAAAATCTAGCCATCATGAACACATATTTCATGAAAAAGTCTAATCGAAAATGGACATGGATCGCACCAAATGGAAGGACAAAAAACGAGGTTGACTTTATTCTCACAAACCAAAAACAAAGTATAACCAATATTGAAATTATTAACAAAATTGAATTCTCGTCAGACCATAGACTAGTACGAGCAACATGGTTACTCAAACAGCCGAAAAAAAGCCGACACAACTTCAGAAATAAGACCACAAAAAGCTTGCAGACCGATATTGAAAAAAATGATTTCTTGAAACGCCTCGAAGAAGAAAGACAACCACTTATGACTTTGGCGCCAGACGAATTAACACAATTATATCACGACAAGCTAATCAATTGCATCCAGACAAGTTTGAATCATTCAGAAAAGAATAACCAGAAGACACAGAAAGGCATATTATCTAACACCACAAAGCAACTAATAGCAAAGCGAACGGAACTCCAAAATATAAGACCCAAAACAAAAGAAATTAAATCAAAGTTGAGTGACATTTACAAAAAAGTAAGTAAAAGTATAAAAGAAGACTATAAAAAGCACAGAGAGTCCAAAATAGAAAACCACATCTATGCTGACGGAAGTGTGAAAAAAGCCTACAAAGAACTCAGAACACATAAAAACTGGATCCCCAAGTTGCAAATTTCAGATAACAATACTGCACTATCTCGGAATCAGATACTTGAAACTGCTACAACCTATTACAGGAAGCTATACAGTAGTCAAGAGCAAGAACCACCTAAATTAGACCTTCCAACCATAAGTGTAGTCCCAGTAATAGATGAAATAGTTATAATGAGACATATTAAAAACTTAAAAACTGGAAAGAGTCCTGGGCCGGATAACATTACAAATGAAATATTAAAAACTGCTGCTTCCTTATTAGTGACACCCTTGGCACATTTATTTAATCTCATCCTAAAAACAGGAACAGCACCCAAACAATGGACGCAGTCAAATATAATACTTTTGTATAAAAAAGGAAACCCAATGGACATAGGAAACTACAGGCCCATCAGTCTAATGTCATGCACATACAAACTATTTTCTTCAATCATACTATCCCGAATAAGCGAAGCAATTGACAGGTGCCAACCATGCGAACAAGCTGGATTTAGGAGCGGGTACTCAACCATGGACCATATCCACACACTGGAGCAGGTAATAGAAAAATATCAAGAATACCGAAGACCGTTGTACACAGCATTCATTGATTACGCTAAAGCGTTCGACACTATATCACATTCCTCTATATGGGACGCTCTGAACCAGTGCAATGTACATCCTACATACATAAGAATAATAAGACACATTTATGAAAATTGCACCAGTAGAGTCCAACTAGACAGAATAGGACCAGAGATACCAATTGACAGAGGCGTCAGGCAGGGCGACCCGCTGTCTCCAAAATTATTCTTAGCGGTACTCGAATCAGTAATAAATAGTCTCAACTGGAACAATATAGGAATATACATCAATGGTAAATATCTGAACCATCTGCGCTTCGCGGACGATATCATATTAATGTCAGAACATTGCGCCCAGCTAGAATACATGATACAAACTCTACATGAAGCTAGTGCAAAAGTCGGCCTAAGAATGAACTTTCAAAAAACAAAACTTATGACTAATAGCACTCAAAAGGACATAACCGTCGATGGGACGCTACTAGAGTACGTAGACAGCTATATTTACCTGGGTAAGCAGATATCATTCAGTAGTCAACGAAACGAAGAGGAAGTAGACCGACGAGTAAAAATAGCTTGGAACAAATACTGGAGCCTAAAGGAAATCCTGAAAAGTAATATGAATATGAAAATCAAGAAAAAAGTCATGGATATAATGTATTTTACCTTCACTGACTTATGCAAGTCAAACCTGGCTGTTTACTGCAAAAATTAAATCTAAAATAACTAAATGCCAGCGAGCAATGGAGAGAAGCTTGCTAAACATAAAAAGAGTTCAAAAAATACCACATACAAATATAAGAGCTGTAACAAAACTAATAGACGCTCTCGAGCACGCCAAAACACAAAAATGGAGATGGGCTGGACATGTCGCCAGGCTGTCAGACTCGCGCTGGACTTTGAAAGCTACCACCTGGAAAGGACCTGCAGGCAAACGACGCTCCGGGAAACCAAACAGCCGTTGGACTGATGACATAAATAAAACAGCCGGTACAAACTGGAAATATATGTATAGCTACAAACAGGGATAGATGGAAGTCCTTGGAGGAGGCCTTCACCCGATGAGGGGTTCTTGTCCACCACAAATAATCAATAATTTGTATATTTATAATATGTGAAAAATTGACTTAACAATAACAATAAATAATTAAAATTGACATTATATCTTAAATAAATACTTACAAATAGATACTAACATATTTTTGTTGTAATGTAATGTAACGAATTGGACTCGAAATAAAAGGCTTTTTTATTTTTATTTATTATTTTAATTTTTATTTCATGTATGGAAACTTTTAGAAAGGGACAGAGATTTTCTTTGTGCATCGTATTCTGCATGTTTTCCTTTTTTCTTAAGAGTCAAGTGAAAATAAACTTTAGAGCAATGATAATAGAGTAGGTATACTTCACTTATTGATTTAAATGCCAGTAATGACTCTTGTTAGTATAAAACCTTCTTCTAAAGTACTTTAAATGACGGAATGAGGGATTAGAGTGATGCGCTCCACTCACTATCAGTATAATGTCATTATTTTGACATTTCTTCAAAAATATTAAAAATGTTTAATAACTTCATCATCGTCCATCATTCTTTCTGTCATTTCTCATTCCATCATTCTAACCAATTCACTGTCAGTATAATGTCATTTCTAGTATCATTACTTTGACATAACTCCAATACTGACGGAAATTATTAAAATAAACTTCATTACTTGCCGTCATTCCTTCATGACACTCCCTACACTATCACTAAAAACGTCATTCCGTCAAAGTAATGTCAGTATCCATGATAGTGTTGGGGCCGTATTACACACATATATTATGTAAACAATGACCCTGTTTTTCAATCGCACTCAGTTAATCCAATACAGCACGTTTCAGACAAATCTGAATAGCACTCTGCATTAGTGACGTGCTCAACGTTCCCGGATATTGCGTTCTCGGGATACCGGAAATGGGAACATGCAAAATAATGATGCTCTCCTGACCGATTTCGGCCACAGCGACTGTACAGCTGGGAATTTTCAATTCGTGTTATGAGAGTGTAGCTGATCCACTCTCTGGTGCGCCCTTAGGTAGCTCATGTACAGTCGCCATCAGATATATCGGAGCGGCTAAAGCGCTCACAAATATCTGAACACGCCTCTATTGTCAGGGCGTTAGAGTGCGTGTTCAGATATTGTAAACACCTTGGCCGCTCCGATATATCTGATGGCGACTGTACCCTATCTTCTTACTAAATACTCGAGCGCATTTTGGGCAAGTCAGCGCACTAACTATAGTAATTGTAGGGAATTTATTGTTTGTTTGCTCAGTGTGGCGTTTAGTCTCAAAATCGCTAACTCGATCATGATCATGAATGAGGCCCGCGTACTTGAATTCTTACAGGGTGGTTGTAGAATAGAAATATAATTGGACATTAATGTCCAATTTGACATTAATGTCCAATTTGACATTAATGTCCAATTATATTTCGAGTCGACGTCTTAAAGATCGCGAGGAGCGAGGATCGCACTCGCTCTAGATCGTACCTGCAGGGCTCGGAACCGGTTTTTTTTAAACCCGGAATAGCCCAATATTTTTAATTATTTTATGCTCTTTTTTTCGGACTGAATTATTTATTTAGGTAACAACTTCATTTTTAGATTGTCCCATTAAAAATTAAATTTATTAAATCAATAAATCATAAATCAAAGAACAAAAACAACGTAATAATACCAATATTTTTTGTAAGGAAAAACTGGTCCTACAGATCTGGCAATTCATCGGGGTAACGCTGCCAGCTGGTGTCATGGCACGTTTTGACAGCCTACGGTCCGGGTGGCACTATCCGCACAATTACCTATTTTCTATTTTAAATTTAGAGGTTAAGATTAACAAATCCTGTTGCGGATTACATGTTGGTAACGAAGCATGTACTTGATTTTCGTTTGTTTTTACTTGATATAGTTTGCGTCTCTGATCACAAGCAATATATGTTATATTGGTATTTAATAAAATATTCGTAAGGTAAACGAAGGAAATACAATTTTTCAATTGTTGCTTAGAGAGACAGGCCAAGGCTATCTCTCTACGTAGGTAAAAATTCGTTTAGGGAAGATCAGAGAATCATATTTATTATTTTATGACTTTTAGAATAGAATAGAATAGAATGTTTTTATTCGTGACAAAACTTATAGATAAAACAACAGGTAATACTATCATGGTCACGAAATGGTCCCGACTCAGCAGGTGCTAGCCTAAAGGCTAGCGCTGGTCTTCCGTCGGGGCCATGGACTATTACGTCTAAATTATAAAAGAACACATTATGACTATAATATTATATAATAAAACTAAAATTACAGTTAATATGACAGTTAAAAGTGCCACTTTTAGTGCCCCATTGCTGAGCAAAGGTTTTCTTCTCTTTTTTTCATTAATTAAAATCTCAACACGACAATGCAGGGTTCCAAAGGCTTGCCCGAAAACGTGCAAAGAGGCACAGTCCACCTGATGATACCGACATGGCTCCCTGCTTCCGCTGCTACAAATGCGGTCGCAAATGCCGGCCCCGCATTGGCTAATACAGCCACGAGAAACGTTGTTCCTTGCTTACAGACGCTGTATAATTCAAGATGTTATAATAATAATAATAAAGCCATTTATTCCATATTTTCATAAAGTTATACATTTTACAGTTTTTGTTAGTAAGTTGTAGTAAGAAAAGAATAGAAAATAGGTAATTAGTATGTTAGTTCTTAATGTTTAATAAAATATGGACCCCTTCTGGGTAAAGGCCTCCTCCATCCTCTTCCATGCCTCCCTGTCATTGCCTAACTTTATCCAGTCGGCTCCTGTGACTTGTGTGATATCATCAGCCCACCGTGTTATTGGTCGACCTGGATTCCTTTTTCCAATTGGTCCTTTCCAACGTGTGGTTTCTATAGTCCATCTTCTGTCTTTGAGTCGTGAGATATGTCCAGCCCATCTCCACTTGAGTGAGAGTGCGTGCCTGAGAGCATCAGTGATTTTAGTTTTTAGTCTAATGTTTTCATTCTTTATTTTTTGAATTCTTCTAATTTTTAATATACTTCTTTCCATTGCTGTTTGGCTACATTTGATTTTCTGTTTTATTTCGTCTGTAAATATCCAAGTTTGGCAGGCATACAATAAGCAGGGTAATAGACATGTGTCAAATACAGTCTTTTTTAGGTGCAAACTGTAGTTTCCTTTTAGAACTACTTTCAAAGACCAAAATTTTCTCCAAGTTGCGTTGATTCTTCTTGTTATTTCCTCTTCGTTGCTAGACTTTTTAAATGACAGCTGCTTCCCCAAATATATGTAGTCACTGACATATTCTATATTGTTTCCTTTAATCACGATAGGTCTTTTGCGATGGTTGGTCATAATCTTAGTTTTATTTATGTTCATTTCTAAACCAATTTTTGAGCTTTCGTAGTCGAGTGAGCTCATCATTTCCTCAAGGTCTTTAGCAGTATCAGCAATTATAACTATGTCGTCAGCGAACCTAAGGTGGTTCAGATAACGTCCATTTATCCGCACTCCCTTATTTTTCCATTCTAATTTCTGAAAGATATTTTCGAGTACTGCGATGAAAAGTTTCGGAGATAGGGGGTCCCCCTGTCTAACTCCTCGTTCTATTTTTATTTCATCTCCTGTAGTTTCTAGTCTAACTCGACTTTTACTGTGCCTGTAAATATATTTCAAAATGTTGATATATTTTTGGTTTATATTTGAATGTTGTAGTGCGTTCCATATCGAGCTGTGACTAATGCTATCAAAGGCTTTGCTGTAGTCTATGAAAGCCAGATACAAAGGTGTATTAAACTCTCTGTGTTTTTCAATAATTTGATCTAATGATTGTATGTGGTCTGTTGTGCTGTAACCTGATCTAAATCCCGCTTGTTCCTTTGGTTGCAGTTTATCAATGTCTTGAGATATTCTTTTTAAAAGTATGGATGAGAACAGTTTGTATATACTTGCTAAAAGGCTTATGGGTCTGTAGTTCCCGATATCTTGAGGGTTTCCTTTTTTGAATAGTAAAATGATATCCGATGTACACCATTGTTTTGGTACAATTTCTGTATCCATTACCATATTGAATAATTGGCATAACCGGTGAACTAAAATTGGTGCTCCTATTTTTAGGACTTCATTACATAATCTATCTGGCCCGGGGCTCTTATCAGCTTTTAGCCTTTTTATTTGTTCATAAACTTCGGGCTCTTCAATTGGTTTGATGGGACTATTATTACTTATGTGAAAAGTTTGTGCCGCTATTTCAGTGTCATTTTGTCTCTTGTATAGTTCCTTATAAAAGTTAGTTGCATGGTTGATTATATCTTCCCTGGACTTGGTTTCCTTCGAATTTTGTTCCAATTTTTGTATCCATGTCTTACTTGTAGTTAATTCTTTATATGCTTTTTTTGTACTTTTGAAGTTCTTGATATTTCTTGATATGATTTCGTATCTGTGGTTGCTATAGTCCTTCCTGATTGATTTATGGGTTACTTTATATAGTCTACTAAGTTCCTCTTTCATCTCTTTGGTTTTATTTTTTGTCTGGATTAGTTCAGTGCGCCTTTTTATTAGTTGGACTGTGCTATAGCTGAATATTTTATGTTGAGCTGGTTGGGTGTTACTTTTGGGGAGCAAGCTCTCTGTTATGCCTTTTTCCAGGATATTGTAGTAGGTTTGAATATCAGTACAGTCTGGTTCTATATTTCCTATATGTGATTGTAGATTTGTGATGTAATTTTTGATTTCTTCTTCCGTTTTTGGGATATTAGATGGTGTTCTAAAGTTTTTTCTGCTCTTTTTAGGGTGATTTAGAGCAAGAGTGGCTCGCACTGGTCTGTGATCAGATGGGAATTTTATGTTATTTAGAATTTCAATGTTGGTTATTAGTTTATGGTTATTTATCATTATAAAATCAATTTCATTTTTGACATTTTGGTTCGGAGATATCCAAGTCCATCTGCGGCTCGCTTTCTTTCTGAAAAATGTGTTCATTATTGACAGACCATATTGAAAAGCATAGCTTACAAGACGATCACCTCTTTCATTGCGCACTCCATAACCATGTTGGCCCATAACCGGGTAATGATCCGTTTTGGGGCAACCTATTTTGGCATTGAAGTCCCCCATCACTATGACATTACCATCAGACATAGTATGAGCAGATTCAAGGTCCTTATAAAACTTGTCAATTTCTTCCTCTGTTGAGTTTTCCGTTGGTGCATATGCTTGGATAATTGATAAGGGAAAGCATTCAAATTTTAGTTGTAAAAGTGCTACTCTTTCTGAGATTCCTATAAAATTTCTTATTTTGTTTTTATATTCTTTCATGATTAGAAACCCCACTCCGTGTAGTCCTTTAGTTTCACCAATGTAGCAAAAAATATAATCAGCATGCTCTTCAATATTACAGCCCATTCTGCGGACCTCTGAGAGGCCTAAAATGTCACAATTAATGTTTTCCAGAGCATAGGTTAGTTCAATGTATTTTTCTGTTGATGCTAGCGATCTTACATTATAGGTACACACTTTTAGGGTTGTTTTTTCATTGTCTATTTTGATTTTTGGTGGAGGGTTGCAGTCTAATTCCCCACGATGACCAGTCGGGTTGGGGAATGTTTTGTTTGTGATATTTGGTTCTTGCTTGTTTAATGTTGTTTCATTCCGGTGGCTGATGGCTGTATCCTATGCTTTCTGATCCGATGGCGGGTTTGGAGTAGGCAGGGAGTTGCACCTGTTCCTCAATACATCAAATGCATTCAATCGATGTGTTTTTGTTGTTGATTGTTGTTTGCGGGGCTGTTCCGTTAAGTTTGGTGATGATGATGCTTCCCTTTTCCGCTTTTCATTTCCTGGTTTCCCCTCTTTGATCACTAGTTTGTCATATTTTATGATCGCATATTTGCCTTTCTCTCTCTCTTCTTGAAGCTGTGAATATAGTTCTCTTCTCTTGTCGAGGACTTCCTTTGGATAATCTTCAGCCACATACACATTTTTTAATTTCTTTTTGTTCATCATTATCTCATTTTTCTTCCAGTTGTTAACGAATGATAGGACTATCGGCCTTTCCTTTCCATTTTCTTTGTTATATTTTCCAATTCTGTGGATCGTGTTTATGTCTCTGTCTTCGAGTAATATATTTAAATCGTCTTCGAATTTATTTTTTATTATTTCGATAAGGTTGGCAGCTGATTTTTCCGTTTCTTTTACGCCGTACAAAATGATGTTGTTTATTCTTTTATGTTTTTCGAGATGATATATTTTTTCTTTTAATTTCTCGTTTTCGAACTTTATTTCCTGCATTTCCTGTTTATAAGGCACCAATTTTTCATCTATTCGCGTCATGATGTCCTCCGTTTGTTTTGACATTTCTAACTTCAGTTGATCGAACAAGGTTTGGAGGTTATCCATTGCTTTTCTTTTTTCTTTGCGAGGAACGGAACGTTATAATGAGAACGCAGCTTTATTAAGGCTGTCAGGTCGATATTAAGGTTTGGTAGAATATTTGATGTGGCAACACTTAGCTGATGTTGTCAAAGTCTTTTTTATTTATCTACCGTTGTCGTATAACCTATAAAGTTCCTTCGTTTTTTCACTATAAGATTTGCGTTTATCACACAGTTTCCACTTAGTATATTATTTCAAAATATGCGTTGACACGTTATGCATTGGAATTGAATGTTTTTACACTGGATAGCAAGGTAAGTACACAGTATTTTCGGCGAAAGTCAGAGCACTCTATCACTACGTGTTTACTTCGAGACAACCGGAACCGGAAACTCAAGATGTTAAAGGTCTGATAATAAAAGTCCCGATTAGTAATAAAGTCCTATTCTTATAGTCTACGTAATTCCGGTAATCATGCCCTATATAAAAATTTAAAATTCCCGGTAATAATCCTGCCACGAACAGTCCAACACTACAATGTTAACTGATTCTCTCAATAGCATCCCGAGCAGAATCAGATCCTTTGCGATACAAATGAAAAAAAGGAAGCAAAGGAATTTAAAAGGTTTTTTCCACTTTTACTCGCTGAGTTAATCCATTAGCTTGGGATATTTTTCCCGAGATGGTTAAAGGTCTTGAAGATCAGATTTTTGAGAGAAATACCTGAAATAACTAACAGGCCTATTCGGATTTCGAGATAATCACAAGATCTAAGGACGATTTAGAGATCAACTAGATCTACATTAGATATCGACTAGATGTGACTTGGATATCTAAGTCATAACTTGTCGAAATCGTTCAAGAGGACCTCCAGAATCGCGGAAACGCCAAATTTGACATATCTATCTTACAAATATCTTTAAATTATCCATATCGTAACTTGTTGAAGTCTAGTAGAAATCTAACTCATTTTCCAAATCGAGCCGTAATTTAATTTAAATTCGGCTTATAAAACAGTTTTTTCGTGTTCATTTTCCGTTTCAAACAGAAGAAAAAAAAAATTACTTATTTAATTTCGCTTATTTTTGGTTCTGCTTAGCAATATTACAATAGAATTTAAAAATCTCGCATTAAGATTTATAAAGTTAAAGGGTACTTACATGTTTATTTAGGTATAAACAGGCCGTTGCGTTCAGTATAGATCAAACGTAGTCCGAGATAGAGGCCTTCATTATCTACACTTCACTTAACATTTCGATACGATCAAGATACCAATGACTTACCCTATCTAGCAAGAAACTTCATAATCATGGCAGTAATGTGACGGAGAACGCCGCCTATTTTGTAAAAAAAAAAATTGTCGAAATTGAAGCAACAGTACTTAAAGTTCCGACCACGCCGCTGCTTAAAAAACGGTGACGTTACGGAATCGCAAAACGCATCGTTATTGTACCGTTTTTATCGCATGCTCCACACACCGCTGCTTTAAAACCACTGACGGTGCGGAATCGCAGTGACGCGTCGTAAATGTCACGATTTTAACGCATGTCCTTCTATTGAATTCGTAAAGTTTACGGCACGTCACTGCGATTCTGTAACGTCACCGTTTTTTAAGCAGTGTGGTCGGACCTTATTGCAGCTGACGTTGACGTCGAAAAGTCACCTGATAACAATGTATGTAATTGAAAAACTGCAACGTCAGCGTACTAACAGCTCAAAGGGACTACCGCGAACCACGTTCGGCGTGTTGCCTCTCTGTCACAGTTACGTACGAATTTACAAGTGCGACAGAGAGGCAGCACGTCGAACGTGGTTCGCTGTAGGCCCTCTGTTGTTCGGCAACAACAGCGCTACAAAACCTAAGGCAATCATCGTTAACCAGTATCTGGGTGATTACAGATCATGTTACATCAGACGCGACACAGGGTATCAACTAGTGGTTCTGTGAGATTGTAAATCCTTATGGCCCCGGCATTTTGAAAATTAAAAAAAAAATATGTTAAAGAAAAAATCGTATACCTACCTATATGTACTCTAATAATCAATACGGTTACACTGTTGTAAGTAGGTACATATTTTGAGTGATGGCAGGTGGACCAAAAGGTTGACGGATTGGTGGCCGCTTTCGGATGAAAGAAGCGCATGGCGTCCGTTAGCTCGTTGGGTGGATGACATTTGGAAAATTGCGGGGCACTTTTGGGTGAGACTAGCCCAGGACCGGGATAAGTGGCGTACACGAAGAGAGGCCTATGCTCAGCAGTGGGCGACTGAAGGCTAGAATGATGATGATGATGATGACATATTTTCAGTTAGGCCTTATTATACTTTAGGCCTTATTATACTCTAGGCCTTGTTATACTATACCGAGGCCTTGTGCCTTGTTACCTCCAAGTACCTTACTTACTGAACTTGCTCATAAAATTTGGTTGAGAAATTTGACCCGTAGAGGACAACTTCTGAACAGCTGGCTTTATGAAAGCGTTTTTGCCCAAGTTAGATAACAAAGGGTTGTCGCGCTCGCTCGGTCAATGAAATACCTAAGCATTGACCCTCTCCCCAGTAGGTAAAGCAAATCTACTGAAGAAAGTTCACTTTTTTTATAGGCATCACGCTTATCACTGGCTTCTCGTGACACTTAAGTATGGCGCCCTTTGTTTGTCGCTTCTGATTCCATCTCAATCTTTGCCGTTTTATAAAACGCGTAAACAGTTTAAACCATAGGCAACACATACGCGAGGAGACACGACCTCTCGCGTCTCTGTCGCCTGTCTCTGTCTCGCCGCGAACTGTCGCTTATATGTTGCCTATGGTCAAGTGATGGTCGCGGTCTCCGGTCGCGGTCTTCTGTCTCGGTCGCTTGTCTCTGTCGCGGCGCGAACTTTACACGTTCGCGGACGCGGATTGCATAGCATCCGTTTTTGTACTCCTCCTGGTGACGCGCCTGCTATTGCATCCGTTATTCTTTTTAAATTTCTTCGTTGAAATGCTTATCAATCCGCTTAACCACATTATAATATTATTCATCAACTTTTCCTCTACCAGTCACCAGAGTCAAATAATGCGTACTGCCATATTACATAGTTTTATCGAAGTTAAAAATTATCCTGTGACGTCTCCAAATTGGCCCCCCTTTCTGTGACGCGGATGCTATAGCATTCGTCTTTGTATGGCAGCTCCCTTAGTAGCCCGGCAGGTGCGTCTGGGAGTGGACACATGTAATTTGGGTCAATTTCGTGCGCGATAGCGATTTTGACGTATTTTTATAAAATCGTAATTAATGTTTTTCTTACAATTTCTTTAAGTTTTTCATTGTGTTTTAATAAACAAACGTGTTTACTTGCTGTTAAGTATACTACAGTAAAATTTTGATAACGATTAATGTGAAAAAGTGAGGCATGAATGTGTATACCTATTATTGAAATAATTACGTTACTAGTCATAGTTTTGGTCATATAATTGTGAATTATAGCCTGTTGGCGCTCGATGATCACCTCCCACAAGGTAAGCACCTTATGACACGCATTTGTGGTATCATTCTGTGTATATTTCATGCCTTGTATTTGGTGCAGATGCATCCGAAAATGAATATAAAGTTGGGTGAATCATCGCTTGGCAGGAAAAGTGGTGGACGCTTTACGTCCAGAACTTAACGCGGCGGTGCGTTACAGGGAACTGAAAAAGTGTAATGCGGTACATATTGACACTTTTGAGAAGTAGTGTTGGCGTAAAATGCTGCGTATACCTTGGACAGCTAGAAGAACAAACCTCTCATTTTAAGAGAACTCAACATTGCAACTCGGCTCTCTACAACATGCTATGAGACCCATGACTGGGCCTTTAGATTAGAGCCGGTCTCCAACGCATAATTTGTAGGTAGTATCACATAATTTGAGGTTGAATGAACAGCGAACGTGCTTGGCATGGGGCATGTATGAGATGGACTCAATATTACAATGATAAGCAAAGAGGGAACAAAACAGAAGAAGAAAATTGTTTGAAGAGGTCAGCAAATGAGTCTTTAGAGCAAAAATCGCGCCCTTAGGAAGTCAGAAGTCTCAGCCATCAAGTCCATCGAGCACGATGTATGAATGCTATAACATGCGATGTCATATAAAATCCCATCTTGACTACGTCATGTGACAGACATGCTTATGCATCCGAATTGTATAGCATTTGTTGTCACATAGCGTATAAAAAATATACTTCATGTTGACGCGGATTGCATAGCATTCGCCTTGCATAGCATTACGCGTCATATACAAACCTAAAAGATATATTTGTAGTGACAGGAATGCTATAACAGTCCCAATATTTCCATACAAAATTTAGGTGTCCAACTGGTGTGACTGAGCGTCCGCGAACGTGTTAAATATAAGTATGCAGATCTTTGACGCTTCTGGTTCAAATTTTAATCTTAGTCGTTTTATGAGACGCGTAAATGGTTTATAATCGAGGGCGTCCGTATTTACGGATATACGTTAAACCGGATTACGGATCCGGATGGCACAGGGTTTATTTTTTAAACTAAATTGTTCACTACATTGTAAATGTTTTTGGGTGATAAATATCACGGCTGTATAAAAAATAATTTGTCAGAGAAAATTTCCCATTATATCTTTGTAATAGAGAATAATTAATAATATTCCGGCGAAGAAACAATTTAACGCCGGATAATAAATCTATCGAGCCTTTATTACGGAATAATTCCTGTCGTAAGACAATATCTCTGGTTAAGGCGAGGTACGCCCAGGGGGCCGATTTTTGAAATTCGACCACTCGATTTCGTGTATTTCGTTAAAATATGATATCTCTAATAGAATTGAAATCGGGTGGTCAATACCACTGGATTCCAAATTTCGATTGCTCGTATTTCAAAAATTAGCATTTCGCCGTTTTCCACCGATTTTCGAGTGACGAAATCGAGCGATTGAAATTCAAAAATCGGCCCCCAGGCCGATTTGTATTCTTTTCGTATCGATTTTCTATCGAGTTTACAGTCATAGAATTAAATTGATGACCCGTTTTGTATCTTGGCACAGTCAGGCTACGGGTTTGCTACGGGTAGCTAAAAGTACATCCGTTCCACCCCAATTTTGGGGAAAGCCATAAGCCGCGCGTGGCGCTGTTGCCACCTAACGGCCATATCTGTGCTGATCTTAACGGACGCGTTTTGTTAGAGAGTGAGTCTTCTGTACCTATACCAAAAAGAATAGATAGTATAGAGGGTCCTGTCATAGTAAATGTTGTAGTCACTGTAAATTTACTGCCATCTATGGACACACGACTATAACTCAAAATAAACACGTATAAAATTATCAAAAAAATTGATATATGGATAAATGATTTTATTATTTTTATATCATTTTGACCCATGTTCATTGTTCATTCACTGATATCTATGTATTAAAATTATTAAATATGAAACGGTGTCGTCAAGCAGCCGAGAATAGGCTAAAGGTGTGTGTGCCATCTATCCGAGAATGACTTTTTCTTGATTTCCAAGGCACGTTTTTTTCTTAGATTTTATTCATCTTATACGAAGTTACATATGTCTTTGCTAGTACTATTATTTATTCTGTGGCACAGTGACATTAGTATGAGATCTCTAACGAATTTCATATTGATTGTCACTGTGACAAGGTACATCATCATCATCATCTCAGCCATAAGACGTCCACTGCTGACATAGGCCTCCCCCTTGGACCTCCATTCGTACCGGTTGGAAGCGACTCGCATTCAGCGTCTTCCGGCGGCCTTAACAAGGTCGTCCGTCTATCTTGTGGGTGGATCCTACGCTGCGGTTGCTAGTCCGTGGTCTCCACTCGAGCACTTTTCGACTATTTCTGGTACATGGGTCGGAAATTAAATTCTTTCACAGGGTGTTATTCCACCTGTTCAATGTCTAATGTGCATTGCGTCTCATTCTATCACTAAGCAAAATGTGAGATGCAAATGGACAGATGGAATAACCCTTAGGTAAATATGAATCGCTGCAATCGTGAAACTATTCAGGAGCGGAATTCAAATTTTAATATATTAACGAGAAGCCTGATTCGGTTGTAACAATTTAATCATAATCAATTATTTGTCACATCCCATTTCATATTGTGTTGATTTAATTTTGATACGAGCTTGAAAATCTCTAAGTTTAAAGCTAGATATCGAGTTGTCGACTGCAAAAATAATAGTCGTTTTGGTACCAAACTCTAGCACTCTAATCTTATAGTTTAAGTATAATTACTAATTTTAATTTAGATTTTTTTATATGTACGTTTTTATTAATATACAAATTTAGACTACTTAAGGTGCTGTAATCGAGTAACTAAACCTTTTTTTGTGTTCCTCTAAATTTGTCAATGAGTATACCGGGTGTGGCCTGTAACACGAACAAATAATTAAAACATAGAATGTACTCCTCAAACGGTGACACTTTTGTTCAACAACTTTTTAATATTATGAAGTATTTAGATTTCCTATTTTTCATAAAATATAAATATTATCTTCAATGGACGCCATCGCCGCGCCATATCATTGTGATTGACGTTGCTTGTCACCCCTTAAACATAACAAAATTCGCAATACATTGCGTCTTAGAATAAACTTTAAAGTGTATTAAAAATCAAACCACAAGTTATTTTTTAAAGTCGCTGAACAAATGTTGGTCAGTATGAGGAGTACAGCTTGCAGTTTAATTTTTTGCTCATATTACAGGCCACACTCGGTATTAACGAGAAGCCTGATTCGGTTGTAACAATTTAATCATAATCAATTATTTGTCGCCACCCATTTGATACTGCGTTGATTTCATTTTGATACGAGCTTGAAAATTGCTAAGTTTAATTCCGCTATTCGATGCTAGATGTCGACTCCGAAAATAATTGTCGTTTTGGTACCAAAACTAATGTATGGAATGAGCACTCTACTCTTATGGTTTAATTATAATTTAGAAATTACTGTATTATATTAGGTGCCGTAATCGAGTAAATAAACCTTTTTTTTGCTTTCCTCTACATTTGTGAATGAGTATGGTATATAGTTATATATTTTTGTTTCACGTTATGCAGTCTAGAAGTGAAATTTAGTAAAAGCTAAGTAACATTTTCTGACGAAACAATGTTCAGGTTTTAAGCCCCCGAAATTAACCGGACTACCAACGGCTGAATTCTGGCTAAGTAACCGGTAATTGGAGCACTGTCCATTAGTGGTCGCTATGCATTACCCCAAAACCGGCCCATAGTCCATCTACCGGGAGCCTAAGGGATATTGTTTGGGCGGGTTAAAATCTTTCTATTTTTACGTATATTGTACCTACTTGTGACTTGCGATTCATTCATAAAAACACGTATTCGCAAGTCATTCATAAGTACAATTTCTCTTCCCGCTTCTGAACAAGTAAGAATTTATTAAAATAGGCGAAAGATGAATAAGAGATAATAAAACGGCAATAAATTCAGTTTTACGTATACTTTAATGCATGGTAACGAAATAAATAAATAGTTATTATTTTTCTTAAGCTAGTCTAGTCTTATCTTTTATAATAAATTATAAAGCTAATCAAATCTTCTAATATTTACATAAATTGCGCAAGTTCATACCATCGTTTCATAAAAACCGTAACGGTTCGGTTCTTTGAGAAAATTTTCGTTGTATCTAACTCAAAAGACTTGATATTCATGCCCTCCTAGTCGACTTTAAGATCTCATCTCATCCGGTCGTTATGTATTTTTTTACACTAAGTTGGTGATAAACAAGCATACGGCCCGCCTGATGGTAAACAGTCTCCCTATACATACTCTGTCAAGCTGCAGCAATTTCCGTCAGTAGCTAAAAATACTAGAAACGAGCGGCAAATTTAAAAAATGTAGGCGCGAAGGTGTTTTTTTTAGAACATTTGCTAAATTCTTCTACTGACAAACTTGTATGATCATCTATTACTAACTAAAAATTCTTTCTCTTATAAGGTCCATAACTGGGTCCATTGCTCGGTGGTCCGTAACTAGGTCCAAAGCTTGGCGGTCCATAACTGGGGCCATCATCGTAGTGATGAGGACCATAGTGGACATGGTCATGATCGTGATGGTCTTTCTTCGCCTCCTTGAGGTAACTGACGAACCAGGTGAGGAAGTAACCAGCTTTGTGGATGATCAGCCAGAACACGAAGGCGTATATCAGCTTGAGGATAAAGAATTTCTTTATGACCAGGTCTGCGAAGTATACTGTAAAGAAAAAAAAATATGAGTACCTCATTCAAGGTAATCGGTTTAAAAAATACATCCTGCCTAAAAAAAATACAGGCCTGGTTTCCCCTCTTGGTTGGTGGAAGATTAGATGGCAGTTGAATTTGATGTTTATATTAACGTTGTATTTGACCATCGTACCTGATACCTGACTTAATTTTTAGGGTTCCGTACCTCAAAAGGAAAAAACGGAACCCTTATAGGATCACTCATGCGTCTGTCTGTCCGTCTGTCCGTCTGTCACAGCCACTTTGCTCCGAAACTACCGAACCAATTAAGTTGAAATTTGGTACACATATGTAAGTCTGTGACCCAAAGACGGACATGTAACGTCAACAAATAAATTTTAAACATAGGGGCTACTTTTGGGGGGTAAACGATAAAAAACTAAGTTTTGAAAACTATATCGTGTTACATATCAAACAAAAGAGCTCATTGTGAGAATCTCAAATATATTTTTCTTATAAATTGACGATAAAAAATTTAGAAGTTATTCAAGAAAATAGACGAAAAATGACCATTCCCCCCCCTCTATCTCCGAAGCTACTGGGTCTAAAATTCTGCAAAAAATATACAAAATAGTCCTTTACCTAAAGATGATAGGAAAACCTATTAGAAATCTAGAGTCAAGCGTGAGTCGGATTTAAGAACAAAAATGCGGTTACGTTTTTTTAGGGACACAGCCGCAATGGTTTAAGTGAAACGTGATGTAGACAGCTATTGCGAAGGCCCTACGCCGATATCCGCATAAGGCCAAAGGCCCGAAGCGTCCCGTAGCTTCAAGCGTGAGTCGGACGGAAGACAAAAAATGTGACTGGGCTGTACCTGGCACATAGCCGCAATGGTACTTGTAGTACTGATTGATTAGGTTACTATTGTTACGTGTTTTAAAAAACACCATACAGGGTGGCCAAAAAATAAACTAAGTATTCCCGTTGCCGACGTGCAACCCCGAAATCGCGAAGAAAAATTTGGCATTTGCATACATTTTGGCTGGTCCGTTTTCTATGGGGGATACATTTTTTTTCGCGATTTCGGGGTTGGTCCCATACTAAAAGTTGATCAGTATAATCCCAAAACCTCCCCAGCTACGGGAATGCACTTATTTTTTGGCCAGCCTTTAGTTATTATCTCTCTTCGGCCTTCGCTTTTAAAATACTTTCGGAATTTGTAGGAAGCGCGACCCGTCGGACGCTCCGAGTTTTCAGCTCTACGCGGAGCTCGGTCTTCAGTCTTCGCATTTGGACACTTGTACTATTGTTCGGCATTATTCTTCAGAGTTCTAGAGATATAAGCCACCACGCCAGAAAACTTCATGTTACATCTGGTTTTTGATTGACCCATTCGGGTTTGTCAAGACGTTTCACTCACGTCACGTTTCACGTACAAAAAAAACCGGGCAAGTGCGAGTCGGACTCGCGCACGAAGGGTTCCGTACCATAAAGCGAAAAAAAATGCAAAAAGAAAACGGTCACCCATCCGAGTACTGACCACGCCCGACGTTGCTTAACTTTGGTCAAAAATCACGTTTGCTGTATGGGAGCCCCACTTAAATCTTTATTTTATTCTGGTTTTAGTATTTGTTGTTATAGCGGCAACAGATTCGTTGGCATCATCTGTGAAAATTTCAACTGTCTAGCTATCACGGTTCTTGAGATACAGCCTGGTGACAGACAGACGGACGGACGGACGGACGAACGGACGGACGGACAGCGAAGTCTTAGTAATAGGGTCCCGTCCCGAGTCCGACTCGCACTTGACCAGTTTTTTTTTTGTTAGACCTTGCTATGTGTGTATCATTATTTCCGATCTGTATTGTTGTGATATCTGTGTTTTTAAAAATTGTATTTGCATGCATTTCTATGTGTTTTTTTTATGCAAATAAATTATTGAATATGAATATGAATTCGTATAAAAAGTAAGTTCAAAAACTAAAACCCGACTACTGCAAATCGCGCTCTAAAAAGTATGAAACAAGATAGAATTCTTATCAAAAATTATCAAGCAGGAAATATTACAAATGTTACCATTTTTTTTATATAAAAATACAACGTAATATAATTTACTATTTTTTTATATATATTTACAGAGATTCAGAGGATCGCCGTGGTCGTATGCCACGATTATAAACTTAAAAGTAATGTGGCATACGACCACGGCGATCCTCTGAATCTCAGCGATTTGCAGTAGTCGGGTTTTAGTTTTTGAACTTATTTTTTATTTAATTAATTTTGGGGTCATGATTTCGTTACTAACTTTTTGAAGTCACTTTATATTATTTTTGCGATGGCGTCCTCAGTACAGAAACGCACGCAGAGCGCCGCCTATATCGGGCTACGCCCGACTCCTTTAGTGCCTATGAGGGCGCCGATGGCGGCCGTCTTTGGAATGCGTACGTCGGGTTACGCTCGACACTTTTAGTATGAGGGCGCCGAATGCGCCTGGTTTTGGAACGCGTACGTCGGGCTACGCCCGACTCTTTTAGTATAAGGGCGCCGAAGGCACCCGGATTTGGAACGCGTACGTCGGGCTACGCCCGACTCTTTTAGTATGAGGGCACCGAAGGCGCCCGGCTTTGGAACGCGTACGTCGGGTTACGCCCGACACTTTTAGTATGAGGGCGCCGAAGGCGCCCGGCTTTGGAAGGCGTACGTCGGGGTACGCCCGACTCTTTTAGTATGAGGGCGCCAAAGGCGCCCGGCTTTGGAACGCGTATGTCGGGCTACGCCCGACTCTTTTAGTATGAGGGCGCCGAAGGCGCCCAGCTTTGGGACGCGTATGTCGGGCTACGCCCGACTTTTTTAGTATGGGGGCGCCGAAGGTGCCCGGCTTTGGAACGCGTACGTCGGGCTACGCCCGACTCTTTTAGTATGAGGGCACCGAAGGCGCCCGGCTTTGGAACGCGTACGTCGGGTTACGCCCGACACTTTTAGTATGAGGGCGCCGAAGGCGCCCGGCTTTGGAAGGCGTACGTCGGGGTACGCCCGACTCTTTTAGTATGAGGGCGCCAAAGGCGCCCGGCTTTGGAACGCGTATGTCGGGCTACGCCCGACTCTTTTAGTATGAGGGCGCCGAAGGCGCCCAGCTTTGGGACGCGTATGTCGGGCTACGCCCGACTTTTTTAGTATGGGGGCGCCGAAGGTGTCCGGCTTTGGAACGCGTACGTCGGGCTACGCCCGACTCTTTTAGTATGAGGGCGCCAAAGGCGCCCGGCTTTGGAACGCGTACGTCAGGCTACGCCCGACTCTTTTAGTATGAGGGCGCCGAAGGCGCCCGGCTTTGGAACGCGTACTTCGGGCTCTGCCCGACTCTTGTAGTATGAGGGCGCCGAAGGCGCCCGGCTTTGGAACGCGTACGTCGGGCTCCGCCCGACTCTTGTAGTATGAGGGCGCCGTAGGCGCCCGGCTTTGGAACGCGTACGTCGGGCTACGCCCGACAATTTTAGTACGAGAGCGCCGAAGGCGCCCGGCTTCGGAACGCGTAAGTATCTTGTAAAAAAATTGACTGTTTCATACATTTTGGCTGTTGAGGACTTCTATACCTATTCACGTTATAAAATGTTGCAGTACATTAAAAAAACACCATGTATAGCGGCCAAACAAATTTCTTTTGCAAAAACCTTCTTGTATCGCCGTAGTCGCGTAACACGCGGATAGAATCCAGAGCGCTTGTAGATTCATAGTTCGAATCACCTAACCGATAAATTAATATTTTATCTGGCGCATGCAAGCAAAGTCGGGTGCAAGAGCTAACAATATTTATATATTTGAAATGTGCTAATTGAGCTCTTTCCAATGATGTATAACACATCATCATTACTTAATTTTCTTAATTTTAGTTTTTTGGTTCGTGACTTTATGAGGAGAACACCTTACTTCACAGCACAGGCTGCTTGTAATCGATGTGAACATTAAAGTCCAGTCTCGTATGAGAACCGAACGGCCCCCTGCAAAGATAAGATGGCATATGCTAGAGAAGAATGAATGTGCTATAAAATTTAAAGAACGTGTAATAGATAAAATGATAGAAATGAAAGGAATGGAAGGATTGAATGCAAACGAATGTTGGAACGAGATGGCAAATTGTATACGGAGAGTAGCAAAAGATGTGTTGGGAGAGTCGAAAGGGAAAGGTGTGATAGATAAGGAAACGTGGTGGTGGAATGAGGAGGTGCAGGAAGTATTAAAGAAAAAGAAGCAGACATTTAAAGAATGGCAAAGTGTTAAAACTGGGCAGGAAATTGAGAAGGAAATAAAGAGGACAGAATATAAAGAATGTAAGAAGAAAGCAAAGCGTGCAGTTGCTTTAGCCAGAACAGCAGCACAGGACCATTTGTACGAGTCTTTAGATAGTCCTAAAGGCGAAAAGCAGCTGTACCGCCTAGCCAAAGCGAGAGAAAGAAGTTCCCGGGATATGTCTCATATAAAATGTGTGAAAGATGATGCAGGTAAGGTGATTACGAAAGATGAAGCGATAAAAGAACGTTGGAAAGCCTACTTCGAAAGGTTGATGAATGAGGAAAATGAATGGAACAGGGTGCTACAGCACAGGATGATAAATATGGGTGTAGTGAAAGAAATATGTATGGACGAAGTAAGAACGGCTGTGAGAAGTATGAAAAATGGGAAATCTGTAGGACCAGACGATATACCAGGAGAGGTATGGAAGTTACTGCGTGAGGATGGATGTAAGTGGCTGACTTTGTTCTTCAATAAGTTGTTGCATGAAGAAACCATTCCCGACGAATGGTGCGACAGTTTGCTGGTGCCCATTTTTAAAAACAAAGGGGATGTACAAGAATGCAACAACTATAGAGGAATAAAGCTCATGTCACATAGCATGAAAGTATGGGAAAAAGTGATAGAGAGACGCCTGAGAGATGAGAGTGATATAACACAAAACCAGTTCGGGTTTATGCCGGGGAGAGGTACAACAGACGCCATTTTTGCACTTCGCCATCTGTGCGAAAAATACAGACATGCCAAAAAGAACCTGCATATGGTGTTTGTTGACCTCGAAAAAGCATACGACCGAGTACCCCGAGAGGTTTTGTGGTGGGCTCTGAAAGAGAAATGCGTGCCTGGGAAGTATGTAGAGCTAATCCGGTCAATGTACAACCGATGTTGTACACGCGTCCGGTCAGCTGCTGGCACCACCGACAAGTTCAGTGTCACGGTAGGCTTGCACCAGGGATCGGCTTTAAGCCCTTACCTCTTCCTGCTTGTTATGGACGCTCTGTCGTCAGACATACAGGAGGAGGCACCCTGGTGTATGCTGTTTGCCGATGACATTGTGCTTGTTGGTGAAAACGAACTTGAGGTGCAGAGCAGACTTGAGAAATGGCGGCAAAAATTGGAGAATGTTGGCCTAAAGATCAGCAGATCTAAAACGGAACACATGTTCTGCGATTTTGGCGGTCTCTCCAGTTTTGCTGCCATAGAACTCGACGGCGTTACACTGCCGGTCTGCTCCGACTTTAAGTACCTCGGTTCGCTCGTACAGTGCGATGGCGATATTGACCGTGACGTGAAAAACCGGATTAGCACAGGATGGATGAAATGGCGACAGGTCACGGGAACCATTTGCGACGCCCGAATGCCTCTTCGGTTGAAGGGTAAAATTTATAAATCAGTCATAAGACCTGTCGTCATGTATGGATCAGAGTGTTGGGCCCTAAAGGTGACGGATGAAAAGAGATTGCATGTAGCGGAGATGAGAATGTTGAGATGGATGTGTGGCGTGACGAGAATGGATAGGATAAGGAATGAGTATATAAGAGGAAGCCTGAAAGTTGCACCCATAACAGAAAAAGTAAGGGCAAATCGCCTAGCGTGGTACGGGCATGTGATGCGGAGGGATGAAAGTCATGTGACGAGAAAGGTATTACGAATGAATGTGGAGGGAAGTATGAGGAAAGGAAAACCGAGGAAAAGGTGGATGGACTGTGTGAGAGATGATATGAAACGAATGCAAGTGAATGATGAAATGACGGGCGATAGAGAGGTGTGGAAGAGAAAGACATGCTGCGCCGACCCCAAGTGAATGGGACAAGGGCAAGAGAATGATGATGATGACTTTATGACCTCTAGAGGGCGCAGTGTTCATTTTTTTGTGACGCCATATAGCCTATAACCAGCGGACGATTAAGACGATTCGAATGACACATCGTTTGTTAAATTATAATAAGTACTGTAGAAGTTATGAGGGAACAGATGAACATACATACATACATACATACCCACATACATACCGGTCAAAATCATAACCCTCCTTTTGCGTTGCCGTAGTGGGGTAAAAAACTAGCGCCTATTCTTGGGATTAATTGCCAAGCGGACCCCAGGCTCTCATGAGCCGTGGCAAAATGCCGGGATAACGCGAGGAAGAAGAAGAGAGAGGTAAGTTTTAAAAATGGACGAAGACAGCTTAGGTATCCGTACACTATTCTACTTTTATAATTAAGCTAGACGCAATCTTGTTAACAATGGGTAATAGAGTAGTCGGACCAATCTAACTTTGCACAGACAATGACAAAAGTCAACTTTTACGAAGTGATCAAAGGCATCGGTATTTAGAAATGTGTTTTGGAAATAAATAAGTTTAAAATAAAGTTTTAGATATTTTACTGTAAAAAACAACTTACGGCGCGATTCGGGAAATTGAATTAGAGATTAACTAGAAACGATATAGTAAAGATAATTATCTTCACTATTTCATATCTAATTCATTTCGCGAATCGCGGCGCCAGCCGCCATAAGGTACCTTTTGCAGTGGAACGTCACATATCTTTACTATTTCATATCTAGTGAGTCTCTAATTCATTTTCCGAATCGAGCCGGTAATGTCTTAAAGGAAACGTTTATCATAGAACTTTTAACCAGTTTACCATAAAGTGAAACTTGTATAAAATTTATTTAAACTTTTACCACCTTATGATCAGAAAGGGTTTAAGAGAGTGTTTGCAAAATAATGTACAGGCATGTTTGAACGTATGCTTAGCCTAGCTAATAATATATGGAAAAGCAAATTTCCCCAATATTCCCCGGAGTCGGCAACTTTCCCGCTTTTCCCGACAACAGCACGTCTTTAAGAACGAGCATGCAGATAAGAATTTTAATATTAAAAATCCATTATACAGTCTGCGCTCCATATGCATCAGTTACCTTGAGAGAGACCGTAAAGAAAGAACATTAGAATAAAAGAAAAGGTATGGCTCGCAGCGCAAAGTTTGCGGCGGAAAGTATGACAATCTGCCGTATTCGAACTTCAAGATATTCACAAGAGACGACACGTATTAGATCCATTCTAGATACGTTATAGTTTAAATATCAACTAGTTCTCTTTTGCAGCGCAATTCGGGAAACCAATGTCACTTTTACGTTAAATAGAGTAAGATATCTATTAGATGTGAATTGGATCTCTAAAGCAGCCCACTGACGAGCCTTCCAAATGGATGCGGTTACAATGGATTCATCCAAATGGACGGCGTTCTAATATTAAACATTGTACGTTTTTGACATTCACGGACCGATTTTGGATTGCAGCCACGCTATTTGGACTGTTGGAAGGCTCGTCAGTGGCCACCTTTAGTCATATCCTGTGGAAATCGTTCAAGAGTATCTCCAGAATCGCGCAAATGTCAAATTTGACAAGTTAGATCTTAAACATATCGTTATCGTATCTTGGTGATGTCTAAAAGATATCTAATATTATTTCAAAATCCGAATCGGGCCCAATATGACAGTCGCGCGGGTTTCTCAATTTCTCTGAAAATACCTACTACTTTTTTGCTCGTCAGATCTGTCGACGTTGACCTACCACTAGTTAGGTATTTTATGCTATAATTATTCTATTTTTAGTTGTATATTAAGTATTTATTTATTTATTTATTATTTATTTATTTTTCTATCAAGAAATTTTACCCTTTTTATGTTTTGGTTAGACTCTGCCCTGGCTAATATTGTCCTTACTTAAAACATGTAAAATTCAATATAATAACTTCTATTTTGCTTTAAGGTTCTCTTAACAAGTTTAGACAGCGCTATTTTCAAAATTATTACTGATAATTATATTCCATTTACATGTTAATATGATTACCTAAATAGAGTGGCCACAATTGTGTATTGTAAATTACTTGAACAATGTGTTTGTATGTTTTATTTATACAGGTATACAAAAACCCTAAAACATGTTTCATCATCATCATCATCTCAGCCATAAGACGTCCACTGCTGAACATAGGCCTCCCCCTTGGACCTCCATTCGTACCGGTTGGAAGCGACATGTTTAATCTTGTTTTATTAGTGTATTCTCGTAAATTTTATGACCGCTGCACTGTTAAACAATTAGAAGTGTCTATAGAAAACAACTAGCTGTATTCTTCAATATGCCCTGATCAATATCCTCAGTCAGTAAGCACATGTTAAATGCAGATATATTAAATATTGAAAAGCCATTATCGAGCGTTCCATATAGCTCCATTGCAAATTGTTCCGCGGATGCAAATGGGTCTCGTCAGCGAATGAATAGCCCGTCGGCTAATTAGGTCAAGAAATGAATGCTCAAAAAACGTTGTAGAGGGAAATGCTAGGAACACAATTTTTGACTCCGTAACTTTGATTGGACTAGTTAGGAGGTGAACATATCAAAAGTCCCCGGCTGTAGCCCCGCTGCTGGGGGGTAGAGGGGGTAAGAAGGTCGAATTTTTCGGTTTTTCATTGATATCTTGGAAACTTTGCGTCTTAGCGACATGACTACTAAGACAATCCGAAAGCTGATAAAATTAGTTACAAGTTTTATCCTGTCAAGTTTTTCGATATCATGAATAGTTTTTGAGATACCCGCTCTTGAAAGTTTATTTAGGGATTTTAATTTTATCTTGATATCTACGTCAGTGAAGCTGTTAGGCCATGTTTGGTATCATTTTCGTATAAATCGGGGGTGCTGAATTCAGTTATGGTATCACATTGACACCATTCCGAAGTAAAACCAAAATTTAAAAATAAATATTTTTTTAAATCCCTCTTCACGCTTAAACCGCTGAACCAATTTCGTTGAAATTTGGTATAGAAATAGTTTAAATCTCGACACACGACATAGGATAGTTTTTATAACCAAAAGCATCTTTTGAGGGTGTGAAAAGTGGGGTGGAAGTTTGTATGGGGAGTCAATAACCGCTGAACCGGTTTAGATGAAATTTAGGACGGAATACATCTGTGATTTAGATGAAAGTGATACCAAACATGACTTCAAACCTTACCTTGAGCAGTATTAACCTCAGGAATTCAGTTTCGTCGACGAAGTTGAATTCCCCCCATACTCCATTTCACAACTTTAAAGGATGATTATTGAGATAAAAAGTATCTTATGTCCTGTCTTGGGACTCGAAATATCTGTATACCAAATTTCAATTAAATCGGTTGAGCGGTTTAAGCGTGAAGAGGAATTTAAAAAAAAAGGTATTTGTTCAAAGTTTATATGTCTTTTCTTAGGAATGGTGTCAATGTGATACCAAAACTGAATTCAGCACCCCCGATTTATACGAAAATGATACCAAACACGGTCTAGCAGCGTCACTAATGTAGATATCAAGATAAAATTGAAAGCCCTAAATAAACTTTCAAGAGCGGATATCTCAAAAACTATTCAAGATATCGAAAAACTTGACCGAATAAAACTTGTAACAAATTTTATCAGCTTTTGGTTTGTCTTAGTAGTCATGTCGCTAAGACGCAAAATTTCCAAGATATAAGTGAAAAACCGAAAAATGAGACCTTCTTTCCCCCCTCTACCCCCCAGCACCGGGGCTACGGCCGGGGACTTTTGATATGTTCACCTCCTAACTAGTCCAAACAAAGTTACGTAGTCAAAAATTGTGTTCCTAGCATTTCCCTCTATAACTTCTTATTGCTTGGCCTAAATGTTATTTTTATTTTTTATTTTATTCATTTGGAGCAGGGATGTTACGAATATTCGCATCCGCATCCGCGTCCGCGGAACATCCGCATTATTTTCAACATCCGCATCTGCATCCGCATCCGCATAAAATTTCTAGGCATGAGAAGATAGCAAATGACTCGACCTATCTGCCGTTTTAATTTGGCAAACGATGTACCAAACACCCTGTATATTTATAAGCATATCTAAGGCTTCAGGTTGAACGTGTCGAGATAACTAGTTCGTTATCGGTAATGTAGACTTTAATTTAAACTGCCGCTCTTGCTCTTAAGGACGCTAAAAAAACTATCATTTTATTGGTGTTACAGGCCAATGATGATGATGAGACTAAAGTCCTTGCTTGATGATTTGTTTCACCTATTTTATTTTCTAACAGAATACCCGTAAATTTAATGGCTAAAATAAAAACAAAAGAATTAAGTACTTACTAAAAAGCGCGATTTTATTTTTCTTCCCTCTCGCTTCGACGCCTTGAGACTCGGGAAACGCGTTGCAAAATGCCACAAAACAGATTAAAAACGATATTACGATCTTAGCACGCATTTTGGCCAGATTTACACTCACAATAAAAAGTTTAATCTTCTTTTACAGCCTGAATCCTTCGTTTATTTTGGTGAAGTTTTTATTCCTTTTTGGAACGTTTATGGGTCTACGTTGTATGATGTCTGACACAGATTTTTTAAAGCAGAAACGTTTTTTTTATGTTATTAATTTTAAAATAAAATATGAGATGGTTTATCCTCGAGTTTCAGTGACATAATGATGATTGTTACCGATACCTGCTGTGATGGTGTTGCTATACCGATGAGTTACCTTTTCGCTAAATGCCCTAACAAGTAACACTAAGTGGAAAGTTGGGAGTTTCTTGACACTCTAATAGGTTACGAAATACTTAACAATGAACTTGGCAATGCCGGATCCCGCTGAAAAAGAAAGTGTTGAACAAAATGACGCGGAAGTTTTAAGGTACTTATGAAATTGCATTATTTCATGTTATTTATTATATCTGGTACCTATTTATTTCAATGTGGTTTACGGCTCGATTCGGGAAATAAATTAGAGATGCACTAGATATGAAATAGTAAAGATATGTGACGTTCCACGGCAAAAGGTACCTTTTGGCGGCTGGCGCTTACGCTATTATTAACGCCGCTCCAATATTCTGCCGGGGCAATGGTACCTTTTGCCGTGGAACGTCACATATATTTACTATTTCATATATAGTGCATCTCTTACTCATTTCCCGAATCGAGCCGTTAGTGTCCTACTGCTGGGCAAAGGGCTCCCCTCGTTTCCTCCACTCAACCCTCTTTTGTAGTGGCGGTAGCCATCTCCTTTTCGGTCTGCCTAAACTTTTATTAATAACACATAATTTAAACATAAAACTAATGGCCACCTTTGCGTTGAGGGCAGCCCGGGACGGGTTTCAGTAGGTAGTTTATTTTATACTTACATAATATATTTAAGTAGTTTATATTTATATTCAAGTTTAGTTATTAATTAGTTTCAATATACGTTGTATTCAGATGGTATGTCAGTAATAAAATCAAGAGGTATCACCATACAAAGTGAACCGTATTCATTTAAATAAGTGATTTTTAAATTACATATTAGGTACCTATATAGATGTAGAGCCAAAACAAGCTAATCTTCATGCCATTTGCCATATTGTTTGATTCTCGCACGCCTCCGCTCATCTCCACCTTAGTGGAAAGGCAGCCGGCTAACTACAGGATTAGACTACTTAGCCTAATCCTGTAGTCATTACATAATTTCGACCTCCTCATTAAGCAAACACGCCCAGAGATGGCTCTGCATATGACCGAAACGCGAATCTAAATGACCGTACATTAAACGTCACATCACGCGCCTAAATCCCGTTACGGTACATTCAAATATCACATATAATTTTAACGACTGCCATAAATATCATTTCAGATTCAAAGGCAAACTGAAGCCTAATCTGAACTAAAAATCCTTTCACTTTTATATCTAACTCTGTCCAGCAATCTTGTAATAACTGAGAGCGACAGGGAGGGCAGTTGAAAATTGGCTTAGAAATCGCTTTGAGTGAGAAAATCTGTATGGACCAGTGATAAAAGGCCCTCAATCTTGGCTGGTCCCTTGGGTGGTGTTGCACCTTGCTCGTTATGGGGGTCATGTGGGAATGGTCTTGGACTCTCAGATCACTTGCGGGCTAGACGGCGCACAGTACATATGTTTTTTTAAAGAAAATATGATTTTTATGTTTCCTTATAAAATAATTCAGCCACGACGTATTATTTTTCAAACATTTAAAATATGAAACAGCAGCAATTATCAGGCTCGTGGCTAAGTAAAGGCGCATATCAACTATAAACTATTTTGTTAATATACATCATTGTTGCTAAACAATCTTTTTCAGAAAATGTATGGTACTCACTGATTTAAACTTTCACGATTATTAAACATTATCAAACTGCACAACGGGACTTAATCTTCTCCGTGACCACGGGGACAACGCCGTCCTCGAAACGTCGGAGGTAAATCTTATAACTTAAATACGCGATTAAGTCCCGTTGTGCAGTTTGATAATGTATGGTACTCATCACAAAACATTGTTAATAAACCGTGTTTCTAAACAAAAAATGTTTGTAGTGAACGTGACGTGGCTTACGATTGTGACCGATCAAATCAGGAGGTACGGACGCAAGAATATCAATATTTGACATTAGAATACGTCATGCGTTTACATACATACACATACATCACTGGCCCAGTGACCCAAAAAGGATCTTGGCCTCTGACACAAGAGAGCGCCACTCTGCCCTATTCTGCGCCACTTCGCGTTTAGGGGCATTTAATTTAATTTCAAGCGCTCGATTCTCGATATAATCTGAAATTGGTGATTTAAATTTGTACGTGTGGACGCTAGATGAGATTGTCGTCAATGTAATATCTAATCAAATCGTCAATTTAATATCTAATCAAATTTGATTGTCCCGTCTAGTCGCCCACTAAGATATGTAATCTGTGGTATCGTAATCGCTCATTTTTACGGAGCTGCGATCATCCCTCCGAATTCCCAGGATTGGGATCGCACTGAATGCCCTGGGCCGCGTGATTTATTGTATGGCCGATTTCTAGTTTTTGCATGTCTTTCCTCTTTCTTATGACTCTTTTTGGTATAAAACTATGAAATTGTTGATTAGTATGGATATAAAACAACTAGGTACAGCAAATATATTTATTAGCTGATTTAAAAAAAACCGGGCAAGTGCGAGTCGGACTCGCGCACGAAGGGTTCCGTACCACAAAACAAAAAAAAAAACGGAAAAAAAATGCAAAAAGAAAACGGTCACCCATCCAAGTACTGACCACGCCCGACGTTGCTTAACTTTGGTCAAAAATCACGTTTGCTGTATGGGAGCCCCACTTAAATCTTTATTTTATTCTGTTTTTAGTATTTGTTGTTATAGCGGCAACAGAAATACATCATCTGTGAAAATATCAACTGTCTAGCTATCACGGTTCGTGAGATACAGCCTGGTGACAGACAGGCGGACAGACGGACGGACGGACGGACGGACAGACGGACGGACAGCGAAGTCTTAGTAATAGAGTCCCGTTTTACCCTTTGGGTACGGAACCCTAAAAAGACAAATCATTTTTTTGGATCACACGGGAAAAAGAATACTTATCGTAATAAATTAACATTATACGGCCAATCTTACTAAATACAACATGTCCCACAGTATTTAAGCTAAAGTAAGCGAAATTAATATCCTTGCTATTTTTGGGCTTATTGTCATTACGATTAAATTCTTTTGCACTTCAAATGTTTTTTTTCCTAAATATTGTACTTACGCTGCGTCTTACGTAGGCGAACAACGCGCGAACGCGGCGCGGCGCGGCGCGGCGCGGCTAAATCAATCCTTTGATGCCCATAGAAGTGTCCTACGTAAGCGATCTCGTTGCAAACGCGGCGCGGCGCGATTTGCACGCGAATGTCGGGCGGCGGCGGCGCGGCGAGACGCGGCACGGAAAAAACAAACCGTTGTTGCATATGGAAGTGTCCTAGGTGAGCGATTTTGACGCGATGGCGGCGCGGCGCGGCGGCGGCGCGGCGCGGCGCGGAACGGGCGCGATCAATCCATTTGATTTTTAGACGCGAATATGACGCGGTTAGAGGCGTGGCGTATATAGAATTACCGGCTATGATTTGATTAGTCGACTCCCGTTTGATTTCTTTATAGCTTTTCCTGTAATCTAGGCACAAAACTAAAAAATATTCAAATTCGCGGAAATTGGCATAAAAGACTTAACTCCAGAAGCGTCTATGGCACTTACGACTATTGTGTTCGCTGTAATAAAGATTCGGCAAAGTAATTAATGTACTTAATTTTTTTAAGCTAATTGTAGGTAGGTATATATTTATTTAAACATTTGTGCACAAAATACAAATAAAATGTACAAATGGCGGACTTACTGCCTAAAGGCATTCTCTACCAGTCAACCATAGCCAACCATAACTTCAACTACTTCTACTTCTTCAACTTCTCCTACTTCAACTTCTCTAACTTCAACTTCTCCTACTTCTTCAACTTCTCCTACTTCTTTAACCTTTTCAACTTCAACTTCTCCAACTTCTTCAAATTCAACTTCAACTTCTTCAACTTCTCCAACTTTTTAAACTTCTCCTCTTCTTCCTCGCGTTATCCCGGCATTTCGCCACGGCTCGTGAGAGCCTGGGGTCCGCTTGACAACTAATCCCATGATTTGACGTAGGCACTAGTTTTTACGAAAGCGACTGCCATCTGACCTTTCAACCCAGAGGGTAAACTAGGCCTTATTGGGATTAGTCCGGTTTCCTCACGATGTTTTCCTTCACCGAAAAGCGACTGGTAAATATCAAATGATATTTCGTACAAAGTTCCGAAAAACTCATTGGTACGAGCCGGGGTTTGAACCCGCGACCTCCAGATTGCAAGTCGCACGCTCTCACCGCTAGGCCACCAGCGCTTCCAACTTTTTAAACTTCTCCAACTTTTTCAACTTCTCCAACTTCCTCAATTTCTCCAACTTATTTATCTTCCTACTTCTTCAACTAAGTTACGTTTTACGTTACAAGATTTTGAGAAACGGGCCCCAGGTCACTAAAAAACAGACTGTATACAGTCTATATAGCGGCCAAACAAATTTCTTTTGCATAAAGGATGCCTCACGCTAGACCGGACCGGGGCCGGGCCGGAGCGTCCGGCGCTTCATTTTTTATGATACGCACGTGATCTCCGATCAGCCATCATCCAAAGTGACGTGTCGGACGCCACGGCCCGGGCACGGCCCGGTCTAGTGTGAGTCATCCTTAAGTCTTCTTGTATTGCCGTAGTCTGGTAATGTGCGGATAGAATCCAGAGCGTTCGAATTACCTACCCGATAAATTATGTTTTATCGGGTGCATGGTGCATGCAAGCAAAGCCGGGCGCAAAAGCTAACAATATGTATGTACGTGAAATGTATTATAAACCCCTTTCAATTGATACCTATACAACACGTCATCATTACTTATTTGTATTTTTAGACAGACAGACAACGGACAGGTGAAGCTAAATAAAAACTTGTAAAATATAGTAATTTCAAAAAAAATACGAAATTTAAGTGTAAAAAAATACAAAAAGTTATATCCCAGCATACAATTACTGGGGATCGAACCCAGACCCTCGTGCAAACAAAAAAAAGCGAATGTTTACAAATTGCGCCAAACAGTTCTTAGATAAGCCGACGAAATTTAGCTACTCATTCTCAACTTAAAATTAGTTAAAATTAAATATCTCAATACCTTCGAAACCAGCGAAATAAATTTTCTGAATTTTTGGCCATTTGTGACGTTCCACGGCAAAAGGTACCTTATGGCGGCTGGCGCTTACGTTGCATAGCGCCGCAATAATATTTGAGCGGCGTTAATAATAGCGTAAGCGCCAACCGCCATAAGGTACCTTTACGCGTGGGACGTCACATTTAATCTATAAACATATCTCAAAAAGAAAACACTCGTATGATACCGATACTACTATTTGTTTAGGCGCGAGCTATCACGACTCCGCCATTTGGGGTCATCCATTAATTACGTCACACGAATTTCTAGGTTTTTTCCTCCTTGTCACACTTGGTCACATTTGGCAAACCCCTCCCCCCTAGTGTGACGTCACATTTTTTCTACGAAATCGCCAAATCGAATTAAGTAAGTACCTAAGTATTATTAATATTTTATCAAAATATTTTTGACGATATAAATATTAGTAATTTTATAACCCAAAACTGCTTAGGAAAGAAAATTAAACGAATAAAAACGATTGTCGTTTTAAAAACTTGTTATTTAAATGTACAGCGAATAAAATAATTTAAATAAATTTTCGGTTACTGATGAAGTTAAAATGACGTCACAAAGTTTGTGCCTCCCCCCTCCCCCATGTCACAATATGCCACATTTTCTTGACCCCCTCCCTCCCCCTAAACGTGTGATGTAATTAATGGATGACCCCTTTTTAAAAATTTCCAAAAACTGGATTGACATAAAAATTTTATTTAATCATAGAATCTGGTCACAAAATTTCACGAAAATCGGTTGAGAATTGTGACCTGTAGAGGAGAACATCCGGACGGACATACGAAAGCAAAATGCCCGAGTCAAAACGTAAACCTTCGCTACGCTTCGGTCAATTAAAAACCGGGCAAGTGCGAGTCGGACTCGCGCACGAAGAGTTCCGTCCCATAATGCAAAAAAAACGTTCACCCATCCAAGTACTGACCCCGCTCGACTTGCTTAACTTCGGTCAAAAATCACGTTTGTTGTATTCCCAGCCCCACTTAAATCTTTATCTACACACATATCATAAACTGTCTATGATGCCTTCAAAATTCGTAAATAATGGCCCACATTACGATAAACTGTTTTGTTGCAGCAAATTTTTTATCTGTGAAAATGTGGTAATAGCTTCATTACTATATCAAAATCGATTTGGTAATGCATTTCAAATTTCGAACATCTGAAAAAAAAAAGCAATTTGATTTGACCCCCATTCTAATATCAGTTGAGATGACGTTATAAGTAAAATATAATTTGTTTTGTTGTTTTTAAAGGAACTATAACAAAAGTTTCGTGTAAAATGTGCGATAAAGATATTTCGGAAACGCCATCTCATATCCGCGAGTTTCGCCAGAGAGCAAAGTCGGCTGTAATATGAAGTTAGTGAATATATCATAGAAAGTTTATAATATGTGTGTAGATAAAGCAGTGTATGTAACTGTACATAATTAGGCATTAAAACACTCGTGTGATACTATTATGAAACTCATTTCATTCGTTTCATAAACCCACACTCGTATTTTAATGCCTTTCATTATGTAGCAGTCACTTTTGGGTTATTATACATTAAAATAGCCTCTGCATCACAAAAACAATTAAATCATTTGCACGGCCGAATATTTTACAAAACTAGGTAAGTAACTACCTTTACAGACATGTTTCCTATAAAGAAACAAGTAATAAAGGCCCCAGTACACAATGGGCCATCGCCGGCCACTCCAAGGGACGCAGCCATGCGGTAGAATGAGATAGCAATATCACTTGCTCCCTCTAACGCATAAATGCGTCCCTTGGAGTGGCCGGCGATGGCCCATTGTGTACTGGGGCCTTAATATGAGCTCACAGCAAACAATGTTGATATACCTATCTCTTATTGCTTTTAGTTTCAATATTATGTGGAATGGAGTCGAAAGAAGTGGGATTCTTCCAACTAGCCGAGAAGTGCATAATTAGCGAAGAGAAGATGTCGAAGCCAGATACCGTACCAGCCGGCCTAGCCAAGGTTACAATCGCTATCGCTTCGACAACGAAAAGCATTACGTCTCTCTATCACTCTTCCATATTAGTGTGACAGTGACAGTTGCGTTTCGATCGCTACGGAGCGTAAGCGATTGGCATCTTGGCTACGCGGCCAGGCCCCCACTCGCCCCCCCAAGAAGAACCTCTGAATCAAGGTTCTTGAGTTCGCACTAAGTTATTCTGGTTGCGGCAGAAATTCACCACCGCTCAACAAAACGAGGTCCATACAGACTCACTAAATCAGGTATGAACGATTTCCTATACTTTCTTGTTTACCCATACCTACAGTGTCTGTATAGAGATAGACCAAGAAAAGTCTGCAGCGATTTTGATGATAATTCTAGGTACAGTTCAAATTTTGGGCATCACCATCTATATATTTCAATAAATAAATAAATATCAATTTATAATATGTAGAGTCTGTGCGGAAAGAGAAGAGTCGTGGCAGAAACAGGAACTAACATTTTAAATTTTATATGGCAATCAAACCTTTGACACCTGTCTTGTAAAAAGTAAACAAACTTCTGTCATTGTATATTTTTATTAACAAAAACCGCAAGTTTTATGTATATAATATTTTCAAAACACGATAATACCGTACATAAAACCACAAAGAAAATTATATTTAACATTGTTCGGTTTTGTCAGCGGGAAGAAAACGGCTAAAAGCCGACTATCGACTTACAAAAAGTCGCGGAACGTGTTTCCGGTATTCGCGGGTATTGATGTTGTATTTAATATTAAATAATTAGATAATTACCTATTTAATAAGCCCCCTAAGTAACTTGTCTCCGGCACATAATTGGTAAGTATATTCATTCAAAATATATAACTTTTCATATATATGCAGGTCATTCATGATCTTTAAAATAACTGACAAATGGTCTTGATACTTGCTATTTTATGCATATTTATATGTAATTTCTTTTTCAGGATTGTGTAAAAGTACCTACGGTATCTCGAATAAAAGACCGCTAAGTAGGTGATATGCAAGAATTCGTAATCTGCGTGCCGGATTCAAGCACATCCAGTGCAGATGAAGATAGTTCTATGAGTGTCCCTGGCCCTGGTTGTTCTGAAGCTAGCTCAAACATAAGTGACATTGAATATTTTAATTCAGACTTCGATTACAAAGAATAAAACTTTTCTAATAAAATATTTCTTTATTTGTAAGTTCGTTTACTAGGTTCTGAATAAAACTTTTTCTAATAAAATATTTCTTTATTTGTAGGTTCTGTTAGTTACGAAATTATATTTCATATTTAGCAGTGACTTTTCGGCGAAGTAAAATATCGTGAGATGAGAGAACCGGACATATCCCAATAAGGCCTACCTACTTATGCACTATTTTTATTCATATTCATATTTATTATTAATAATGTACACATACATTACAAGTCAAGTTTACAATGTGTGAAATAGGTATATCCCAGATAAAATTACAGTTCTATTGCCCAATTTCTACCCGATCTACCCGGTTTTAATAACTGTTGGACTGCACAGATTAGGCAGTACATAAATGAGACTATCTTGTTTGGTACTAAAATTACAGTTGTATTGGGCAGATTCTTAACTAGTTTTAGCAGTTTTGTCAATCGCACTGTCACTTTTTAGTATCTGAGACATAAAAACAAGTGTTTTAAAAAGAAAACTAGTGCCTGCGCTAAATCAGAGGATTGAGTTGACTAGCCGACACCACCACCAGGCTCCGTTTAGTAAGCCGTGGTAAAAAACCGGAACAAAAGGGATTCAAGTATCATGACGTTTAGTGTCGTACTATAATCACGTGACCAGTGTTGTCAGCATAGCAAAAACTATAAAATAACACTGGCGCGCCCTCAAATCCCACGACTCTTCTCTTTCCGCACAGACTCTACCTATTATATATTATTTTATAGACGTAGGTACGTAACGTACAATGTTGTAGTATCTGAACGTGTTTACATTGACACTTGCAATGACGGCTTTGACATTATTTCAAATCAAAATCTATCCATTCTATCCGTGGTTTGTGGAGCTTGGTGTATTTGTTTAAAATTATGCATACCTACCTAATATAGGTATTATATTTCTTAACCATACAATAGAACCAAATGATAATGATATGTACAAGTGATGTTTTATCGTATTAACAAGCCGTTGTAGCGAGTTTACTTCTTGTTTGTGCAACTTTTATTAGTAATAATTTTGTAATGATATTTATGCATGGAACAATGCGATGGTTATTATACTCGGCCACCTAGCCAACCCACTTACTACGAGGAAGGATGGTTCTCAAATTAGGCAGTACCTATTTAAAAACCAGCGAACAGATCTACGACAACATTCATAGTAGGTACTGTCACAGATTATATGGTACTGTGTACCTGCTGATTAAAAAGAATAAGATATCTTCTGCGTACAGTTGGTTATAATTAAGTTGGCTAATGTGTATCTCATCAGACAGTTTGGACATCTATTCCAGAGACTTTGCAAGGTCAATGTACAATGATATCAATCATAATTAATAAATTGTGGTACCTAATATAGGTAATGAATAATGATTGAAGTCATATTGATCTCTGTCTGTAGCTTAAAATGATATTTAGTTACCATAACTATATTGAATCATGTGAGCCATCCATAATATCATACTATCATCATAAGCTACAAATAAAAGAAAATTGTTGAATACAAAATACTTTTATTCAAATTATTGCATCTTTTCAGATCCTTAGCCACTGTTGCTGTTGAATAACTCCAGGCTTTGGAAGAAAACCTGTGACCTGCGAGCAGCTGTGAATATTGGTCAGAGAAGTGTAACTGACTCTGTACACTCCAAGTCCCAGCAGGAATTCAGCAAGAAACCTAAAAGAAAAAAAAACATCAATATGAAAACCTAGCTTGATTTAGGTTGAAAGTAATAAAATTGTTGTAATTTAATTGGCGTTTTATTTTACTAATTAAATTTTTTTTTACTCGCTAAGGTTTGTACAATTTTTATTAATGGTGTACAGTCACCTGCAATAATATGTTACACAACAAAGGCCTGTAAGAGCATGTCACATATTTTTGCAGCCTTCAAGAGGGAGGCGATGGCTGAGATACGCGTCATACTCGTGAACGGGTGCTGTTTGTGGAGACTGGTCTGTTAAGCTAACACGAGCTATTATACTTAGTAACTTTTATTAATTAATTACAGTGAGACGCCTCATTCTGTTCTCGTATGTTTCTTTTCTTTTAATGAATGTATTAATTATACAGGATATTGACTCTTGGAGACCCTATACATCTCTAAGGATAACTTGATAAACTATATAATCTTATAGTTCTGACACCTAGAGACATTTACACCTCTAAATATTATAGATTTTTTTTGTGTGTGTTTTTTTATCTGTATTTTGTATGTAATTCGACATTAAGAGACCATATACATCTCTTAGTAATTGTAATACGTTAGATTGAATTGTTAGTTTTATTTTATAAAATTGTTGATGTTATTATTTTTGCTTTTATGTAAATTCAATGTTGACGTGTAAAAGTGCCCTTGTGGCCTATTTGCTGAATAAATGTTGATGTTGATGTTGATAACATATTATTGCCGTTGACTGTACCCATATTGAAATACTCAAAATTCAATTTTTCTTATTACAATGCAATAAAATCTTAAATGCATCTAGACATATCAGATGGCAGTCCAATAGGGATATTTCCTATACTTAAAATAAATTATGTCATGCCATGCATGAAATAAAGCACCAGATTATTATTAGAAAATTAATTTTCATATAAATTCCATAATAGTAAATCATTTTGAGAGTTCTAAAAAGGAAAGTAGTACCCTATTTTGCACATATTTATGAAATTCATGGGTTTGCAATATTGTTCTGATGAAAGTGTACAATTTATAATAAAGTAAAGCGGATATTCATAGGTAAGTACATGCTATGTACCTAGTTCAAAGAAGTTCAAAAATAATATTGGTAATTAATAGTTCTTATGTAGAAATTATATTTTTCTTGTTCATTGAAAGTGGCTAGGAATAAAATTAGAAGGTATTTTTTATACCATACAATGGCAGACAAGTTTAGTGCAGCCCATAATTAAAAAATATCAGAATATTAAGCACTGCAGCCTACGGGCAACTAGCGGAGTTACAAATAGCCAACAGTGCATTTTTGGAATATTTTTACCTGGAGGCCAAATTGTTATGCTCAAAGCCAATATTGAGCAAACTGCTTATGCAATGACTGCATATACCGGTGACTTCTTCAGACTTTTCATGACTATCGGACTGACAGAGTGCACACTTCTTTTACCTGTAAATAATTGGATACTTTTAAGGCACTTACCTATGATATTGATTAAACATAGTCAGTTAAATACGTCTATAAAACAAGTTAACTGTGGTAAACATTATGATCTCATTATAATGGTTAGTTATTCAATAGCAAACTATGAACAAGATTGATGTGCTCTTACAGGATTTATATTATATGATAGGTATATTAGGTATAATGTGCGCAAGAAATGCAATTGAATTTAAGTTTCCGAACACCCTGATATTAAATTAAAAACAACGTTTCTGGCAAGTGGTAATAATTAATACCTAACTAAAGGGTTTACGCACAAATATATATAGTCCTCCTCGCCGTGTCCGACGACGGCGACTTCTCCAAATGATTTTAATTAGGAACATGGAACGCTCTAATATTATTTAAGAAGCCAAACTTGGTTTTGAAAACGCGATTGTATGGCGCGCAATAAAGCTGGCCGGCATAGATATAAGATGAATCTGAGGATTTACCTATTTCTCCCAACGCCTAATAGCTGTGAGGAACTCGCTCCGTTTATGATGCATTTTTTCGACTACGCGATCATAGAATTGTGTTGCCTTCTTCGATATTTTGGTTAAACGAAAATCACCATACACAAAATCACATAAACAACTTATAAAAACCGGAATATTTTGGTTTCGTGCCATTTTCGTACTATATCCAGGTATCTAATAGGATTGTCCACATAATTGCACATATTTTAAAATTGTTTTTCATTCACATTTAAGGGATTTTAACCAAAATGTATTAACAGAAATCAAATATCTCCCCGACGATTGCTGGTTTTTCTCTAGTGACTCTTGTCAAAATCAGCTGTTTTGTGACCGCCATCTTGTAAGCCGCCGCGCCTTCGCCGCGCTCATGTGTGAGTAGGACACACCTATACGTATCAACGTTTTGTTTCTTCCTCACCGCGCCGCGCCGCGCCGCGCCTCGCCGCGTGTTCGCCGCGCGTTCGCCGCGCCGCGCCGCGCCGCGCCGCTTCGCGTCTAAATCGCTGATGTGTGAGTAGGACACACCTATACGTATCAACGTTTTGTTTCTTTCTCGCCGCGCCGCGCCGCGCCGCCGCCGCACCGCGCCGCCGCCGCGCCGCGCCGCGCCGCGTTCGCGCGTTGTTCGCCTACGTAAGACGCTGCGTTAGTCTTCTACATATAGGTCCTTACCTATAATTTTCACTCCACGGTGGTGGCAAATAAACATACTACCCGGCTAATTTTTAGCAGTCACCCATAGCCTACCAACTACAGAGTTGTTATATTATGCAGGTTACCGACCGTTTAATACATATTTTTATATAAATACTTATTATGACTACCATTTTTATTTTCTACGCGTCTTAATCTCAACTGTATAAAATACAGTGTAAATAATCAGAGATATCTCAAATAAATTATTTAAAACCAACTTTCCCGAAACTTGGCATCATATTTACGCCTGTCACCGGCACCGAAGTTTCTCTCCCTGGCGATAACTGATTTGACCTGCCAGTCCGGACCCCAATTTATCCAATTACGTCCAAGCACAGACAAAATATCCTCCAGACTGAACGTAGTCGCGCTACCCCCTCTGCCACGCATACGGTAATTTTACTCCATGTTCGAGTCGAAAGTGTCTTTGTGTGACGTCCGTGTCTACGGACCAATCACGGCACGGGACTTCGCTCACCTCGTCCCGCGCACCCCCGCATTTTTAGCATCATCGGTTGCATGAAATAATTGCTCTACACTGAGAGAAAAGTACAACAAAAACATACTTAGAATTACAAAAATAAACTTAATCCGGGGACAAGGAGAGTTAACTAATAGGAACAAATTGACTTTTGCAATTTCTATTAGTTCTTGCAATTTCTATTATCTGTTTGTTGAAATTATATTTGGGATCACTGAGCTGTTTGTAGAAATAAATAAACTTTACAGAAATAGTGAAACGTCTATAATTATTACTAAAACTTCATTTTTTCCCCCAGTACAGAACTGTTTTTTAATTCCTGGTGATGATTTTTCTCTCAGTGTAAACTTAGTCTAGAGGATTCCTAGTCTATGCGTCCAAGATATCGGTGCTAAAGACTATTAGGTATTATTAGATAGATTCTAGGTCTCACTCAATGCATATTAAGGGGTCGGCCATTTCAGTGCCCGAATAGTGTTTGGACTGAATAGCAAATCTGTTCATGAATTGTGAAACGTCTTCAGTGATTACATGTACATAAACGTGTCGTTAAGTTTTAATGTATTCTTCACACAAGTGACCTTTCTGTAATGGATTTGACCCATAAACCGAAATTTAATATACTAGAACCATCCGTTTTGTATTTTCCTTGATTTTGAAATTAAGTTTCCCGGGAATAACAAATGATTTCACGGTATCTAACAGGTCTTAATTTGTTTTGACTAGTAACAGATTACCTGAAACCAATGAAGGAAATTTAGGCTCGAACAAAACTACCTAATGCAATCAAAAATTTATGTATTATGTTCATGCGCAAATCCGGTAGGTATACGGCTTTATCTTATGGAAGCACACAATACTGAAGCACTACGTTTATGTGATCCAAAATATGTCATTAAATCACTGTTAGGTAATTTTTTGAATATCTATCCCCCTGGAACTATTTAGTTGCAAAACATACATGATAAATATTATTATGTTTCTTACTCAACTATTCGTACTCAGAAATCCTGTAAGAAACAAGTTCCACGTAGATAAACTTTAGTAATAGTATAATAGTACCTAAGTATGGGATGGGTGAGTGCTTAATCACCCCAAGGTTAGCTTACCTATACTTACGCTACGTCTTACGTAGGCGAACAACGCGCGAACGCGGCGCGGCGCGGCGCGGCGAAAGCGGCCGCCGCCGCGCCGCGCCGCCTGACATTCGCGTGCAAATCGCGCCGCACCGCGTTCGCAACGAGATCGCTTACGTAGGACACTTCTATGGGCATCAAAGGATTGATTTCGCCGCACATAGGTTGGAAATCACGATTTAGGCCGCCAAAAGTCAACTTTGTAAAAGTCGGCTTATCGCAAAACTAATTACTTTTCGAAATACACCACACTATCACGGAATTAATCCCACCCCACCACCACCCTTATAAGTTACGTAGGTAATCTACCAGGTTCTCAAAACTCAGTCATCACATACGTTGCGCACGCGGTTCTTAGCACTCTTATCCGAAGCAAACATTTCTAAGCCAAGATTTATTTTTGTGGAGTTTATTAGTCAGTGAAAGTGATGGATATCGAAAATTCAGATAAGTTTCTATTATTTTCAATTATTTCAAATTAGAAATATTGATTTTATGATAAATAAATAACCCACCAAACATGACCCTCCTCTTGATGAAAATTTTATTATTTTTTCATATTCAATTGTGAAAATAGTATACTTCCGGGCCCGTCCCAGTGATATTTTTTATGTCATTCTATAAATCAACTATATATTTACATTTTATGAAAAAATTGGAGGGCACTTTGTAAAATATCGAATTTCAAAAATTTTTTTCGGAAATAGCAAATTATTACGTTTTTTTTTCATTAGCGTTAAAATGTCTTTTCTGTTATTCTAGGTTTAGCAAATGCCTCTGGTTTAAATGTTGTGACTCAGAAATACCTGTCTTATAAGTTAAATGAACAAAATTTTCAGTCAATAACTGAAAAATTGGATTTTTTGGAAAATTATCTCCTTATGCACTCAGGTGACGGAGATAAGGAAAAAAATAACATGAAGCATAAATTTTCACATTCTAAATCAGAATTTAGAAAGAGATGGATTAGACCACGACGCGTTGTGGAAAATTTTCTGATATCTAATGAATCTTGGTTAGAAGGAAACTCCGCCGCTCCGCTCATACGCTCTGGAAACGTCAAAGCTTTATATAAATTTGTTTGAGTGGCATCCGATGACACCGACAATGCAAAAAATACTGATCCATGGCAGAAATGAATAGCAATAATACTTAGTTCCCTTTGGACGATTTTCGGAGGAAGCTACAGAAGCCCGAAACAAACGGTCATATCGTTTAAACTATGCCCGAAAGTTTTCTAGAGAATACTTCAATCTGGACATTTACCATATGTTGCTTTGCTTCTGACCTCCGATCCGCCTATCAGCAGTACGAGAAAGATAACGAAACCTCGAGTTAAATTATTTCTGCCAGAAACTATGCAGCTATTGATTTCTGCTGAGCCACATAAGGTGAGAGCGGAGAATGATCAATGCTACCCAAGCGATGAGGAGGATTTTTATTTAAGATATGATGATGATTAAATGTGACGTGTGTTTTATTTATTTATGTTAATCTTTTTGAGTAAATGTTTCAGTCGTAATAATATTAGATAACAACCTTTGTATATTTGTATTAGTTTCTGTAATACGTATGTTACTCTTATACCTAAATATAATATATATTTATAAATATATGTGTATTTTATTATTTATATATTCAATGGGAAAAAAATACACATTTATTTACTATAATATATATCATTAATATATAAAATAATCAAGCGAGGAAGAGCAAAATCAACATTTTTTTGGATAAAAGGGCCATAAATATAAATAATCATTGTAATTATCTAAAAATATGTTTTCTTAGTTCGAAATCGTATATAAAGCGCAAAAATGCAATAAAATATTTTTGGCGGCCTAAATCGTGATTTCCGACCTATGTGCGCCGCGCCGCGCCGCGCCGCGTTCGCGCGTTGTTCGCCTACGTAAGACGTAGCGTTATACGACATATCAGCCTACACCGGACACCGGTTTTGACGACCACTTAACATGATAAATGACATTCCTCGTAAGGTGGGCACTGAGCATAGTGATTGATTTATAGAGTAATGGGACCTAAGTTGTTCTGGGTCACGGGCAGGGTCATAGGTCGGGTAGGGTAAGCCGAACTCAGGACTTAAAGCTTTTAAGGACCTTAAAAAAGAAGTGTACTCGTACCATTTACTTTTTCTTTTTCAAAAACTATCAACTTTTGGGTTATTTCAACAAGAGTTTAACCGTTCTCGAGATCTTTTTTCCGTTTACGATTAAAATATTCTCTATTCAGGACGTATCCCATTCAAAATATGTCCATTTAACATACAAACGGTTAGGTATCCACAAAATGCGTTACAAAACTGACGTATCTTTTTCAGGCACTTTTTTAGGGTTCCGTACCCAAAGGGTAAAACGGGACCCTATTACTAAGACTTCGCTGTCCGTCCGTCCGTCCGTCTGTCACCAGGCTGTATCTCACGAACTGTGATAGCTAGACAGTTGAAATTTTCACAGATGATGTATTTCTGTTGCCGCTATAACAACAAATACTAAAAACAGAATAAAATAAAGATTTAAATGGGGCTCCCATAGAACAAACGTGATTTTTGACCAAAGTTAAGCAACGTCGGGAGTGGTCAGTACTTGGATGGGTGACCGTTTTTTTTTTGCTTTTTTTTGTTTTTTTTTGCATTATGGTACGGAACCCTTCGTGCGCGAGTCCGACTCGCACTTGCCCGGTTTTTATTTTTTATACAGATAGTTTTTGTGATTCTGAATAGAAATAACCCAAAAGCTGTAGGTAGTTTTTGGAAAAAAATTGGTACGCTTTCACGCTCAAGTAACAATGGCATCTAGACACGCGGCAGCGTGTCAAGCCAAGTTCAAGCAAAGGAACTGGCTAGCCAGCGCCAAGTGTAATATTACACGAACCACTTGGTGCCACTTTTGACCCTTCTATAACTCAAAACATCTTTAACGTAAACACATAAAACTACGTGTGTTTAATTATATCCATAAGGACATCTAGAAGCCCAAATTTCATGAAGCTAGCTCAAACGGTTATAAAGATATCAAGGTCAAAAAGTCGTAAATTTTAAGACTGACTGACAGACTTATAGTACCTAAACCTAACCTACTTCCAGATGACCTAGAAGGATTAAATTTGGAATCCAGCTCAGTTATTGTGTGAAAGCGTAGGAAAAAATCTAAAAATAAAAAAAAATTATAAAATAGGGGGGGTCCCCATACAAAAAAAAACATTTTTTATTGTGACTGACATATAAGTACCTAAACCTAACCTACTTCCAGATGACCTAGAAGGATGAAATTTGGAATCCAGCTCGGTTATTGTGTGTAAGCGTAGGAAAAAATCTAAAAACAAAAAAAAGTTAATAAATAGGGGGGTCCCCATACAAATTTCTTTTTTATTGTGACTGACATATAGTACCTAAACCTAACCTACTTCCAGATGACCTAGAAGGATGAAATTTGGAATCCAGCTCGGTAATAAAAATAAAAAAAGTTAAAAAATAGGGGGGGTCCCCATACAAAAAACCTGTAATACGCGCTAAACAACCGGCCAACGGTGTGTCGTTGGCGGCGCGCGGCACCACATAATTAATACAAAGAACAGAAGTAAAAAACATGCAGCGGAAACACAAGAAAAAACATTAAATCTCAATACCTGCCTAGTTTTCTTTACAAAAAGTATTGATATCCCATCAAAAACATAAATGTAAAAAAGGAGAGCCAAGTTCAATACAAAAATTATGCTTGGCTGTGGGGTTCGCCGCAAAAAGAATGGAGATCTAAATGAGTGCCAAGTTCTATGCAAAATCCAAATATGTATTTATAGGAACAAAATAACATTATAAACAAGTATTAAACTCTATTTCTTTGCTTTATTGGATACTTATAACAATTGCTGTTATTTAAAAAAAATGTGAGATGTTAAAGTTGGTTAGATTTGGCTTGGCCAGTTTTTATCAGAATTACAAAATATATATGTTGAATAACTTTATAAAATGACTGATGTAATGAAAACTGGCCAAGTCAAATCTAACCTACTTTAAGATCTCGCATTTTTTTAAATAACAGCAATTGTTATAGGTATCCAATAAAGCAAAGAAATAGAGTTTAATACTTGTTTATAATGTTATTTTGTTCCTATAAATACATATTTGGATTTTGCATAGAACTTGGCACTCATTTAGATCTCCATTCTTTTTGCGGCGAACCCCACAGCCAAGCATAATTTTTGTATTGAACTTGGCTCTCCTTTTTTACATTTATGTTTTTGATGGGATAATATATCACCTGTCATGTCATAGAAAAGCAAGCACCGGAAACTCCGGCTCGGACACGGCCCGGTCTAACGTGAGTCATCTTTAATGCAGCTTGGAAAATCAGTTTAAATTCGGAATAAGCTGTACAAGATTATAGTTCGTTTTTTTTAGCATTAGAAAGAAGTTGCAAGAAGGTAAGCGATCTTGACATGTCTTTTAATTGAAAAACGCTTTTTAAAAATCATAAACTATTACTTATGAAAGCAGAAGAATATAAATGATCGTATTAGATTCATAATTGTTACATATTTGCCGTAACTTATTTTCAAAATGTGTTTTTCAATTAAAAGACACATCAAGATTGTTTACTTTATTTCTAATGCTAATAAAAACTAACTATATGTAGGGTAAACACTGGGATGAGTTTTCCAACTGCTATTTTCTTACGGATTTTGCGTGACGGGGCAATAATCAATTAATCAGCCTGTCATACGAGTATAATATCCTTCCACAAAAACGAATGTTACGAGCAAGAGAGTTTAAAGTCATTAAACGTTGATGGTGGCACGCGGCAACCAATTTCAACTTCCGCAGTTTGTCTACGACGTTAACTAGTTCTTTGGGTAATTATATTCGTATGTTGATTGCTAATATAACTTAGACTCATAGTGGCAACTATCTGTAAGAGACAGTAAGGGCCCGATTCGGATTTTGAAATAGACATCTATTAGATATCTTTTAAACATCACCAAGATACTATAACGATATGTTTAAGATCTAACCTGTCAAATTTGACATTTGCGCGATTCTGAAGATACTCTTGAACGATTTCCACAGGATATGACTTAGAGATCTAATTCACATCTAATATACAGGGCGTCCCACGGCGATGCCACATGGAGGGAAAGTACCTTAAATATCATAGATAGCATATTTTGCTGAAAGAAGACTTCATTTTAATTTAAAAAACAATTTAAACTGCATTTATAGATTTTTAAATAATTACATGGTTGAACCGGGAATCGAACCCGCTACACGGAAAAAAAAAACACCCTGTAGCTTTTTCATACCGATCGAAAGGCTTCATCATAAGGATTATTTTTTGCTAAATAACATAGTGTCGGTAATAAAAAGAAACCCATGAATTTTAACATTTTTAATTCAAATTAACCAATTTAATTTATCAAATGCTCAAAATGAGTGTCATTCTGTTGAATACAAAGCCGCTCTCTTTTGATTATTTCGCTAAATTTCACATCAAATGTTAAAATTCATGGTCTTCCTTTAGTTTCTGACACTATGTTATTTAGCAAAAAATAATCCTTATGATGAAGCCTTTCGATCGGGATGAAAAAGCTACAGGGTGTTTTTTTTTCCGTGTAGCGGGTTCGATTCCCGGTTCAACCATGTAATTATTTAAAAATCTATGAATGCAGTTTAAATTGTTTTTTAAATTAAAATGAAGTCTTCGTTCAGTAAAATGTTCCATCTACAATATTCAGGGTACTTTCCCTCCATGTGGCATAGCTGTGGGACGCCCTGTATATCTTACTCTATCTAACGTAAAAGTAACATTGGTTGCCCGAATTGCGCTGCATAAGAGAACTAGTTGATATCTAAACTATAACGTATCTAGTGCGTGTCGTCACTTGTGAATATCTTGAAGTTCGAATACGGCAGTAAGTTACATAAGTTATAAAGTAAGATCTTACCATCTCACTCTAACAGATACCTTTGGTAGTAATAGGAAGGAAAGTACACTTGTAATTTTTTTTTCTAAAGTGAATTGGTAATATTCATGGCAATTTAAGGAAAAAAAAATACCAAAATTTTCTGTACATAAGTACTTCTGTATTAATGTCATTCTAATTTTTATGGATGCATGGTTCAAAAGTTAAAGGGGGGAGACGCCCATTTTTTTACTTACGCAGCGATTGTTTTAGAAATTATTTACTTTCATGTGCAAACACTCTAATCAGCTGAGTAAGATATATATATAGTAGATTATATTTTTTCTAAATGTAGGCAAGACCAAACTTGAGGTTAAAGGTCATCAGACAGACAGAATGACATTCGGATAAATGCCGATGAGATTTGTCTGAACATAATAAAGTAAAAGGCTTTTTGTCTTGTCTAAATGTTATTAGGATATTGGTTACTTTCACGCGAAAATATAGAAAAGTTGGTTTACTTATTAATTTATATAATATATATATATAGTCCTCCACATCGATTTCGATGACGGCGACCTCAGCAATCAAGGGATTTTCCTCTTATGAGCTCTTATGTGGCTGGCCAGGCCAAACTTGTTTTTAAAAACTCTGTCACATTCACGGCAGTAGAGTTGACCGGCTGTGTTGTACTCGTACGTATACACGTAGGGGGTAGGGGTGTGTTGTAGGGTAATTTATATAATACCTGCGCCTGCGAGTTTGTCCGCGTTTTGCTAAAGTATTAAATGACACAGTTCAGGAGGCCAATAATAAGACGGACCTTTTACGGGCACTAAGAATGGTAATAGTTCAGCGGTGTCACTCAAAAAGTATTCGAGTCAATCATATAGTATAACGCAACTAATCGCGTGCGTGATGCAAACTCATCAACCAATCGCGTTGTGGCGTTATACTGCACGATAGGTTCAAATTCGTGCGTGACACTGCTGAGGGCCTACCGGGAACCACGTTCTACGTGTTGCCCCCCTGTCACACTTACATACGAATTTACAAGTGCGACAGAGAGGCAACACGTCAAACTTGGTTCGCGGTTGGCCCTCTGGCTCCATTCTTAATGCCCATGCCCGTAAGGCCCGTTTTTACGAACGTACACTGATGTAAGAATGATATCTGAATTTAATGTCATTCTACCTTTAAATTAGGTTAAAGTGTATCAACCCGTGTATCAAAACATGCCAAAAAGGAAACTTAAAATCTTCGTTTATCTAGTAAAAACCCACCAAAAATGTTCGTCTTCCTAGTCTTTAATATAACTTTAGATTACCTATTATTGGCAATATCTTTGATACTTGGCTTAGCCGCAGGAAATCTATAGCCACTTATGGCAGGCAGGCAATATGGCTTAAGGATGAATGATTTCTTGGCAAGAGTCAGCGGCTAGTCTAGCCTGCTGGCTAGGACCTAATAATAATAATATCGTTGGTGCAACTGGCCCTTAGTCAAAAATTTACTTATACTAGTTTTAGTTTTAGTATAAGTAAATTTTTGACTAAGGGCCAGTTGCACCAACCACATTTGACAGACTGATCAACGTCAGCCTGCGCGCCCCAGAGCTTTACTATGAAACTTTCCATACAAAAAAAATTTGGCCAAGTCCGAGATAGCTCGAGGCATTTAGTGTTCCGTACGGCTACCATCAGTTTGGCATTGACATAAACGATATCGTGAACGTAATTTACTTCCTATAGGTATATCTCTTTCGCACTAATATATCAGTACGAGCGAGATGCATAGAAAGTAAATTACGTTCACGCCCACGGTAGCGTTTATGTCAATGCCAAACTGATGGTAGCCGTACCGCTCGCATCGTTACATTTTACAGAGGTTGTTTGCCTGTTTTTAGGATACCGTATTCAACTAGTTACACACACAGAACAATAGTACAAAGTGTCTAAGTGCGAAGGCCGAAGGCCGAGCTTTAGCAAAATGTCATTGCTTTAGCACAGAGCAATAGTACAAGTGTCTAAATGTGAAGGCCAAAGGCCGACCTCCGCGTAGCCCGAAGGCCCGAAGCGTCCAGGATGTCAGTGCTTTAACACAGAACAATAGTACAAGTGTCTAAATGCGAAAGCCGAAGGCCGAGCTCCGCGTAGGGCCGAAGGCCCGAAGCGTCCAGGATGTTAGTACTTAAACACAGAACAATAGTATAAGTATCTAAATGCGAAGGCCGAAGGCCGAGCTTCGCGTAGGGCCGAAGGCCCGAAGCCTCCAGGCTGTCAGTTCTGTGTTTAACCACTGACATCTTGCAGGCTTCGGGCCTTCGGCCCTACGCGGAGCTCGGCCTCCAGCCTTCGCATTTAGACACTTGTATATTAATTACCTGTGTTTAGAACTGACCTCCTGGATGCTTCGGGCTTTCGGCCCAATGCGACTTCAGCCTTTGGATCTTGCGACTTAGACACTTGTACTTAAAAATTCTTGGAAAAGTTACGGGAGGCGCGCGTCTGTCGGACGCTTCGGATCTTCGAATCGCTCCTTCGGCCTTTGCATTTAGTTAGATTCTTGTACTATGCTTTGTGTTTGAATACCGAAGTCGAGCATCTCGCGAATGCTTGATGTATTATAATAATTTAGAGTAAGGCCAAGCGCGCACCACGATTTTTTGTCCTGCGATAATTTTGTCGCAGAAATGCAACGTATGTGTTTATATGTTAGTGCGCGCATATGCGACACAAAAATCGCAGCGATTTTAAAATTCTGATTTGTCACATTTTTCCGCGATTGTCGCAAAGTGAATTGCAGCATGCGGAGTTGTATGGCCCCGCGCGCACTATGATAATAAAATCGCACCCCGGCCGGACCTCAGTCGGCATTTCGCTCTCCAAACCCCAACATCTCGGCACCTGCATCTCCAATGGAGTCTCAAAATGAGACGCTAGATGTTGACCATTTAATTATGGAAATAGACGGGGATCACCTTTGTGTTATAAATGCTCAAAGTCATACAGCAATTGCATATTAAAGACACGTTTCATGACAAGCGACTGGTACGAAATCCATGTTGAGAATGAACAAATCGTCGACTTTTTCATCGCAGTGCGCGCAGTGAATTTTCTGCGATATATTATAGCGCGTTTCTAAAATCGTGTCGCAAAAATTAATATCGTGGTGCGCGCTTGGCCTATAATACCTTAAATGTATATTCCTTCAATTTGAATATAGAACTCATTATTATTTTTTATTTGATTTTGTTTCTAGTTCTATGCCACATATACAGGGTGGAAAGGCACGACGATCCTTTCCGCAAAAGGCGGATTGTTTAGCCTAAGCTCTAGATTTTCTCCATAGAAACTATGTTAATGTGGGCAACCGTTTCTAAATTATGGCCGTTTAAACATCCATGCAAAAAACTACTTTGTTCTAACCCTAACAGGTGACAAGGTCAATGAACTTACTAGTAAACAATCTGTATACGACAGGAAATTGTACTAATTTGTTGCCATCCAACTATTCTTAGGTCTGCTTGCAACACGGTAAGAATCGTTGCAGGATTTTCGCTTTCTTAGTGGTTCCACTTGTTCAATACTTGAATGAAGTAGTTATGTTATTCCTTAATATTAATAATACTAACCACAACATTGTTTACAACGACAGTTTAAATTGTGATATTGACAACCACTCAAAAGTACGCAATCGTCTTATAAATATCTCTGGTTTCCTTGACTGATAAAAGGTTTTAGTTTCTTAACACGTTTCACAAAATTATTTTCGAATAATTGGAAACTATCTAAAATAATACAAGTAGGTTGTGTCTGATAGACCAAATGAATTTGCAAAAATGAAATATCTGCTAAGAATACATCAAGAATAAATAGGTACTTCTTAAATACCTAACTAACAAACCTTCTTGCGTGGCAGAAAATAGACAAGACGTCTGATGTTTGAAATCAAATTGTCATTGAACTTTACTAATCTAATGTCATATTTTTCAAATAAAAATACCGTTGTTAGATGCTCGTGGTTATTTAAATTTGTGGGACTGTGTAAAAGATATGGTGTACCAAACGGAATGTGAAACTGCGGACGAAATGAGACATTAAAGGCTAATTGCTGCTTTTGACAATCTGCGGAGGAAAAATGACGAAGAGCTATCGCATGGGCAATGTGCGCGGGCTCGGGGGCGGGCTGCGGCGTACATTATAAGACACGGAGGTACATTTGAAAACCGTATGTGAGAAGATAGTGTTAAATATTGGCAAAAAGTAATTATCTAAGGAAGTAATAAAATTGTTTGTAATATTTTTGCATTCATTTGATTTATTTGTCATTTATGCGTCATTCATACATCATTGCGATTCTGTCAACGATCGGAAAAAAGCGTAAAGTCCCGAGCTTTCCCGACGGAGATCCTTAACCTAGCCGTCATGGGCACATGCTATAGGGTTATCACCACAGTTAAAAAGTAGAAAATTTGGTATTTTTATTTTTTACTCAATTAACGATTCTTACCATTACCAATCTGCTCTGTATCACTTAAACGACCTAATACTTCCGGGAAGGATCGTCGTGCCTTTCCACCCTGTATAGACTTTAATATTATTTAGAACTGCTAAAAAACAAGATCGGCTTACTTTAAATATTTCGTCAATTTTACCTTTGTTTCTAAAAACTGTGATATTTAACTGTCATATACTATTAATGTCTTCCAAAATTATTTTCTCGTAACAGGACTGAGGGGCTACCGCGAAAACCGAAATTCGCAATTTGCGGGGATCTTTCTCTTTTACTCCAATGAAGGCGTAATTAGAGTGACAGAGAAAAATGCTCGCAATTTGCGAACTTCTATTTTCGCGGTTATAGCCCTGAATCTTGTTGCTCACCGATCCGTTCAAAAATATACATAAGTACTGAATATAATTAATAGATATTATAATTATACAATTAATACAGAAATGTAATGGTACTTAATGAAAAGGAATATTGTGTATATTGTTTCGACGAATCAGATACTCTCAATAAGATCTATACATGAGGCCAAAGCTGTTCATAAATATTAAATGACTTTATTATATTATCTCTATACGCCTTACTAACTCTATGTGTCCTATTGTGGAAAAAAAACACAACGACAGTCAAGAACGGAATTCTTAATTTGAATTTTTCAGATTTTTGAGATGCCTAGTCCATTGGTTGGAAAGCCCGTTCGAAATTGAAACTTATTTGCAATAAAATAAGGTCGTATTTTGTAGATCTCTCTCATACTTATAGAAGGCTATTGAGATAAAATTAAATATCCCACAAAAATAAGCAAGCAGAATTAAACTTTGTGTCAAAGACATAAGTCATAAATTTCAATGCCAAAGTTTTAACTAAGGATGTTTCTCGCCTAATATGAATTGACCAGTGTAAGCATCAGTTAGCTAGCCCTAAGCAACCAAAGGTCAAGCTGCAGTTGGAAAACTAATAAAGATAAAGTTAAGCTGATAATTTTCCCGCCGTCTCCATGCTTCTTTAAGTTGGGTATTGACTGGTCAGCTGCCTGTTAGCTATAGTTTTCGCGAAAATCGCCAGGACAGAGGATGAAAATTTTTGTATGAAAACTTGCAACTTTAAATGCATTTTTTGACGAAACTATTGCAGTCTAAAATGAAGTCAAAATCAGTCCATCGACTCAATTTTTTGCAAGCTTTCTAATGGTACCCCATACGATTCTTACAAATGAAAAAAGTTTCAGCCTACCCCTCTCAACCCCCTAAATTTCCCCCTTTAATAAGAAATAAGCAGTTTTGACTTATTTACAATATGAGTGGTGGTAATTGCTATAACTGTTCCAAATTTTAGGTATCTATGTCAAACGGTCTCTGAGAAAAACGTATTTAACTGATTTGCAAGACCGAAGTGATCCCATAAGTGTTCCGTAAACAAAGTTTTGTACGGAACACTAAAAATTAGCGAACTCTTTAACGATACGAACAGTTTGGTGCAACCGACCCTAAGCATAGCTATAAAAGATCTAGAGGACATGCTTTAACTGGTTAATTGGAGATGCTATAAGAATAGCAGCCAGAAGCCTTATTTAGAATAAAAAAATCGCCTTTAATATCATGTCAATTCAACACATGCGCCGTTTTCAGACACACTTCAGTTGCGCTTTACTAGCGGAACCAACACATTTTCTATGTAATTTTGATACGTCATGCTCATTTAATGGCTCCTCTACACGTTGGCCAAACGCTCCGCCAACGCTTGGCCCATGAGTTGGCCGTGCCTTGGTCGGAACGCTACTACACGTGGCCACGTATTCGTCATTTTTAATTTTAAAAGACACAAAAAGCATGAACTTCCACCCTTGACCGCGTCCGAGCACGCACTGCCGATTGGGCCACGTGTAGATGCGTACCGCAATCGCTTGGCCAATCCCTTTGATGTGCGGCCGAAAAACCGACACCGCGGCCAACTCATCGCCAACCCGCGCGCCAAAAGCCAACCGACACCAATACCCCCTCTACACGATGTCCCAACATATTGGACCAATAGGTTGGGCCAGCGTGTAGAGGAGCTATAAGAATCAGAGTGGCTACCGCGAAAACCGAAATTCGCAAATTACGGGGATCTTTCTCCTTCACTCCAATGAAGGCGTAATTAGAGTGACAGAGAAAAATTCCCGCAATTTGCGAACTTCGATTTTTGCGGTTATAGCCCAGGTCTGGATAGAATGTACTAATATCGCGGCAATCACCGTTAAACTGGGAATAATGAGATTGCTTTTACGACGATGATATGGCGATAAGGATGTTCCGTTATCGATAAATTGGAGCGACTTTTTACTATAGACTTGCGCCGCTGCGTAGTACAGATGACGTTAGTGTGTGCTAGGTTTCAATCTGACTTCACCAGCCTTTATATCTCCCATTTGAAAGATTTTAGTACACAACACATATGCCGCACCTCTTACCAACGTTGTCAACGCATCAGTTTGTATGAAATATGAAGATAATGTCATTTGGTTAACCTATCTGTATGTCTGTATCTTTATCATACGAACGGCTATTTAGTGAAATTTACTTCCTGCAAATCTATTTCCGGATAACTTGGATCTTTTTAAATCGACAGTAAAAATACATCTTTTAGGCAGGTAAGCATGTTCTATCCTTGACTGCATTGGCACTTACCATCAGGTGAGATTGTGGGTGCTTACCTTTTTGTAATAAAAATAAAGGTGTCTACTTTAGTACAGTAAGTAGTTAAAATAAACAACTGGCAAGTTTTACATTTCAAATGCATTAGGTACACATAGAAAGTTACAGCTGTTTTAGAGCCCATAAAACGCAACTACTTTCCAAGCACTTAAAATTATGAGAATCTGGTATGTTTCTGTGTAGTTTATCGATATAACACGAGACATCCCTGTGTCGTGGGAGTTAAAACATCTTGATGGCCTTTCGTTTTGATGGTCGATGAACTGAAATTGTAACGTTTCGCGATTACGGGAATTAATCCTCCAGATCCTCCTACATACTATTATAACTTTAGGTGATTTAGGTAGTAAGTTCTACAATTTTGTTTACTAGTATATAAATACATACTATAAATAAATTCGAACAGTTCGAAGAATAAATTGCATACAAAATGAAGTAAATTTACTCTATTTTTATGAACGTTGAGAGACATGTTGTTACAAATTAGTTATTAAGAAGAGAGTTTTGTAGAATGCGTCACTCACAACAAAAACTTAAACTTAAAAATGGAAAAATAAAAAGAACCTTTTAAAATTTAGGAAAATCTGGCTTCAAAAAAGATAATATTAAATCAGTCAACTAAAGTTACTCGCAGAGCTTTATAGCAAGAAAGCAAAATAATTGCGAAAATTGTTATAAGAATTCTTGAAATCTCACAAAGAACGCTACAACTATTAAATAAATATCGTAAGCTGCACACAGTTTACAAAGAAAGCGAATAAGCGTTAAATTTTCAAGGCGTTCTTTGTTAAAACTTGTCTCAAAGAGCCTTATTGTTGCGGATACGTTCTAGACGGAGAGCTAGCTTATTCTAGCTTATTCTTTTAATAATAAAGTCGCGTCATAATCATTTTGAACACCTCGCCCGTTTAGCAACTATAGCTGCTGACTTTCGCAATGAGAGTTACCTATATAGTTTCTACTCAGACTGAAACATTTGTAAACCTACAACTTAAATCATTGTAGTAACGGCGCCAATCATGAGACATTTAAGAGAAAACTTGGCTTATTTTTGATATCTACAAAATTTCTACCGCTTTGCGCGTTAAAAATTGAGACTATTTATCTTTTATGATTTTGACTTACTTATTTAATGTACGACATTGCAGTTAAATATTGTAAGTGTTCAGAAACTGATGTTAATTGTACCTACTCATTTTACATCATTTGTGGTATAGTACGACTCGTTACTGGCGCCACGTATATTATTGAGGGTCTTTACGATTTAGTCGACATCGCACTAAGGTTCGAGACATAACTAAGTAGGTCACGTCACCACCAAGCTTAAATGGATATGGCGGTTGTCCCGCTAGAGATGTCGTTGCCAGGCAGAGTGACGGCAGGTGGACCAAAGTATTAACGTGCCGTGGGTTCAGACTGCAGTTTAAAAAAAAGGTACACCTTTTTTAGATCATAATACGGTGCCCAAAAATGGTATCGTCTTGGGTCGTTCCATTCGTTTTTCGTCATTTTCTTAAATTAGTCCTTTTGTCACGCATTCTACATTGAAAGCCACCGACGATTGTGACGAATTATAATGGGTGACGAAAGCAGAATAGGACTAATTTAAGAACTTGACGAAAAACTACTGGGGCGACTCAAGACGATACCCAAAACATAAGTAAGTATGAGTAGGAATCTTGATACCTTATTTCTCTTGTAATTTTATGGATTCAAAACCTGATTAAACAACTTTTTTTTTAAGCAAATATAGTTCTAAAACATAGGTACACCACTAAAATTTTGTTACTATTTTTTGCACAAGAGATTATTTTTGCTTCTAAACAATTTAAACTGTTATTTTATTTTTAATCGAATTAATCGGTTACAATTTTAAAAAGTTATGGAAAATAACAATTCAAAAACTATGTTTCTTCCGGGGCTAGCTCTTGGACTATTCAGAGTTATGCTCGAAAGGTTACAAGAGGAGCACCAATTATTATAAGTTATAGTTTTACAACTTCCCTTAAGAATCCCCAGCAAGCTCGTTTCTCCATACAAATGTTACGCTCTCATTTTAAAACGACTAACTATAGACCGACCGCTTAAATGAGTCCTCGCCTGCGCGGTACGGGGGCGCCGGGGTAGGATGACTAAGGGCGTCCGCACCTTCCCCGCCAGCCTTAGGGTCGGTTGCACCAAACTGTTCGTATCGTTAAACAGTTCGCTAAATTTTTATGTATGGAGAGTTTCATAGTAAGGCGCCGGGGCGCGCCGGCTGACGTTGATCAGTCTGTCAAATGTGGTTGGTGCAACTGGCCCTTAGTCGTCCTACCCCGTCGCCCCCGTACCGCGCAGGCGAGGACTCATTTAAGCGGTCGGACTATAGATTGCTCTGAAACTTTGTACTTACAATAGGATAAAAAACCGGTCAAGTGCGAGTTCGCTTAACTCGCGAAACGAGAGTCCCGTACAAACTCAATTTTTTTCACGTACATATTCACGCAAATTGAGATAGAGGAATTATTGTCAAAGTAAATTATGTAGTTAATTTTTTTATGTATTACTGTAACTAGGTGTATACATTTAATGTACTACTACATTTTTAATCGCTCTTAACATAATGCGTAAACGTGGAGTCACAGGACAGGCTTAGCCTAGTGTGATCCACAAAATGAATATTGCAAGATTTCAAAAATAAAATTTTAGTTTACTTTACTTTTACTTTAGTAGATTGACAGCCATCTTCGACACAAATGACTAAAACTTTTAGAACACCATTTGACTTAGGTCCTAATTCTTTCACTGACATGTGTTAAATTTGTTAAATATCAAAAAGTATCGCCATCTACTCGAGAGTAGGCCAAAGGTATGGCCTGCCGTGTCACGCGCATCTCATGTAACTTTAAAAATTGAGTTTCGAGATAATTACGTTTAAAGTTTTAAAGATTCAAATGCAGTTATCGTTGATGGTTCGTCGTAATTTTCTAATCTCCTTGTAGGAAATATGGTCACAGATTAGGCCCTTAAATTTTTTTTTTCGCATAATTTAATAGTTTTCTTTTTATTCAAATTTATGATTTCGCATGATCAACTCTTCCATACTATAGTGGTCACACGAAGTCATGTAAGTCAAATTACATGACATACGCGTGATCAAACGTGACACGTATTATTATACCAATATTGTTGTCGTATAAATCAAGCGCTCGGCCAGTCATGCCTAACTCCGGTAACTTAAGAAACGATGGTAATATTTTGGTTGTGTCAGTCATACAACTCAAGTTAACTGAGGCCATCGGCAAAAAAATAAAGTTACATGAGTTAGTCATATGCTTTTCTCAGTAAATAATGAAGATTTTCAAAATTTTCTTTTAGAAGATATATATTTATGTAATGGTTTTTAAGACAATTTAGACTGGTTATCCGTAACTCGTGTAACTCGAGTTAACGGAGTTTGGCGTGACACGGCAGCGGCGCGGCGCCATCGCTCTAAATTTTAGAGTTATACATATTAGGTATGGTGCCATCTTTTAGAGTATAAAAGATGGCACCATACCTAATATATTATGTAAAACCTATAATCTAGATCAGCGGTCGGCAACCTGCGGCCCGCGGGCCGCATGCGGCTCGTGAACCTGTCACTTGCGGCCCGAGAGCCGCCTTGGCTATTTTGTATGTAATAGTGACAAACGACAATGTCTCATAAAGTCATAAATATCAACAAAGTACGGCCCGCGTCACCTCCGTTAACTACTATGTGGCCCTTGGCTGCTAAAAGGTTGCCGACCGCTGATCTAGATGTACAGTATTTGCACCGTATGTAACCTTCATGTTTAATATTCCATTCATTTGCATGAAGCGACTCATCTTTCATGATGCGGACCGCTAAGCAAGGGAATTCGTTGCCCGGTCATCCCTTTCATACACAAAGATATGTTAATAATAACTACTGGTACTACCCTACTGCATTTTAGCCTCCATGAATCATGGCTGAGCACCTACAAGAAGCCGTTCTGGTGAAATTAGCATGTTAGGGCCACTCGCACCATCTCACTAACCCAGGGTTAACCGGTTAAACCTAGAATTACCATGGTTATCAGTACGAGTACAATTTGACAATGAGTTAACGGTTTAACCGGGTAACCACAGGTTAGTGGAATAGTGCAAATGCAAATAGCCCTTAGTAGGATTAATCCATAATTTTATAAGCAAACCCTAGACTCGCTTCAATCGTTTTCATCATCAAAACATAACCACACACCTAATTTGCATACAACACAACCACACATGCGACACAACTGAAAACCGCCGTGTCGCCGAAATAATTTTTAGCTTGTAAGATTTTACTATTGTATGTATGTTAGTTTGTAAGGTATGTATCTATGGGCCTTAGTTGCCTGATAATAAATGATATTTAAATTAATTTTGTACACTTTTTGTACCGGTCGATGAGAGGTGTGGAGCGACCATGGCACAAATTTCATAGGAGCCAAGAAAGACTTGATAGCCATGTGGCGCCAAGGTCAAGCAAGAATCCCAGACGAGTTTGCAGCGCAGTTGGACAATATGAGGATTAAATGGAAGTATATTCCTCCTGCAGCTCCAAACTTTGGTGGTATATGGGAGGCCGGCGTGAAGTCTATCAAATATCATATGAAAAGAGTCATAGGAAATTCAACCCTCACCTTTGAAGAAATGACGACGCTACTTGCCCAGATTGAAGGTTGTCTGAACTCTCGGCCTTTATATCCTCTCAATGATGATCCAGACTCCTTACAGTCCTTAACCCCAGGTCATTTTTTGACCACTGAACAGATTGTTAGTATCCCTGATGAGGACTATACAGACTTTAGATTCACCAACTATCTAGATGGCAACTAACGCAAAAGATGTTGCAAGATTTCTGGAGACAGTGGCAGAAGGAGTTTTTAACCCGTCTTCAGCAACGTCCTAAGTGGAACCGCGTAACCAAAGATCTTGACATAGGCGACTTGGTACTGGTCAAAGACCAACGACTCCCGCCTGGAAGCTGGCCGATGGGTCGTATTATAGGAAAACATCCAGGCCCTGATGGCTTAACTCGGACTTACGATATACGGACAATTTCTGGTGTTTTACAAAGATCTATTACTAAATTATGTGTTTTGCCTTGTGTAAAGGACTCCGTCCTTTCCGGGGGAGTATGTTCAAGTTAATTAATATACGGTTTGATGTTTACGCCATCTACTATGTAATCACAATAATTTTAAAGTCCTAATTTTGCATGTGAACCATTGAACTTATCAATCTTATGTATTAAAACTCATTACTTCGAATAGATGGCGTTACGGGTCCTAAAAGTCATCAAGCATACTTGTTTACTTCAATAAATAGTCTTGCACTACCTATCTGCATGAACGCTGCATTTTTTAATTCTCCCACACCTCTCATCGACCGGTACAAAAAGTGGTTCGTTTCTTGTACAAATAAGAAAAGTTATGTTTAACCATTAAATATGAGTCAAGTGACTTATGTAAGATTTTTTACATAAAAATTGCCTAAATACTTGTTTACTAGTAATACAATTAATTTTGTAGAGGTCTCGACGAAATGACACGATCAATATCATCAATAATAATCAGGGTTTTGATTAGGATTTTAGCGGTAGGATTTCTTTTTGTACTTTTCTTTCTTTCTTTATGGCCTAAACGTACCATAGATTACTGAAGACAAACATATTTTAAAGACACAAGATTTTTATTCTCGTGCTGAAAGGGGTATGTACGAGTACATTGAAAAATTGTGGTTCTTACACAGTCCTTAAAATATACCTTGTCTCTGCTATGGAATTTGTGCCTTTTTAGGGCAAGAATGAACCGGCTGTTTCGAACCAGTGAACTGCACTTTTATACTCGTTGTCATTTCACCAGGTAACAACACTTTATACAATTACGATTTAGGTACTTAAAACACCAGTGGAAATTGAAATGTGTGAAAAAATAACCACTTTGTGTATAAACTTGTTTACGGAATTTAGAACATTTGTATTTCGCGCCTTTTTCTAGTGACAGAGTAGGCCTGAGTATATGTTGTTATTGTTAAGAATGTTATGTAAATCCGTTTCATCAGTGAAAACTCAAATAAGTATTACATGTCACAACACTCTCCTTTTAACGTGGCGTGAAAATTAGAGCCTCTTTCCCGCTTTCAATATTTGCTCTGTGAATTATCGTTTGAACCCGCTTAAATCATAGCCATCAGCATGTTGGCATTATGCCTCGCGCTTCGGTCCAAATAAGTCTAAAAAGTTAAAAAAAATCTGTGGCATTACTGCTGATCGTTGGTGTTAATCCACCTTCGGAAAATGTGACCCATTGCTCCGTGGTACAAAATAGATCAGTTTAAAACATTTCCTGTAAATAAAGTTGAGGTTATAAATTCTGCCAAAAAAATATTCGATTTATAGTCAGTTAGAAATCTGAAAATATAGAAAAAGGAATATTTGCAAAATTAGGTACCAGGATGTTAGGAAGTATGAAGAGTTACATGAACTGTTTGGTTGCTATTCTGTTGACTTTTTATGGAGTTGATGGTGCTGAAAATGATACAGAGGTGAGCGAGGCGCGAGGGCACGTAAAATACGCATTACTGAGTAAGTATTTTTAATTTTATTTCATATAGTCATCTTGATCTGCATCAACGAACAAACGAAGCCTTCTTATTGTCAAATATATAAAAAAGATATCTGCTAAACTAAATAATTAAAAATGAATACTGAACTTTGTCCTTTTTAGTCTAATTATTGCAGGTTCGGGCTTCGCGTCATAGTTGATTTTTTTTAATTTTCCGTATAAAAACTATAGTATTTGTACGATATTCTTTACTTAGACATGTTCGTTATCTATTTACTTATTTATTTTTACTGTAAGAGTAAAAACACCAGACACCACTTTATAACAACATTTATTAGGGAATCACAAATATGAGAGTATAGATCTGAAAATAATATGCCAAGACGCTCTCGCGTAAAACCAATCTAAGATGGACGACCACCTCTAGTGATGTGTCATTGTCGGTTATCGTAGTGATGTCAAACACCGATGGATGATCTCGCCGTTCAGCTCGGCCATCTTCTGACCCGACCTACGTCCCGTCAGGTCACTGTTATCAAGGCCGCCACTGAAGACTGCCGCAGCCAACGCAGTCGCAGCAAGCTGGGCCTTCACCAGGTGGCGGTAGCCTCCACCAGTTCATTACTGGTTGGCTTCTCCGTTGAGTTGGCTCCTCAACTGGTGGGAGGCTAACGTGGGACACGTCTCATGCATGTGCATAGGTGCCCTCCGATACAGCACATGTAAACAGTACAAACTCTTATTCACGAAACTCTGTAACATACATGTGAAAAGCCTCAGTTCCTTAATATAACAAGGTGTTATAATTCACCCTAGCGCCATCGATAGGCTTTGCATTAGCATACCACAATGTTGTTCAAAATAATCATGATAAGGTTTCGACGATATATTAATGCGCAAATGGCACAGTTAGACCCTTTGATCACAGGTCCGGCTTGATAGCCATAAAATTATACCGTAATAACCATCACAGTCAAAAGGTCTACTTCTGTAAATACATGAGAAAGATGCAGTTATGATTGGACAGAACTCATGAGCACTCTTTAGCAACATTGTTAATAAATTACATAATCACCCTTAATGGCGACGTAATCAAGTAGGTACTTCATGTCACCGCTTTCTAGCATCGTGACTAATGGCAGATAACCACAGATTTGATTATTGGACAAAAAGAAAACATTACCGTGTTAAAATACCACATGCAGGCTAGAATACCACTGCCCTTGTAGGGGCAACGACCGTAGAAGTCAGCCCTTCACGATAAGGCTGTCACGGAGCCCATTGCACGCACTCGTTCTACTGGGCATTTTGAACAGGCACTACCTCAACGTCTACTGGATCCGGAACTGCGCCAGCGATCTCTAGAAGGTATTAGTGCAAGCAACCCTTTTAAGGTAACCTTGAGATCATCAGTCTTAAGGTCATTTAAATATCCTTTTGTAAACAAAGTCTCAAGCCAACCTCTCAAGGTCAACAACAAATAGTACGATATAGATAAAACAGTTATCGGTAGTAGAAATAATGGTCCTCTTAAGGATAATCTCATATCACATACAATGGACCGCCTCTTAAGGCCTACACTGCAGATACCAGGGACAAACTAGCATCTTAAGAATAGTACTATGTTATAAGCAATGGACCGCCTCTTAAGGCCTACACTGCAGAAACCAAAAACAACTAGCCTCTTAAGGTTAGTATTATGTCATCAGCAATGGACCGCCTCTTAAGGCCTACACTGCAGAAACCAAAAACAACTAGCCTCTTAAGGATAGTTAATACTATGACATAATTGTCATCAGCAATGGACCGCCTCTTAAGGCCTACACTGCAGAAACCAAAAACTAGCCTCTTAAGGTTAGTATTATGTCATCAGCAATAGGCCGCCTCTTAAGGCCTACACTGCAGAAACCAAAAACAACTAGCCTCTTAAGGATAGTTAATACTATGACATAATTGTCATCAGCAATGGACCGCCTCTTAAGGCCTACACTGCAGAAACCAAAAACAACTAGCCTCTTAAGGATAGTTAATACTATGACATAATTGTCATCAGCAATGGACCGCCTCTTAAGGCCTACACTGCAGAAACCAAAAACAACTAGCCTCTTAAGGTTAGTATTATGTCATCAGCAATGGACCGCCTCTTAAGGCCTACACTGCAGAAACCAAAAACAACTAGCCTCTTAAGGATAGTTAATACTATGACATAATTGTCATCAGCAATGGACCGCCTCTTAAGGCCTACACTGCAGAAACCAAAAACAACTAGCCTCTTAAGGATAGTTAATACTATGACATAATTGTCATCAGCAATGGACCGCCTCTTAAGGCCTACACTGCAGAAACCAAAAACAACTAGCCTCTTAAGGTTAGTATTATGTCATCAGCAATGGACCGCCTCTTCCGTGCCCCTAAATAAAGGCCACACTCTTACTATACCACGGTTGAACTACAGTAGACCCTGAACAGAAGTTCATGTTATCGAGGTTCCTCTGTTACCCAGGTTCGCCTTACCGAGGTTTCACAAATTGTATTTTTCAACCATCATGAAAGTGTGTATTGATAATGATCAATCAACCGAATCAATGGCACATATGCTTAAACCATCAAGCTTTCAATCCCAAGACATAGTTGATTTTCTTCAGCTGTATATGTGCATTTTATGTGTAGGTAACTCATCACATCATTCTCCAGGTTAACTTATACCTGCACAAAACTAAATAATTTTGTTAAATGCCATGCAAGCACACATTTTAAGGTAAATGAGTTCATAACATAATAAACCACAGTTTATGCAGTTTGCAAAACAATGAAATAGATACTTATAGTGAACCCACACAATTTGTGAAACATTATAATTATTATTGTTTTTTTTTACAACTTCTGATTTATGAAACCCAGAAGCAATAAAAGTGTACTGTTTTATAATGCAAACAGTACCATAACACACTACAAGTTCAGACGAAAACCATTAATAACTTCAAACAGTAACTCATGATGACATGATATCCTTCGGTCAATGTTCAGCAGCAGTGAACGGGTTAAAATAGTTACTTAGAAAGCTTTAACCAAGCTATTTACCTTCGTTTAGTATTCATCCACTTAACATTTAACTGACCGGTACGTTTAGAGTCCAGTAGCAATTGTATGTAAAAGACATGTACATCATGTAGACTGTCAAAGTCTATATTGACTCCTGAAAGAATTCACCTTGCTTACCATTAGCAGCAACCTGCTTTACCAATCATATTCAGCTCAGTAAATAAATATCTAGTTCAATATGTCCATCTCTTTCATAAGATTTAAACCTTGAAAACTCCTGTAATCATACTTCACCGGTGCAAATATTATAAAGTTATGATCAAAACTTCACCAGCAATCAAGTTTTGTTATAAGGAAATGCATCTGAAAAATACTGCTAGAACACAAATGATTATCTTTGTCAATAACTCAAACACTTGACAATGTAATGCCAATAAAATTTTCATTAGTTTGGTAAGTCTGTTTAAATATATGTCTTTGGTACATTTTATAACATGACATTTTGTGAAAAATATTTGCAATGCAAACATAAACCAACATCCCTATGAACAAAACAATCACAACACAACATACTATAAGTTGTATGGAACGGTTGGATAAACATTTTATTCATAATTAATAAGATAATATGTACAGACAGACAGAAATTATCCTTGTTACTTTCCTTGCCATTTTTACTGAGATACTATAGCAGTATGTCTCCAACTTAATATGAATTGCAAGGATGTATGAGGTTATATGAGATATGGAACATCTTTTTTTAAATATTCAGCCTGAGTAGGCTCCGGAAACATGGAGTGACTAAACCTGTCACAGACAATACTAACCAGCTACAAATAGATGTCAATAATTCCTTTTGCTTATTCACAAAGTGCATTTTACCAACCCAGTCCATGTAACACATACTAACCATTAGTATCCATGTAAAACATGAACAATAATTTTATTTCTAAATAAATACCTCATTTTCCATGACATCAGAGATTAGTCACTTATCAACATTTTCTGCATATAATGAATTACTTGAACATAATATAACTGGCATCCATAACCAACTAACTTTGAAATATTATCCATGTCGATTTGGGTTCATTATAGAGGTCTGAGCTCTAATGCCTTCAACGGTATGGTAATTCACTTCAAGAATCATTGCTGTCAAATTTCTGGAAATTACACAACTCAAAAACATACTAACAAAGCATTATTTCAGTTGCAATAAGCATGTTTTACACACACACATATGTGAAACAACAATTCACTTTCCTTACCGGTTTGTGGTTTTGAAAACTTGGAATCTATTTTAATTTGACTGTAAAGGGAAAGTATTAAGTAGCGCTCATTGTTAATTGTGAAAGCATAACATCACCATACACATAGTATCAATCAAGGTAAATTTATATTACCAAAATTGTTTTGTATGACTTTTACTTGAATGCATAGATATAAACTATGGATGAGCGCATGCATACGAATTGCCCGTTGCGATCTTCATGTCAGCAAAAAAGCGCCATCTCTTACACACTGCGTACAACTACGTGAGCTCGACTCTCGCGATAACTTTGTACGGGCGTACAAGGCTTGTTAAGTTTATTCGCGGCTTATATCAGAAGAGCGTCGATTAAGTTTAAGGTTAATCAAAATTATTTGTTGTATTTGTTGGCGTTGTTTGATATCCGTGTCGTCGACACTGACGCTCCTTCTTACCTCTCACGACCCGTGACATCTGTACTAAAACCAGCTGAAGACGAAAAACAGAGAAAATATTCCACGGCCTGTGAAATGCGACATGCAACTTTCACACCACTTGTAACATCTGTTGACAGCGTCTATGCACCCCAAATGTCCTCCGTTATAAAACATATTATGGCAGAAACCATATCTCAACGTTGGAACCGTTCTCTAAGTACCATACTGGGCTGGCTGAGATGCAGGATCAGTAACGCCGTTATACGTGCCACCAGCATGTGCATCCGAGGCACACGCCACCGGTTTAAGTCCCCCGCCAGGTGGCTTGGGTTCGACGACGGTGCCGCCCTTCCACACATCGAATGTCTTAACCTAACCCTTTGCCTATGTATTACTTATGATTCTCGTAATAAATGCTTTAGTTAACATATTTATTGTATTAAAATGGGCGAACTTATCCTTATAAGTTTCCGTTCTTCTACGTTATTTCGTGATGTCATTATCGTCTCAGGCGGCAATGCAATATTTTAAACATTCGCGTCGTGCGGTGTGCCGCCCTGTGTGAGCCGGCTCTGTCAAGGTCGACAAGTTGGCCGAGCTACTAGCTACAGCAATACAGTTCGATAAGTACCTCCCGAGCTTTCGCGAGTAAAATGCGGCGAACAACTATTTCTGTTAGTTTCTTGCTTGCAAAACAGGTAGAGTAAAAAAGAAGGAAACAGCAATACAAACTAACTATTTTGGCTCAGTGATCCAAAGAGAATCTTGACCTCCGAAACGAGAGCGTGCCACCTGTCCACAAATATGATGCAAAAATATAAGTAGGTAATGGAAAGTATTAAATACAGCGATGTGAATTAATCGGTGTTTGAAAATGCGCGCTTTGTTTCTAGCGCTCACCTGTTAATTTTTTTTTTAGTTTTACCTACAGTTAATTAAAAACTTATACCTGACAAGAATTAATATACTAGGTACCTAAGTCAACGAATAAAACAATAACAAATACTTGATCTTGTTATTTTGAATGTTTTTAATAATTATGTAAAAGAAACGGGAACAAACTCTGTAAGACAGACAATAGGTACTTTAATTTCGGTAATTATATCCGGTAGGTAATCAACTAATCATATTTAAGTAAATTTACCTATACAAATCACGCAGTATGCATTTCTACTTCATAATAACTTCCAAAGAGAAATGACGTCCTTACAAGGTTAATGCATTAGCGCTATGACGTACGAGCGAACATCAGTTGCTCGTGAGAATGAAATAAAATTATCGTTTAAAATTGGTTTTAAGCAATAAATAAACCTAATCGGAAATTACTTACCGATGATATGAGATCCCATTTTTTTTCTTATACTTCCTATAATGGTTTTTGCACCCTTTTACAACGCAATAAGGCATTTTTGTGTTATGCTGCGTGACAACTTTCTACTGCGCAATTCGCCACACGACTGAGCGCCGGGGTGTGATAAATGCAAATATCACACCCATGTAGCGGCCCCCTTTTTAGTGCTCGTTAGCCGCGTCCTTACGAAGTAATATATATGTCCATGCTTGAATGTACTTCTCACCGCACACAACCATTAGAAAATGATCATAGCATTGTGTTAATATGTCATGTGTATATAATCACATTATGTTATGTATCTGAAAGCACATGAATCACAAAAATAACACAACATATAAGAGAGGCAGTGAATATTTACCACTTTGGCCCCGGAGCATTCTTAGGTGTTGGATCAACGACTGCTTACCTGAGTCAACTTTAATTCTTACTTTGTAATCCCAAGGATTTATTTTGTTATACATTACACCATACTGTCAGTCTATGTCTTGTAAACTTCTGCTGTGAATATTGTAATCTCCATCATCATCATCTTGGAGTCAGCTGTATTACACTGTCTATATGTATTTTTTTTTAGCCAGACATGTTCATTGATGATGGACAGTAAACTGAAATAGATATCTGAAAGTAAACACAACAAAAGGCAAAGGCGTACGTCGTACGTACGTAAGTACGTCGGCAGCCGACAGTGGTTTAGGAGGTTAGTTAGGTTATCCTTGTAGGTCTTGGACGGTAAGACCTTGTATATTTTAATCCCTAACTGATGAGTGGTGTTGATGCGTTTACTCATTACAATCAGTTTCATTATTTTATATAACGATAACGTTCAATAACAATGAAACAAGAAAGGACTACGCCCGGTTAATTTTGTATTGCCAATTTACGACAAAATATATCGTAGTAGGCGAAAAGGTCACATCGCACTTCTGAAGCTGTAAGAGTAAAAACACCAGACACCACTTTATAACAACATTTATTAGGGAATCACAAATATGAGAGTATAGATCTGAAAATAATATGCCAAGACGCTCTCGCGTAAAACCAATCTAAGATGGACGACCACCTCTAGTGATGTGTCATTGTCGGTTATCGTAGTGATGTCAAACACCGATGGATGATCTCGCCGTTCATTACTTAGTCACTTATTAGGTTCGGTCTTATTACAATTAAAGCTAATAAAAGTGTGTTAAAAACGGCCAACTGAATCGTTGGTCGGAAGTCGCGTTGGTGGCTAGAACTCCTGAATAGAACCTCGTTTAATAAACTCTCTTGAAAATATATTCCTCGTCAGATATGCAGTAAAAACTTGGGTTTCCAGTAAAATCTTCGTTTTTTAATTCAATGCATTGAATTTCAACTTATATTAAACCCAGACCTGATCGCTGGTGCTCAAAGCCTTTTTAAGGTTCCGTAGTCAACTAGGAACACTTATAGTTTCGCCATGCCCGTCGGTCTGTTCGTCCGCGGCTTTGCTCCGTGATTGTTAGCGCTAGGAAGCTGCTATTTAGCTAGGATGCAATGTATGGTGACAGAACGGTAAAATATAAACCCTGAAAATTTACCGTTTTTATAATTATTGCAAAAAGTCTTCTTGTCTTAGCACAGAATATAATACTAGTACTAGGTAAAGAAGACTCGCTCTCTAACAAAACGCGTCTGTTACGATCAGCACAAATATGGCCGCTAGGTGGCGACAGCGCCACGCGCGGCTTATGGCTTTCCCCAAAATTGGGGTGGAACGGATGTACTTTTAGCTACCTGTAGCAAAGCAACGAAATCACGGAGTGAGCCACGCCTGGTCTTAGTAAAAAGACGTACAAACTTTCAAAGTGCTGCGAAGATACTCCCTTATGCTTGTAAATGTACATAATACTTAAATATTTTTTTATTGGGTGAGTGATGGTTTGGTTGAGCCTATTCTGGCAGAATCGCAACTACAGAACGATTGGCCGATTTTTTGTAACAAATGTATGTTACATCGTACCTATTTCACTTAATTGGTATTTAAAATACAATTACAATACAATAATTACAAGAGCATTACCTCTTAACACAGGTATTTGTTACTTAAGGGGCTACCCGAAATTTTCATCGATTTTTGACAAGTTTTGAATCGTATCTCCTTTTTTTGTACTACAGATAAAATTATAAGACGAACGGTTATCGGTTCTTCAATCTTTTGTCTCCGGTTTAGTCCACCGGATTTTGAAAAAAATCCGGTGGACTAAATCTTATTTAATCCTTATTTTTTTATGAATTTTTTAAACATTGTCTAAACAACACTTTTTTCGTATCTAGTTTGCAGTGAAGGATCTTACATGTACGAAATCTACATATTTGGGTTCGTCTTTGAAGTCTCGAAAATCGTGTCCAAGGTTTTCATTTTAAACTAATTAACACAAAAGTTATGGCCAGAAAACCAGTTTTATAGCCTAAAATTGTTCATTTTTGATGCCAAATATCTCGAAGACAATGAACTTTAAAGTAAATATGGGATACTATATTGCTTAAAGCCGTTGCTGTTAATATGATAAGCTACAAAAAACATTAGAAAACGAAGGGATTCAGATCGAAGGTCATTGGCGTGGGGGAGCCCCTTAAAAAGAAACTCCAACACTTGCAACTGTGTAATTCATAAACCGAATAAAAATATGTATCAATTTTTTTTAAATTTGGAGAACTTTAGTAGTAATGAAAATGGATTGTAACAAATACTGAACTTTATTTATAGACCAGCGGTGGAACAAAAATGGGTTTTGATAACATTAAAGTTTTTTCTTTTTTGATATGTTATTGTAAGCATGTTAAATAACATTCATGTAAAAAGTTAGAAAATTCTAGGTGGAGCGTTCGGCCATATTTAAATATTTCAATTTTTGCTAAATAACTATGTAAATATAAAATTAAAGTTACAAAAAACTTTAACATATTCAATAACACTTTAATTTATTCACAATATTCGGTTTTTAGAAATCTGGAACAGCTGCTTTCTGGTGAACGTAAAAACACGAATTATTATGTAAATACAGAATTAGAGTAGCTGATATTGCAAAATTACGATATTACCTATCAACTTAGTATACATGTAAAAAGTTAGAAATGTAGACAATGTGCTTGTCTAGATATTGATTTCTGGTTAAGCAGTATAGCCAATATTGAATTAAAGTTTGTAGAGTTAATACTACACGGTCATAATAAAGATCTTACTTCTCACACAAAAGATTAGAAATATAAAATCACGGCGACACTAAATACTGATACGTAAGTATGCATTCCGAGCTTATATTAAGTTACATTTCAAACGCGCGGCGTTTTCGCGCGCCGCGCTGTGCGCCGGGGCAGGAGGCAGCGATCGACGGTCGCGGGCTAGCGGTTAGCGCGGTGACCTTAAAAATACGCAAAGCGTTTATAAAATTATTATCAATGGTAAACAGTTATTTTACACAGTACACTAATGGAAACTTACCTTTCCTTATTTATTTCTATATGTACTAGGGATTGCCCGCGGTTTCGTTTACGTAGAATTCGTTATCGTGTTAAGTATAGAAATAATAGATACATTTGAAAATTATTTTAGGTGCATTGTCATACAGATAACTACCCTTGTTAAAGTATTCTTCAAATTCAATACACAGGTGTCATTTCAATATAATTTTGCGTAATTTGGCGCTTTTAGGTTATAAATGACTAGCGACATATATTTTTTAAGAGCGATCATCTCCGATAATATTTACTTTATCATAAAATCAATTTCAAACTGACGTTATTCAATATTTATCATTTTAAAGTCAATATTACCAACCAACTGATCCAATTTACCTACGGAAACAACTCAAAATTTGCATCAAATTAAATGCCACTTTTCTTATCCGTTTGGAACAATCAAGAGGGCCTTTACGAGCTGATGTGATGAAAATTTTATTTAACCTTCGTCCCTCGAAACCTTCACTACGCTCAAGGTTCAATTTTACGAACCACTCGCTACGCTCGTGCTTCAATTTTAGAATGTTTGAATTTGTGAATGTACTTCCTGCCTCGCACAGCCAAACTGTGGAATGAACTGTCCGATACGACCTTCAAACCTTAAAAGACCCCCATCTTAAACGCGCGTCGGCAACGCGCTTGCAACCCTTCTGGTGTTGCGGGTGTCCATGGGCGGCGGTAATCGCTAACCACCAGGTGATCCGTCCGTTTATTTAATAAAAAAAAATGTTTTGCTTGTTTGGGTATCAATATTAGCACGAGCGGTTAATCAACAACTTTTCCCCTTGTAAAACAAATAAGGTAGGTGAAGTGCAGGCATATGAGGCCCGGCGGGTAACAATTAAGGCCCAGCATTCAAAAATAACAGTTGCTCCCTATTATTCCCAATTATTCTGAATTTGTACCTGTTGCTAAGAAGGCCCACTGTCAGTGCAGGTAAAAAGGTCCAGTCCCGGGCCTTATTGAACGTATGAGATGAAATATTAGATTAAAATATTTTAAGATAATTTTGAATATTTTTAATATCTTATTAATAAGGTCGATTTGAAGAAACTTCTATAAAATTATGACTTATAAATAACACTTGCACTGCGTGGGCTGTCAAAATTGCTGCAGACTTTTCTTGGTCTAACTCTAATAATTTATCACTTGCTTTATTGACCTAAAGACGTTTATAGAATCAAAAAGTCTAATAACATTGAGGCACTTATACTTTTTAAAGGCAGTAACTATTTACAAGTGACTTTTTTTGTTAATACATAGGTAGGTATTTACGATAGAAGTGCGAAAAATTGATATTTTGCAACGAGTGACAAATTTTAACACACGGCCAAAGGGAGTGTTTTAATGTGCTTATTATAGCACCGGTGTCGTAATGTAGCACCAGACGTACTGTCAAAATTATGTTAAAAGATAATACTTATTTGTTACGAATAAATATTTATACTGTAAAAAATTATCCCACCAAACACATTTTCATGTAAATTGTTGCTAAGACGAAACCATAAGACTCGCACTGTCAAAAAGTTGTCAGATCTCTTGTCGAGCCAAGCTTCAAACTCTACAAGCCCTAACTTCACTAACTCTACACCTTAGTCAAAATATGTGGCTTGGCTGTTTCGCTACCGCCACATGGGCATAAGGTGAAAAATTTATTAAATTCATTATTTTTAGGGTTCCGTACCTCAAAAGGAAAAATACTGAACCCTTATAGGATCACTCGTGTGTCTGGCTGTCCGTCTGTCACAGCCTATTTGCTCCGTAACTACTGCACCAATAAGTTGAAATTTGGTATACACATGTAAGTCTATAACCCAAGAACATACATGTAAAGTAAATAATAGAAATTCAAATAAAGGGGTCACTTTTGAGATGAATGATAAATAGAAGAAAGAAACACTATATCTTGTTATATATCAAATTAAGGGGCTCATTGTGAGAACCTCAGATATTTTTTTTAATAATTTTAAAATAAATAGTTTAGAAGTTATTTAAGAAAATACGCAAAAAATGACCATTCCCCCTTATCTCCGAAACTACTGGGTCTAAAATTATGAAAAAAATACACATATTAGCTCTTTTCCTATAGATGCCAGAAAAACCTATTAGAAATGTGCAGTCAAGCGTGAGTTGGACTTAAGTACCTAGTTTTCCGATCCCTACGGGTTTTTTAAAGACATTTTACTCACTTTTCTCTAAAAAAAAAATATATTGTTAAAATTGTGTAATGTACGGAACCCTTGGAACGCGAGTCCGACTCGCATTTGGGCGGTTTTTGTATTATACTTACAATAGTTCTTGTAGAAACGAAACGACCAAGCCACATACTTTTGGTGTAGAGCTAGTAAAGTTAGAGGGCTTGTAGAGTTAGAAGCTTGGCAAGAGATCTGATAACTTTTTGACAGTGGTTCCGTTTGGGCAACATTTTACATCAAAATGTTTTTAGTGGGATTTCACTTCTTTTTGTAAGATGCTTATGACAATCTTCCATGCCCTAATTTAAAGGGTTGGGGGTGATTTACTATTAAAAATCCTGAAATAAGTATCTGGGGGCATCTGTTACACAATGTACTTCTTACTGATTCCCTATATAAACCCTTCACCCCATAAGGGTAAACTTTGGGGTTGAAATCTGCCTTCACCCCGTAAGGGTAAACTTTGAGGTTGAAATCTATTCTATATCCTTCCCCATAACAATACCTATCTACATACCAAATTTCAACTAAATCGGTTCAGCGATTATTGATTCCCCATACAAAATTAAACCCCCTCTTCATCCCCTTAGGGATAAAAAATTAATTTCAAGTTTTTGAATTTATTTGTTGTTTGTGTACTAAAACTATCTTACATACCAAATTTCAGCTTCTTAGAGGACTTCAGGAAGTACCCGGTATTGATGATCATCAAGTGAGTGAGTCAGTGACGAAATCGAAGTTTTTAGATATGAATAAAATCTAAAGTATAAGAGCTATGCAATTGATATGCTTAATAAGTCCGAGAACTTTGTTTATCTGGTATAATCCAACCCGAAGTTATGAGGGTTCCAAAACACGACGAAGCGCTTCGAGAAAAGGTAGATAGTGCCCTTATGCTTTGCTCGTCTTGGCAGGGGCACTGCCGTGCCCCCAGATGTTAAAAGATGATACTACTGTAAGTAATAAAGATTTATGTTTAGTTACCTACTATTTTTGGCGTAAACTAGACAATTTTTATATCTTTAGTTATTAAGGCCCAAAATAATTATTTTCACTTATTATAAATAAATCCTCCTGTTATGAAGTATCAAATATTGTTATTTGTATATGTATAACTCTTAAGTTAAAAACAATAAAATCTGTTATTACCTACTGTCGAAATGATTATTTTTTGCGGGATTAAGTAATACACTGCTAGTGTTCAATAAGGCCCATAATAGGACTTTTAAGGTATATTTTCCAAGTGTATCGTAATATTTTTATAACTTTTTTGGTATAATGAAGAAACTTAAATAAATGAGAAACCTATTTGAGTGAGTTTTTCATACTTCATATCCTGTTTATTAAAAAAAACCATTTTAATTTAAGGTGGGCTCTATCTATATAGGCATATACGGCCCACACGGAATATACAATAAGGTAAGTGGCCTCACTTACCTTATTGTATATTCAGGATGTATACCGTGTAATATTGAGCAGTTGGTTTATAATATACATATTATGATATTGACCTTGAATAGGACAGGACATGACAATAGGAACCAGAAATAGGTGTAGTTGGTCAAACCATTTGTCAGTAAATAAAAACAAAAAAACTATATTCATCCTTTTCTTTTGGGTGCTAGTACTAGTGTAAGTCAAAGATAGTATGATGATTCTCTCTGTCTATGTTTGCAATGAGACATTCCTTTGACAAACTATGTATAGTAAAAAATAGTTGTGAATATTTTGTACATTTTTATTACAATATTAGTCAAGATAATGAAATATAGCTGGTCAAGCAAATCTTGTCACAAAAAAAAGGCGCGAAACACAAATTTTCTATGGGACGATATCCCTTCGCGCCTACATTTTTCAAATTTGCCGCCTCTTTCTACTGCCAAGATCTGATTGACCAGCTGTAGATATTTTTACGTAATAAGATATATTAATTTCACGTAATGTCCGCATCTAATTTATATATGTGCACGGTAAACAAACAAATGAATGATAAGAAAAGACAGACAGTGTTACTGAGCGGGAGGTGGGGCGAGGGGCGAAGTATAGGTAGGCTATGATAGGCTCTCGAGCGCCGCGCCGGCGACTGACGAACCAGCGCGGCGTATGTATGAATTTCGCGCCTTATTAACTAGATTTTACTATTACAATGCAAGCTACACGCAGAAATTTCTTACTTTCCATAATATGGCTGCGTATATTATTTTATAGTAATAGACTTATTTTTACAGACTCTAATTCAATATTGGATCTTATAGGACAAAAAACGCATATTAATTCTAGAGCATATATCTTATTCTTCTAGCTTTTTAGCGTGCCTATTAACTTAAAAAATGAGATATGTTGTTGTGGATTTATTAAACTTTAATTCAATATCGACAAAATAATAAGCTAATTTGTAGTTTGACAAAGAAGCACGTTAAAAAAAATTCTAATAATTTTACATTATAAAGCGTCATACATATTATAAACAATGGAACTTAAACATTGCACTTTAATTCAATATTAAAAAATCATTACTAAAAATATATAAATACCTAATTTATATCTAACGCTCGTTCTAACTTTTCATCATATATTGCAAATATGCTTAAAAATATGTCCCATATCAGATAAGTATCACTTTTTCAACTTTAGAATTATCAAAACTTATAGTGCAAAAATCCGGTCCCACTATTGAGCTATTAATGCTCCATTTACTAAAATCTGTTTGTTGAAATTAGATTTTGGATTACTGAGCTGTTTGTAGAAATAAATAAATGTTACAGAAACAGTGAAAAAAAAATATCCGTAAAACGGGGTGAGTAGGTTTCGCGGGGAGAGTTGGGTTATGAATGGGGAGAGAAGGTTTGAGAGGCTACTGCTACAAAAATAATGTATTCCAATTTAAAATGGGGCTATAGTAATAAGCATAATAAAAAAAATCGATCCAACAATCTTCCAAAATCACCTTTGTATGAAAAACCCTCTCACCCCAAATACGAGGCACTACAGGGTGAGGTGGGTTTTCCTCTTTATCGTCAAAGTTATGAAATGGAACTACCCAAAATCAAATACAAACTAAATTACAAACGTCCGAAACACTTATTATACAGGGCGTCCCACGGCGATGCCACATGGAGGGAAAGTACCTTAAATATCATAGATAGCATATTTTGCTGAAAGAAGACTTCATTTTATTTTTAAAACTTAGTAAAGTTGCATTCATACTTTTTTAATTTTTTTTGAAAAAAAATGTATGGAAATAAATTATCGCGTCATTGGAGGAAAAGTACCTTAATTATTGTAAATGAACATCTTACTGAAAGAAGACATTATTTCGATTTAAAAAAACAAGTTGAATTGCATTTTAAATAATTTCATGGTTAAACCGGGAATCGAACCCGCTACACGAGAAAAAAAAATACCTTGTAGCTTTGTCATACCGATCGAAAGGCTTCAATGACGCGATAATTTTTTTCCATACATTTTTTTTCAAAAAAAATTAAAAAAGTATGAATGCAACTTTACTAAGTTTTAAAAATAAAATGAAGTCTTCTTTCAGCAAAATATGCTATCTATGATATTTAAGGTACTTTCCCTCCATGTGGCATCGCCGTGGGACGCCCTGTATACTTACACCATTCAGTTTTCACATGTAAAAATAAAATTTTATCGAGGTTTGAAAGTCAAATTTCACCCAACTCACCCCATTTTACGGTACTTAATTTTTTTAATGACATAAAGTTCAATTTCAGTTTTAGTAACCCTTTAATTTGACTTTTCGTAAGTTATTCCTGGCGTGTGGCGTGTACTTTCTCAAATGAAATTCTAAAGGAAAATAGGTACCGACCTAAGTAAAGATCGGAGATTTTGGTGCTGTTTCGTCTGAGGGGGAATATTTTATCTTTGATTAATTTCATTAAGTTAATTTCAAGAAGATTAAATGTAAAATGAACCGAAATGAGATTTATTTATTTTAATACCAGTGGATAAATGGCTGGAATATATAACTGGGGTAGACGCGCGATCCATATCTTATTCTACATTAAAAAAATAGATCGTTGTATTTTTTTTAGGGTTTCCTTCCATCCTTAGGGTTAATTAACTTTTGCCATATTATTTGTTACATTGAGTTTTCTCTCCGTATGTTAAAGCCGTTAAAGGGAAATGGTGTTTATTTGATTTATTGATGTGTGTTGAGTTTACCGTTTGGCGCGGTAGGTTAAAAACGATTAAAAACTTTAAAAAACCGGGCAAGTGCGAGTCGGACTCGCGCACGAAGGGTTCCGTACCATAAAGCAAAAAAAAACGGAAAAAAATGCAAAAAGAAAACGGTCACCCATCCAAGTACTGACCACGCCCGACGTTGCTTAACTTTGGTCAAAAATCACGTTTGCTGTATGGGAGCCCCACTTAAATCTTTATTTTATTCTGTTTTTAGTATTTGTTGTTATAGCGGCAACAGAAATACATCATCTGTGGAAATTTCAACTGTCCAGCTATCACGGTTCGTGAGATACAGCCTGGTGACAGACGGACGGACGGACAGCGAAGTCTTAGTAATAGGGTCCCGTTTTACCCTTTGGGTACGGAACCCTAAAAAAGTCTTACTTTGTAACTGATTTCTCAAAAGCAGAAAATGATTTATGTTAGGTTAGAATAGTATACATACTTTTTTAACATGCAATGTTTACCTACATACCGATTGCTAATATAATTACTTCAGGGGCTTGTGTGATAACTAGCATTCAAAGAATATTACACTCTGTGCGGAAAGAGACGATACGTTCCCAACGACCCAACACGAATATTCTAGGTATTGTAGCGCCACCTATTTATGGGTGATTAACAATGTTCTTAAAAAAGTGTCAACCGCTCTAAGCAGTTATGTTGTTTTTGTAAACATCCCTTCAAAATTATAATAGCTGAACTTACACGGGTTGGTCCAAAATTTGCTGGCTGCTTCAGCTCTACTCATGCGATTTGAATATAATATAATTTATACCATTGTGAGTTTATTTTAAATATTTTTTGTTCACTTCGTCTCGCAGACGTCTCGGCCAATAAAATTGCAAGCATTTTAATATACCATGGTCATCATGACTTAGGCCCTGGCCATTTATTTGCATTACTTTTATATATTTGTAACATTTGTAGGTACAGTCAACCAAGAAAGTGGTCTACCACTTTTCGACTCTATCATCTGACTGATAGAGTCGAAAAGTGGTAGACCACTTTCTTGGCTGACCGTACAATAGATACGAGTACGTAGGTATACCGGGTGTGGCCTGTAACACGAGCAAATAATTAAAACATAGATTGTACTCCTCAAACGGTGACACTTTTGTACTACAACTTTTAAAAATTATGAAGTATTTAGACTCCCTATTTTTCATACAAAATAAATATTATCTTCAATGGACGCCATCGCCACGCCATATCATTGTGATTGACGTTGCTTGTCACGACTTAAACATAACAAAATTCGCAATACATTGCATCTTAGAATAAACTTTAAAGTTATTTTTAACCACAAGTTATTTTTAAAAGTCGCTGAACAAATGTTGGTCAGTATGAGAAGTACAGCCTACAGTTTAATTTTTTGCTCATATAACAGGCCACACCAGGTATAACATTTATTATTTATCCAATTTCAGTGCCCCATGGGTCCTGCGAATTGTTTCTCCCACTATTTTATATAGTGGACACTAGTTAGTTATTCTGGCATTTTTTTATGCATCCCATAAAAATAAATGTTAAAAAAGTAGACCCCTAAATCCAGAAACTCTTTGTTGCAGCGCACTTAGCTTTCCTCCTCGCTGCCAAAGCTGGCCTCTACAAGATAGCCCTAGCCATAGCCCTAGTCATCGCTAGCATGAAGGCCATGGTCATAATGGCCTGGGCCCTGGCCATATTCAAGTATGTCCCAGACGTATGGCCCACGTACAAGCACGCGGACCCTACTTATCACGGATATGATAAATATCATGATAGTGTGATTGTGAATGAGCGGCCTAGCAACTTTTTGGACCATATTTTGGGATATTTGAAACCGTGAGTCAGGTACGAGTAAATATGTATGCTTGTTACAAATAATAAAATAATTTAAAAGAGTGGTACTGTCATGGGAAATTATGTAGCTACAGTACATTTACTGCCATCTTTCGACAGAAGATTAAAACTGTTAGAACGCCATTTGACTTTGATCATTATACTGTCATTGATACTTGTGAAAATGGCCTTAAATTTATATCACATTCAACACCAAGAACCCGACTGTCGGGTACACTGTTCGTAGCGACTACGCGCTACATACGGCGAAACCGTGGCTACGCGCTACGAGCGTAACCACTTAGTGGTAAAGCACTTAGTGGTAATGAATGTGTTAACAAGTTAACACATATCAGTGAAAGAATAAGGATCAAAATCAAATGGCGTTGTACCTAACAGTTTTAATCTTCTGTCGAAAGATGGTAGTATATTTACAGTGGCTACATAATTTAATTTGACAATCCGCCTCTACCTATATAAACACTATTCTCATAGTCTGAAACTACAGGACAAAATAAACAGTGTACATAAATAGGACATTTATAAGTATTTTGTTAAGTACCTAAAGTTTACCTACACAAAGTAAAATTGTCCTCGTGAACCCCCATAATATGGTATCACAAAAAAAAACATAAATCATTATCGAACCCGCTCACCTAGGTCACGAAAATCGGTTGAGAAATACGACCTATAGAGGAGAACATCCGTACATAATAATATGGTATATTTTCTTCACGTTCTTCAGAAAGTGTATCTGTACTGTAAGTACGAGTACCTACTTTTAAGTGTTATTTCGCTTGTACTGAACTGTGACGCGGTGGGCAATGTTATGTTGAAAGGGCAATGTTATACTGTTAGGGTGTTGTTATGTTTCACGCGACTTTGCGATAACACATTTATTTTCTTTGTCCCCAGGTTATTTTGCCTACACCGTGGTGGCTAAGCTGGTCATCCTCAAAATAGTCTACGGTTTCATCCTCGCCGCCCTACTCTTCAAAGCTTGGAAGTTCGTTCTCTGGTTCATCCACTACCTCAAGGAAACGAAACGGGAACACATAGAAATAGAACACGATTATGGTCATGATTTTGGCCACCACGACTATGGTCATCATGATTTTGGTCACCATGACTATGGTCATCATGATTTTGGTCACCATGACTATGGTCATCACGGTTATGGCAATCATGACTTTAGACATGATTATGAGCATGAGCCTTACCAGGGGTATAGTTCTTATGAGAAAGATGAGTATTATCCGCGAAAGAAGAAGGGAACGTATGATGCTGATGGGTCTTATTCTGTGAAAGGGGCTAGTTAACACATGTAGAAGAAAATTGTTATATTTTTAAATTATTGTAGTTATTTAAGTTAATGTAATGTAAAATAATAACAAAATCACCTTTACAGGTATTTTATTTAAAAGTATTGTTACCAAATTTTATATAAATTTTAAGGAATAGGAATAAAAAATGCTTGTGCATTCGGCGAATAAAACCAAAAATAGTATGATCTTTTATTTGCCTCATAGAGTTCAAACCCAATAAATAACGTGAATAGTCCCTATGACGGAATTATTAGCCACATTTACCTTACCTAATTGTTTTCTTCTATGGTTACCAACACGTTTTCCATCTGACTTTACAACCCAGAGGGGAAACTAGGCCTTTTAAAATTGAAGGGATGTTTACAAAAACAACATAACTGCTTAGAGTGGTTGACACTTTTTTAAGAACATTGTTAATCGTTTCAGGTGTCAACCAGTGTAGTCAGTTATGTTGTTTGTGAACATCCCTTCAATTACTTAATCAGGTTTCTTCATGATGATTTCTGTCGCCGCCATACCTGTAGTGCATTAATGATGATGATTGCTAATAATGATCATCCAGTACTAATATTTTGTATGTTCGCCAAAAGAGCCTTTCCATCTGCCGTTTCGATCTAACAAAATAAGATATAATTAAACACCCATTCCGGAACAATCACCCAAATTGCGCACGAAGGCCAACCATCTCCATTAGATCAGACGCGGGCATTAAATCTAGATTTAGACAGCGCTTGGGGTCCCGTGGGGCCTGCTTGATAGATAGATTGCCGTAATGGGCCGCTTATTTGCAAATGTACACGTGGCCACTTACACGTGGGTTCCTTTATTGTTTACAAAACCTCTAATGCGGTATACCTACTAAATGAATGTTTATTTAGTTCAATACCTCTTCTTCTTTCTTTTTATTAATGTTTTTTGGCGGTAGGTTCATGATAATGTTGACAGTATGTTCTTGTAAAATGAAGGTTATCTATGGATTGGTACGAATATTCACTAAGTACCGAAAAAGTGAACATGTTATAGGAAGTTTCTCGTATTATAATATACCTACCATATTTGCCTGTACACACATTCGTTCAACCACCACACAGAAGCAGGGAAATGGGTCATTCCGTATGGAAATTTCCATGCAAACACCTGAAATTAAATACAATGAGAACGAGTCATCCACGTATTTTAAGTCGAAAAAGGCTCGAAATGTTTCACTCTCTACTGAGGAGTGTCATTTGAGTGTCATCAAAGCTTGCGTTTTGACGGTGACGGACCGGCGCACACAACGGGCCACCAAACACCAGATTTTTTTTTATCAAACACCTTTTTAGTGTTCCGTACCCAAAGGGTAAAACGGGACCCTATTACTAAGACTTCGCTGTCCGTCCGTCCGTCCGTCTGTCGGTCCGTCCGTCCGTCTGTCTGTCACCAGAACCGTGATAGCTAGACAGTTGAAATTTTCACAGCTGATGTATTTCTGTTGCCGCTATAACAACAAATACTAAAAACAGAATAAAATAAGGATTTAAATGGGGCTCCCATACAACAAACGTGATTTTTGACCAAAGTTAAGCAACGTCGGGAGTGGTCAGTACTTGGATGGGTGACCGTTTTTTTTTTTGCTTTTTTTTTGTTTTTTTTTTGCATTATGGTACGGAACCCTTCGTGCGCGAGTCCGACTCGCACTTGCCCGGTTTTTTAATAAGTGTACGCTTATGCGAAACATCAAAACCATCAAATAACCGACATCTTGGTAAAATCCCCCAACTTCGTAACTATAATTCAGATTAACCGAGTTCCTACATTTGAGCGCGAACGACGGAGTTTGGTGAATTTCGTTATAAGTTTTGATTCGAAACTGAAGTTTCGCCGACGGTTTTGGGGGTGATACGTCACTTAAGTTTCCTACGCGATTGGATTAGGGAAACTCGTTGTCACCCATAATCATTAATATCTCGAATATGAAAGGTTACAATTGTGTATGACGAATTGAAGATGACGTGTAAGGAAAGTGTAAGAATGACTCACGCTAGACCGGGCCGCGCCCGGGCCAAGGCTTCCGACGTGTACTCAGAATCGGCCGCATTCTCCATCCTACCATTAAGATGTCCCAAAATGTCCATTCCATTACGCCACGGTTTACTGGGAATAGTTATTTACGATACAAGTGCGGAAAAGAGGAAATTCGAAACGTGTGGCGATAAATTAAAAAACGACCAAAGGGAGTGTTTTAATTTACACGAGTTACGAATTACCTATTCGCACGTGTATCATACAACGTTTTACAGTACATATAATAGCCCTTTAAACTTTTGACATACGCACGGAAAGTTGTACTGTACTTAAAATATGTTTCATTTGTATGTACGTCACGTAATGGAAAATACAATATTCATACAAATTTCTGGGAGATTTTTTTAGCATCAGGATTGAATATGCTAGTGTTTCTTAGTTGAGAGAACCCACAAACACCAGGATTTGTGACAATCAGCTTTTCAATATTTATTTTGGAAAATGCTCAACGAGTAAGTAGCTTAGTATACCGTGTGTGGCCTGTAATAAGAGCAAAAAATTTAACTGTAGGCTGTACTCCTCATACTGACCAATATTAGTTCAGCAACTTTTAAAAATAACTTGGGGTTTGATTTTTAATAAACTTTAAAATTTATTCTACGACGCAATGTATTGCGAATTTTGTTATGTTTAAGGCATGACAAGCTACGTCAATCACAAGTTATATGGCATGGCGATGGTGTCCATTGAAGATAATATTTATTTTGTATGAAAAATAGGAAGTCTAAATACTTCATAATTTTTGAAAATTGTTGAACAAAAGTGTCACCGTTTGAGGAGTGCAATCCATGTTTTAATTATTTGCTCCTGTTACAGGCCACACCCGGTATAAAAAGAGTTCTAGTAATAAACGCATACACTCACGCATGACATAAAAGATTAATTGGTCATCGGTACACACCTAATTAGTAATTATCACACGGATAAATGAGCATTGAGGCGTTATTGCGTTACAAGTGTCGTGCAACGGACCGTATTATGCCCACCTTTTGCCAACGCAAAAAGGACTCGATAACTTTTTAGTTTTTACCGTAAAAGACGAAATAACAAAAAAAACTATTTTTTTTCATAGTGATAGCAAGTTTAACTGAAAAATTGGCCAAACATATCTTCAAACTAGATACCTACGGTACAAATACTCGTACCGTACCTAGTTTGAAGATATGCTTAACTTAAGTCGAGTGCGCCGACTTCTGGCCGAAAGGTGTCGTGTTTCGGAGGTTCCGGGGCAAACTGCCGAATCCGACACAAGAGCAGCCGACACAACGGAGCCACGCCGTTTTGTCGTCTAAATAGTGTTTAGTTTTAAGATAATAAAATACATATGTATGTTAGTCTGTAAGGTATTTGTAATATGGGCCTTGTTGCCTGAGTTAAATATCTAAATTAAATGAAATTAAATTAAATTAAATCACATTCACTATATTTGTGCAGCTATAATTATGTTAAAGTATAACTCTTAAAAATGGTATAGAAGCACCGAGAAGACCGAGACATAATTTTTCGCCGGATTTAGAAATCTACCCAGCCCAGCCTTCAACCAGCTGATCATAAAAACTTCTTACCAGCAGTAACACTTTAACACATGCACATTCTCTGCTCTTGTGGACCACTAATGTCAAAAAGAAGTACCTACCTAGGGCGACACGTAGTGCAACCCTATGAGGTACAGAACATTACGGCCCAAAGAATCTAGAACTTTCTGGATGCAACGGGCATTAGTAATGAACTTTAAAGGGCCGTCACAAATAGATCAGTGCTGGTCGATGCGACACTCAAAGGCCCACAACACCACAATAATAAAACACTTTAACGTCAGACCTATAGTTAGTGGTCCATTATACATTACAAAAAAACTCAATCAAAATGATGCTTAGGTGTGCAAAATCACAGAACCGAATTAAAGGTTCGGTTTCGATCTCTCTTCAGGCAGTGAAAATTGGGGCGAGCCGGCATGTGTGTGGGGCCCGTAAATAAGCGACTTTTATAACAATTGAATTGAATTTTCATCACGTTTTTATAAACCTGATAAAACCTCAGTGTGAGTCGTGTTATCAGGTGTCTCACGCGCACTAAAAAGTACCAGAATACCTATGAAACGACCCCGGCGTGCTTAGCCAAATGCCAATCACTTACGCTCCGTTGCGAACAAAACGCCAATGTGTATGTCGCACTATGGCCAATGTTTCTGTCGCACTTTAATATGGAAGAGTGATAGAGAGAGACTACCGGCCATACGACATTAATTTTGGCTACGCGCCTTATTGCACTCCGTCAGCACGAATCGGAGGGCCTACCGCGAACCACGTTCGACACGTTGCCTCTCTGTCGTACTTGTAAACTGGTACGTAAGTGTGACAGGGAGGTAACACATCGAACGTGGTTCGCGGTAGACCCGTAACGCTGATTGGTGTTCCGTGTTCACTGTCAAGGTCGTATCAAATGAAAACCTTATCAAATTAGTAAGTAAGTAAGTAAGCTCTTTATTTGCATTAAATGTGGTAACAAAAGGTCTAAAATATTATAGTTGAAAAAGCATCACACATTTAGCTGAATTGCAGCATGCAAAATGTACACCTATATCTAAAGTCTCTTACAAGTCTTACAACATGCAAAATGCAAACAATCTTATATACAATTAAGAGTTGAGAGCAAAAGAAAATTAATTTTAATCATTAATAATTTGGCTATTTTGAAATCTAAATTTATATGAATTGTAAAAATAAGGCAATAATTAATACTAAATGTCAGAATACGTAATAAATATGTCAATTTCTATAAATTGTTATTATTAAAGAAATCATTTAATGAATAGTAACATTCTTCAATTAGCCATGTCTTAAGATTTGTATAAAATTTATGTCCAACTAAACTAGTAATAGATTTCGGCACTGCATTATAAATTTTGCTTAACATATAATAGGCATTCTTTTTAAATAGGCTCAAATTTGCTACTGGCATGTTCAAAGGTTTTTGTGTAATTATTCGCTTATTATTATTGTCTTTAATTAGAAATAGATCCATGTGTTTTTTTACAAAGGTACATGCCTCCAGGATGTATAAACATGTATTGTGAGCGTTAGAATCCTTTGTTGTCTAAATATAGGTCTACATGAGTCTAAAGGTTTTAAACCGAATATCGCTCGTATGCAGCGCTTTTGAGCTATGAAAACCTTCGATATGTCAGATGAGTTACCCCACAATACAATTCCATATCTGAGAGCAGAACACACGTATCCGTAATATACTGACAGGGCAGTTTTATGTGATGTTACAAGTCTAATTTTTTTTATTGCAAATACAAATTTATTAATTTTGTTGCAGACTGCCTGAGCTTGCTCTTTCCATTCACAGTGCTCGTCCACATAAAGACCCAAGAAGTTTTGACACTCTACTTTCTCTATTGGTTTCCCATTACATTTTATATTAAGCTTCAGATCTTTTCCCTGCCTAGTACGAAAGTAAACATATTTGGTTTTATCAGTATTTATAGTAAGGTTATTTCTTGTTAGCCATTCTACAGTTTCGTCTAAAACGTTATTCACTATATCATTATAATTTCCTACATTTTGACTTTCTACTACGATACTACTATCAAAACAGAATCGGCCTATCTTTTCCATACTATAGGTATAGGTACACACAAACGGAAAAATGCTTGTAATAAATTTAAGGAACAATGTTTGCCAATATGTTTTATATCAAATGGCACTTCTCTGTATCATCTCCGATATCAGAGTTACAGTACCTACCGCGAACCATGTTGTGTTGCCTTTCTGTCGCACCTGTAAATTCGTACGTAAGTGTGACAGGGAGGCAACACTTAGAATGTGGTTCGCGGTAGGCCCTCTGGTAATGAATAGAAGTAAAGGCAGTTTGTAGAGAATGTAGAGATGGCCACATTCAATAACACAATTTTGAGAATTATTTATTGCCTGAGGAAAAATAATACGACCATCGCTTGTTGTTCGAGTAGATAGTTAGTATAGGTAAGTTTACATATAGTTTTACCTATACTTATAGGCTTGTATTTTAATATTAATTAATAGTAAAAAGTTTTAAACAGAGATATTCTAGTCAGTGGCGTAGCTAGGGGGGGGCGGTCCGCCCCGGGTGTCACCCATTTAGGGGTGACACTCGACCGTGAACATTAGTAGTACCACCTATAAAAAATCGTAAAATGAAAGCGATGGAGTAAATCCTGAGCCATTTAACAAAAATTACAATTACTCTTTTTAAATATATTTTACAATTATGATTGAATTTTAGGGTGACACCCACAATTTCCGCACCGGGTGCCACCCATGCTAGCTACGCCACTGATTCTAGTTACCTGTTTTATTCGCATTTCCAACGTTTCATGGCCCCATTAATCGAATTATAGCGTTAGGAGCAATTAAGCGTCCCGGCAATAATGGCGTCGCCCAAGTCTGTTCAAATTAGTCGATTACCGACTGAGTGTCGTTTCACATCACACGATATCGGTATCCGACGTTCAAATACGAGGTTGATTTACAGGTGGAAATTGGCACGGACGGACCGCTTATTGGCATTCCTGATTGCATCTAATTACTCTTGCACGTGGAACCTACCTATTTCAAGTATGGCTCGGCCATATGTTGTCATCATTAGTCTCATCAAAGTCCGTCACAGGGCGGACACGCCATACATCAAAAATCATTTTCGTTTATATCGCGCGTGTATGTGTGGGTAAGTGGCTTTACTGAGAGAATGCCAGAACCAGAAGTCCGCCAGATTCATGTCGCGGCCAGTCGCGGGGCGAGGGAATGCGAGTCGGGGCGGGGTGCTGGCAGTGCGTGGCCGTTCTGTATGATAATACTATTACTTATTCTGTTCTTATTTTGATCAATAAATTTGTATAATATGGTAAGGTAATCTACAAAACTCAGTGTTGTCAAGCTACAATGATAGGCGAGGCACTTAGCTTGTAGAACTGGTAGAACATAATTATAGTTGTAAGAACTGATTTGTGTGGGTAATCACTTTAAAGGATGACTCACGTTAGACCGGGCCGTGGCATGGAAAGAACCACGTGATCACCGATTAGCCGACATAGAAAATGACATGTCGGACACGGCCCGGACTAGCGTGAGGCATCCTTTATACAGGCACACCATGGAATAACCTCGAGAATACTGACCTACCACATGGTCAGCAACAATGTATCTTAACTCTAAAACACTAACTCTACCATACCTTACAACAGCCATACTCTAAGTGTGTTACGCGGAACCCTGGGGTTCCGCGACACCCCTGAAGGGGTTCCGCAAGAATTTAGAACACTATGCTTAGGTCGCCTCGAAAAATTTTACTATGCCACCACCGCCGATATCTACTTGTGAGCGATAAAAAAAACACACTTCTAAAAACTATTGTTTTATTGTAGGGTTCCATCAAGTATTTCGCTTTCCAAAAGGGTTCCGTCAAAAAAAAGATTAAGAACCGCTGCCTTACAGCCAGCCACATGCCAACAAGAAAAAATAAATTTTGTTAAGTCTGAAAAAAGTACAATTAGGCTTATACTGGCTAGAGTTTGTTTTTGTGCCAAGGTTCCATGACGACTCAAATTATTAATTATCAATTACTTGAGTGCCAGAGTGCCACAATAGATCTTGCTCAGCTTTTCCAACATTTCCTTCGACAAACTCATTATCTCCGACCCATCCCTTTGTCCGAATCGATCTCGTAGTCAGACACTTTAAAATCACCCTTCAATCCTGACGAGCATTGACATTTCTAATTTCCTCCGATAAAGACCCAAGTGGTATTCAATTAGGCAAACACTTTCCTCTGGATTACCGGAACCCTTTTCAGATCGATCGATTGACTTTTGTTATAATTGACTTTTGCCACTTCAGCTTGACGAATGGTGAATGTCAATCGATGTTCGATTGTTTTTGGAAGGTTAAGTTCTGAAGCACTGAGGATAGATTAGGGCAGAGACGATAATAAAAATAAACTGTAGTTCGTCAAACAGAAGTCACGTCCATGTCATTTTGGGGGATGAAACCACCGTGCGATGATTAGGGTGGTATTCCCCTGTCCAATATTTGATCAAATTTCTTTTTGGGTCTGACATTTTGCTTAGTGAGAGAGTGATATGCAATACACATTTGATTAAATATTTGGCAGTGGACTACCCTTAGCTAGATCTCAAATAATATTGTACAGCGCTTTACCTTCCGCTTAACTAGTGTTATGCCATTTGTATGCTCCAGAGACTTTCATACTAATTTATTGATTACATGCCATAAATTCATAAGTAGGTATGCAATATCATTTTTAAGGATAAATTCGGAATGAAAAATACGCGTCCCATATCTCAACTTGTCATATTTTTCCCTTAATGTTTCAACAGATATCTTTTGCGACACCGTTTAAATTTGTACTTTTAGTGTAGTGGAAAGGATTTGGACGGGAATGCACTTGCAATTTCTATTGACCTTTACCCAATTTTATATATTGATTGACAGTTTATACTTTTAACTTGTCCCTAAAGGCACGAAGGACAGATTGGGTCTTCAATTTCGCTTAAGCTAAGTCCCTTGGGCCCCTTTTTAACTGACTTCATTTCCGTTAATTGACTCAAACACGAACACGGCGATTACAAGATAGTACCGGCACAGTTCTGAATCCCTAGTGTAAATTTTATTGGATAGCGTGATGAGTTTTCGCGTTTGCGTTGTCTATTTTTGTATGGGATTTGAACAGCGCACCAAGCGGGACGTTTTAGAATCTCAAAATCCCATAGGTACCTATAAAATGACACTTAAAGCAAACGCGTACGTCACGTAACGCTATCGAATGAAGTTTACACTATTATAGCGGTACAGAGCGGCTACCGCGAAAACCGAAATTCGCAAATTGCGGAGATCTTTCTCTTTTACTCCAATGAAGGCGTAATTAGAGTGACAGAGAAAAATCCCCGCAATTTGCGAACTTCGATTTTGGCGGTTATAGCCTAGTCTTATAGTATGTAGGCATAAGACCTGTTTCGAACTTTAATACACCCACGTCAAATTAATGTTAGGTCTAGATCCGACCCGGTTACAAATTTAATATGATTTAATATGTGTTAAAACCCAAAAGTTTAAAATGTTATATTTGAACAATGTTTAAATTGTTTTTTGTTTAAAAAAATGTTTTTTGACTACCCTAAATTGGCGCGCTCTATGGCTCTCTGTGCCACTCGGATTTCATGCACTACCTGCCTAGTGAGCGTCCATGCCTCGGCACTATGTCATGGTGGGGAGTAAAATAAAATATCCACAAATTTAACATCACTAATGGTCCTCAAGGCCAGGAAAATATCTTTTGAAATGATTGAATGGCGCGGTAAAAGGCGCGATTGTTCACTACATTTCTTAATAGTGTTATTCTCTCGATACTGTTCTATGAATTCAATAAGAACTCCGATAAGAAAAATGTTTTAATAAAACAATTTTTGTAGAGGAGGAAGTAGTTATCTACGATACAAGTGCGAAAAAGAGGAAATTCGAAACGAGTGGCGATAAAACACGACCGAAGGGAGTGTTATAAATCGACACGAGTTGCGAATTACCTATTCGCACGTGTATCGTACAACGTTTTACAGTACATATGGCCCTTTAAACTTTTGACATCGCACGAAAAGTGCTATTTTACGCACTAGTGCGGGAAAATAGGACCATATGTACTGTAAATGTATTTTTTTGTACTATGTTTAACTGATAGGTGGCGGCGTGGCGGCGTCAGCGACGCAGCAGTAATGTCGCAACAGTAATGCAGCTGCAGTTGCCTTCCGAATGTCACCTTTAGAACCTCCTTCTTGTAACTTTGAAAGCCGATTGTTTATTCATGTTACCCTTTTATATTTAAAAAGCTTATATTGCATATTTTAGAGTTGATGCAAAAATTTGCAAATCACATTAATTTAATCCTTTATCTTTCTGGTACCTTGTTGTACATTTTGCTGCATTTGTCACCCTCTTTTCACTCTCTCCTGTCATCTACTCAAAGGTTAACTGGAAGAGATCCCTCAAAGGGATAAGTTCGCCTTTGTACTTCTTACTAATTGTTATTTTTAATATGTCTTTTTGCACAATAAAGAGTTTACTTCTACTACTACTTAAAGTGACATTCCATTTCCAACTGCAGCTGCAATACTGTTCATTTTACTATGGAAATTGACAATGACAGCGACGCGTTTCCATTAAGGCGCGATTGTTCACTATATTTCTTAATAGTGTTATTCTCTCGATACTGTTCTATGAATTCAATAAGAACTCCGATAAGAAAAATGTTTTAATAAAACAATTTTTGTAGAGGAGGAAGTAGTTATCTACGATACAAGTGCGAAAAAGAGGAAATTCGAAACGAGTGGCGATAAAACACGACCGAAGGGAGTGTTATAAATCGACACGAGTTGCGAATTACCTATTCGCACGTGTATCGTACAACGTTTTACAGTACATATGGCCCTTTAAACTTTTGACATCGCACGAAAAGTGCTATTTTACACACTAGTGCGGGAAAATAGGACCATATGTACTGTAAATGTATTTTTTTGTACTATGTTTAACTGATAGGTGGCGGCGTGGCGGCGTCAGCGACGCAGCAGTAATGTCGCAACAGTAATGCAGCTGCAGTTGCCTTCCGAATGTCACCTTTAGAACCTCCTTCTTGTAACTTTGAAAGCCGATTGTTTATTCATGTTACCCTTTTATATTTAAAAAGCTTATATTGCATATTTTAGAGTTGATGCAAAAATTTGCAAATCACATTAATTTAATCCTTTATCTTTCTGGTACCTTGTTGTACATTTTGCTGCATTTGTCACCCTCTTTTCACTCTCTCCTGTCATCTACTCAAAGGTTAACTGGAAGAGATCCCTCAAAGGGATAAGTTCGCCTTTGTACTTCTTACTAATTGTTATTTTTAATATGTCTTTTTGCACAATAAAGAGTTTACTTCTACTACTACTTAAAGTGACATTCCATTTCCAACTGCAGCTGCAATACTGTTCATTTTACTATGGAAATTGACAATGACAGCGACGCGTTTCCATAGTAAAATGAACAGTATTGCAGCTGCAGTTGGAAATGGAATGTCACTCTAAATCTCTAATCAATGGGGTTGGCCGGTGAAATTTTTTATCAGATGGCGCCATCATAGCTTGCCCTGTCAATCCCTAGAATTGTGTCAACTTTTTGTTTTTTTAATACCCTGGATGCCAGCCCTTTAAGCCAAATCTCATAGAAAGAGGCAAGCTATGATGGCGCCATCTATGCAAACGCTTGACAGTTCCGAACCCCATTGTAATTATGAACCCACAATCATCTATTATGATTAGATAACTATAATCCCTCAATGAAAGAGATGATAAATGACGTTAGCAATATATCACCTAGGGCCATATGTCATGAGATTATCCTGGTTCCGTCTGTCATTGCTTTTCCGGATAACATTTTCCTGCTTAGGTACCTAGTACAGTCAGCAGCAGAAGTTGCTAAGCGGGCCAGGTGTTCAAAATGATCTTGACGCGACTTTATTGAGCTTTATTGAGCGTGTCAAGGTAATTTTGAACACCTCGCCCGCTTAGCAACTTATGCTGCTGACTGTACTATATTTTTCTTGGACAAAAGAGAAGAGATAGAAAGTTGTCATAGAAAGGTGTTCGGATTTATTGATAAATAAAGAGCAATGGCCCGTAAGGTTTTGTTTTGATACGGAATCCCTAAGTAAGCACCGAATAAATAATAGTACTAGGTACAGAAGACCCATTCTCTAACAAAACGCGTCTGTTATGATCAGCACAGATATGGCCGCTAGGTGGCGACAGCGCCACGCGCGGCTTATGGCTTTCCCCAAAATTGGGGTCGAACGGGTGTACTTTTAGCAACCTATAGCAAAGCGACGAAATCGCGGAGTGAACCACGCCTGATGTAAGTTTTATTCAATAGCGTGACTTGCGTTCGCGTTTGCATTATGTCTCCGTTGTGTATTATTATCATGTGAACAGCGCGTCAAGCGGAACGTTTTGGAAACTCTAAATCCCATACAAAATAACTTTTATTATAAAGTAATTTTATACATAGCTTTGTTGCTTGCTGATAATTAAACTTTTAATATTGAAAATAACAAAACTATTAAATCTAAAAAAATGAGAGAGGCGGTATCAGGGACACAGCCGCTATGGCTGACGTGAAACGTGGTGAGGACCGCCAATGCGAAGGCCGAAGGCCGAGCTCCGCGTAGGGCCGAAGGCCCGAAGCGTCCAGGATTTAAGTGCTTTAACATAGAACAATAGTAAAAGTGTCTAAATGCGAAGGCCGAAGGCCGAGCTCCGCGTAGGGCCGAAGGCCCGAAGCGTCTAGGATTTAAGTGCTATAACACAGAACAATAGTACAAGTGTCTTAATGCGAAGGCCGAAGGCCGAGCTCCACGTAGGACCGAAGGCCCGAAGCGTCCAAGATATCAGTGCTTTAGCACAGAAAAATAGTAACAGTGTCTAAATGCGAAGGCCGAAGGCCGAGCTCCGCGTAGGGCCGAAGGCCCGAAGCGTCCAGAATGTTAGTGCTTTAACACAGAACAATAGTACAAGTGCCTAAATGCGAAGGCCGAAGGCCGAGTTCCGCGTAGGGCCGAAGGCCCGAAACGTCCAGGATTTAAGTGCTATAATACAGAACAATAGTAAAAGTGTCTAAATGCGAAGGCCGAAGGCCGAGCTCCGCGTAGGGCCGAAGGCCCGAAGCGTCCAAGATGTCAGTGCTTTAGCACAGAAAAATAGTAAAAGTGTCTAAATGCGAAGGCCGAAGGCCGAGCTCCGCGTAGGGCTGAAGGCCCGAAGCGTCCAGAATGTTAGTGCTTTAACACAGAACAATAGTACAAGTGTCTAAATGCGAAGGCCGAAGGCCGAGCTCCGCATAGGGCCGAAGGCCCGAAGCGTCCAGGATTTAAGAACTATAACACAAAACAATAGTACAAGTGTCTAAATGCGAAGGCCGAAGGCCGAGCTCCGCGTAGGGCCGAAGGCCCGAAGCGTCCAGGACATCAGTGTTTTAGCACAGAACAATAATATAAGTGTCTAAATGCGAAGGCCGAAGGCCGAGCTCCGCGTAGGGCCGTAGGCCCGAAGCGTCCAGGATTTAAGTGCTATAACACAGAACAATAGTACAAGTGTCTAAATGCGAAGGCCGAAGGCCGAGCTCCGCGTAGGGCCGAAGGCCCGAAGCGTCCAGGATTTAAGTACTATAACACAAAACAATAGTACAAGTGTCTAAATGCGAAGGCCGAAGGCCGAGCTCCGCGTAGGGCCGAAGGCCCGAAGCGTCCAGGACATCAGTGTTTTAGCACAGAACAATAATACAAGTGTCTAAATGCGAAGGCCGAAGGCTGAGCTCCGCGTAGGGCCGTAGGGCCGAAGCGTCCAGGACTTAAGTGCTATAACACAGTACAATAGTACAAGTGTCTAAATGCGAAGGCCGAAGGCCGAGCTCCGCGTAGGGCCGAAGGCCCGAAGCGTCCAAGATGTCAGTGCTTTAGCACAGAAAAATAGTAAAAGTGTCCAAATGCGAAGGCCGAAGGCCGAGCTTCGCGTAGGGCCGAAGGCCCGAAGCGTCCAGAATAGTGCTTTAACACAGAACAATAGTACAAGTGTCTAAATGCGAAGGCCGAAGGCCGAGCTCCGCGTAGGGCCGAAGGCCCGAAGCGTCCAGGATTTAAATACTATAACACATAACAATAGTACAAGTGTCTAAATGCGAAGGCCGAAGGCCGAGCTCCGCGTAGGGCCGAAGGCCCGAAGCGTCCAGGACATCAGTGTTTTAGCACAAAACAATAATACAAGTGTCTAAATGCGAAGGCCGAAGGCCGAGCTCCGCGTAGGGCCAAAGGCCCGAAGCGTCCAGGATGTTAGTGCTTTAACACAGAACAATAGTACAAGTGTCTACATACGAAGGCCGAAGGCCGAGCTCCGCGTAGGGCCGAAGGCCCGAAGCGTCCAGGATTTAAGTGCTTTAACATAGAACAATAGTACAAGTGTCTAAATGCAAAGGCCGAAGGCCGAGCTCCGCGTAGGGCCGAAGGCCCGAAGCGTCGAGGATTTAAGTGCTATAACACAGAACAATAGTAAAAGTGTCTAAATGCGAAGGCCGAAGGCCGAGCTCCGCGTAGGGCCGAAGGCCCGAAGCGTCCAGGACATCAGTGTTTTAGCACAGAACAATAATACAAGTGTCTAAATGCGAAGGCCGAAGGCCGAGCTCCGCGTAGGGCCGAAGGCCCGAAGCGTCCAGGATGTTAGTGCTTTAAGAAAAAAGGGATATATATATGAACCACAGTCGTTACCTTTTATAGTACCTATTGTCCACAGAAGTGACCTTTTCTAAATTATGTTTTACCCATTACATCAGAAAGTACCTAACTAAGATTACTGTATACTTACTAGCATTAGGAACTCGGGATTGTCAAGCAGCCCTCATACGTTATATGTGTTCTATCAAAGTAACTCGCGCCGCCGCGCCGCCATAGATGCTAATGCATTATTTGAGGAGATGAGCATGTATTACTATGGTGAATGTGGTATTAAAAGAACCGTTATTGCTTTATCTTACTATTTCAGGTATATTTTGTCAGTTTGGCGCCCTATTTTTCGCACACGGTGGCCTCAAACAAGAGCAGTGATAAAAATTCTGTAAAAACTGTCACATTTTAATTTTTTAACAGCTTATTATAATTCCACGTACTTTATTTTACTCATATTTCATTAAAATAAAGTAAGATCTATCAAATGACATGAATTTTACCGAAATCGGTTAATGGGCTGATGAGTCATTACTAAATGAACACTGAAAATAGGGGTCATTTTTGCTCCGAATACGTCGTGTCTAGCGCAGAATCAGCGCCATCTATGTCAGCGGCACGTGCTGTTCCGAGTAATGGCTACTTTCTTCTACACATCTGTATCAAAACTATGTTTATAGGTATTATAGTTTCGGAGATATAAGCCGCCGCGCCATAACACTTTTTCGTTACATCGGTTTTTGATCCGAGCCCCTCTACGGGTTTTTAAAGACGTTTACCTACGTTTCACGTCAAAAATTACACAACGCAATATCCAATGAAATTTACACTATGGGTACAGTATGAAGATACACCTTAAAGTTTTGAAAATCACGAAAATATTCACCATGACAAATTTTATAAAGCCTTCTTGAGCCCAATTCAGATTTAACATGTTACGGTTTTGATCTTATTTTACTGAGCTTGAAGATCTCTCTCCTGATTGGTGCAAGAAACGAAGTCAAAGTCGTGCGTGCCCAACTAACATTAGGCGCTAAATTTAAGGGTTAGAAGAGATTTATATAAGCGCCTATTTACTCTTTAGGTGTAGTTAGTGCTCTAAAAATAGGAGTTATAGCCGGCTATAACCCCGTTTTAACCCCGGATTGGGCACAAATTTTATCACCATAAGATTTATAACAGTGCTACAGTAGGGTTAGCGGATAAAAAAAGAGACATAAGAGCGGTATAGTGGAGCTACAATAGTGTTAATTAATTCTTTAGGAGCTATAAGGGTTGCATATAGGTGACTACAAACTGTTGTAGTAGAAGAGCGCTAAAGTAGTGCTGTAATAGCGTTGATTAACAACTTAGGATTTAAAAGGGTGCCAAATAAGCGACTACTAACTGTTTGAGTAGTAGTGTAGAGCTATATAGATGATACTTTCAGCTTTAGATGGTATATTAGCATTTGAAGTCAATATTTGTAACACTCAAGAAGGTAATTGCACATTTTTTCCTTAGCCCTGCCTGCTTTGGTTGCAGATGTTTCCATTTTGTATTATTATTTGTAAGCTTGCACTGTGACAGCTTGAAGTGAAATGTAATGGCGGATAAATAAAAGCAAATAATTATTTTAGTTCACTGATGCCGGTGTTATCTGCGGATTTATGATGGCGAAATTAATTACACTGTCAATAACTATATGTATTACTAACAAAATTTTAAAGGGCCTCTGATCCTTTGCATATTTATCTGAATATAATATTTTTTTAATTGTGGTCCACCGTATTTAATTTTCGCAAAATTACACAATATACGTGAAGTCCGGTTTTAAATACAACAACACTAACATTATGTCTATATTGAGTAAAAGTATCGATTTTTATTAAGTATTTACGTTCTAATTAACAGTTTTTGTTTTGCTTATTGATTCATCGGTCATATTAACATGGCGCTATAGGCTTAGGTTGTAAGTAAGACTCTAATAACACTATAAGATGTACTAAGGTATTGAATAACGCCCGTCTGCGACTACATGATCTATAAAAGTCACTCATAACTTCTCTTTTCGACTCTAAGTGAGACAAGAGAGTTAAGAAGCGATTGCGAGTAACGGAGCTATAAAAGAGTTTTTATCGCCTGTTTAGAACCTTAAGTGAAAATTGCAGCTGCTTATTACTCATATAGATGTTAAGGTGGTAGAATTCACTTTGAGCTATAACACTAGCTGCTTAAGATCCATTATAGCGGCGAAAACGGCTACTGTGGATCTTAAAGCTATACATGGACCTCTTAAAGACCTTGATGTCACCAGAGCCTGTAAGCTTAAAGTATATAGCTATTCTACAGCCGTTATATGTCTTTAGGTGATAAAATAAGTGCTAAGTGTCGCCTAATTGTTTGTTGGGTGATGGCTCCTCTACACGATGGACCAACGCCGGCCATTTCAAGGGACGCATTTATGCGTTAGAGGGAGCAAGTGACATTGCTATCTCATTATTCCGCATGGCTGCGTCCCTTGGAGTGGCCGGCGCTGGGCCATCGTGTAGAGGGCCTTGAGATGCGAGCCAATCACAAAGACTGTCGTCAAGGTCGTATATCTCGGAACCGGTTTTTTTTTTAAATCCCAAAATAGCCCAATATTTTTAATGATTTCATGCTCATTACGTAGGACTGAATCATGTATTTAGGTCAACAACTTCTTATTATTAGATTGCCCCATTCAAAATGAAATAAACCAAAGGACGAAAAAGAACGTAATATAATAATACCGGTATTTTATGTACGAAGACAAAAACCGGTTCAGAGCCTGGGTTATATAAAAACCAGTTCAATCCCATAGGTATTTAACAAATTGTTAAATCCAAGAATTTAGGAAGGCCGTACGCATTTATGGAGACATTTTTAGGGTTCCGTACCTCGAAAGGAAGAAACGGAACCCTTATAGGATCACTCGTGCGTTTGTCTGTCTGTCCGTCCTGTCACAGACTATTTTCTCGGAAACTACTGGACCAATTAAGTAGAAATTTGGTACACATATGTAAATTAGTGACCCAAAGATGGAAATATTTTTTTTATAATTTTAAAATACATAGGTTCGAAGTTGTTTATACGACAACGGTTTCACTCACTTGAATTTTTAGTCGCTATTGGCGACATGTTTCGGGCCCGTTCAAATTCAAGTGAGTGAAACCGTTGTCGTATAAACAATTTAAAATATGTCTCACGAAAGTTTAATATCGATTAGGTTCGAAGTTATTTAAGAAAATAGCCAAAAAATACCATTTATCTCCGAAACTACTGCGTCTAAACTTTTGAAAAAAATACTCAAAATAGTTCTTTACCTATAGATGACAGGAAAACCTATTAGAAATGTGCAGTCAAGCGTGAGTCGGACTTATGTACGGAACCCTAGAAACGCGAGTCCTACTCGCACTTGGCCGGTTTTTTTGCTAAGAAACATATAATAACGAATCAAGCATGATATTACATTTTCCTCTTAGAAAAGATGTTCCATCAAAGTATTACAGTATTTTCTCGTTATTACATAAAACTTCGTCACGAGTAGGGGATAAAATATAAATTGTATTTCGGGAATATTGTTGTTTTGTTGTTGTTTGACTCATTTATATTGAATAATAGTAGTTTTAGTAATAAAACTTCCTTGAGACAGAGACATATTAAATACCGGGTGTAACACGAGCAAATAATTAAAACATAGATTGTACTACTCAAACGGTGACACTTTTGTTCAACAACTTTTAAAAATTATGACACCCTATTTTTCATACAAAATAAATATTATCTTCAATGGACGCCATCGCCACGCCATGTTATTGTGGTTGACGTTGCTTGTCATTCCTTAAACATAACAAAATTCGCGATACATTGCGTATTAGAATAAGTTTTCAAGTGTATTAAAAAAAATTAAACCACAAGTTATTTTTAAAAGTCGCTGAACAAATGTTGTTGGTCAGTATGAGAAGTACAGCCTACAGTTTAATTTTTTGCTCATGTTACAGGCCACACCCGGTATATCAAAACCCTCACATACTTTGACTTATTTATACATAAAGAGGGCGTCGAGGAGGGTAAATTTTCAGATTCTGTCAAATTACCCCATTTCACACACAAACGCAGCTCACACACACTACCTCAATTTACTGGGACAGGTCAGTGACCCCTAATGTTATTTTAAAGGTGCTGTTTCGAGTTTAGTGTTAACTACGGACCTTCTTTGAGGAATTTAAACTGTCAAAGCTTTGCTTTGTGAGAAGACAGAGAAAAATCACTTTTTATATATAGCTTTCCTTGTTTGTTCATGTCATGTCATAGGTATGTGACGTATTAGGTAATTAATTATTTTCGTTGTTGACTTTTATTTGTATTAAGATAGGTACAAACGGCGATGCTCTTAACTGTCCATCGGTGGTCCTTATGCCTTTTGTAATAAGGTTTACGAACTGTCAGTTAACAGTGTGGTCATGGGCGATGGTATGCGGTTTGTAAACATAGTCCGAATTTACCTACTCGAAAAAAGTGGACTATATCTAAAATGATCCCCTCATTAGTTATAGGGCTTGTAATATTTTTTTACAACTAAAGACGCTTATTATATTTCACTTATAACTTAATTGATAATAAGGCTTTAAAAACCTCTAATAAAATTCAGGTACTACATATGTACTACATTTATACTTTTGTAAGTCAGTAAGTGATGCTTATCGGGAAATCAAAGAACTCATAATTACCTATATAAAAATAATTAAATTTACTATTTCGTCTCACGTTCAATAAGTCCCGGGGCCGGGCCTTGTCACCCGCACAGACAGAGGGCCTTTTTAGCCCAAGTACAAGTTCAAGAATAACAGAGAATATAGTAAGTATAATTTAGTTTATTTATCTCAATTATACAATTTTCACACAGGTAAAATGTACATACATTTCAGCTTGTAGGTACTTATCATATAACGATCGTTTTTGTTATAAAAAAATATTTATTTATTACACTGTGCTAAACATGAGAACAATATGTTATAATCTAGTTCCTTTTTATCCTATTCAGTTCACATACATTGTTCGTGGGTAATAAGGCCTACAAAATTTCCCTTTAGGCCTTATTATCCTTCATCTGGAATTAATTACGCCTTAAATTTAAAATGGTATACAGGGTGGAAAGATAAGTCGGGCCCTGGAGGGAGCCTTAAATCCTTAAGCTGGCTCATTTTACTTAAAGGAGACATTCCTTTATTTTTAAAAAGAAACAAAACTGCATTAAAAGTATTTTTCTTTTTTTATTCAATTTGGCTTGTCAAACGAAATCTTAAGTACTAAATATTAGATTTTATGGATATTTTGTACGACAGACGAGTGTAAGACCTAAGGTAAAGGCGGCTATTAACGCGGGTATCAAAATCGACGTCTAACACCGCGGTGTTTACAAATACGCATTTTGCAAGCAAACAGATCTATTCCCTAAGAAATAAAGCATACACAAAACAAGCTCATTCACTGGTCTATCGTGCCCATTAGTGTGCATTTGTGTGAGGGTAACAAAAAACTCGCGGTTCGTAAATCACTCGGTTTTATAGCTTGAGCATCGATTTTTTTATATAAATTTTACTAAACGCTGACACTCGTTCATCTCATTTTAGGTACAACTTTGCATAAGTGTATTTATTATATTGTAAAAGATTTCAGATTTTCAAGGGTGATTCGTTGTAAACACACTCTTTGGGATAATAATGACATTTATTATAATTTTTTTTATCAAGAGATGTGAACGCTAGCGACTAAACGGTGATTGCCTTTTCCGCTGATTTTGCTCGACACAAACGATTTATAAACGGCAACTAAGCCACTAGTATTGGGTTACCTATAATCATTTTTCCGTGAATGTACTCGTAAACCTCTATCCGTTAGTATGCGATTCATTAATGGACGCACCACCGGGACACGGTTCTTTAACACGTAATGTTAATAATCAGTGAACATCTTTAATTACGCTCAAATGCTTAAGTTTCAGTACAGGTAAAAGTACATATGAGCTGTACTTTTAATTGTTAGTACAATCGGCATCAAATAGATAGTGACGGCCAAAGTGACCAAATATAGCTATAGGATCTAAATGTGGACGAATAAGGTCAGGTGAAGCATATAAGGCCCACCTTTATTTTAACTGAAATAGTTCTATTAATAATCAGGATATTATTACCAAATCAATTCAATATAGATTTCTCATTTGTTCATGTTTCTTCATATACCAAAATAGTTATATAATAATTCCAGCGCTTTTGAAAAATACACGTTTTATAAAAAAAACCGGGCAAGTGCGAGTCGGACTCGCGCACGAAGGGTTCCGTACCATAATGCAAAAAAAAACAAAAAAAAAGCAAAAAAAAAAACGGTCACCCATCCAAGTACTGACCATTCCCGACGTTGCATAACTATGGTCTAAAATCACGTTTGTTGTATGGGAGCCCCATTTAAATCTTTATTTTATTCTGTTTTTAGTATTTGTTGTTATAGCGGCAACAGAAATATATCATCTGTGAAAATTTCAACTGTGATAGCTAGTATCACGGTTCGTGAGATATAGCCTGGTGACAGACAGACGGACGGACGGACGGACGGACAGCGAAGTCTTAGTAATAGGGTCCCGTTTTACCCTTTGGGTACGGAACCCTAAAAACCATACCATGTTGGTTCGGAATTGGGCCTTGTTACTTGCACTGACAGTTGAACACTGACTTGAACAGAAGTTCAAGAATAACAGAAAATATTACCGGGCCTTATTAGCTTTTATCATGAATTAATTTCATCTTCAATTTAATATGGTCTATAGTAAAATACGGCCTACATGAGTCATGGAAAAACAAATTGTATTTTATTTAGAAAGTACTTATATGTTGTTCATAATCTTCAGTAAGCTGACTTCTAAGAGTCTATCTATTATAATTAATGTAGATTGACAGTTTACTTAGCAAATTGTACTTTTATACCTTTAGGTTTTATGTCGGAAGTATTTCAGCAAATTTGTACTGAAACAAGCATTTGAGCGTAATTAATGATGTTTACTGATTGTTAATCTTAAATATACCTATTATGTAGGGCACTTAAATTATTTTAGCGGACCGAGCGGATATGTATGTTTGTAGACCACTTATTTATTTAAATAATTAAATTGTAATTCATTCAAAAAAAGGTTATTAAATGAGGGATATAGATACCTCACCTACCTTATTACAAAGCATTACAAAAATGTCCAAAGGCCAAAGCCACGCTGATAAGACATAAGACCTCATAAATACCTATAAATAAACGTTCACTGAAAAAACTTTAAGGCATTTCTGATAAGTAATTATTTTTCGTTACTGAGTTATCGTTTTGCAGCGAATATCAATGAAATAAAAGCACGTTGTTATTTGATAGATACATTTATATAAACATCGTCACATGAAACCAATATAGGTACTCGTAAACCATACCACTGCGATGGAAATATCGTTCTTTCAACTGATAATATAGCCACAAAAACTCGCTGAGACTGCAGGTCGAGTCTTGGTTTCAATTTCTTGATGATATATCATTGAATTAACTTTCAAAGCACGTGATAGCTCTCAGAATAGCAACAAAACTGGTTGAAACTTAAAATTTTATTGCTGATATTATGTGAACAACATTGCTTCGTCTTCATAAATAAAATTTTAATAATTTATATTGTTTACGTTAAAATGTGAAGAAATTTGTTGATAAATTGTCTATCTAGTATATTGACATTATGTCATATATGTTTTTAAAATGACGTAATATGAATGCCAGCACAATGAAAATTTATTCCAATGAGATAAAACAAATCTTCAAACTTTTTTAATTTTTAGTGAATTAGGAAGAAACTAATTACACTGATTTGGTTGTGTTCGTATATATTTTAAATAATTTGTTATATTTTTAAAGTATTATGACTTATGAATAAAAACAAATCAAAATTTTAAGGTGGTTCGCTTTTCATACAATATTCAATCAAAGCTCATTAAGTAACTACACACTATTAGTACACAAATATTTCCGCATTTATCTTCTTTCGAATATTCGCTTGCGCGAAATTAACAGGAAAACAATGTTTCATACAGAAATCATGCAAAAATCATAGTTAACTTTTCATAAATTTTACGTATGTGTGTGTCACAAATGTCGTGTACAGATACATTTGCGACGTTGCCATACCATTTCCGACGTTGCCGGGCTGACCACGGCTCGAATTTGGAGTGCCGTCATGTTTAGTGCAATTTTGTTGACGGGCGTTTTCACGAAATCGTGCACCAGAATGAAAATTACGACTTAAAAAAAAAAACATGTTTTTATGCTGAATGTTCTAATCTATATTGAAGTTTATTTTCTAAAGTTACTAAAACTGTGATGAGTCCCACATAAATACGCTTAGTTTTTTAATTATTGATAAACTAACCTGACAGTGTAGTCTAGACTGGTCAGTTTTGTAACAATCTAATTTTTGTTGACACGCTTTAACTACAAAAGTAAATAGCAATATTTTGCATTTCTTTTGCTGCAAATGACTTATATTTTCATATAAACAGGTCGTTTTATAAAACAAACAGTTACTATTGCCTGAAAATAAATTTTATTGTCAGTTTTGTAACGATTGATACCATTATGTTATTTATTTTGTTTAAATTTCGATCAAAATTTTGAAAAAATCGTTTATAGTTGCATTTGTTTTAATGTATATTTTTAGGTAGTTCTCTATAAAACAAAACCTTGGTTTAAAAGCTTATAGAAAACGAAATAGAGACCAAACAAAGCAACTGAGCAAGTGGGACAGTTACAAAACTGACAAGCTCAAAATTCTTAGGCTGGGGTTACATGATGCGGTAAGGTAATGAGAAAACTTTAAATAAGTATAATAATTCGTTTTATTATAACAATCCACCAAAGTAAAACAATTTTAACACAGATATCAGTGAATGAACATGGATCAAAATGATATATAAATAATAAAATCATTTATCCATATATATATATTTTTTTGGATAATTTTATACGTTTTCATTTTGAGTTTTAGTCGTGTGTCGATAAATGGCAGTAAACTTACTGTGACTACAAAATTTACAATGACTGGACCCCTCTATACTATCTACTTATTCTTTTTGATACTACTAAACAATTATTAATAATCGTCAATATTTTGATAAAATCTCGTATCATGACCAAAAGATCAAACTTTATATAAAAATTAAAGTTAAAAAGCCCTAATAGTATGTATTCAACTCATGCGTTGTTACTACATTTTCTATCTGTGTTCTTTTTTTCAAATTACTGACGATATCGAGATTTCGAATGGAATGCCCATGTAATACCACCCTATAGACTTCAGTTTTGTAACATTGTCGGTCAGCCTATACGTAATGGAGCGATTTGTTACAAACCTGACGTCACGTTTTTCTACTTTACTACAATCATAATTTAACACTGAACTCATCTTACATAATATATTTATGTTTTTATAAAAAAAACAGTTTCCAGCTTATCAATTTCCATCTATAATATATGTACTGGCGGTTTAAAATTGTTTTTCTACTCGTGTACTTTTATCTGTCATTTACATAGTCACGAACGAACATATAAGGGCATACATTATTAATACTCCTTAAAAGTCTATAGTCTATTGCCCAAAAAAGCACTTGTGTCGTTTTAGAGACATTACGATACGGTAAGCTAGTGCAGGGTAGCAGGTGCCACATACCGGTACATTGCTACCAACGTGACAAACGATTGAATGCATACGGTTTTTATTAAAAAAGAAACAAATTTGTACTGAGTTCATTGCTACCAACATAATAAAAAATACTTTTATACCCTACAGCAGCACGACCCTGGTGCGGTGCGGTAGTGTGTAACGGCTTTAAAAAAAACATAACCATAGACATTATTCGTTTGTTTCTCGTTTCCCGCCTTTCCCGGTAATTTCTTGTTCTTTGAGTACTTTGCGTTACTATTTGTTTTGCGTTCATAAAAAGTGTTGAAAATGGACAAAGAGGACAACATTGTTTCTACACCTGAAGAAATATCCGCTGCAGCACAAGCAGCGACCGAAAATTTGTTGCCTAAATACTAAATCGCAGCACCTATACGACAAATCTTACGAGAAGTTTATGGCGTGGAGATTGGAGCACAAAACTTCGTCAGTCTCTGAAAACGTCTTTGGTGTATTTTCAAAGACTAATTGGAAGCACCGGATCAGATTTATCTTTTAAGCAAGGTTGGTATATGTTACAAAAATTTTTGATTTAGGGTACACAGTACAACGAGCTATATTTATGTACATTTTATATTTTTGCATTGAAACTGAATATTATTTAATTCTCCTTTTTCTTGTTACAGGTTGCAGTAATATTTAGTATTTTGGGTGCTTGTCGCAGACAACAGTTACATACATATAGTAATACCTACTATCCAAAATTTACATTGACATTTTCATAAATAAAATTTTGTTTATAATTTTTTGTATTTTATTTAATATTGCCTACTCATAGAAAAAGCATTGTATGCAACGTTGTATAAGTAGTCAAAAATGCTCATGGCGTATTTATTAACAATGTTCGCCTTCGGCTCACATTGTTACCCACGCCACTCACATTTTTTGACCCCTCTTATAAAACTGTTGCATAAAATACTATTGCCGTTTAATCACGTGTTATTAATGTTGCCATTCCCAAAATTTAATATGGATTAGTAGAAATTTAAATGTAGTTTTGACCGTTACAAACATGACGTGTCAGGTGGCATCACTTTCAAGCAATGTTATTTAAATTTAGTTTTTAATTCAAAAGCAGCAAGGTTCAATTCATAACTTTGTTCATGTCCCCCGTAAGACTCTTTAGATTCTAGGTAACATTTAAACTCGACAGCTTTAGTAGAAAAAAATTGCACGATGTGACTTGCAAAACCTTAAAGTTAGGGTGGGACACGTTAAAAACCGGTATCTTAACTGTTCAAAAAATATATTATAATTACATTATGCTTATCTTAACTAAAACTATTGACGGAACCATTAATTAAATATGTGTTCTATGGGTATAAATTATTAAACTCAGGAAAAAATAATACATAACGGAGTAAAAAAATTTTGAACACGCGGGACATCATAAAAACGGGGGGTGTTCCTAAAAGTGAAAACGCCCTGACACTGATATTTGACAGGTAGTTAATTGACCTAAGCGAGAAGTTCGTCAGCTTAGCTAAGAACTATCATGGCGTGTGACGCTACGTCTTACGTAGGCGAACAACGCGCGAACGCGGCGCGGCGCGGCGCGGCGAAATCAATCCTTTGATGCCCATAGAAGTGTCCTACGTAAGCGATCTCGTTGCGAACGCGGTGCGGCGCGATTTGCACGCGAATGTCAGGCGGCGCGGCGCGGCGCGGCGCGGCGGCGGCCGCTTTCGCCGCGCCGCGCCGCGCCGCGTTCGCGCGTTGTTCGCCTACGTAAGACGTAGCGTTAAGCAAACAGTCGCTTTTTTGCTTGCAAACGGAAGATTCCCGGTTCGATCCCCAGTCATTGTATGCTGGAACATAACTTTTTGTATTTTTGTTACACCTAAATTTCGTATTGTTTTTTTATTTTTATTTAATTTTTCTTATTATCATAAATCGATTATTAAGTATGGGCTACACGTATTCTTTTATTTTTACAAAGATAATTAGAAATTATACTCTTCCTAATCTCTTTGATTTTTACAATCAGGACATCCTCACTGCAATAAAAACCGGGCAAGTGCGAGTCGGACTCGCGCACGAAGGGTTCCGTGCCATAATGCAAAAAAAACAAAAACAAAAAAAAGCAAAAAAAACACGGTCACCCATCCAAGTACTGACCACTCCCGACGTTGCTTAACTTTGGTCAAAAATCACGTTTGTTGTATGGGAGCCCCATTCAAATCTTTATTTTATTCTGTATTTAGTATTTGTTGTTATAGCGGCAACAGAAATACATCATCTGTGAAAATTTCAACTGTCTAGCTATTACGGTTCGTGAGATACAGCCTGGTGACAGACGGACGGACGGACGGACGGACGGACGGACGTACGGACAGCGAAGTCTTAGTAATAGGGTCCCGTTTTACCCTTTGGGTACGGAACCCTAAAAAGAAGTGTATAAAATTTCCTGTGGTTAAAAATAATGGATTTTGTCTATGAATGAAAAACACAATTATTACTATAGTTTGTTTTTTTTAGCATTAGAAATAAGGTAAACAATCTTGACGTGTCGTTTAATTGAAAAACACATTTTAAAAATAAGTTACGGCAAATATGTAACAATTATAAATCTAATACGATCATTTATATTCTTCTGCTTTCATAAGTAATCGATTTGATTTTTAAAAAACCTGATAGAGTCTGGCTAGCCAAAAATTGTTGACAGATATTTCGTTGTTGTATCACCAATTGTCTATGATTTAAAAAAAAAGCTAAAAGTCAGTTGTCAATTGATGTCATTCATTCAAATTGTTTGCGGTTTATAAGGGGTTTATTTTAAATAAAATTAATAATTTCTATACTGAGTGTGGTTCGGCAACTATTATTTAAGCTCGTAAATAATTACGACAGTGTGCGAAGTCGACGTGTAGCGTTGTATAACGAAAAACTGCAATGTTTACAACTCCTAACCAAACGTAAACAAATTTGGAGGTTGGTGCTCTATAAATATTTTGATACTTTAAGTACTAGTGCTAACATTTGCCTATTACTTTGATTAAGTAAGTGAATTTATTAATGCCTGAATCTCATAAATAGGACAAGTGTATAAAGAAACGGATAAACTAAAAGTTCTGAAAAATATCTATAAAATCTTAATATTTGAACGTAAACATATGTGTTTGTCGTTGACTGTACTTTAAATAGTGGTAGAAATTATGTGAGCTGACTTTGAGTGCACGTAAACGTTTATTCAACTTATTTCCTTAGGTACCTCACGCACACACAATAATATCACATAATATCAAAAATATTGTCTAGTATCAAAACTATAATTCCTACTACACAAAGTGTGACCAGTCCAAGATTTTTTGAATTTCCCGCCAAATCTTTAGGTAAAATTTCAGTAGCCAGACTCTAACACTGAGTATGTGGGGGAAGCGCTGCTGGTCTAGCGGAAAGCAATTCGGAGGTCGCGGGTTCTAACCCCGGCTCGTACCAATGATTTTTCGAACTTTTGTACGAAATAGCATTTGATACCTACCTATTTATACACCGATACCTATTTTTCGGTGAAAGAAAACAATGTGAGGAAACCGGACTAATCCAAATAAGTTTACTCTCTGGGTTGGAAGGTCAGGGCAGTCGCTTTCGTAAAAACTAGTGCGCATGCCAATTCTGGGATTAGTTGCCAAGCGGAGATTGAATATCTGGGAGACCGACCAAAGCTTACAAAACATAAAAACTCAACAATGCGCGTTTTCTCATAGACCTAGCTAAGAGATCAAACCCCTTATAGCAAATTTCATCGAAATCGTTAGAGCCGTTTCTGATACCATCCAAATATATAAATAAATAATTATATATCTAATAATTGCTCGTTTAAAGGTAAGATAACACAAAGGAGAAACAAAAAGAAATTACCTACTCGCACCAGTCTTGAACCCCAATCCTCTTGCACGTATTTCCACGAACATACCGTTACGCTATTGCAACATACTTACGTTGTGTGAAATTGTCTACTACAAGGATCACGGAAACACTGTTTGCATGTGTGAGTAATAGTAGGAAAAAGCGTGACAGCAAAACTCCGTCAAATTAAAAAGGTGGTTTTTGCACAATGAAGTATTCAATGTTTATTTTAATAGTTCAATATTTACTTAAAGAGTGCGCGAAACATACTTTTAAGTATACAAATACCAAGACCATTTCACAAAAAAATAAAATCTGAAATTTTGCAAAAGTGGTGCCATCTAGCGAGAGTTAAGTTTTGAGTAACCTAGGCGAACCACCTTAATGACTCTGGATCTCCGTGTGACATTATTCATTTACCCTATTTATTTTGAACACAGTTTTTCACTGGTATCATCATTCGTATACGGACATGAATTTCTGTCAATATATATGACAAATTGAAATGTCAATTTGGAAAAAGCATGTACGCGTCCGCTTCCAACGGCCCACAGCGGGCATCTGAGGAGAAGCAGAATTTGACAGATATGGCGGATGTATGGAAATTTTACGAAAGTTTACGTTTACGATTGAATTTCTCTGTAGCCTTTAAGAGGAAAAATAGGGAAAGCCTGATTCGTTGTAGTCTAGTTATCTGGCTTTCGAAATCACTCGATTTTGTAGCATGAGCATCGATTTTTTTATACAAATTTTACTAAACGCTGACACTCGTTCATCACGTTTTAGGTACAACTTTGCATGAGTGTTTTTATTATATTGTAAAAGATTTCAAATTTTCAAGGGTGATTCGTTGTAAACACACTCTTTGGGATAATAATGATATTTATTATAATTTTTTTTATCAAGCGATGTGGACGCTAGCGACTAAACGGTGACTGCCTTTTTCGCTGATTTTGCACGACGCAGTCTTAATGATCCCTCCAGTATATTCAAGTCGAAGATTATGTCGGGAGCACGCGTTGGTGGACTGTTTTAAAAAAAGGTTCGTAACCGACCTCTTTAAAAATACATAAGTTCCGAAAAATTAATGGTTTCGACGAGGTACAAGCCAGGATCTGAACTCGCGACCTCCAGATTGAAAGTCGGACATCATATTATTATCCACTCGGCCACCATCGCTTTATCAAAACAAAAAAATAGTACCGTAGAGTTTCGTATCTTCGCCTGGGTTTTGACACTTTTCCCAACAAGTCTCTCATGAAAGCATTTTAATCCGTTTAGGCGCAAAAATGATTTTTAGTATTCCTAACTATCAGTATACACCACTAAAACTTTGAATTTAATTGGTTAAGTTGGTAATAAATGGCCGCAAAGGCCATAGGCGATGTTTGGGTATTTTTCCCAATCTTCGCCTATGGCATGCCTTACCGCTAATACTTACTTTTCTGTGACTTACACATGTTAAGTCGTATCTCCTTGGAATGTACTAATATACCATGAACCTTAACTACACCAGACTAGGCATATATTTAAAAAACGGGGTAGTAGGCGAAGTTTGGTAACAGTTTGAGGTTGTATTCATACATTTTCTATAATGAAGCTAGGGCTGCCAAAAATTAACCAACATGCCAAATAAAGGGGAGTAATGGTTTATAAGTTAAATAAAGAATTGGTTTTAACAAAATTGTTTAATTGTTGCAAAGTTGTTGTTATTATCGTAATTGACATCAAATCAACCTTATTTACACAAAGTGAGACCAAAAAAATACCTATTTGGTACCTACTCAATATCGGTAAGAGTAGAAATAAACATTTGCATATTGCGTAAACTAAAATAATCAAACATAAGGAAATATTTAAATTTGGGAACAAGTAATGTCATCCACCAATTAATGTGGTACAAAAAAATTGTCAACCCTAGGGGTAGGCGAAATTTGGCAACAAGATGGACGCAAAGTACCCTCACCAATGTTTTATCCAATTGTGACTTCTAAACGTAAGCTAGCCATTAAATAATAGTTTCATATGAAAAAGAAATAGTTATAGGATATAATCATGTAAAAAGTTTAACATTACTGGGTCCGTATAACCATTTAAAACTGAAGTTAAAACACTGGTTTAAAAAAACGTGTGGTCGGCGTCGCGAAAAAATCTCACTAAAGGCCAACTGTGTGAAGTTAGCCGCAGAATGTTCGAAGAATCTTGACACCCGTAAAAAATACTTTGTATTTAGCAGTTTTATGTAAGGCTTACATTAGAAACATTTTGTAAATGGCAACTTATGTCAAACTAGGCGAAAATAGGTAGCGCAGGCAAAGATACGAAACTCTACGTACAGGATGTGTCTGACCATGGGGCTTTAAATCCAGGGCTCGATTCTACTCGCTAAACTGAGCTACTTTTGTTATGGCACCAACCCCGAAATACCGAAAAAAAATTTCACCGTTTCATACATTTTGGCAGCTCAGATGTCGACGGCGACGTTTTCTATGGAAAAGCCAAAAATTTTTCCCCGATTTTAGGGTTGTTCCCATAGTAAAAGTAGCTCAGTTTAGCGAGTAAAATCAAGCCCTGGATTTAAAGCCCCATGGTCAGACACAGATTGTATATTTTTTTAGCCTGTGTGTGTCCCATTGCTGGGCAAAGACCTCCCCTCTCCCTTTCCAATCAAAAATTGAATAAGGAACCAAAACCAAATTTTTGATTTCGAGTGCCCCTCACCTCAAGGTAGCCTCTATTCGACCCTTATAATCACGGTTAATAAATAGGAATATTTGTAAATGAGTTATTCTTAATTATTTCGGACTTATCGCGGCGCGCTTATTATTTTCCATTTAAAGTTAATTAGGTATGCAACCGGGGTTTCCTAATAGACGTTCGTACAATAAATTTATAGCGGGGTCTTATTGTTACAGGTAGGATTTCAATGGATCGTTCTTTATTCGGAAACGCAGCTGCCCCCAGAGCAATGAGTGGTCATTTTGTAAGGAATTTTCCAGCCAACATAGCCCGTTTTTAACCGACTTCCAAATCCCAAAGGAGGAAGTTATCAATTCGGTTGTATGTTTTTTTTATTTATTTTATTTTTTTTATTTATTTATTATTATTTGTATCTCCGTTTTAAAACTCTCGGGTCTTTCGAGCCCGGTCATTTATAAGGCGTGCGTGGGGATATGGATCCAACACGTAGAGGCCGTTTGGAGAGATTTGATGTCATGTAGAACGCCTGCTGGAACCCATTCACGGGTACATCAATAAATACCCGTGAACCGGTTTCAGCAGGCATTGGAAGCTATTGTAAAGAATATGGTCAGAATACTGGTCTATGGTTTAAGTTTGGGTGGAAAAAAGACTGGGCTATTGCAAAGAAGTCCGGACACCTGCCATAACATTGCTTACACAAGTTATCGAGACAGGTGGTGACTCGCCACTCGTTAGATGGGCACCTGATGCGCCATCGTAAAGACGGCCAGGTGCAACACCGGCGTGAGCGGCTCAGGGGTGTCGAGAGGTGGTGCTGCGCTTTCTCCGAAGTTACTCGCGGCGTTATGCCCTTTAACACTTCCACCCCTGGAGCATATAGCTCTAGCGACTCCTCTCTGGACGGCCAATGAAGGCGAGCCAGAGCTGAGAGTCCTACGGGTCCCCTTGGGGTCCACCCCGACCGACGAAGACACGCCGGAGACGGAGACCATGACCGACTCTCGGGAGCACTCGGGACCGTGGGGTCGTTACTCCCCAACAGCTCGCCACAAGCTGCCCTGCGGGCTTTATTATTATTATTATTATTTTTTTTATGTTTGTTACTCCATATCTCCGTTATTACTGGACCGATTTTGAAAATTATTTTTTTGATTGTATGTATATGCATACAGATTGGTCCCGTTTTTGTCAAAATCCAGTTCTGATGATGGGATCCATGAGGAATCGACGGAACTCCTCAAATCTTAAAGGCATACATATGGTGATTTTTGTGTTTTTATCAACAAATCAAGCATATACATTCAAAAACGTGACATTTGATGAAGTGGAACTGCTGATGATGATCAGAACGGAACTCTTCAACGACGCATAGTTCACCTTTGGCGATTTGTCCTCTTCGTTATGTTTGTTAAGCAAGTTAAGTTTTTAAGCCACAATTTTATCAAGCTTGAGTTCTGATGATGGGATCCATGAGAAATCGAGGGAACTCCTCAAATTTTAAAGGCATGCGTAGAGATTTTTGTATTTTCATCAGAAAATCAAGCATTTTCATTAAAAACTGTCGCATTTGATGAAGTGGAACTGCTGATGATGATCAGAACGGAACCCTTCAACGACGCATAGTTCACGTTTGGCGATTTGTCCTCTTCGTTATGTTTGTTAAGCAAGTTTAGTTTTTAAGCCACATTTCTGTCAAGCTCGAGTTCTGATGATGGGATCCATAAGGAATCGAGGGAACTCCTCAAATCTTAAAGGCATACGTATAGAATTTTTTGTATTTTCATCATAAAATCGAGCATTTACATTTAAAACTGTCGCATTTGATGAAGTGGAACTGCTGATGATGATCAGAACAGAACTCTTCAACGACGCATAGTACATGTTTGGTGATTTCGAATTTCGATTTTGACTTGGACTGGGACCCGGACTCATACCCGGATCCGGTTCGGACCCGGAATCGGACTCGGACTCGGACCCGGACTCGGACCCGGACTCGGACCCGGACTCGGACCTGGACCCGGACTCGGACCCGGACTCGGACCCGGACCCGGACTTGGACCGGGACTCGGACCCGGACTCTGACTCAGAGACCCGGACCTTGACCCGGAAAACCACTATGATACCTAAACTAAATAAACCACTATGATTATGATTACCTACCATAAAATGTGGGTATGATGATGCCAAACCCCTCCCGCTCAAACTCCCGTACACCGTACCGCATGCGCCGTTAAGTGGGTTAGGTTAGGTTTGAACTGCGATCCTCACAGAACCGAACAAAAGTGGGTTAGGTTTGGTTAGAACTGCGAGTCTTACAGAAACGAAATGTTACTAGAAAAGTGGGTTTGATTAGGTTCGAACTGCGATCCTCACAGAACCGAACTGCTATCAGAGAAGTGGGTTAGGTTAGGCTAGATAACTACGACCCTTACGGAAACGAAATGCTACTAGAAAGTAGGTACTGGTTTTACCTCCTTTTCTACATAGTGCACCATCTACCATAATCTTTCACCGGGCCCCATAGAAGTCGGTTTTTTTTTCTTAAAAATTATCTTATAGGTTTTCATCATTATGAACCACTCCCTGTCATTATGAACTGATGATTAAGTCTGTACATATATCTCCAAAATAGTTTCATTGATTTGCTTGCGGTTTTTATAAAGAATATCTAAGAGACCGCGCTTTGCTCGAAAACATATAAAATTTCAAAAATGTGAGGTTTTCTAGAAATCAGACCTCGCTAGATCGATCTTACGGGCAACCTCTTAATAACAAATAATAATAGCAAATTTCATTGAAATCGCTAATGCAGTTTCCGAGATCCCCGAAATATATAAATAAATATAATTATGTACATACAATAATTGCTCGTTTAAAGGTATTAATAATATTACGACACGTGATACACTTAATTTTTTTTGTAATATCTTACTATTACAAAAACTGCATTATCTCTAAAGCTGGTGTGCAACACACAACCTTTTTATATAAATTTACGTTTTAATGTCTATGTTTTTTTGATACTATTTTTGTCTATTTATTACTGACATTACATTTTGTTTTACCATCGAAACCAGTGCCTTATTATTTTTATAGTCATCTATAAAAGCTGGGCTGTATCCAGTAAAAACCGAAACAATCAAAATGTACCCCTTTACTCGTAGGCCGACTTGCACCATCCTACTAACCCGGTGTTAAGCGGTTTAACTGTCAACCCAGTGTCAAATTGTACTGGTAACCATGGTAACTCCAGGTTTAACCGGTTAACTCCGGGTTAGTGGAATGGTGCAAGTGGGCCTTATTATTAACCGAGATTTAATATTAAACATCCCGTACTTTCTCACAGACAGGCCAGTTTTCGCATTTATAATATTTGAAGTAATTTATTTTCTATAGGTTTACACTGCGGTTTTCGTTAAATCTGAAAATCTGTTCCCAATAGTTTCAGACAAATGTTCCCAGAGGCAAATATTTGTCTGAAATTTATTTCACAAAAAAAGGAAATAGATTGTTTCGGTGACCGGAAATAAATGACGGGCTGACATGCTAACCGCGAGGCCAATTCGAACAATTCGAAATCACATTATGATATCAAAATGATGTGATTTTGACATCATTCGCCCGTGCGTCTCGCGCATGTACCGCCATCAGATACATCGGAGCTGTCAAGGTGCTCACAAATATCTGCACACCTCTATTGTCAAGACGTTAGAGTGCGTGTTCAGATATTTTTGAGCGCCTCAGGAGCTAAAATACATCTAACGGCAACTGTACCATCTGCCATAAAAGTTCATGGCGATTTAATCAATGAAAGGGAGTATTACTGCAATGTTCCGCCAGAGTGCAGCACTAGTCTAATTTGGTTTAGTAAACCCATAGTAAACCATAGACAGGCGTGGCTCACTCCGCGATTTCGTCGCTTTACTACAGGTAGCTAAAAGTACATCCGTTCGACCCCAATTTTGGGGTTTGCCATAAGCCGCGCGTGGCGCTGTCGCCACCTAGCGGCCATATCTGTGCTGATCGTGACAGACGCGTTTTGTTAGAGAGTGAGTCTTCTGTACCTAGTACTATTATTTATTCTATGCCATAGAGTAACTTATATACATACAATGCCTTAAACAGAGGCAGACCCGGAACTTTCGACTGTCGTGTTTGACGGTAGGCCATGTAATTGACCTAGTGACGCCCTCTACGCAGAGTTTTGCATAATATTCCCAATTCATTATTCATTGTATTCATAATTTACTCAGCTCACTATATTTACGAATAAGTAAGTGCGATAATCACGCCCGAAAGTGACAAGCAACAGAATGACATCAATTTGATATCGGAATTTAAATTCGTAATAGGCTCCTGTATTCTTTGACCGCTCTATATATGATCGTTACATCGTTAGTGAAAAATGGAGGTTTTTGCCGTGCGGGGATTTGTTGAAATGTATTTTGTCGGGTTGAGTTTTTATTTCAGTTTGAGGTTTTTCTGCGCTTGCGTTATTCAGTTTAAATTGTTGTAGTGTTTTAGAATATCGCCAGTGCCCTAAAATGTGTCTACTCAATAAAAATATAATAAAGAAAACATCCTCCTCCTCATAAATAACCTAGTCAAGCCAACCTAACAACTACAAAATTAATAATATTTTTTTAGCAGTATTTAATTTTTTGAAATTAGTTTTATAAAGAAGGTGACGAATATTTAATGATTAAACATTGTTATTTTACAGGTTCTACATGACCTAAAATGTGCGTTACTGTGTCCCCCCCCCCCCCCCCACAGCCCCTTTATTCATAAACGTCTCCTAAATTTGACAAGCCGATAATAATCGTTTGTCCGAATTCCGACGTATTGGTATGATGGAAAGGGACAAACGATTATTGCCTACAACAAGCTTTTATGTGAGTTTGGACAATAAATTAGAACGTAAAATATGATTTTTATGTTTCCGAATTTAAATATTTTCACAAAAAAGGGAATCAATTATGAGAAATAGATGACCGCGTTGTCATGGGCGACTGGTGTCCTTTAAGGTGACATTCGGATTCATACTGCACCGGCGTTATTGCTGAGGCTTCTGCTACAATCAACAATTATTTAGAGAAGAATTATAAGGCTTATGCGAGTTTCATTACATTGCGGTTTTTGATCGGTCAGTTGAATTGGACGTAACCGCAAGTCCGCAATGTAACTAAAATCGCATGCGAGTTCGCGCGCTGTCTTTAAAGATACAGCCCTTTTATTTTGGCAATGGGTTACAAGACTTACAAGCATGAAAAATATTTTATGTTATGTTTGTTTAATAAATACGTTGGACCGGTTGAATAACACAAAATGAATGCAGAATAGTGAAATCTAAAATATTATGTAACATTTTTCTAAGGATATTCGAGTTCATAAACGTAAAACAAACATATTTTAATTTTGAGTTTGAGGTTTCCTGCAGCCATGCAGTCGGCAGCAAAACTGCACGATGACGCTGCTGTGGTAACGCTGCTGCATTCGCCATCCGAATGTCAAGTTTAAGGTTCAATGCGTGACATATAGAGTGACATCGCTGGGGTACAGCATCCCGGATGCAGTCACGATCCGAACGTAACCTTTAGTCCCTGACCGCTATATATCATCGTTAGTGCCAACTGGACGTTTATTTTCCCTTTCACAGGGTTTGTTGAAATATGTTTTATAAGTTTGGCTATTTGTTGCAATATTGTTTAACTAGTTATTGTTGCTCCAAACTGAATGGCACCGTCAATCTTATTTTAAAATAAAATGGTGATTTTAATACCTACAATATTTTAATTCCTTTGATAGAATGAGTCACCGATTGAAAATTCTAATTGCGGCTGTAAGGTCGGTTTATATGTACAGACATTGAGAGTAAATCATAAATTTCAAGAGGAGAGATGTAGAAATAGTCATTATAAAACCTTGTAGTCGGTCATAATACTAACAATATAATAATGATTATAAGTTAAATACCCATAATGCCTAATACCCGTAGCTATAAAGTGTTTGCCGCCAACGTCGGGTCCAAATATAAATTAATCGAAACTAAATCAATTAATCACTCAAGTTCCACTCCATATTACAAATGCTACAAACTTGAAAACAAGATCGCTTTTGACTTTCAATTCAGTAGGCACACTGAAAACTGGCCGAAGGCAGACTTCAATTGATTGCCGATCGAAATTGGAAATTCCATTCAAAGCAATATCGTTGAACGGTCTGTCTATTAGGTGCCTCGTGAAAAAACCCGGACGAGTGCAGTGCATGTGCAAAGGTTTATTACTAATTGCACATTTATTTTTGACGTGATAGCGTCTTATAAATCGCTGAACACCGGTAGCATGCACGAAAAAGTGTCAGGTTGTGGACAAATCTCCATGGTAACGTTGAGGACAGATCTCCATGGTAACGTTACAACCGCGTGTTTTCTTATGACGTTATCACACAAAATTATTCGTAAACCGACTTTACAGACGACTGTATTTTTTTTGCTGCTGGACGGAGAAGAAAACAAACGAAGAAGTTTTACGCATGGTAGGAGAGAAGAGGAGTTTGTTGAGAACCATAGAAAACAGAAGAGGAAAGATGCTTGGTCACCTGCTACGACACGACGAATTTATCAAAAATATCATTGAAGGGAAAGTTGAGGCAACAAGACGGAGGGGGAGACCAAGGAGAACGTACATAGATAAAGTAAAGGAAAGGCTCAACGTCGTGTCGTATCAGGCTGTCAAGGAGAAGGCAGAGGACCGACATACATGGCAATCGCTCCACCGACAAGAGTCTAACTCTTAAATGAATGATGATGATCTATTTTTTTACGAAAACGGGATTAACCTGTCGAACGTCCACCATACAACAAATTGATGCAAAGCAACGGCGCTTACGACGGTTTGGTCGCGTGGTATATTGCGATTGCGACAATTTCATTGTTTGGTCGTCTCTATATTAATAATAACTCAATGCCTAGGCAGGACATATTTGAAATCGTTTTTAGGGTTCCGTACCCAAAGGGTAAAACGGGACCCTATTACTAAGACTTCGCTGTCCGTCCGTTCGTCCGTCTGTCACCAGGCTGTATCTCACGAACCGTGATAGCTAGACAGTTGAAATTTTCACAGATGATGTATTTCTGTTGCCGCTATAACAACAAATACTAAAAACAGAATAAAATAAAGATTTAAATGGGGCTCCCATACAACAAACGTGATTTTTGACCAAAGATAAGCAACGTCGGGAAGGGTCAGTACTTGGATGGGTGACCGTTTTTTTTTGCTTTTTTTTGTTTTCTTCTTTTTACATTATGGTACGGAACCCTTCGTGCGCGAGTCCGACTCGCACTTGCCCGGTTTTTAGCAATCATTATCAACATCCCACGCAGAAGATGTCGCGGGCAGAAGTTATTTTAGCTTTGCTATTTTAGCGTAGGCGCTTTTGCCTTTCCGAATTAAAAGTAGGTAATTTAGTAATGAAGTTATTGTTAGGCCGGGTACTGGGAGCCAGAATTCCAATTCAAAATCTCAAGTTTCTAAGTCGCACGTCACTGAATAGGTAATAGGGTGGATCGAAATTTCTATTTTTGGATCTCGAATACGGCGGTACTGCAAGAGGACAATAAATAAAACTTTGTAAGGAAGGTTTTCCAAACTTTTAGCTAAAGTATTGCCGCAAGCGCAATAAAAAATGTTTTACAGTAGGTACATATGGTCCTATTTTCCCGCACTAGTGCGTAAAATAGCACTTTTCGTGCGATGTCAAAAGTTTAAAGGGCCATATGTACTGTGAAACGTTGTACGATACAAGTGCGAATAGGTAATTCGCAACTCGTGTCGATTTAAAACACTCCCTTCGGTCGTGTTTTAATTTATCGCCACTCGTTTCGAATTTCCTCTTTTTCGCACTTGTATCGTAAATAACTATTATTTACCAATAAATATACTTACAGTTGAATAACTAAAGTATTTAATGTTTATTTACGTATAACTGAAGTATTTAATTAAATCATAATAGGCTTGCACTGAAATTAAACTTCGTTAATTTGCTAGTTCTTATAAAATCAGATTTCAAAGAGATAACATCTGGATTTCATAATTCTGAGTCTGTCGTAAGATAACATAACTTTCCAAATATTCTGGCAATGTCGAAAAAATTTATTTCGCTGAAAAATATTAATTTTAATATTGGTTGCTACACTTGCTACAGCATTTGCACTTGTTCAATTATCATTATTGTTTACTTTCATAACAAAGCACCATTTTACGTTGGCCGCCATTTTGAAAATCTAAAAATATGTTTTTATACAGAAGCGATCCACCTTACTGAATAACATCTACTATTTACTTATAGCATTATACCTACAGTGTGTAATTTGGTACATCGTTTGCCAAATTAAAACGGCAGATAGGTTGAGTCATTTGCTATCTGCTCAAGTCTAGAAAAAAAATTGGCCATGTTTCTTTCTACTACTGCTCAAGTAAAAATTTAAAATTTACGAAAAACTGCCATAGAACTGAAAAAAAATGTGCGCAAAATTAAAAATTTCTAGGCCTGGGAAGATAGCAAATGGCTCAACCTATTTGCCGTTTTAATTTAGCAAACGATGTACCAAACACCCTGTATTTGTATTACCTATTTCTCTCAACCGCAAAAAGATTTGCAGAGAAATGTCTACGAGTACGTCCGGTAGACGACGGTGAAAGCAGGCGAGAGAGCCGGTTCTAGTTCGATTCTCCGTAGAGGCAGTTATAAGGAAAATATACAGTTTACCGCAAATAATATAGCTCAATAACCTCCGGAGACCCAGACGCAGTTGTTTTGTTGAAATTGGAACCTTTGTCAATAATCGAAAGTTCAGCATTAGGGTGGTTCAAAAACATTTTTTTTTATTTTCCGACAGGGCACCCCCTTATTTTGTTACACTATTTATGCGGATAAAATACACCAAGTTTCGTAATTTTATCTCAACTACAAAACTACAAAAAAAACAAAAAAACAAGTATTCATTATTCAGAATTTTATTTAAGTAAGTATCTGTATTCACATTAGTTGCACATGTGATTTATAAGTTTTTAAGTAGGAAAACATTTTTAGGTATTTCTAATTTTTATAATTTTTCAAAAGTAAGATTTTTAGAATTTCACCTAAAGAAAATATAAATAAAAATGGTTTTTCACCAAATAACTTTTGAATCACACTTTCAAATAATGTGAAAACTACTACTTACATAAAACTCAAAAAAATAAAAACTTGATTTTTTTGAATTTCATACAACTTTGAAAAATTTCAAAGTGTTTGAGCACCCCCTTGTAGTTGAGATGAGATTACAAAACTTGGCATATTTAGTCAACAGAACAAGTGTAACAAAATGACAGGGTGCCGCTTCTTCTAGCTAGAGTTTGAATTTTTTCCATACAAACGTGAACCACCCTATTCAGCCCGCGTAGCCAACATGCCAATCGCTGACGCTTCGTAGCGATCGAAAAGCAATTGTCACTGTCGCACCAATGTGGAAGAGTGATAGAGAGACACAATGCGTTTCGTTGTCGAAGCGATAGCGATTGACACCTTGGCTAGGCCGGCAGCATAGATTGTGGAATATTCAGGTAAGTAAAGAAATTTGTACTGGGGTCTCACGAGGCTATTATAGAAAGTTTGTATTTTCTGTATAGTCCTAAGACCGCTGCGTACAAATTTACAAACAAAATCAATACTCTCTGGGTCTCAGGAGGCCGGCAAAATTCTACATTATGCAGCCGTTATATTAATTATAAAACCACAGCCGCCTTCGGTTATGAAATGACGTTTTCATCAAGTTACCTCCAGCCCACCTCATTACTTGAGCCAAGACAACTTTTCTCTTACACAACCTCCTAACTTAACTACCATAACTATAACATTACAAAATCAACTCTGTTACTCTTTAAATAAGGTTCAAATATCCTATACAATGAATAAGAAATGTGAGGTTTTATTAGTAAGTAGTGGAAATGAAATACCATAAAAACTACGAAATTAGAATTCGCACTTCAAATTGAATTTCTGCACTTGGTTGATGTCCGCAATTTTATGAGACCTTATTGAATAGAGTCTGTGCGGAAAGAGAAGAGTCGTGGGATTTGAGGGCGCGCCAGTGCTATTTTATGGTTTTTGCTATGCTGACAACACTGGTCACGTGATTATAGTACGACACTAAAGGTCATGATACTTGAATCCCTTTTGTTCCGGTTTTTTACCACGGCTTACTAAACGGAGCCTGGTGGTGGTGTCGGCTCGTCAACTCAATCCTCTGATTTAGCGCAGGCACTAGTTTTCTTTTTAAAACACTTGTTTTTATATCTCAGATACTAAAAAGTGACTGCGATTGACAAAACTGCTAAAACTAGTTAAGAATCTACCCAATACAACTGTAATTTTAGTACCAAACAAGATACGAGTCTCATTTATGTACTGCCTAATCTGTGCAGTCCAACAGTTATTAAAACCGGGTAGATCGGGTAGAAATTGGGCAATAGAACTGTAATTTTATCTGGGATATATTTCACCCATTGTAAACTTGACTTGTAATGTGTATGTGTACATTATTAATAATAAATATGAATATGAATAAAAATAGTGCATAAGTAGGTAGGCCTTATTGGGATATGTCCGGTTCTCTCATCTCACGATATTTTACTTCGCCGAAAAGTCACTGCTAAATATGAAATATAATTTCGTAACTAAAAGAACCTACAAATAAAGAAATATTTTATTAAAAAAAGTTTTATTCAGTACCTAGGAAACGAACTTACAAATAAAGAAATATTTTATTAGAAAAAGTTTTATTCTTTGTAATCTGATCTTTGTAATGAAGTCTGAATTAAAATATTCAATGTCACTTATGTTTGAGCTAGCTTCAATACAACCAGGGACACTCATAGAACTATCTTCATCTGAACTGGATGTGCTTGAATCCGGCACGTAGATTACGAATTCTTGCATATCACCTACTTAGCGGTCTTTTATTCGAGATACCGTAGGTACTTTTACATAATCCTGAAAAAGAAATTACATATAAATATGCATAAAATGGCAAGTATCAAGCCTATTTGTCAGTTATTTTAAAGATCATGAATGACCTGCATATTTATGAAAATTAATATATTTTGAATGAATATACTTACCGATTATGTACCGGAGACAAGTTACTTAGGGGGCTTATTAAATAGGTAATTATTTAATATTAAATACAACATCAATACCCGCGAATAGCGGAAACACGTACCGCGATTTTTTGTAAGTCGATAGTCGGCTTTTAGCCGTTTTCTTCCCGCTGACAAAACCGAACAATGTTAAATATAATTTTCCTTGTGGTTTTATGTACGGTTTTATCGTGTTTTGAAAATATTTTATACATAAAACTTGCGGTTTTTGTTAATAAAAATATACATTGACAGAAGTTTGTTTACTTTTTACAAGACAGGTGTCAAAGGTTTGATTGCCATATAAAATTTAAAATGTTAGTTCCCGTTTCTGCCACGACTCTTCTCTTTCCGCACAGACTCTAAGGTTTACAGTTTTTAAGGCTTCAGTCTTGACTTAACTAAATCTCAAGGTTATATTAACTTATTTATACCGGGTGTGGCCTGTAATATGAGCAAAAAATTAAACTGTAGGCTGTACTCCTCATACTGACCAACATTTGTTCAGCGACTTTTAAAAATAACTTGTGGTTTGATTTTTAATACACTTTAAAGTTTATTCTAAGACGCAATGTATTGCGAATTCTGTTATGTTTAAGACGTGACAAGCAACGTCAATCACAATGATATGGCGTGGCGATGGAGTCCATTGAAGATAATATTTATTTTGTATGAAAAATAGGGAGTCTAAATACTTCATTATTTTTAAAAGTTGTTGAACAAAAGTGTCACCGTTTGAGGAGTACAGTCTATGTTTTAATTATTTGCTCGTGTTACAGGCCACACTCGGTATACCTACCTTTGTTGACTTCTGTTACACTAAATAGTACAAGGGGTTAATTAAAGGCAAATCTAATTATTTTAATAATATATTAATTATAATTAGAAGTATTGATTCTAATGCCACCCAACACCTGGTTTATTTCTCATTAATAAATAAATAAATTAATTAATTAATATTAGGGGACATCTTACACCGATCAACCTAGCCCCAAACTAAGCAAAGCTTGTTATATGGGTGCTAGACGACGATATACATACTTATATATATAAACACTTACTTATATACATAGAAAACACCCATGACTCGGGAACAAATATTTGTGTTCATCACACAAATAAATGCCCATACCGGGATTCGAACCCAGGACCATCAGCTTCACAGGCAGGGTCACTACCCACTAGGCTAGACGGTCGTCAAATCCACCTTTGCACCAGGGGTTGCGCTTAGATGCATCTTTCAGTAGTTTAGTTTTATTTATTTGTATATTTAGTTAATTGTATTTTTGTTATCAAATATCAAATCGATTACATATTAATAAAAAACCGTTTCAAGAATTCAACAGCAAATGTTAAAACATACCCAGGAGCAGATATTACATCAGACCATACCCTATTAGTAGCAAAATACAAACTAAAGCTTAAATCTATCAAGAAAACCAGACATTTACGGCAGGTAGATATAGAAAAACTTAAAGATAAGGACACACTGCTCACTACAAAACACCTCCTAAACAACGAAATCCATAAAATCAACTCACTTAACGACAGCAAAACCGACATCGAATCACTTTGGAACGAAATAAAAGAAACCATAGTGAAGACAGGCTTAGAAACCTTGGGGCACAAGAAAAGGATCCAAAAAACACCATGGATAACAAAAGAAGTCCTTGATCTTATGGATGAACGAAGACTCTATAAACATACAGATACTGGGAAGTATAAAGAAATAGACAACCATATCAAATCCAAAATACACCACCTTAGAGATAACTGGTTAGAAAGTAAATGCAACGAAATTGAGGAGTTAGAGAGGAAACATGATAGCTTCAATTTACACAAACAAGTAAAAGAATTTACGAAAACAAATAGGAAAAAAACAGTAGCGAAATTATTTAACGATCAGAACCAACTTGTAACTGATATAGAAAAAATAAACAAGACTTGGGAAACATATGTAGAGAAACTCTTTCAAGATAACAGAACAGAATCAATTCCAGAAGACGAAAATACTTACCACGGTCCATTAATACTTAGCCACGAAATAGAAAGAGCTATCAGTAATATGAAATCAGGCAAAGCGCCGGGTCCTGATGGTATATACGTCGAAATTATTAAATTACTTTCAGAAGAGAATATTAAAGTATTGACAAAACTATTTAATTTAATATACAAATCAGGCAAAATGCCAGCTGACTGGCTACACTCTACCTTCATAACACTTCCAAAGAAAGCCAATGCAAAAACCTGTAACGAATACAGACTGATAAGTCTAATGAGCCACGCCCTAAAAATATTTTTAAAAGTAATATTAAGCAGAATACACTACAAAATAGACAGAGAAATTAGTGACACACAATTTGGTTTTAGGAATGGTCTTGGTACCAGAGAAGCACTGACTTCAATTCAGGTTTTAACTCAAAAATGTTTAGAAATGGATCAAAACGTCTACATCTGCTTCATCGACTTCGAAAAGGCGTTCGATAACGTAAAACACGACACACTAATGCAAATAATAGATCAAACCGAAATAGATAGTAAGGATAAGAGAATTATAAAACATCTTTATTGGAATCAAACAGCAAACGTAAAATTAGATTATAGTACCACAAACAACATTAATATACTTAAAGGAGTTCGCCAAGGCTGTGTCTTATCCCCATCGCTCTTCAACTTGTACTCAGAACACGCATTCAAAGAAGCGTTCGATGAAGCAGAGGAAGGTATAAAGATCAATGGAAGGATCATTAACAATCTAAGATTTGCTGATGATACAGCCATTTTAGCAAATAACATAGAAGATCTACAAATACTAATCAACAAGTTAAATACCTCATTAAAGAAGCTAGGACTGAAAATGAATGTAAAGAAGACAAAGTACATGATAGTTTCTAAATTCCCTGATAGAGTAGACACAACACACCTAACAATTGATAATCAAGTAATAGATAAAGTTAAACAATATAGATATCTAGGAGCGTGGTTCAATGAAAGTTGGGACCCAGATCAGGAGATTAAAATAAGAATAGAAATCGCAAGGACGACATTTATGTCAATGAAATCACTGTTTACCAATAGAAGCATAAACATCAAACTGAGGTGGAGACTCGTCAAATGCTACATAATATCCATCCTGCTATATGGTATGGAGGCATGGACGCTGAATAAATACACAACAGACAGACTTGCTGCCTTCGAGATGTGGCTCTACCGCAGAATGTTAAAAATCTCATGGACCAATCACATTACGAATGAAGAAGTACTACGTAGAATGAGGAAGAAACCAGAAATACTTAATATCATCAAGAAAAGAAAAACAGCCTATCTGGGTCACATCTATAGAAATGAAAATACGACTTATTGCAGACAATCATCGAGGGAAAGTATGAGGGAAAGAGAGGGAGAGGTAGACCTAGAAATAAATGGATAGATAACATTAAAGACTGGACGCATACAAAAGACGCAGCCACCCTCAAGAGATTGGCAAAGACCAGAGAGCTGAATGCCATGCTGACCGCCGACGCCCATTAGACTGGGCATGGCACCAGAAGAAGAAGAAGAAGTATTTTTGCTAATAAAATTACAATAGGTAATTAATGGTAGGTCGGTAGATCTGCATGTATAGAGCAACGTGACAAATAAATAACACGGGTAACTTTTGACGTGATAACGTCTTATAAATCGATGAACACCGGTATCATGCACGAAAAAGTGTCACATAGTGGACGGATCCCCACATGGTAACGTTGTGGACAAATCTCCATGGTAACGTTACGGCTAAAGTATGCAATTTTTCATCAATGTTTTCTTATGACGTTATCAGGCAAAATTATCGTCCGTAAACCGACTTTACAGACGACCATATTTTATTTCTAGAAAAATACGGTCTTACGTTAGTACAGCAAATAATATATAGGTATATGTAATTTCATGCTTCAAATTTTCATTTGCATATGAATGTAAGTTCTCCATAAATGATTTCATTACAGCCTTGAATTAATATAACACTTGTACAAACATTGAGGCTTCAAAACAGTCTCGTTTCAAAATAATTTTATATTAATTAAACAACGTTTTCTAAAGAATACCTATATTTATAACTACAGTCAGTGGCGGATTTGCCCTAAGACCTAGTAGGTAGGCCCGGGCCTAAGGCGAACAGATATTTAAGGCGACAAATTGTGACAAAAAATTCGCTGATGATAACAAATAAGTTTTTGGCAAAAATTTCATTTTTGGTACAAGTTTTTATCGCTGACTGTACTTTTCTTACGACAGACAACTAATACTCATAAAGACAACCTGTCTCCATCATCAGATCAGTTATCATCAGAACTACATACAGCTGCCAATTTTCATGACGCTACGATCCTTGGAAGATGGTTAAATTAGTTACCTTAGATTCCATTACATAGTTACATGCAGCTCGAGAGTTCCTATGGCCACCTCCTGTCTCCATCATCAGATCAGTTCGACAGTACCATATTATTGCATTGTCATCAGAACTACATACAGCTGCAAATTTTCATGACGCTACGATCCTTGGAAGATGGTTAAATTAGTTACCTTAGATTCCATTACATAGTTAGTTACATAGAGGTCGAACTAATAAAAGCTTGTTAAAAATAACTCAAAATGTACACGCGTATTCGGGAAACGAGATAATCACAAGATCCAGAAACGATATAGAGATCAACTAGATTTACAGGGTCTCTATTGGTTCCCATAAATTTTTTGTTCCGATTTTTTCAGTCCATACCGTTTTCCATCATAATTTTTATTAGTTATATTGTCAATAGTCATAAAATTTAACAATACAAATTGCAGTTCCGATTTTTGCAGCTCATTATTATTGTTAGTCATAAAATTTGTTACTCATAATATTCAAAGTCCAGAAGGTATACCATTACATAATGTTGAAAGGCAATAAACTTGCTTAAACTAATCGTTGTAAGTTCTTTTATCGCAGGTTATAATGATAAGTAGGGGTCTATATTGCATTCCATAAATTTTAAGTTCCGATTGTTTTAGACCATATCGTTTTCCATCATAATTTTTATTAGTCATGTTGCCAATAATTATAAAATTGAACAGTACAAATTGCAGTTCCGATTTTTACAGGTCATAATTATTGTTAGTCATAAAATTTGTCACTCATAATATTGAAAGTCCACGTAGCATACTTTACATAATGTTGAAGGCAAGAAGCGCTGCTAAGAGCGTGCGACTTTCAATCCGGAGGTCGCGGGTTCAAACTCCGGCTCGTACCAATGTGCTTTTCGGAACTTATGTACGAAAAATATTATATTTACCGACGCTTTTCAGTGAAGGAAACCGGACTAATCCCAATAAGGTCTAGTTTACCCTCTGGATTGGAAGGTCAGATGGCAGTCATTTTCGTAAAAACTAGTGCCTACGCCAATCCTCGTGATTAGTTGCAAAGCGGACCCCATGAACCTTGACAGAACCACAATGCCAGGATTACGCGAGGAAGATGGAGTGTTAAACTTGCTTATAACAATTGTTATAAGGTCTTTTTTCGCAGGTTATAATCATAGGTAGTCACGTGATTAGTTCTTATAACATTCAATGGTGTTGTTGTCATGGTGTTGCCAGCCTTCATAATGTAACAAGGTTACAACCAATAAAAACACTCGTAATTTTTATATGAATTCATGTTAGGTATTCTTATATTAAAATCTTGTTCAATCAAATTAATTACTTACATTTCATAAAATGTTAACAACAAAAATAGATGTCAGTGAACGCGTTCTTCCAGACCGATTTATAATTAAAGTGGGTACTTGAGCAAAAATAAAGAAGGTAGGGAGTGATGGGTTTAAACGCATCTATGCCACTAACTCATGATATTGTTAACACTGTTTTGTTTGTTTAGTTATTGTAAACATGTCGGATGAAGGCGAAAGTGATAAAGTGTACTGCGAGTTGTTCAAAACTAAAAAAGGAGGCCTGAAATTACACCTCGATGGGTTTAGTTATGAAAAAAACAACCAATCCGGCGAAAAATATTATTGGATATGTGAGCTACGGAAAAACAATGATTTCAAGTGCCAATCACGTTGTATAACACAATTAGATCCAAAAAATGGTGGGCATTTATTTCTGAAAAAATCGAAATATGAGCACAATCATGAACCCGATGCTTTAAAGTTGGAAATAGCAAAATCAGTGAATAGTTTGAAGGATAATGCAAAAAAAAACTTAACCGTGAAACCATCACAACTATTAAATGAAAGTGTTGCATCGACGTCTTCAGAAATATTACCACATTTACCGACTATGGTAAATTTAAGACAAAGCATTTATCGTTTAAGGAAAAAAGAATTTACAGAACATTCGAAATCGTACCAAAAATATTCCAACAACTATACAGTATTCACGGCTGCGTTATGGATTCGAAAACATTTCCCTTAATTTTTGCTTTATGTACAAACAAAGACAAGCAAAGCTATGAAATGCTTTTTTCAACTATTGTGGAATGTTGTGAATCTTACAATTTGAATTTTTCACCAAGATATGTTGTCTTAGATTTTGAAAAAGCCTCCCAAAACAGCATTAAAAGATTATTCGATAATGTTACAATTAAGGGATGTCTCTTTCATCTAGGACAAATAATTTACCGGCGCGTGCAAAAGTCTGGCTATCAAACGCTATACGGCAATAATATTAAATTTGCATCTGACGTTAAATGTCTTCTTGCTTTAGCGTTTTTAACTCCAGAGGAAATTCCAATTTATTTTGAGGAATTGAAAGAAAATATTTGTTCGGAAGCAAAAGTGATAGCAGAGTGGTTTTCAGACAACTATATTTGGGGAACTGCCACATCGCCAGCTAAATATGAACCACATTTTTGGAGTGTACACGAGTCGAATGAAACCAATATCCCACGCACGCAAAATAGTGCTGAGTCATGGCATAGAAGAATACAGGTATTAGTCGATCGTTATCATGAACAGTTTTACAAATTATCAAGACATTTGTTAAATGAAATCAAATACACAACGTCCGAAATACAAAAACTTATGTATGGGGCACCACCACCGGCTAAGAAAAGAAAATATGTTAACCAAGAAACCCGGATAAAAAAAATTTTGGAAAACAAATCTCAATATCTTAGTAAAACGCATTATTTACAGGCTATTGCTGCCAACTTAAAATTGGCTTAAAATTATTTGTGTACAAAAGGCTTAAGTACATGAGCTATATGAATAGTTCCTTTCAAACTGGGAGGGTACGCTGACATGTGTCATCTCCATACAATTTATTGCCTAAAAATGCCAATTGTTGCAAAATTGTATTGAATTGACATGTATCAGCGTACAGTCACCTGCAATAATATGTTACACTTTGAAGGCCGCGAAAATATGAGACACGCTGTTATGGCTATAAGATCGTGTCGGATATTTTTGCGGCCTTTGTTTGGCCTTTTTTGTTGTGTAATAATATATTATTGCAGGTGACTTTCCAGGTTAAAATACTATAGTAACTTTTTTCTATATGCGTTGTTAGAATACCTACCTATTTAATAAGGTGGCCAGTTATTAATAAGTGGCCATAACTGACGATTTATCCTTCCTAATGTAACATCCTAATGCAATGGCCTATTGTTAAAATGTAAATTATTACTACCTCATAGGTATACGAATTATATTTTTTGTTGCTTATTAAATAATATCGGTAATGTTTTTTCTATGCATTGCTCAAATGTAAATCATTATTTGTGTACAGTCGCCATCAGATATATCAGATGTTCAGATATTTAATAGCACCTCGGCAGTTCTGATATAATATATCTATGGCGACTGTACAAAAGGCTTACATGAGCTTTATGATTTATCTAACTTTTGTTATTCATTAAATAATATGGATATAATAATGTTTTTTTTTTCTATAAGTACATTGGTCAATCATAATTGTAAAGTATATTTGCAATATTATTTCTTGGATTCCTTTGACTTTATCCATTTCGATAATAACATAATTATGTATTCAATAATACATGTTTATTTTTTGTTACTAAAATAAATGATTTAAAGATTTATTGTTTTCTTCATCATAAACAACCAGTAGCCGTACCACGAGTTGGCATTTGACATATGCGTTTGGGTCGGCCTGACTCGATCGCATTTCCTGACTATCGCACCAATACATCAGTGCGAACGAGATAGACTGCGCTTGAGTACTTATACGCAGTGGCTAACGTAAACGTCAAGTGTAAAGTCATGGTACAGCAATCAAACAAGCAAGTTAGGTACTCAAGAAGCACGTATAATTTTGTACAGTCACGGAAGTTGAAGGTTTGTCACTTTTGAACAAATGAACATGTCACAGAATCGTAAAGTATGTCTATTAAGTATGTCAATTTGTAACAAATGTTTGGTAAATAAAGGATTTGGATTTGTAAAGTGACAAAACTTTTAATTCCGTCACTGTTCTTATGCCTACTTGTTTTTATGCACACGTTATTGTTTGCTTGCGTGCATGCGTGCCTACTTACCTGGGGTTTATGTTTTGTTTGACTTACTGATTTCCCCGCCATTTTTTACTTTTCATATAGCTTATTAAGCCATTTCGTACCGCCTATAAATCGACGGAGCCCCGCTTCGCGGGGCTCCTATTTCTGCTCTGAGGGACACAAGGTAACTAACGAACCTACCTGAGGAAACCGATTTCTTTTGTTTGGCTTACTGATTTCGCGTAATTTCTTATTTTTCATGTAGCTTATTAAGCCATTTCGTCCCGCAAACGAGTCGACGGAGCCCCGCTTTGCGGGGCTCCTATTTCCTCTCTGAGGGACACAAGGTAACTAACGAACCTACCTGAGGAAACCGATTTCTTTTGTTTGGCTTACTGATTTCGCGCAATTTCTTATTTTTCATGTGGCTTATTAAGCCATTTCGTCCCGCCAACGAGTCGACGGAGCCCCGCGCGGGGCTCCTATTTCCGCTCTGAGGGACACAAGGTAACTAACGAACCTACCTGAGGAAACAGATTTCTTTTGTTTGGCTTACTGATTTCGCGCAATTTCTTATTTTTCATGTAGCTTATTAAGCCATTTCGTCCCGCCAACGAGTCAACGGAGCCCCGCTTCGCGGGGCTCCTATTTCCGCTCTGAGGGATACAAAGTAACTAACGAACCTACCTGAGGAAACAGATTTCTTTTGTTTGGCTTACTGATTTCGCGCAATTTCCTATCTTTCATGTAGCTTATTAAGCCATTTCGTCCCGCCAACGAGTCGACGGAGCCCCGCTTCGCGGGTCTCCTATTTCCTCTCTGAGGGACACAAGGTAACTAACGAACCTACCTGAGGAAACCGATTTCTTTTGTTTGGCTTACTGATTTCGCGCAATTTCTTATTTTTCATGTGGCTTATTAAGCCATTTCGTCCCGCCAACGAGTCGACGGAGCCCCGCTTCGCGCGGCTCCTATTTCCGCTCTGAGGGACACAAGGTAACTAACGAACCTACCTGAGGAAACAGATTTCTTTTGTTTGGCTTACTGATTTCGCGCAATTTCTTATCTTTCATGTAGCTTATTAAGCCATTTCGTCCCGCCAACGAGTCGACGGAGCCCCGCTTCGCGGGTCTCCTATTTCCGCTCTGAGGGACACAAGGTAACCTACCTGAGGAAACCGATTTCTTTTGTTTGGCTTACTGATTTCGCGCAATTTCTTATTTTTCATGTGGCTTATTAAGCCATTTCGTCCCGCCAACGAGTCAACGGAGCCCCGCTTCGCGGGGCTCCTATTTCCGCTCTGAAGGACACAAGGTAACTAACGAACCTACCTGAGGAAACAGATTTCTTTTGTTTGGCTTACTGATTTCGCGCAATTTCTTATTTTTCATGTAGCTTATTAAGCCATTACGTCCCGCCAACGAGTCGACGGAGCCCCGCTTTGCGGGGCTCCTATTTCCGCTCTAAGGGACACAAGTTAACTAACGAACCTACCTGAGGAAACAGATTTCTTTTGTTTGGCTTACTAGTTTCGCGCAATTTCTTATTTTTCATGTAGCTTATTAAGCCATTTCGTCCCGCACACGAGTCGACGGAACCCCGCTTTACGGGGCTCCTATTTCCGCTCTAAGGGACACAAGGTAACTAACGAACCTACCTGAGGAAACCGATTTCTTTTGTTTGGCTTACTGATTTCGCGCAATTTCTTATTTTTCATGTAGCTTATTAAGCCATTACATCCCGCCAACGAGTCAACGGAGCCCCGCTTTGCGGGGCTCCTATTTCCGCTCTGAGGGACACAAGTTAACTAACGAACCTACCTGAGGAAACAAATTTCTTTTGTTTGGCTTACTAGTTTCGCGCAATTTCTTATTTTTCATGTAGCTTATTAAGCCATTTCGTCCCGCACACGAGTCGACGGAACCCCGCTTTACGGGGCTCCTATTTCCGCTCTAAGGGACACAAGGTAACTAACGAACCTACCTGAGGAAACCGATTTCTTTTGTTTGGCTTACTGATTTCGCGCAATTTCTTATTTTTCATGTAGCTTATTAAGCCATTTCGTCCCGCCAACGAGTCGACGGAGCCCCGCTTCGCGGGGCTCCTATTTCCGCTCTGAGGGACACAAGGTAACTAACGAACCTACCTGAGGAAACCGATTTCTTTTGTTTGGCTTACTGATTTCGCGCAATTTCTTATTTTTCATGTAGCTTATTAAGCCATTTCGTCCCGCCAACGAGTCGACGGAGCCCCGCTTCGCGGGGCTCCTATTTCCGCTCTGAGGGACACAAGGTAACTAACGAACCTACCTGAGGAAACCGATTTCTTTTGTTTGGCTTACTGATTTCGCGCAATTTCTTATTTTTCATGTAGCTTATTAAGCCATTTCGTCCCGCCAACGAGTCGACGGAGCCCCGCTTCGCGGGGCTCCTATTGCCGCTCTGAGGGACACAAGATAACTAACGAACCTACCTGAGGAAACCGATTTCTTTAGTTTGGCTTACTGATTTCGCGCAATTTCTTATTTTTCATGTGGCTTATTAAGCCATTTCGTCCCGCCAACGAGTCGACTTTGCGGGGCTCCTATTTCCGCTCTGAGGGACACAAGGTAACTAACGAACCTACCTGAGGTAATTTTCTTTTGTTGTAATTCGTTTCTATACTGGTTGCTTAGACGTAATTTACGTTAGGTTAAATCGGGAGTGTTTTATCATAGTCCATAACGTTTTTCATCACAACTTGAATAAGCAATATTATCGAAAGTCATAACGAATTGAAAAAACTTCCAAATATACCTTACCTTTAAATTTTTCTGAGTAATAATTATGATTAACGACCATTAGTCTGTTATAATATATGCCTTCAAATATTTCTGAATAAATTGTTGATAGGCCGTTGAATGTTATTTTCATTAATTTTATAACCTTTGTGATTCTAATGCTTAATAATATAGGTCCTAAATATAAGAACCATTAAACGTTATACTTGCCAAAAATTATGTTATTGATGTTTGTGTCCATAAATCATAATGGATATAATTTTATGACTATCGAATTTCGGAACAGTAAGTTTATGGGAAACAAAGAGATGACATTAAGGCGATATGATTCGACTCATCAACGAATCTGAGGGGGTGAGGTGCGCGGCAAACCGTGAAGCCCCGCCCGCGCGTCCCGAACCGCTCGACGAGCACGTGAGCGCGCGCTGTGCGCGGCGGCGATAGCAAACGGGTCACAGTATAAGGATCTTATGATGGCAGTATTTTAACCATACCGTGCAAGGGTCACGTTTTTATACTTTTTATTGTATATGTATATATTTTTTGCATTACGTGTTTCTGATCATTATATTTAGAATTATTATTTTTACAGAGCCATGTGTACTTATTATTTAGTGATCGGTAACAACGTTTTAATTTAATGGCAGCGTAGTAGAATTAAAGTACCGAAAGGAAATAAACATTTTAAGGTGACGGTCAATTAAGGTAAGGTATTGTTCATATAAAGGTAAGGTATAGGTAGGTAGGTAGGTAGGTAGGTAAGGTAGGTAGGTAGGTAGGTAGGTAGGTAGGTAGGTAGGTAAGGTAGGTAGGTAGGTAGGTAGGTAGGTAGGCAGGCAGGTAGGTAGGTAAGGTAGGTAGGTAGGTAGGTAGGTAGGTAGGTAGGTAGGTAGGTAGGTAGGTAGGTAAGGTAGGTAGGTAGGTAGGTAGGTAGGTAGGTAGGTAGGTAGGTAGGTAGGTAGGTAAGGTAGGTAGGTAGGTAGGTAGGTAGGTAGGTAGGTAGGTAGGTAAGGTAGGTAGGTAGGTAGGTAGGTAGGTAGGTAGGTAGGTAAGGTAGGTAGGTAGGTAGGTAAGTAGGTAGGTAGGTAGGTAGGTAGGTAAGGTAGGTAGGTAGGTAGGTAGAACCTTAATCAATCGGGGTGAGAGATTAGCATTTTACTCTTAAATACGACAACCTGATAAGAAAACGCAAACATAATCGAAGAGTTTGTATACTACATTGTAAAACACCGGTTGAGTAGATAGTAATTTTTTTTTATATGACAAATGGTATTCGGTTTTTGAGTATCAAGGCATACCTAAATAAAGAACACTATTCAATAAATTTCAGCAAATCGCTTGAATACATCCCGAAAAACAATACATTATAGAAAAATAATAAGTCAAAAACTGTCACTAATAGGATGTTGATACTCAGCAAAAATATCCTTCATTATAAGAGGTACTCACAAAAAAAAAAAATTAATTTTTTTTTATCGGGTTTAGGGAAAACTCAGTTAAAGGTCAGATGGAGGAGCGGATGATGTAATTGAATTGATTGGCAGAGCTAGACAAAGATAAGTCTGCAACGATTTTGATTTGGTCTAACTTTTAACTTTTTTCATATTATGAGAAAGCCACATAGTGCTTTCGGTGGGGGGTGTTTAGTATTCATCCTTAATACCTACTGCTATACTGATTTACTTGAGGTAGCGAGGCTACTGGCCGGCGACACACAAGCAATGGTCTAAAAAGTAATAACTAACGGTGTCAGTGTCACCAAAACATCGCGACAGAAAGGATATCTGAATTCGCAAAATATACCATAAAACAGTGCCTTGAAATAACGAGGAAGCCAGCAGCGAGCAATCCACCCGCCGAGGCCTCTGCCAGCTGCAGACCACAAAATCCCGGTAAGCCCTTCTACAATCTGGTAAAGCAGTATAGTGTAGCGAAGGAACTAACTTAAAAAACTACAGTCCACTGGCTTTACGCCACACGTACATACCGTAATGTAACAAATTATTTTCAATATTATGTTTTGTTTCTTCCAAATATCTATTAAATAATTAACTGATTGTTGTTGAAAACCTGTTCAAGGACGCCGAATTAATATCTACTATTCCACGTCCTTGAACAGGTTTAAAACATCAATCACTTTCTTTTTCTACCAGATATGGTTCAGTCAAATTAATTTCTTCTACCTTTCTTAGCTAAACTCTAGTTCTACCTAAATTAGCCAGACTCTAAAACCAGTACAGGCAGCAGCAGAAATAGATAAGCAGAATAACATGTTCAAAATGATCGACACAGACCTTATTATCTTGACATTTCCGTGTCATCATTTTGATTACTAGGCCCCGTAGCTATTTCTGCTGCTGACTGTACAATCCAGTAAATTTTAGTGAAACTTTTATATTTTTATTCAGTCTAGCGTATGTTTATTTATTACTATCGACCCGCCCCGGCCTCGCGCGGGTTAACAAATCGCTTAATAATCCTATAAACTTTTGTATAGGATTTTGCTTTGTTCGTCATTCCCGCAGCTCGACTTTCGGCCTCGCCCAAAATTACTGGGGGTGGAGCATGCTTGGACATTCGAGATAAAGCTCCGGGCCTGACGACCCTCCGCGGGGTCGGCCTTCAGCCTCCTTCGGGCTCGCCTAACCTACTTGGAAATTTGAATTTGGCCTGTGTCCGCCGCCATTTTGGATTGTTCCTTTTTTTTTCACATAGTAATCTTGGGCCTCCAAGCTCGCCGCATGCCAAATCTCAGCGCACTCGGACCAACATGAAAAAAATTAAAAAAAAGTCGCCCTGTGTGAATTTTTTTAAATGCAGTTTGTTTTGTCTTGGGGCCCTCTATGACATTTGGTCGAGCACCCTCCACCCATCTCGCACCGTTTAAAAGTTGCCATACAAAATTAAAATGACCATTATTTCCGCCATCTTGGATTTTTTCCAAAAAAATTTTTATAGGAATTTAGGGGCCTCTATCTTCCGCCATGCCAAATCTCAGCGCGCTCGGACTAACTTGAAAAAAAATAAAAAAAGTCGGCCATTTTGAAAAAAAATAAATGTATTTTGTTTTGTCTTGGGGCCCTCTATGACATTTGGTCGAGCACCCCCCACCCATCTCGCACCGTAATATGAATACTTTTTGAGATATTGGGGAAATTAAAGATCTCTACTTTCCCCCCCTTTTTTTGCTTATAACTTTTGATATTTTGTGTGTGCTACTACACGCTTCGAATACATTTGTCTAGGCATTATGACGAATCTAATGAGGTATCACACGTATTTTTAGGAGTATTATCTCTATTTTTCACCGTGTTCAGTTTCTCGAACAAGACTAATACAACCAAGCACAAGATGAACTGCCTGTAGGCACTTGGAACTCTCAATTATATTTAATTCATGTCGACCGTGGTCAAATATTAAAATTAGTGATATGTATTTAGTTATTAAATAATTGTATTGCGATATGCCTATTATGGTAATTTTTTCAATTTGACATTTTATATTTATATAAATTTATGATTATGATGATGAATTTGCACGCTTGACGGGCCTGGCACGTTGCATGCGATCCAAAGCCGGGCGCCTTCGGCATCCTCATACTAAAAGCGTAACACTATACATATATTGTAACATCCCCATACTGTGTCAATCCAAATAAATAATTTCTGATTTTCAAAGGAGTCAAAGAGCACGAAGGAATATAATTATTTTGCAGATCGGACGTAGGTATATCAGTAAAGGTGAAATACTGTAAATATATCATACTTACATACTCACAATTATATTATCTAGGAATATAATATTATTTACCTACATTGAAATTGGTTGCTGACCTAGTGAAAATACTGAAATATTTTAACTGTTGATGTAGTAAAGCTAGGCGCTTTCAACCACCTCGTAAAGTATTAGATGCTTCTGTTATCAGAAAGTGTGTTTTTATAGCACTTAGTGACTTTTTCTTACGTTTCATATGCTTTGTTTCCCATTGTTTGATCACGTTAAATCACGTGACCGCGCGGAACCCACTGACGCAGGTCCGTCCTCTACAAGCGCTGCCGCGCGACTGAAGAGGGCGTAAGTGCGTTCGCGAGTGATTGCGCTTGCGGATTTAGTAGGTATTGAAACATAGAAATTATTTTAATGATGTTACCGAGACAAAGTGATCCAAAACGTCTAGATTATCTTATTACCTATACATTTGTGTAAAAAACAAGTCAAAAAAGTTTGTATTGTAGATATCGTTTGGATTTATTGTTAAAAAAAGGCGTAACTTTGGAATTTTTTTCTATCGAGCAAAGTTTATCTAATCATGTTTTTGAGATCCAAAACGTATCTGCCAGATCCTTAAGTATAAGATATATTTTTTTCACAATTTTAAAACATTGTTTCTTATATTTCTAATGGATTCAAAAAACTGGTTCGCTTAGCTCCTACGGAAAAAGCACGCCTTAAAACGATATGATTAACAACCATTAGTCAGATAAATTATATGCCTTAAAATATTTCTGAATAATTATTGATATAACCTTTAAATGTTATACTCATCAATTTTATATCCTTTGTGATTATAGCCTTTAATATTATAGATGTTTAATATTATATCTATGAAACGTTATACTTAACAAAAATTATGACTATTGATGTTTGTGCCCATAAATTATATGGACATCAATTTCTGACTATCGAAATTCGAAACAATAAGTTTATGGGAAACAAAGGGATCCCAGATTTTACATTACATATCGACTAGATGTGACTTGGATATCTAAGTCATAACTTGTCGAAATCGTTCAAGAGGGCCTCCAGAATCGCGGAAACGTCAAATTTGACATATCTATCTTACAAATATCTTTAAATTATCCATATCGTAACTTGTTGAGGTCTAGTAGAGATCTAATACATTTTCAGAATCGAGCCGGTAGTCAATATGATGAATGCTGATAAAGAGGCGGCCACAAGGCCTAAGGCCTAGGGCGGCAAAGACTACAAATCCGCCACTGACTACAGTTACAGTAATATCTATGTACTTAAACCAAGATAGGAATGGGATATTATGATGAACTTGGCTTGACACGCTGCCGCGTGTCTAGATCCTGCAAGTTTCAACTTGCCTAAAATTACGTTTTTATGCCAAAATATTAATCAGAGATAGTGTGATAAACTGATAAACTTTATTAAGGCTTATAATTACAATAATACCTATTAATAGATATATAGATATTAATAGGTATAATAGAATATAAGGTTCTCGAACTGAAAAGCACGAAATCCGTAAGTACCTATATATACTCGTACATGATAAGTCGTAATTTGATGGCAAACGTCCTACTGCCGTATTCGAACTTCAAGATATTCACAAGAGACGACACGTACTAGATCCCTGCTAGATACGTTATAGTTTAGATATCAACTAGTTCTCTTTTGCAGCGCAATTCGGGCAACCAATGTCACTTTTACGTTAGATAGAGTAAGATATCTTAATAGATATCTTACACACTAAAGTAGTGTGTTTGTGCCGCTTTTGGACCAGAACTTTTCCGCCAGAGGGCGACAGTATGTATGCGTAAGGTAGTGACAATTTAGTTCACCCTACTCCCCGCTAGATGGCGCCACTGTCTATGCGCAACGTTAGTTCCAAAGGTCGCCGCTAGATGGCGCCACTGGTTAGTTCACTCTACTCCCCGCTAGAGGCGCCACTGTCTATGCGCAACGTTAGTTCCGAAAATATCCGCCAGCCCCGCCGGAGGGCGACAGTATGTATGCGCCGCTGGTTAGTTCACTCTACTCCCCGCTAGAGGCGCCACTGTGTATGCGTAACGTTAGTTCCAAAAATCCCCACCAGCCCTGCCTGGGGGCGACAGTATGTATGCGCAAGGTTAGTTCTAAAAATCCCCGCCAGCCCTGCCTGGGGGCGACAGTATGTATGCGCAACGTTAGTTCCAAAAATCCCCACCAGCCCTGCCTGGGGGCGACAGTATGTATGCGCAACGTTAGTTCCAAAAATCCCCGCCAGCCCTGCGTGGGGGCGACAGTATGTATGCGCAACGTTAGTTCCAAAAATATCCACCAGCCCTGCGTGGGGGCGACAGTATGTATGCGTAACGTTAGTTCCAAAAATATCCGCCAGCCCTGCCTGGGGGCGACAGTATGTATGCGCAACGTTAGTTCTAAAAATCCCCGCCAGCCCTGCGTGGGGGCGACAGTATGTATGCGCAACGTTAGTTCCAAAAATCCCCACCAGCCCTGCGTGGGGGCGACAGTATGTATGCGCAACGTTAGTTCCCAAAATCCCAACCAGCCCTGCGTGGGGGCGACAGTATGTATGCGCAAGGTTAGTTCTAAAAATCCCCACCAGCCCTGCCTGGGGGCGACAGTATGTATGCGCAACGTTAGTTCTAAAAATCCCCACCAGCCCTGCCTGGGGGCGACAGTATGTATGCGCCACTGGTTAGTTCACTCTACTCCCCGCTAGAGGCGACAGTATGTATGCGCAACGTTAGTTCCAAAAATCCTCACCAGCCCTGCCTGGGGGCGACAGTATGTATGCGCAACGTTAGTTCCAAAAATCCCCACCAGCCCTGCGTGGGGGCGACAGTATGTATGCGCAACGTTAGTTCCTAAACCATCCGCTATGAAATGAATAAAATTATATGTGAGTTTGAATTCTGCCAGCCCCGCCAGAGGGCGACAGTATGTATGCGCAACGTTAGTTCCAAAACTGCAGTATCAGAGGAGAAACGCAAAAAGTGACGGGGTGGTCTCCAGTGGCGAAGGTCGGATTCGAACCGGCGCATCTTTAGCTAACCGGGGATATCGTCACCACACACTGTATGAACCCTCTAGGCCACCCCGTCACGGTAGGACCAGCCTCAATTTCTCGACTACATTCTCATAATCACCTCGCCCCCTACACCCTGCCCCCTACGCCCCGCCCCTACACCCTGCCCCCTACACCCTGCCCTCCTGCCCCTACACCCCGCTCTCCTATGCCGCGCTCCCTACACCCCGCTCTCCTATGCCGCGCTCCCTACACCCCGCTCTCCTATGCCGCGCTCCCTACACCCCGCACTCCTATGTCCCCGCTCCCCTCCACCGGGTTTATAAAAGAGCATGTTCAGTCATAGTAAACAGTCATTTCACCACATTCTCACTAGAGTGTCACTACAATTATCGTGTTGAAATAATATTCTACAACAATGGATCCACAAGCTTCATCACATACCAAATGTAAGTTTCTTTTCAAGTATAGTTGTATCATACTAATTTTTTGAGTATATGAACTCTGTTCTGTCTTTGTAATTAAAAACTTCTCAATTAGAAACACTTTTTGCTTACTTTTAATATAAACAATAACAATATTTTTATTACATCTTCCCCAGCTGACATTAACAGTACCATGACCGCTTGGTGCTGCCAGTGCTGGTTGTCCACGACCACAGGCGGCGGCGGCTGTGACGGTGGTTGCAGCAGCTCCACTTCACACTCACCACCCGCACAACCGATGGCAACAGCGAAAGCACAAGACGACGGGGGCAAGGAAAAACACACCAATCCCTTGTACTACGGCCACGAGAGCGATTCCAGCAACGAAGTGAAATCTTTTCATCAACAATGTAAAAACGAGTGGATGGAAGCGTTCCAAAAGAACACATTGATTAATAGATGGCGCGTCCCCATGCCATTACACTCATTTAGAGCAGAAGTGGCGAGATTGTTGAAAAGTTTATATGTCGAAGGTCACCGTGACGATTGTCATATTTACCGTTTAATTGTAATGTGGGACGATTTAAACGATGAAGCGGAAGAAATAGTGGGAGACGCCCAAATCAATTTTCAAGACTGGATTGACTTACTAGGCGGTGTTACAGCGGAACTTTTTTCACGCGCAGTTGCAATTCGGAATCTTTTACATATTTAATTAATGTCATATTTTGTGTGGTAGGTCCAAACATAATAGATTCTGGTGATTATTAATGATGGTGTATTTTTGTTTCCTTTTCATTGTTTACTTTTAAATTGCTAGCTCACTGCACATGTATTATAATTGTACACGTATAGGTATACTAATAATAATTAATAACAATAAATATATATAATATTACTGAATATAGAGATGTTTTATTGAATGAAACCTCATTGATTTAGAGTAGATAAATGTTTATTGAACATAATAATAGTTAGACAATGTTATCTTTATCTATCCAACTTTTTTCATTTAAGCCGAGCCATTTTACATACACTTTATTTCCACGACGTTTCAACACTTTTTCCACTAGATAAATGTCATGGTGTTTAGTTTTCTGCAACTCTTGTTCATAGAAACATCCAGAGATGGGTTGGTGATTAGCGTCTTGAAGTAAATATGTCACTGGATTAGTAGTTTGCACTCTAGTTATTGTAAATATCTCCGTAGTCCAATTGCCGGTGTAGCCTTTGGCGAAGGTGGATTTATATTTACTAATTCTCACGTGTTGACCCACCTTGAACTTGGCCCGTGGTTTAATTTTAATGTTATTGTAGACTTTATGTAACAACTGTTTAGAGTTGTTTTTATTCACACTCGCCGGCGCCATACCGATAGTACGATGCGGTTTGTTATTGTAATAATGCTCCACTTGGCTTATCAGTTGTACCCATGTGTAAGAACCATTCAAGCTAAATTGCTTCCAAATCCAATGTTTTAAGGTTCTAATTAGTCTTTCCACTATGGAAGCTTTCATGACGCTATAGGTAGAGTAGTGGTTGATATGATGACGTGTCATGAGCGATTTAAACTTGAGATTGAAGAATTCCTTGCCGTCATCTGACTGAATATTCTTGGGCCTTCTCCCGCCTTCACTCAAAATTTTGCTCATTGCCCTTGTAACATCGTCAGCGCTCTTGGACTTTAGCGGCTGCATCCAAGCGTATTTCGAAAAAGTATCAATGCACACTAGAATGTATTTATAGTTGTTATTATCCTTGGAGTACTTTTGCATATCAATCAGATCAATCTGCCATGTGTCATCGAGCCCCCTCTGAATGAATCGTCGACGTGGAAATGTCTTTCTCGCATACTTGCGTATCTCGTCGACTACTTGAGCCTTACTCATTTTTCTTCAATGCAATGCGCTTTCCTGGAACTGTTGCCGCTGTCGATGGTGGTGTTTGAGGTTGTGACGGAGTTGGTGCAGTAATTCTTTCTGATAATTTTTCAAGCTTTACCCGTAAATCTTTTATATCTTTAATATTCGCTTTTAGCTTTGTGTTTAAAAATACTACTTGTTCATCTAGTTCAGCTCTACAGACGGCATCAGTTTTGAGGAAAGACTTGTGAATTCCTGCCACTCGTCTATTTTCAAAATTGACTAAATCTCGTTCCACTTTTATATCGTCACGGATTGTAGATTCGCTGCCCAAGTATTGTCCAAACTTGTTAAGAGGCATTGTGAAAGTGAGCGATGGAGGGAGCCTTCATCAGTATTTATAACAAGGTAACCAGGGAGAAACAGATCGGTTTTACCGGAAAACAGCTTTTAAAACAACAAACAGAAGCGGGTCTGTTTTCTTACTTTAAAATTATACCGCTCTCAGTCAGTTCCTCAACGATTGCATTGATCTCGTTCGAATGAGAGGTGTTGCCAGCGTTTTGTGATGCTATCAAAAGCTGTAAACGGCTCACCAGCTCGTTGGGGTCATCCCAATAGATGTAATCGGTTTTTGGATAAAAAGTTTTAGTTGTTAATATATCTCTTTTACCAGAGTTCAAACACCCACCTTCTTTATGTTTCTTTGATTCTTGTGGTTGTTTAATGTAGCGCAGATACTTTAAACTTCTATCTCCACTCAATTGGCCGTTGGGTGAGAATCCTCGACGATGAGCGTTTGTCATGTCTAAAATCTTATTGTAATCATCTACATCTTTTTTCAAAATTACATTCTTGTTTGGTACTCGTTTAAAGATAAGTTCCAACAGTCCAGGAGTCATGTTGAATCGTGAATCTTTAATATACAACACGTCATCAATGATTCTAACTCGACTATTACCAATATGCATTTTATCATCCTCGAGATAAACACCAAATGGTATCTTTGGTGTTTTAACAAGATGTTTAATATATTTATTTTGTAGATCATCAATACTACTATTACCACCTTCATCAATTTCAAGAGCCGATTTCATATCTTCATCATCATCGCTAAGCTCTTCATCTCCCTCTGTTTTTTTCTCTTCATCTCCCTCTGTTTTTTTCTCTTCATCGTCATCATCATCATCATCATCATCATCGTCATAATCATTAGAATCAACATCATCATTATCAATCTGGTGTGTTTTTGTTAAAGGATGATTACTCCACTTGATCAGTTTACTATTGGGTTCTTCGGTTTTGATCAGATATTTCCTTTTACGCGAACGTTGTGGCAATGGTGTGGAGGTTTTTATCAAGGGGCCATGAGGTTTATTCATAACTGCTGGTTTAGCATTGTCATCGTCATCATCGTGATTCTTATTACCCTTGGATTCCAAAGCTTTATTCATTAAAACATTGAGCGGTTTTGTGATTGGTTCAAAGGTTTGCGCTAGCGAAGTGTCAAGCGATGTCTTATCTGCTCGCAACGCCTTTACTTTTCTCTTTACACTCTCAATTGAATTTACGAGTTTCCGTTTCAACTTTTTATTACCAAACATGTTTGCTTTTGTTATTTTAGATAAAGAGGTTGTTCCTCAGTAGCTGACAACATAAAACTGATGATAAACCGGAGATGACACTAAATTTTATACAATAATGTAAACGTCAAATCCTTTACGATATCGACCCTTGTTAATGTCTCTCTCCTTGTCGATTGTTAAAAAAGTGTACTTTTTCTGCCAACACTCGCGACAAATTTCCTTAAACTTTTCCCAACTCATGTCGGTGTTCACGTGATCGTCATAGGCATGTTTTAAATTCAACTCGTCCTGTTTGAATAGCAATATAAGATTGGCATTGTCACGTACCAACTGTTTAGGTATCCTACTATATGTCTGACACAAGTAGAAACAATCCAACCAACGATGCCGTCCCATTGCAAAGTACTGACGAATGGCATCTTGATCTTCCAAAGCCACATCATCGAATACAATGACGCTGTCCTCGGCGGCTTCCTCCGGTGGGACGACTTGACTCTTATCATTGTACGTGTGAAACGGAATGTCACCCGCTTGCTCTAAAACTGTACTCAGAAACTGGTATTTGGGTTGATTCAATGATTTCGAATAAAGATAAACATTATGAAACTTTACACCGTTCGGATGTAAGAGCAGAGTCAATAGAACATTTGTCTTGCCACAGTTGGAAGGTCCACAGATGAGACATCTAATGTTATTCGCCAGCAACGAGCCGTGTTTAAAGGAGCGATGAGTCACTGTTTGTTTCACATTATCATCCAGAACAACACTCCAATCTTTAATAGCGAGCGACGTGTTTTGTTTTTTAAGCTTCATTTCACTGTGACATATCAAATCATTAGGACGTGTATTTTATACTCACACATATACGCACCCAAATATTAAATATATATAGGCATACTTTATACTCACGTACACAGTCAAGTATAGGTATTTGAGATGATAACACACACTGGTGGGGTTAGTGTTAAACATAACCCCAAACTACGTAGACGTAGACAGCAGACTCACATAAGCGGTGGTGGTATTATAAATAGTTTAATTAATAATCTACCATTCGAAGCGCACATACCCGGTTACAATTATTGCGGTCCCGGTACTAGATTGAAGGAGAGATTGGCTCGCAACGATCCCGGTGTGAATCCGCTCGACGAAGCTTGTAAATTACACGATATTGCCTACTCGCGTGACAAGTCATTGGAGGGACGTCATCAAGCAGATTTACAATTGGCCAAAGCTGCTGAAAATCGTTGGCGTGGTCACAATCCAATTGGTGAACGCATTGCCGCGTTAGCGGTAGATAAGATTATGAAGTATAAAGTTAAACACGGTATGGGCATGGTCCCCATATCAAAAGTCATAAAAGCAAGTCGTGACGCTGTAAAAAAACACATTGCGAAAAGGAAGGATACAACTGCTAATAAACTACTCAAAGTGGGCGTAAAAGCGGCAAAACATTTTGTTAAAGGGAAAATTGTCAAGGGACATCAGAAACAGCGAGTCATCCCAATACCTAAGAGAGGCGGTTTCCTACCGGCTTTGATACCGCTACTGGGTGCATTAGCCGCCACGGGAACTTTGGCCGGTGGTGTTACCACTGCTGCTAAAAATATTTATGAAATGGTAAAGAATAGAAATAATAATAATAATACCGAAAGCAAGATTGTCGGTAGAGGTTTATATTTAGCACCTTATAAACGTGGAATGGGACTCTACATTACACCGGCTAATGGAACAGTAGCGGCAGCAACTGCAAAATTGATGAAGAAAAGAAAAAAAAAAACAAGAAAATAAATTTACCTCCAATGGATAAAGCTCTCACCGATTTGGACATTGTGAGATTTGCACGTAGAGAGAAAATCCCCTACTTTAGAGGTGTTTTCATGCGAGATAATCTCCCAAAGAATCCTCACTATTATGAAACTGGTATCATTAATTTAGACTCTCAGCGTGGTGAAGATACACATTGGTGTGCCTATGCGAAAAAGGGTGATTATTGTCTATATTTTGATAGCTTTGGTGATTTGAGACCACCTCGAGAGTTTATTGATTATATAAACGGTGCCAAACTACAGCGCAACATGCGAATAGAGTATAATTACAATCGCCTACAGAAATTTAATACTGTAAATTGTGGACACTTGTGTTTGGATTTCCTGTGTACCAATGCTAAGCGTTTGTTTTAAATAAATATCATGAGCATTACATGTGTAGTTTCATTCTTACATTAAACTTCTACCCGTCAGCAGCAGCAGCAGGTATCATGTCCATGACATCATTCACAATAAGTCTGAGCGGTAACGAGTCTGTGTTGAATGTAGACTTTCAACCGGCTCTAGAATTGGACAATGATGGTTTTTACGAGTGTGCTCTCGTGTACTTTAAGACTTTCAACACTATTCCCAATGTTGATAAGAGCAATAATCTGTTTCACTATGGAGATGATGTAATCGCGATTCCTGAAGGTTCATACGAGCTCTCCAGTATAATACACCTCTTGAAGGAGGAAATGACCAAGAGGGCTAAAGGCCCAGAGGGTGAAAGAATGGCGGTGGCAGATATCTTTGTAAACAACAATACCTCCAAGTGTATGATATTCTCGCCAAAGTATGATATTCACTTTGACAAACCAAACAGCATAGGATCATTGTTTGGTTATTCACCGAAAAAGCTTAAAGCAAAATCATCACATTGGTCGGATAAAACAATAAACATAATCATAACAAACACTATAAGAATAGAGTGCAATATTGTGGAGGGTTCATTCGTAAACAATAAGCCGTCGCATGTTTTACACGAGTTTTCACCCGACGTCCCGCCCGGCTATCAAATTATTGAACAACCTACCAACATTATATATTTACCTGTCAAGAAGAGTAACAATCGCATACAAAACATTGAGTTGCGCATTGTAAACGAGCACGGTAATACGGTGAATTTTCGAGGTGAAAGCATTGCACTTCGTTTGCATATTCGTAAAAAGTAAAAAATAAAAAGAAATGATTATTCATAACAATAAAAGCCTTGGTAACAACACTTCTACAATTAGTCGAGATCTTGCTCTCGTGGGAGCAAGTACTACTCGTCGTCGTCGTCGTATTAACAACGAGAGACAGCAACGCCAGTCACTACAACAGCCAAAGAAATTGACACGAGAAAATAGTGCATTTTTACAGAGTATCGGTTTCCAAGTATGTCCTCGTCATCTATCTTAAACATTGGTGAGAAGGTGTTATTCGATGATAGTATAGAAAGTATAGAATTTCACCCGTACACTCCGTATAATGACTCGTTCAAAAATAACGACAACATCCACATATGCATCAACCGTCAAGATTTAATTCTACTACCGAGTCACAGTCAAATATTAGTGGAGGGCACAGTGGAGAAAGGATGTCTACTGGTCAACAACGGTGCTGCATTTTTATTTCAAGACATTCGTTATGAATTGAACGGTGTGGAGATTGACCGCGCGAGAAACTGCGGTATCACGTCCACCATTAAGGGACTAGTCTCATACACCAAGGAAATGGACCATAGTCTTCAGACAGCGGGGTGGGAAGTTGGTGCTAAAAAGATACAAGACAAGTTTACTGTGACTATACCACTATCTCATTTCTTGGGTTTCGCTGAGGACTATAAAAAGGTTATAATTAATGGGAAACACGAGTTGATATTAAATCGCGCCAGTACAGATGTAAACTGTTTAGATTTAGCACCCGTTGATGCGGAGAAGGTACCGCAACCGCCAACACCAAATGGTGAGATTGAAATCACCCGTGTCACATGGAGGATGCCAGTCATAAAAGTATCTGATAAGGAGAAATTGCGTCTAATGTCGTATGTTGAGAGGGGCATACCGGTTCAGATAGCGTTCCGCACCTGGGAACTGTACGAATATCCCATACTGCCTGCCTCACAACGTCATATTTGGTGCATCAAGACTAGCACTCAACTGGAGAAACCTCGCTATCTCATTGTTGGTTTCCAAACGGCTCGTAGGAACGAGAAGAGCAAAGATATGAGTATATTCGACCATTGTAATCTTACCAATTGCAGGGTGTATTTGAACGCACAGTATTATCCATACGATCCCTTTTCGGCTGAATTTAAAACAAACAACTATGCGCTCTTATACGACGCATTTACCAATTTCCAACGGTCGTACTACAACCGTCATCATACCAGCCCTCAAGTAAATTACGCTCATTACAAGACACAGTCTCCATTAATTGTCATTGACACGTCAAGACAGTGTGACAGCTTCAACTCGGGAGCTGGTGCTATTGATATTAAATTGGAAATGGAGTTTAAAGAGAATGTGCCGGCTAACACCACGGCATACTGTCTCATCATCAACGATTCACTGTTTGAGTATAACGCTCTCACCAGTACCACTCGTAAAATTATTCAGTAGACCATTGACCGTCCTCACTTGTAAACATGTCGTGGAGCCTTTAAAATAAAATAAAAAATGAATTATTCAAACATTTATTCACCTTCTTACACACCGTCGATTGATTGTTCCGGCAGCGGTGAAGGTGTCGGTCGCTGTGAGCTGAGCAAGAGTGTCTACAATCTCAAACGCTGTCCTGCTGGTGCAAGTGCTCTGATTGAAAATATCCATGTATACTTGAAGTTGCAGTTTATTGAGGCTAAAATCAGACTAGATGCCTGTGTCAATTTTAATGGGCGATATGAACTCACCAGTGAAGAATGGAATGCAATGTTTGCGGAAAAAGTTGAAGTCATCGGAAACTTCTTTCATAACCCAATGAGTGTTTCACCACAACTGATACAGTGCAATCGTCTTCAGATGTGTATCTCTCCGGTGCCGTTACTTTTACTCACCTGTGACGATGATCACGAACCTATGACAAACTCACACCCCTTGGTGATAAACCACATGGAATGGAGCCATATCGAACATGTCGTGGAGTGTATTAACGCACGTATCGGATACTTGAACAAAACAAAGTCTACCTACGAGAACCGTCTCAACTTTTTCAAGAAACATTTCAAGATATATCACCCCGTCAATATTCAACAGGCACGCAATATTATAGGTAGTTTGTGCAATGTAAACGATATTGTCGACTCTGAAATCAAGTGTTATGCCGCCGATATTTTGTGTAATACCTATATTTTCCATTGAATCGGTTAAATTTTGATGAAAAAATAAAAAATAACTAAACTAAACCCATCTTCTTTTATTTCACAATAGAAACTTCCAGAGAATACTTACCCGATGACGCAATATTGAGTCACTCGCAGTCGAAAGAAACACGTGTAAATTGCACAACATTGCGCAATATTGCGTCACTCTCAGTCGACTGAAACGCCGTAAGCGCCGTGAATTCCCTGGCGCTTACACGTTTAGGTCACGAGATTCACACCCCGCTTCTGTAACGATGTAAGCGCCATGAATTTCACGTCACTTACGACGTTTTGATGTTGCGATGACCGGGGGGCCGCCCCACATCACGCGACATCGGCCTTGATGGCGCACCTGGCCGGCGAGTCTCCCCTCCCCCCTACGCCCGCCGCCAGTTGTGGGTTTGGAAATGCTCCGCCATTTTGGTGCCACCCGACACCTGACACCTGCGCATGACGTCACTGCTCCGCCGGGGCAAGGCACACGTGCACATTCAAGGTCGATGTCGCGTGATGCGGCGCGTCTCCCCTCCCCCGCTCTGCCGCGCTCCGCAGCCGCACGCGCAGGGCCTGGCAGTTGCCCGCGGTCCGCCACACGGCACACCCGCAAATCATTTCCTTTCGCGTCAGTCTCAGTGTAGCCACGTAACAAGACAATTGAAAATGTTTCCGTGTGAATATTGTAATCGCAACTTTACTCAGAGAGCCAACATGCTTAAACATGTGACTTACTGTATGAAGTATTTAAAGTCGGATAAGTCAGCGAGTTTAAAACGTGAAAATACCATACCTACCAAATGTGAAAAATCAAATCAACGGTTGGTGGGGGAGAAACGCAGTCGAGTTAGCGATGAAGGGCCATCAGTACGAGCTAATGATGACGCATCACCCTCCAAAACGCAAAAATGTGATACTTGTGATATAGAGGTAAAATCATTGCATAATCATCTGAAAAGTGCAATGCATAAACACAGTCTAAAATGTAAGATGTATGACGAAGACACTGAAATATTAACATCAGCGTTCAAGAGCCGGATCATCTCTTATAGACTGTTTACCAAGGAAGAATATCTCACTCCTGACGATTTCATGGACAGTGTACGCCAACGAGTTGTTAATCTCATAGAGGAGAATATATCTAGGGTTAAGAGCGCTGTTAAGGTGAATTTGCAACTTTTCGGACGATATAGTAAATGGATCAAGGTGAATGATAATGATCAGGAGGTGGAGGAGGTGAAATCTTTCAACACCAAGAATAAAGTGATTTCATTAGATGGGTGCAACGTAAATGAAATTTATCAATTGTTTATGGAGGAGATCAGAGTTAAGGCTGAAGACTTTCAAGAACGGGACAGTGGGTGGGCTATAAGTAAAGTGTTACATCTAGAAGTGAATATTAACAAATATCAACCCTTGCGAGGATCATCATACCTGCCCCTACCAAAGTGGGTGCAAGCGAGGCACGCCTGTATTAATGTTAAGAATGATGATGACGCATGCTTTGCGTGGGCCATTGTTAGCGCTTTGTATCCCGCTGATAAACATGGGGATCGTCCCTCGTCATATCCCCACTTTAAGGACATACTAAGCCTAGAGGGGGTGTCTTTTCCCATGTCATTGTGCGGGATTAAACGGTTTGAACAGTTGAATAATATAAGTGTTAATGTTTTTGAAATTATTGATGAGTCAATAGCAGGACCGGTATATCATACAAAAAAGCGACGCGACCGTCATATAAACATGCTCATAATAGAAGATGGTGACAAAAAACACTTTTGCTGGATTAAAGATATAAGTAGGTTGATAAGCACACAGCTTTCAAAACATCGTCATAAGATGTGGTTTTGTGATGGATGTCTTTTACCTTTTTCCAATGAAGTAAAATTCAAGGAACATATAAAACGCGACTGTTCCCATGTAAAGACCATTTTACCGAATGATGGAGAAAATATATTAAAATTTAAAAACTTTCGCTATCAATTACGAGCACCAGTTGTCGTGTATGCAGATTTCGAGGCTATGTTAAAACCTATTATACCCACTTGCACGCCATCTCAATCTTCCTCATATACTGTAGACTATCAGTCACATGAGCCGTATAGCTTTGGTTATTTTATCAAATGCTCATACGACGAATCAAAATCTAAATATGTGACATTTCGCGGCGAGGACTGTGCGACAGAGTTTATGAAATCATTAGAGACCGAGTTAGCGCCCTTTGCAAGTAAGATTAAAACTGTAATACCTATGCGTTCTCTTACACGAGAGCAGCAGGTACAATTCCAGTCTGCAATAAATTGTCATATTTGTGGGGGAGTGTTGGGAGACGATAGGGTACGGGATCACTGTCATCTCACGGGTGAGTTTAGGGGCGCTGCACATTCTAACTGCAACTTGAATTATAAAATTTGTAATGAAATTCCAATAGTGATGCATAACTTCAGTGGGTATGACTCACACTTTATAATTAAGTCCTTGAAAAAGTATGACAATGTTAATGTTATACCTCAGAATAAAGAGAAATTTATATCTCTTACTTTGAAGAGTGATGTTTTAGAGTTAGATCTTAGGTTTATAGATTCTTTTAGATTTATGGCGTCCTCATTAGATAAATTAGTGCAAAACCTTCCAAAAAATCAGTTTAACATTATCACTTCACATTTCCCTCATGATAAACTAGATTTACTAACACGCAAGGGTGTGTTCCCCTATGAGTACGTACGGGGGTGGACGCAGCTTGAGGAAACTTCACTACCTCCTCAGACCGCCTTCTATAACAGCCTCGCCAGCTCCCCCATTTCCGATGAGGATTACCAGCATGCCCAAGATGTTTGGGATGCCTTCAAAATTGGAACTCTGGGGGAGTATAGCGATCATTACCTTAAGACTGACGTCATGTTATTGGCAGAAGTTTTTGAGAACTTCCGTGACGTCTGTCTTGAGACGTATAAGCTCGACCCGGCTCACTATTATACCGCCCCTGGACTCAGTTGGGACTCTATGTTAAAGCACACTCAAATTGAGTTAGAGCTACTCACTGACATGTCAAAAATAAAATTTATTTCATCCGGAATACGAGGGGGGTTGAGTCAGTGTTGTGGGAAATTTGCAGTAGCAAATAATAAATATTTAAAAAATTATGATTCAGATAAACCCTCTAATTTTATAGTTTATTTAGATGCAAATAATTTGTATGGATGGGCTATGTCCCAGTATTTACCTGTAGGAGGTTTTCGCTGGCTATCTGAAGAGGAAACCATCAATTTCGATATGACTAAATTATGCCCCGAAAATGAAAAGGGTTACTTTTTTGAAGTAGATTTAGAGTATCCTACGAGCTTACATGATTTACACAATGACCTCCCGTTTTGCTTTGAGAATAAGGCTCCATCGATAGGGATGAGTAAAACAAATAAATTATTAGCTACACTAGAAGATAAATGTAATTATGTAATTCATTATGTAAATCTGCTACAGGCTATAAGACATGGGTTGAAAGTAAAAAAAATCCACCGCATCCTTGAATTTACTCAACGTCCATGGCTTAAATCGTACATTGATATTAATACAGACAAAAGAATACAGTCTAGAAACAAGTTTGAGAAAGACTTTTATAAATTAATGAACAATGCAGTCTTTGGTAAAACTATGGAAAATGTTGAAAAACGACAGGATGTTAGAGTAGTAAGTGCTTGGGAGAGTCAGGGAAGACGGTTAGGTGCGCGCGCTCTAATCGGTCGTCTTAACTTTCATAGCTCATGCATAATCAATGATGATGTTTCGATAATTCAAATGATTAGAAATTGTATAAAATATGATAAGCCTATATATGTAGGGTTTACAGTCTTAGAACTAAGTAAAACACATATGTTTGATTTCCATTATAATTATATGCTACCTAAATATAGTGAAAATATACGACTATTATATACAGATACAGACTCATTCATCTATGATATTAATACAAATGATTTCTATGAGGATATCAAACCGGATGTAGAAGATAAATTCGATACATCAGATTTCCAAATAGATAATGTTTACGCGTTACCTAGAGTTAATAAGAATGTATTGGGAAAAATGAAGGACGAGGTTAGTGGGAGAATAATTTCAAAATTTATAGGAATAAGATCAAAGTGTTATTATGTGGAGAAAGCAGCAGCAGATGATGTTTTAATGGGGAAAATGGGGGGTAAAGAGAAGGAAGGGGATAATGTTATTAAAAAAATCAAGGGTATAAAAAAATGTGTCATAGCTAAAACTGTTTCCGGTGAGGATTATCACAATTGTATTATGAACGCTCCACCTCAGTATAGGAACATGAATGTTATCCGTAGTAAAGGTCACCAGTTATATTCGCAAACTGTCAACAAAATTGCTCTCAAGAATTATGATGATAAGCGATTCCCAATCCCATCCAAACCGCATCAAACATTAGCCTTAGGACATAATGAAATAGATACCTATTATAGATTATTTATAGATTTATGCTAGATATAATAATCTTTCTTGATTTTACATATGTACTGTAGTTAAAGTCTATTGACGAAATAAAAATATTATGTGAGTAAAAACATTATTTTATTATGCCTCTCCTTACCCATTGGAACATGTGAAAAAAAAAAGTTATTGAGTCTTTTTGCGGTCGGTAAAGTACAAACTCCATACATTTGATAAGCACAAGCGACAAAACCAAACGCAAATAAAAATGCATCCGTGGTAACAATAGAATTCGCAGGCGTCCATGGGCTACGGTGACTGCTTACTGTCAGGTGGGGTCGTCTGCTTGTTTGCCACTGACGTGGTATTAAAAAAAACACCGATATATGCCTCATATTTTAAAACAAAGTTATTGAATCTTTGGGCAGTCGGCAGCGCGCTTGTATCCACCCTGGAGTTGCAGGCGTCCAAAGGCTACGGTAACAACTTACCATCAGACGGACTGTATGCTTATTTGCCACCAATGTGGTATCATAAAAGAAAAACCCCTTTGCAGTTGGTAAACTATAAACTCCATACATTTGATAAGCACAAGCGACAAAACCAAACGCAAATAAAAATGCATCCGTGGTAACAATACAATTCGCAGGCGTCCATGGGCTACGGTGACTGCTCACGTGTCGCCGAGGCGCTTACCCTCTCCCCTCACCCCGTTAGGCACCCTCCCCTCCCGGTCCCCCTCCCCTCAAGGTCACGCCCCCTCAAGGTCAAGGTCACTCAAGGTCAAGGTCACCCAAGGTCAAGGTCACCCAAGGTCACCCAAGGTCAAGGTCACCCAAGGTCAAGGTCACTCAAGGTCAAGGTCACTCAAGGTCAAGGTCACTCAAGGTCAAGGTCACTCAAGGTCAAGGTCACTCAAGGTCAAGGTCACCCCCCTCCCCCCCTCCCCCCCCCCCCCACCCCCGCGGGGGGACTTGAATACCTAAACTGAGGCAGCTCTCTCAAGCAGGCGTCCAAAGGCTACCGTAACAACTTACCATCAGACGGACTGTATGCTTATTTACCACCAATGTGGTATCATAAAAGAAAAACCCCTTTGCGGTTGGTAAACTATAAACTCCATACATTTGATAAGCACAAGCGATAAAACCAAACGCAAATAAAAATGCATCCGTGGTAACAATAGAATTCGCAGGCGTCCATGGGCTACGGTGACTGCTTACTGTCAGGTGGGGTCGTCTGCTTGTTTGCCACTGACGTGGTATTAAAAAAAAAAAAAAAACGCCGATATATGCCTCATATTATAAAACAAACATGATGGGCCTTTTTGCAATTTCATAGCGGATGTTTTTGGAGCTAACGTTGCGCATACATACTGTCGCCCCCAGGCAGGGCTGGCGGATATTTTTGGAACTAACGTTACGCATACATACTGTCGCCCCCAGGCAGGGCTGGTGGATATTTTTGGAACTAACCTTGCGCATACATACTGTCGCCCCCAGGCAGGGCTGGCGGGGATTTTTAGAACTAACCTTGCGCATACATACTGTCGCCCCCAGGCAGGGCTGGCGGATAATTTTGGAACTAACGTTACGCATACATACTGTCGCCCCCAGGCAGGGCTGGCGGGGATTTTTGGAACTAACCTTGCGCATACATACTGTCGCCCCCAGGCAGGGCTGGTGGGGATTTTTGGAACTAACGTTGCGCATACATACTGTCGCCCCCAGGCAGGGCTGGTGGATATTTTTGGAACTAACGTTGCGCATACATACTGTCGCCCCCAGGCAGGGCTGGCGGGGATTTTTAGAACTAACCTTGCGCATACATACTGTCGCCCCCAGGCAGGGCTGGCGGATAATTTTGGAACTAACGTTACGCATACATACTGTCGCCCCCAGGCAGGGCTGGCGGGGATTTTTGGAACTAACCTTGCGCATACATACTGTCGCCCCCAGGCAGGGCTGGTGGGGATTTTTGGAACTAACGTTGCGCATACACAGTGGCGCCTCTAGCGGGGAGTAGAGTGAACTAACCAGCGGCGCATACATACTGTCGCCCTCCGGCGGGGCTGGCGGATATTTTCGGAACTAACGTTGCGCATAGACAGTGGCGCCTCTAGCGGGGAGTAGAGTGAACTAACCAGTGGCGCCATCTAGCGGAGACCTTTGGAACTAACGTTGCGCATAGACAGTGGCGCCATCTAGCGGGGAGTAGGGTGAACTAAATTGTCACTACCTTACGCATACATACTGTCGCCCTCTGGCGGAAAAGTTCTGGTCCAAAAGCGGCACAAACACACTACTCACTAATGATGTGAATTCACACCATTAATTAATTGGGGATTCACATCTAATGATGTGAATTGGATCTCTAAGTCATATCCTGTGGAAATCGTTCAAGAGTATATCCAGAATCGCGCAAATGTCAAATTTGACAGGATAGACCTTAAACATATCGTTATCGTATCTTGGTGATGTCTAAAAGATACCTATTTCAAAATCCGAATCGGGCCCCATGTGTGCTTCAGCCTCAATGCACCGAAAACCTTCCATAGCCTCATAAACATAAATTAAGAACCATAATCCTCTTTTTCTCCGTAGTCGGCAAAGCAACATGTGTCTCGTTTCTAGAATGTTGTGGCTGCAGACACCGGGTAACGTGTAATTTGTGCAATCGTTCAATTCCCGTCTATTATATGAGGAGAACGGGGACATTTGGACATGAGGTCTCAATTTAAAATACAGTCGACTTCATTACTGCAGGACATGTCATACTTAATGTCAATTCCGTACATGGCGGGAAGTAGTTGATAACTCGAGGTATTTTTGTAAATTTGTACTTAAAATATAATTACATAATAAATAAAATAATACATAAAAATAAAAATAGCCTTTATTTCTACTATTACCTTACAATAACTTGACTTACAATCTAGTATTTAGTTACTTTCTACTACCATCATACAGAAACCATTCTGTCAGCCGTTTGGTCCACCTATTATCCTCCATCCTACATATGTGGCCTGCCCATTGCCACTTAAGCCGTCGAGCTTTTTTCATCGCATCCTCTACTTTGGTAACTCTCCTTATTTTGTCATTTTTTACTCTGTCTGATAGTTTTAGTCCGAGCATGCTCCTTTCCATTTTTCGTTGGCAGACATCAATCTTTTCTTCGTCTATCTTTTTCAAAGACCAAGTTTGGCAACCGTATGTTAAGCACGGTAGTATTGGCATATTGAATAACTTTTTCTTCTTTAACTTAAAATATAATTACATAAAGTTCAAATTATTTGAATTTTTTTCTCGCCGTTTATCAACTTCTTCACGCCGTGTACGGAATTTCTCTCAGGAATGTCGCGCTACAATACTGCTGCAGTCGACCGCTAGTTTTCAGTTCGGAGCGAACTACAAATTTTATAAAACTGTATTAGATAATACAATACAAATTGCCCTATTCATTTAATTAATTTTAGCAAATGCATTCCATATCCCAATTTTCCCCTTAATATTTTAACGTAAAATATTACAAGCCATCTAAACTCCACAGAACGCTATGCATAACATTTATCGTCGGCCATAAATTTCACCATTCGCCCCCATGGTTATCAATTTTATAAATTTGATCACTTAAACTGAAGTACCTAAATTGAAACCTTTCCCATGAATCAAGCGAAATAAAATGTTATATCAATGTCGCAAAGACATGAACCGATCTACCGATTTTACAACTTTATTTATTATTTTATCATTTTCTTTACTCTAATAGATACATATCATATTTATTTTCTTTGTAATAGATACATATTTTTTTTTTACATTTAGTGTGTAATTAGCTAGTTAACATAGGAAGTAAGGTTATGTTTGTGGACTGTTTGATACAAATAAATTGAACTGAATTGTGCAATAATTAGCACATTACGAGTACGAAAGTAAGGGCGCGATTCGGGAAATGAATTTGAGATTCACTGATATTAAATAGTAAAGATATGTGACGTTCCACGGCAAAGGTACCATTGCCCCGGTTGGATATTGGAACGGCGTTAATGATAGCGTAAGCGCCAGCCGCCATAAGGTGCCTTTTGCCGTGGAACGTCACATATCATTACTATTTAATATCTAGTGAATCTCTAATTCATTTCCCGAAACGTGCCGTAAGTCGAAAAGGACCATATTATAACAGTTGCAGCACGTTGTTTATACATGTGGGAAAAGTTAATTTGCAACTCGTGTCGATCGAACTAACTCCCTTCGGTCGTTTTTTAATGTATCGCCACTCGTTGCGAATCCCTACTTTTCGCACTTGTATCGTAATGTAAGTATTATTTTTTCAGAAAAACTTTTACCAATTTTAATTTTTAGACATATGTATGATAGGGCTGACATTTGGTACTGGTAGGTGGGATTTGGTTTGCTGACATGACAGCGAAAATTATCATAGGATTTAAGAAAACATTTTAATATAACACCGCAATTTCATCAATTTTGGTCTAGTTAGTTATGTTATATCTCTTTGTCCATAATCACTTTGTATATAATTATTATTTATTTAGTCGTATGGCACAAGTACATAATATAGAAATTAACAATTAAAATTACAACAAAAGAATTATTAAGTCAGATGTCAACATTCAGTGTGTTCAGCCATGCGGCTGCATGGGTTGTGAGATGAAGGAGGTCTTCCGGTGGTCCAGATTATGAATGCAGAGGGCAGCGCTGGATAATGTGTTCCATGGTTTGGGCCTCTTCACCACATTCACACAAGGCTGAGTCCTTCCATCCCCACCTGTGCAAGAGGTAGTTGCATCGCCCGTGCCCCATTCTAAGTCTGTTCAAGCGACACCATTGCTGTCTAGGAAGATCAAAACCGGCAAGTCGATGCGCTGGGTTAACAACTCTCGAGTCCACATTTGCGGCATTATAATTATTATGTAGGTATGTAAAATCGGTGATGATTATAGGTACCTAACATTAAAAATTAATAATATATTTTGTAAAACATTTCGTTGTAGGTACAGTCAGCAGCAGAAGTTGCCAAACGGGCGAGGTGTTCAATATTTCCTTATCCTTCCTTTAATCCAGTAAATTTGTCGAATTTTGTAACCTGGCTCTTTTGCGTCAAATCCGGTAGTTCTGATTTTTTGCAGGCATGTTTATGATGTTGGCCCAATGAATAATCCAAGTTTGTGACCTCGAGCGCTGAACGCAACTTTGTCAAAAATCGAATAAACCGCATTTTTTTTAGATTTGAGTGATTATAACCCTAAAGTACTAGTTTTTGATAGTAACTTCCTAGGACGTTTTTAAAGTAGACTAAATTTGCTACAATAGAACACTAGAATTGTCTCTGTACATTTAATATTTTCCGAGATAAAGCATTTCAAAATTTTATAATTTTACATCAGTTCTTAGGTATAATATAGGGGTTAGGTAGGTAATTTATATGGAATTCATCACCGCCACGTTCTACAAAATATTTATTTTCCAAAAAAAAATATTTTTAGCAAAATAGGCACTCATACATTTTTTTATGGAAAATAAATAGTTTGTAGAACGTGGCGGTGATGAATTCCATATAAATTACCTACTTAACCCTTATTATATAGCTAAGAACTGATGTAAAATTATAACATTTTTAAAGGCTTTATCTCGGAAAATATTAGATGTACAGAGACAATTCTAGTGTCTTATTGTAGCAAATTTAGTCTACTTTAAAAACGCCCTAGGAAGCTACTATCAAAAACTAGTACTTTAAGGTTATAATCGCCCAAATCAAAAAAAAAATTGCGGTTTTATTCGATTTTTGACAAAGTTGCGTTCGGCGCTCGAGGTCACAAACTTGGATTATTCATTGGGCCAACATCATAAACATGCCTGCAAAAAATCAGAACTACCGGATTTGACGCAAACGCAAAATGTATAATTTTACTGTATTACTTATCCTCTTAACAATAAAGTCGTGTCAAGATCATTTTGAACACCTGGCCCGCTTAGCAACTTCTGCTGCTGACTGTACAAGTGTACCTACACCTACTCTGAAACTATAAAAATTCTGGTGAAAATAATCTCTTTTATTCTCTCCGCGGAATAAAATCAATCCAAGCCAAGCTCGTAACACATAAATTAATCTATACAATTTTGTAGCTAATATTAGTCAACCACTTGCCATTCAATAAAGTCCCCAGTCTCCCCTCTCCCCCCACCTGTTGCAACGAGTTTGTTTACATTCTGCCGGCATTACTCGAAAGCGGTCGACCTTCTAGAACACTGTAGTACGTACTACACGAGCCTCAAAGGAAAATAAACTTTAACATGTTGATGTTAAAGTTCATTTGTACTTGGTTTCTATTTCACTTATGATGTTTGTAGTAATTGTTGTTATGAATTGGCCGGATTATCGTCTGGTGTGATTTAAGAATTTAAGTGAGTGAGCTTGATACAATCTTTTTAAATTAGATACAAGCCATAATACAAACACAGTGGACTTTTAATACACTCTATTTTTGTGCTCAATCCTAAATGTTTTAAGACTGTCACGAACCCAGCCGCCGCCATACACTCGAAGTTACGGTCTCTTACCCAGGAGCACTTGTTTTGTTTTTGAAATTGGAACCCTTAGTTTCACAATAAAAGTTCAAAATAGATTTTGGAATACGTACAGAAAATTGTACGCAGGGACTTAGGAGGTAAAAACTATAAACTGAATAAATAACACAGTTTGACTTGAATATTCAAGTAACATTATCAATTCTATCTACGACATTGTGCACAAATCACGCGACTTACGGCCCGATTCGGAAAATGAATTAGATTTCTACTAGACTTCAACAAGTTACGATACGGATAATTTAAAGATATTTGTAAGATAGATATGTCAAATTTGACGTTTCCGCGATTCTGGAGGTCGTCTTGAACGATTTCGACAAGTTATGATTTAGATATCCAAGTCACACCTAGTCGATATCTAATGTAGATCTAGTTGATCTCCAAATCGTCTCAAGATCTTGTGATTATCTCGAAATCCGAATAGGCCTGTTATTTTCGGCTACGTTTTGACCCCCTCCTCCTTGATGATATGTGGTGAGGTATTTGGCTATTACTACGAATGGCTATTTTATTATGCCGTAGACGTATACTTCCGGTATCCATATTATGATTGACCTATAATTTGCATTACCTATTTTTTCGGTTCCGTACCTGAAGGGTAAAACGGGACCCTATAACTAAGACTCCGCTCTCCGCCTGTCTGTCACCAGGCTGTATCACAAGAACCGCGAGTCCGACTCGGCACTTAGCCTGTTTTTATTTACTCAACAGCAGCACCGATCCGATGATATGGTATGGTATGGTATGGTATGGTATGGTATGGTGTGGTGTGGTGTGGAATGGTGGTTCTTAGGATTGTTGCAGACGATTCTCCTTTACCGTGTAAGAACTCTAAATGAATTACTATGTCATGGAGTAGCGTAATCTAATTAATAACTAATAGTAGCACATTACTTCAAATGCCATTAAATAGGGAATTGCTGGCCGAGTGTGAAATTAATGGGCGAGAAAAGCGAGGTCGTTGAATAACATAAGGCTGGCTGTTTCGGGTACGTCTTTTCTAGAGATGTACCGGATATCCGGTTATTATCCGGTATCCGGTATCCGGCCTATCCGGCCATTATTTTACTATCCGGCCGGATACTGAATAGTGACCTACTATCCGGCCGGATACCGGATAGTAACATTGCTTGATTTCCGAGTAAACAAATTGGATTTAATAAACAGACACGGTCATAATCGTACTTGTTTATTATTTTAAAACAATTTAATAATTCCATTGACTTGCACGCGCACTTATATCCGGCGGTCGGATACCGGATATTCGGCTGATGCTCAGGCCGAATATCCGGTATCCGGTATCCGGCCAAACACTATCCGTTGCATCTCTAGTATTTTCATTGCAGGCGCTGATTCGCCGCGTCCAAAACGTTATGCTCCGGCGCCTATTATAAATCACATAATGTCAATTACTGCACATGTTTGAGGGAAATATGTTTCTTGTTTAGCATCTCAAGGTCATTGCCTTTACTATTACTATTTCCCATTAAAGTCTTATCGCTATAGGAATGTTATTTTTTTTATAGCCACGGCTGGCATGTTATGAATTGCGCAGGTCGTAGACTTATAGCACCTACTGTGTCAAGTTTCGTAACTGAAAAATAAATACTTGAAACTTAATAAACCAATTACCTATTATGATAAAGTAAAAAACCAAAAGTTTGATCTGAGTCACAGACAAAACATCATCCAGATTGAGCATAGTCGCGCTACCCCCTCTGCCACGCATACGGTAATTTTAGTTCATGTTCGAGTCGAAAGTGTCTTTGTGTGACGTCCGTGTCTTTGAACGGACCAATCACGGCACGGGACTTCGCTCAGCTTGTCGCGCGCACCCCCGCATTTTTGGCATCATCGGTTGCATGAAATAATTGCTCTAAACTCGGTCTAGAACTCGGACTTCTATATTCTAGTCTATGATCTGAGTAGGCGCAAATAGTCATCTGGTGAGTAGGTATTATAAGAGTGACATTCCATTTCCAACTGCAGCTCAATGGTCACATAAAATTTCAAGTGATTTCATTACAGAATGTCGTTTTGAAATGAGAGTACTCGTAATTGAGTCGCTGAACTTCATTAAATCCATTCTGCCTTCAGCAAATCTACCCTACTACCTTTTCTTAATACCAAAATCGCATAATCTGACAGTCGGATTTACCCGAGTTTGAAGTTAAGCGACTCAATTTCGATTTGTGTGACTACAACCATCTAGAACAGGGCCTCCAAACCACGGCTCGCGGGCCAAATCCGGCCCGCGACGCGTTCCAATCCGGCCCGCCGACACCCAAAGCGTCCGGCCCGCGGGAGCTAGGCTCCAGCAGTAACCAGATACGGAAGTTTCTGAGGCGCAATATGGCCCTCAGGTAAAAAAGTTTGGTGACCCCTGATTTAGAATGACAACGTAGGTATTACTGAATCGCAATTAAAAAGGGATTGAGATAGCTGTCAATCCATATTGATTTAGACGTAAGTGTATGGAAATCTGTTATTTCTAATCCCTTTCTGATCTCGGCATGATAATACGTGTAACGCGACTATTAAGATTTACAGTCTTTAATATTAACATGCCTTTGGGCCCGATTTGGATTTTGAATTAGACATCTATTATATATGTTTTAGACATCACCAAGATACGATAACGATATGTTTAAGATCTAACCTGTCAAATTTGACATTTGCGCGACTCTGGAGATACTCTTGAACGATTTCCACAGGATATGACTTAGAGATCCATTTCACATCTAATAGATATCTTACTCTATCTAACGTAAAAGTGACATTGGTTGCCCGAATTCCGCTGCAAAAGAGAACTAGTTGATCTGAAGTAATCTGAACTATAACGTATCTAGAATGGATCTAGTATCTGTCGGCTCTTGTGAATATCTTGAAGTTCGAATACGGCAGTTTGTCAATATGTTTTGAAAATAATAAACTATAGGTAACCTGTTATGACTGGCGCTACTTACGTTCATAACATATATACATATATGTTGACAAACAAAACTTTCATCATTACATAAAACTATGTGAGTCATCGGTGACGCTCAACATATTGATTTGTATGTCTATTGTATTAGAGGTTATTGATGTTTTGTGATCTTATGTAATTGTTAGTTAAGAGCCAACAGGAGTGGTCATTTCTCCATACAAACGTACTCCTCGTTTTCCTCCGTGGTTTTTGAAGCTAGAGCAATGATTTTTTCAACACAGATTAATATTATCAATATCTGTGTCGGACCGTTATGCTTTTTTTGATATTTTTGTTTTTTAAGGCGCTAGAGCCCTTCAAAAATGGCCAAAATGGCCTAATTGACTATGCCGCAATGAGAGGCGTGGCATTCAAAACTGATATCAATTAGCCAAAAAAGCAAAACGGTCCGACACAGATAATTTCATAATCATTTAGATTTCCAAACTTGGTTGATTTTTCGCCTTGAAGTGTCCTTATCGCACTACTTTTAGGTGCCGCTTCCGTTAGCGAGACGGGTATATTTACCTAAAATATTTAAAACTTAGCTCCTGTTTCGTCTTAAAGAACCTTCAAGAAAAGAGCTTACATCGGGTTCATAAATATGTGCACATTTCTTCACCTTAATAAATTGCAATAAGGTAAAAAAATGTAATAAGCGTATTCGAAATATTTAATCTTTTTACTTTATCAAAATGAAACAAAATACCTGTTTAAGATTTTTGCCAACTTTTCATAAGTTTCAAAATATTCTCAAAATCAGAACAAGTTGCAAAAGTACAGGATAAAGTAACCGTTTTTTTGCCATTTTGATACCTGCTGACAAACCCTACTGAATCACACATATACATAAATACTCGTACCTACATACACACGTTGCAAAATCTTTAACCAATGTAAGTAACTGATTTTTTTTATTTCTATTTATAGGAATGAATCTCTTCTTCCTCGCGTTATCCCGGCATTATTGCTACGGCTCATGGGAGCCTGATGGGGTCCGCTTGACAACTAAACCCAAAAATTGACGTAGGCATCAGTTTTTACGAAAGCGACTGCCATCTGACCTTCCAACCCAGAGGGGAAACTAGGTCTTATTGGGATTAAATAGTCCGGTTTCCTCACGATGTTTTTCATCACCGAAAAGCGAATGTAAGTATCGACTAAGGTTTACTCGGGTAATTCCGAATCTCGAAAACTCAGTTTCTAAAAGAGACTTTTATTATGATGGAATTAAGGGTGATTTTCATCTGAATTTCGGAATTATCCGACATTCGGTATTACCCGAATACACCTTACCTATCTAATAACATGCAATAAATAATTGCAAGTTGCAGTTGGTTGACTGGTAGAGAATGCCTATAGCCGCATTAAGTCCGCCTGTTGTACTTTTTGTATGTGCAATAAATTTTAAAAATAAATACTATCCTACTTTTTTCTTTAAAACTTTTGAATGCCCATACAAAATAAACTCCTTATACTTACTTCGAAATAGTCGTAGAAAGTCTAATTTAATCAACAAAGACATGTCAATCAAACCGCAATCAATTTCAACCCGAAAAAACGGCCAAGTGCGAGTCGGACTCTGGTTCCAAGGGTTCCGTTCATTTAATGCCGACTCACGCTGGATTGTACATTTCTAATAGGTTTTCCTATCATGCCCCCCTGTTTAAAATTAATTTATTGTCGTTACATGTCCGTCTTTGGGTTACTAATTTACATATATATGTGTTTCAAATGTCAACTTAATTAGTCCAGTAGTTTCCGAGAAAATAGGCTGTGACAAACGGACAGACAGACAGACAGAAGCACGAGTGATCCTAAATGGGTTCAGTTTTTTCCTTTTGAGGTACGGAACTCTAAAAACCAAGTACTTTCTCTAGTGGGAATTGGGAATCCCATCTCAAAAGAAGCCTTTTGAAACGTATCGTCAACAAAACAAGGAAAACGTCAGCGTCGAGTGACCTACTGCTAACGGTACACCCACACTACGCTGCCCACAGAAGTGGTCAAGCGTTGGTCATTTTATTATAGAAAGTATTTGTTTTTATCATTTTGTCAGAACTCACTGATTTGTTCTCTTAAGCTAAGTCAAAGTAAGTTAGTTTTATTTTAGTTTAGAATAGTTTGTATTTAGTTTAATTGTAATTTTAAGTTGTTTTTATTTATTGTTTTTTTGGCATGAATTTGTACCATGTATATGAATAAATACTCAGTCAAAATATTGTGTTCTTTATTCATCAAATGTAGATATCGTAGATTCTATTAATTATATTAAAATGCAAAAACATTTGGTACGATCTTATTTCCAGAGGAAACTAAAATATGATTGTGGTGACGGTGCTGGTTTGATAATACTTAGTACATTTATTTTTCAAAAACTGCTTAAATTTGTTTTATCTAAAACTGATTTAGGGTGCTATTATAATATTTTTCTGACGCCAAACGTTAGCATTTGCATTATGCAGAGAACTTACGAGTACATAAGTATATTTAAGGTGAGGTAGGTACCGATGTATAATGAATAACAGAATGAGACCAGGCCTTAAACCCATCTTAAGCGAAAATTGTGTATGAAATAAGTGTAAAATGGCGTATAACAGCACGGGAAATTGTAATACGCTTGTTTGAATGAACCGTACGTCTAGTAGGTACCATCGCCTACACTGTTAGTTAACTGTACATAGGTGGACCTTACGGCTTTTGTAATAAGGTCCACCGATAGGTTAGGAGTGTTATTGTTTGGACGCAGCGCTCTACATTTATTATATACTTAAATATAGACACTAATAAGCAATTTCACAATAACATTTCCAATATTCTTATTTCAATCTCCTATTGAACTTCGGAAACAGTAATTATAATTCGCTATTCTTACTTATCCAGTATGCTCAAACATACCTGCTTGACTCACAAAGAAATTACTCATCAATAAAGTAAGCTGTTTACTTAAAACCAACTTTACAAACATGAGTCAACCGCTTTCATTTTGCCTGCAGTTGGCGACCACTGGCGCGCGCGCAGTTATCAATGAACGGTTCTGGAACATTCTCCCCACACGGCCTGAGCCTATATAAGGCCCGCCGGTCGCCGCGACTGGCATAACATTACGAAAGCTGTACGAGAACACGCGAACGATGCACAAATACGTTGCCCTAGCATTGCTGCTTCTTGCAGGCGCGCAAGCCCGCAAACACCACCACAAACATGAAGACCCATTCGCGGCTTTGGACCAACAACTATCACACTCTCTAGCCTACCACTACCTCTGGCCATGGAGTCAACTCGTCCAAGCCGCCGCCGCCATGGGTGATGAGGACAACCTCGAAGAACCACAAATAACATCAGACCCCAAAGGCTTCGAAATCAACATGAACGTCAAGAGATTCAAGCCCGAAGAACTCAGGGTCAAAGTTAAAAACCAGTACATTATTGTAGAAGGAAGACACAGAGTGACGTCTGATAATACGCGATTCATGGCGAACCACTTCGTCCAGCGCTTCAATCTACCTCCTGGAACCAAGCAGGAGGAAGTTAAGGCTGTGTTGAAGGAGAATGGAATCCTAAGCATATCCGCGCCTAGACACGAAGTACCACCTCCACCACCTGAAAGGATAGTCCCCATCGAAGTGAGACTGCCTCAGCCTTCTTCTGAAAAACCAACAGATACGCCCACTGAGGTTTCTACAGAAAAGATAGAAACGTCATCTGAAAAACTGGAGACTACATCAGAAAAAATCGAAACTTCATCGGAGAAAATCGAAGCTTCGTCGGAGAAAATCGAAGCTTCATCGGAGAAAATCGAAACTTCGTCGAAAAAGGTACCTGAAATAGAACTGGAAGCTTCCTCAGAAAAAGAAGATTCACTACTGGAATTCCGAATGGCCGATAAGAGACACCACGTTGGAAAAATCAGGAAGAAGGAGCTGAAAAACACTTCAAAACACGTAAAAGACAACGAAGTGTCTAAAGGAGATGGCAATGGCTTAGATTACGCTCTCATAGAGGCGGAAGAGTGAACATAGGGGTAGTTCTACCTTCAAAGACTGATAGCTTTAAAGCGGTGCTGTGAAAACCTATAATCTCGTTTGGTTTCGGACGTATAGGCGTATTTTTATTGGTGCACGAGCGTGGGCGAGATACTTCTTGTGTGAACCAGTGTAAGGGGATCTCAACGTTCGTTATAGCTAAAGAGCGCTCCTTATACAGGTTCTCTTGAGCGATTACTTCTCCCACGCTTTGCGTGCGAATGAAATTAAGCCCTTGCTTCGAAACCTCGATACCTTGTCACTTTGACTGTGAAATCGAGGGATTGGCGAAATAGCGAAACTATGTTAATCCGACAAGGTATGTGTGTAACGAATTGTGAAACTCGTATGAGCGTGTATTTGTGCCTATTGCCATTGAAAACGGGCACTTGTACACGCTTCGTGACATTTTATTTACGATGTCATTAAAAAGTTTTTTATTGTAAGTCAGACTGTACCTAGAGGCTAAACTAAGATTTATAAAAGTTATTTTGTTTCGTGAATAAAAATGTTATTTATTTTAAGTTATTATTTTCTTTCATTTCTGATAAATCTTCCCAGTTTTTCTTAATAGTATTTTTCCTTTTTCTTAACATAATCATAAAAGTTTCTGTCCACTCAAGATGGCGACAACAGACTGCATTAACAATAATCTCTTGTGTACCAAATTTTAAGATCTGAGATTTTTTTATCTACATATTTCAAAGAGACTTTATCAATGAGAAATGTCGGCTCCGTTGGGCCTCTACATTACATGAGTTTCAATAAGTGGTAATAGATATCAAAAAAAATGTAAGTACACAAGATCTAAGTTAATTTTGCTTATATTTATGACTATGGTACTTTTATAGCTGAATTGGCACAAAAAACATTTTTTCTTCTTTAAGCCAGGGTTCATTGACACCTAGAAATGACTTATGAACTGGCAAATCTTATTTTAGTACTTTTACTGTCTTAACTAGCTCACACATACTAATAATGAGTAACAAATGTATCTATCTATCTTAAATATACAAAACATTACACAAAAACAAACAACACAAACAAACAAACCAAAACAAAACATTACGCAAAAAACGGCAATTTATTATATTCTGTTTTTAGTATTTGTTGTTATAGCGGCAACAGAAATACATCAGCTGTGAAAATTTCAACTGCGTAGCAGTCACGGTTCATGACTTTCATGAGATACAGCCTGGTGACAGACAGACGGACAGAGGAGTCTTAGTAATAGTTTTCCCGTTTTTACCCTTCGGATATGGAACCGTAAAGATTGTTAGAAATATACTATAAACTTGCGCTCTAAAAAGTATGAAACAAGAAAATAAATATTCTCATGTGCCATGTTTATACAAAATGTAGGTATGTATGTATCAGTGGCGGCGCGTCTATAAAAGCCGAATCCCACCGGCTTGCCTGTTTTTGGACGTTTGAGCAGAGTTGTAAAGGAAATATGTAAGCCAAATTAGCCCCGGATTGCCTATGGATATGTTTGACGCGCCGCCACTGGTATGTATAGACAAAATTATTGTGTACGAGTACCTTACGTTTATTGAATAAAATAACAACGTGAAATATTTCACTAAGTACCTAATATGCTATAATATTTACAGACATATTTATGGATAGACGTGGCATGCCACCTGTAAAGAAAACTAAATGCGACCTGTAGAGGAGAACACCCGGACATACTAAACCTTCGCTAAAGCTAACCTAAGAATTTCAAACAGTCGAAGTCGACGGAGCTAAAGAATTACCAAAACTATAAACATTATTACAAGTTATCATAATTCTGTTAACAACTACCAACCAGAATTAATTTCCATACACGTGCTATACAAAAAACATGTTAAATGCGATAGCCATAAGTTCCAGAATCCTTTTCAGACCGCAAACTGCCATGTTACACCGCAAAATGTACGTTTGTGTAATTTTACTGCGCGTTTCTCGTTGCGGTTGTTGCACAGACATATTTAGGAATAAATGTTTTTCAACACACTTGTTCGTAATGTGATACTTTTACTAACAGTTTTAACAATTAAAATCTGATTAGTATATAGGTACCTACATTACAATTTTTTCTTCGCAAGTGTGTTGAAAAACGTCGTATGAAATACGTGTGTACATTTAACACACAATAATATATATGTATACAAGTGGGAATCCTTTTTAACGTCTGTCTCATCTATGTCTTGTTTTTAATTTAACTGGTTTTGTTTGACGTAAATAACTGTATTTTCTTTCTTTTCTTTCTGAGTTAACTAACGTCTTTGTATGTATGTACCTATGTCACTTTATTGTACTAAAACAGGTTAACATAAAACGGACAAAACAAAACAAAATAAAGATGTTATGTACAAAAGGTGAACTTATCCCTAAAATGGATCTCTTCCAGCTAACCTTTGAGAAAATGCCAAAAGATCAAACACTAACAAGTGAAAGAAAATTTAATATGAAGTTGCTTTATAAATGGCTTTGTCTTTGCTGCCGGAACCTGTGAAAGCCTCAACCTACGTGGTCTATTAAGATAAATGTCTGTGGTGTAACGTGAACGCTGCGGTCGTAAAGGCGAGTGATGAGTGTAACGACATGTATTACGGCGTACCGTGCTTTAACTACTGGGGCAGCTACAGTGGGGAATACAGATTGATTCAGCGGATGATAATATACCTACAATCATTTGCCAAACTACATCAAAATGATGTCAGGAACAACATTTAAAACTACATTAAAGAACATACTCATAAAAGCAAGTTTTTATAATTTAAATGAATATTTTGATTATAATTTTAATTAACGTTCATGTAATAATTAACGTTCCTCTAAATGTAAAAATGTTAGATATTATTATAGGTGTTATTCAGTACTGATGAGACGAACCTATGAGGCGCCCCGCTCACGCGCCGCCCGCAAAACGCGCCTGTGTGGCGGAGCCTTAAAATACTTAAATACATAGGTAGTTCAAATTTGAGTGGTGTAACTTATTACGACATATCTGAGGCAAGCGAGCCAACCTATATCTCTAAAAATAGTAATAAAATAACTAAATAAACTACCAACGTGCATTTTTTCTTCGAGTACTTATAAAATAACTATACATACTACTAAATTAACGAATATCATATTAATGGTAATGCAGTCACTTCGCTCGAAATATTTTATGCAATGATAATCTTATAAGATTTCTTTTGAGACAAATAATATCTTTGACGGGCATCTTATACAGGTTGGAAAGATAAGTCGGGCCCTGGAGGGAAACTACCTTAAATCCTTTAACCTGGCTCATTTGACTTAAAGGAGACATTCCTTTATTTTTATAAAGAAACAAAACTGCATTCAAAGTATTTTTCATTTTTTCTTCAATTTGGCTTGTCTAAAAAAATATGGATATTTTGTACGACAGACGAGTGTAAGACCTAATGTTTCATGGAGAAATGTTATCATTAACTGTATCGACTAGAAGAATAAAATTGCGAGTTTTTGTTTTTAGGAATTTTTAGTCGGTTCGAGTCCCGGGCCAGTCAAGCGAGTTTTAGAAAATCTATGAATGCAGTTTTGTTTCTGTTTAAAAATAAAGGAATGTCTCGTTTAAGTAAAATGAGCCAGCTTTAAGATTTAAGGTAGTTTCCCTCCAGGGCCCGACTTATCTTTCCAGCCTGTATAAGTATGCCCTTGTGGTGTCGCTCTTTTGACTTTCATAGGTGTTTAACTTCAGTGCTCATATTATTTATGGCTTAAATTATAACATTTCGTCTTTGTGAAAGGTAAAAACGGCGTCAAATATCTTATCTTAATTGTGATTATTATAATAAATTCATTTAGGCTTCGTCATAGTCTATAAAACAATACAGTCATTGGACGAAGCCGTCTAGAGTCAGACCAAGAATAGTCTGCAGCGGATTTGATAGCCCACGCAGTGAAAGTGTTATTTTAAACGTCATACTTCTATGAAATTATGACGTATAAATGACACTTGCACTGCGTGGGCTATCAAATCCGCTGCAGACTTTGTTTGGTCCGCTCTACTCTAGACAGGGCAAACGTGCGGGGTGCGAGGGGTGGGTCGCGCGCACCCGAGCTACGTACATCGCCATTGGTACTAACTCAGTAGTACAGTCAACAACAGAGCTATGAATACAGGCAAAGTGCCAAAAATATGTATACACGACCTTAATGTACAGGCAATAAAGTACTGTATACATATTTTTGACACTTTGCCTGTATTCATAGCTCTGTTGTTGACTGTACTTACAAGGCTAGCGTGTCTTAAGGTGGCGGTTCCCGCCGGGACAGAGATAAGCGACAGAGACAAGCGACCGAGACAGAAGACCACGACCGGAGACCGCGACCGTCACTAGACAATAGGCAACATATAAGCGACTGTTCGCGAGGAGACAGAGACCTCTCGCGTCTCTGTCGCCTGTCTCTGTCTCGCCGCGAACTGTCGCTTATATGTTGCCTATTGTCTAGTGACGGTCGCGGTCTCCGGTCGTGGTCTTCTGTCTCGGTTGCTTGTCTCTGTCGCGCCGCCACCTGTGCGGTGTCGGTATTTACGCAAACATCATATGGCTCCTCTACACGATGGGCCAGCGCCGGACACTCCAAGGGACGCATTTATGCGTTAGAGGGAGCAAGTGATCTTGCTATCTCATTCTACCGCATGGCTGCGTCCCTTGGAGTGGCCGACGCTGGCCCATCATGTAGAGGAGCCAATAGGCGTCGGTCCACTGTTACTCTTTACACTGTGACTTCGTTAATGTTTGTGCAATGAAACCAGATATTTTAGTGAACATCAAACCGTAGGTTGTTAATTTTATTTTAATGGAACCTGCTTATTACTTTTGAGATCTGGAGAATCTAATGATATCTTATAATTTATTCTAAGTATTTTTATCCATTGTGCTTTAAATAATCACTAGGCTGTGACTATTAGAGATTGGATTTTAGACACATATTATAAAACAGTTCTTACGAACAGGTACTTATCTCTCAAAGAAAATAACGCAAATACCTACCGTTTTGATACCTACACAAAAATACAATGGACCTTCAACTCGCCGCTTCCATAACCGCGCGCACAACCCTAGGGTTGCCGACGCTACTTTCAAATAAGTACTTAAAGGTGTTGTAGGTAGATAGTTAACTATTAATGTGTCGTAAAAAACATTACCTACATCTTTATAACAATTTAATAATACCTACGTGGTGGTACCTAACTATCGTAAAAATAAAAACGGTAGGTGTATGTACCTACCTATATTGAGAAAATCTACTTACTTTTCCTCATCTGCCGAAAGAGACGATATTTTACAAGCTTTTATTTAGTTTCATCTGACTGTTGTATGTCTGTCTGTCTGTCTGTAATCAAATCTTGCAAGTTAAATTTGATCCACTTCCCGATTTCCAATTGAGCTGAAATTTTGCATACATACGTAAGTCGGGTGACAATGCAATATTATGGTGTCATCGAGCTGATCTGATGATGGAGACCGGAGGTGGCCATAGGAACTCTGTGATAAAACAACGAAACCTAATTGTGTTTGGGGTTTTTAGAATAGTCTCGATGAGCATTAGTTGCCTGTGGAATAAAAAGTACAGTCGGCGATAAAAGCTTGTACCAAAAATGAAATTTTGTTGTTTCTGCATCCAACCACACTTCAAGCTGTGTTATTCGTTCGTGACGAAGACATTTCTTTGGCATAGCACGCGGTGACGTGCATTTGTGAGCGCGTGTGGCAAGTGGCAACCAACTATATTATTGTACCGCCGGCGGGACGAGATTTGTAGGCATAAATCCGAGCACATGCGGAGAGTTCCATAAGCCTGTTTTAAGGGGCAAAATTTAATCATTAAGTCCGACCACTACAAAAGAAAACCGTATTTGGGGCATTCCACGAAACTGTCGCTTACATAACGTTTTTGCCTTGTATGGCAGCTACCTCAATAAAATACGTGAATCTCGAGAATATACTGCCAATTTGTCATGAAATATTACCTGACCCAATATCGCTTACTCAGCATTTCCAGAAGTATTAGAAGAATTGTGTTATGTAAGCGACAGTCTCGTAGAATGCCCCATTTATTTGTGGCCCTCACAAAAAACTCCAGTGTAGCTGCTACCTGCTACAGATTATTCTCCAAAAACGGTAAGTAATACTAGAAAACAGGGGAACAGTAAAACTACAATGTGCTCGCTTTTATAGCCAATGCGTTAGGACACTTGTTCGCTCTGCTCAACTCTGCTTTACGACTCTATTACTGCTGCTATCGTTTCTTAACGGACACTAAAATGCTATTCTGTACAATGTTTGTGGAGATTAAGAGAACAGATAGGCTACGATTGTTTGCGATCGAAAAAAAGAAACCTTTTTTGAATTGGGTTAAAAATAGGTGGAAGTTTGAAAGTGGAAGCCATTTTCGATTACCTACCACAGTTTTTTCCAGCTGTTTGGACTAGAGGTACCCACCTCTTCATTATTATCAATTGTGAAAAATATAGTTATCCGTGTGAATACCAAAAACATTGGTCTTCGTTTTATCTCTACACAAGTTTGACCAACTCTAAGAGCTTCCGGGTACGGGCTTTTCATATTGTTTTTTATTAAAAAACACAGTCCGCGACGTTATTGAATTTTAAATTAAAATTCAAAATTGAATCAGTGCCATGTTGCAAAAATTTATCTGTAAGGGTCTGTGCGGAAAGAGAAGAGTCGTATTCTAGAATGTATGGGCTCTTACATTTCACTACTCTTCTCTTTCCGCACAGACTCTAGATAAGGCCAAATTAAAAAAAAAAAAGTATTCATACCACTTACACCTGCTTTTGATTTAGGGTTGTATTAAAATAGACGCTGTATAAAATGTACGTTCTGTTTCCTTGGTACATTTCTTAGTCTTAACATTCAGGTATTAAACCGGTATTTCCGGAATTACCTAGTTATTTCGGCCAAGTCATAGAAACTTTACTTTGTAGTATAACGTTGGCATTCTTCGGGGAACTTGCATTAAATTCCTTGCAAAATTATTGTAAAGCCCGTTTATTACAAACGCTCGTCAAAGTTATCATCGTTCAAATTTATAGATTTCTTCTTATTAGATATTGTAATATCCTTTCTCCTTCTTTCCATTCTGTTACCCCCTGCTGCATGGTGTCATCATCATAATTTAAGAGCATGACTCTTGTCGGTGGAGTATGCGCCAGTTTCCGCGGCCCTCGGCCATCAGGTTCTTTAGGTCCCTGTAAGACACGACATTTGCTTTTGCTTTTGGTCTGTTGTGTATAGCTTGCTCGTGGTTTTCTTCTTCCTCTCCTATCTTCGATCGAGTATAGTTACTTCTAATATAGTTTTAAAGAAAGTGTCGTGTCGTCGTGTCTTATCAAGTGGCCTATCATTTTGCCTCGCAAATCTGTTTCTACTCCATTTATACTATACATATACATATGTATATATAGTAGATGTACGAGTTTGTGATCCAGATCCCAAATCCATATTTTTTTGGAACTAGATCGCATTTTAATACTTAACGGTACCTGTTGCACAAGGAAAAAGGAAGTAAGTATTATTTCTCATTCGCTACTATACATCATATCATCTCATAAAAAAGCTAGGTATATCAAAGAAAATTCGACTTTGACGTCATAAAAATAAGGTATACAATATGAGTGCTTTCGTAAAATGTTAAGACGTTTAGTGATTGGTGGCTACGGGATTTAAAAACCTGCCAAAACTTTACAACTTTCTCCAGCAACTGTACCTTAATGAGACGAGGAGGTCACAAATGCATAGACTCGATTTAACTCGTGGCTATGCTTGTAGCAATAAAATAGGATAACTAGCGCACTGAGAGTTTCTTACTATTTTCTTACCATATTGCAGCACATCAATTTATATTTCGTACATCTACGCGCTTATCACACTGATGCAGAATTGCAGATCCGCTCGCTGATGCTCTGGGGTGAGACTGAGACAATACTGTACACGTATATAGAGATATCCCGCTCGCACTTCACAGCGGTGTGTGGATTCGTAACCAATGTGATAAACTGCGATTTAGGTTGTACTTACTTACTGCACTTGTACTAAAAAAAATATGGTTGTCTGTAAAGTCGGTTTACGGACGATAATTTTGCGTGATAACGTCGTAAGAAAACGTGGCCGTAACGTTACCATGGATATTTGTCCACAACGTTACCATGGAGATCTGTCCACAACGTGACACTTTTACGTGCATGCTACCGGTGTTCATCGATTTAGTTATAAGACTTTATCACGTCAAAAACCTCAAAAACTATGTTACTTACTACCTACATTTTAAATTCAACTCGAGAGTCGCAGGGGCTTGAAAAGTTTTAACAAAATGAAGAAAAAAACAAAGTTCTAAACAGCTGTGAGCAGGTTCGAGGTTTTCCTAACAAATGCGTGCCAAGGGGGCTGGCGAAAAATCTTCATCTTGAATGTTTATGACAAATTTCCCATTGACAAATTATCCATGACAAATAGCCGCCAAAGGAGCAAACTTCATCCCCACTTCTTAGATACTACAGGGTGATTCATGAGACGTGAGCAGGACTAATCCTGCACACTCAGTAACTGATAATTGATCGATCACCGTCGTATTTAGGTGAAACAACGACACTTTTTCCTATTTTTTACTTTTTGGTGAGAGCAAATTTAACTGTCTACAATCATGGTTACCCTACAAGACCTAATTAATAAACATAAAACCTCTTTAACCGTAATGACAGCATTTTGATTACGAAGAAAATAAACTGTCAAACTTGAGTGAGATACGAGTTTTCAAAAGTAACCAGACCGTGATGACAGTGATGACATTCAATTTGACACATAATATCGGTAGTTTAGTATTCTAATTTTAGGGTGACCATGCATGTCGTAAATAAATTTATTATTATTTTTTCAACACGAGTAGAAAATTAACGTTAATCTCACTAATATTGATACGAAACAGTTGCTTATAATTTACAAAATGCGCAGTCTTAGTCCTGCTCACGTCTCCTGAATCACCCTGTATACATGGCACACCAAGAATAAACGGGCATCTCGCTAGTTTCTTCCCAGAACGTGTAGAATGTGGAATGACTTGCCTCTCGAGGTATTTCCTTTGCTCTACGACATGGGATTCTTCAAGAAGCGGATATTTAGGGTTCTCAAGGGGTCCGCAACGCTTAAGTGGCTCCTGTGATGTTGCTTATGTCCATGGGCGACGATGACCCCTTCCCATCAGGCGGCTCGTCTGCTTATCACATAAAAAAAATTAAATTTTTCCGCAGTGAAAGCGTAACATCGTTTGTATGATGGTGGCAAAAGTTAAAAGTTGAGATGTGGTGGTAAGATCAATATGGCTAATTCCGTCCACGAGCGTATATTTCTTTGATTTTTGATTGCTGAATCTAACCATTTTTGATTGCTGAATCTAAAAGCAATCGCTACATTGTCAATGGAATTATCAATTTAGTTTGTTGGTCGAGAAAAACGCCAGTAGACGGAATAGACCCTATGACGGAATTAGACACATTGACCTTATATCAATAATGTTCCAGTTAGGGAGTGCTCCTGTACTGGTTTTCTATACAAATACAGTACCGAAACCGGGAATTCCCGGTTCTCGTCATACAAACTCAGTACCGGGAGCATTCCCTAGTTCCAGTTGCGTAGTTCCATGTTCCCATTACTATAACGGCGTCTAACACCGAATGACGTGACGCCCCGTCAGCAATCGCGGCTCTAATAAAAAATAACCACCGACCCCAATCGGACTTATGTCTTATTGCTAGTGATGCGGGCACAGAACTACAATGTTAAATATTGTCTGTCAAATATCAATCCAGTTCGATCTTTGGATAATATGGCTGTCGATACTATCGATGAATGGGGTTGGACGATGGAAGTTATTAGCAGATGGCGCCATCATAGCTTGCCCTGTCAATCCCTAGAATTGTGTCAAATTTTTGTTTTTTTTTAATACCCTGGATGCAAGCTCTTTAAGCCAAATCTCATAGAAAAAGGGACAAGCTATGATGGCGCCATCTATGCAAACCTTTGACAGTTGCCAACCCCATTCGCAAACGTCAAAGTGGATCCCACGTGGGATGGAATTAATATTATTTCTAATAAATAAACCTCAGCCACTGTACGGTATGAAACTTCGTCATTGCATTCTATGCAAATTTAGCTTGGCCCGTCCATAAACTTGGTTTCGTTTCTAGCTAACATTACGTATGTGACAAATAGAATTATGAACATTCTCAATTATAATCTTCAAACAAGATATATACAGTGGTATTACTAAAAGAAATTAATAACTACATTTTATTAGCTTAAATCTAAAATAAGCCCTAAAATCTAAAACATTACAAGATATTTATCGCCCATTACCAGAGTAATGTTACTGGAAACCTACCCATGGGAAATATTACTGGAGGAAAATACCCAATGCCAAATTTACCGTAAACGACAATGTCACGGCACAACACTGCTCATTACTCCATCCTTCTCGCTGAAAAGGATTTATCTGAGTAAGAAATACTCGAGAAATACGGCTTTATTGGAAGTAACGGTGCTAAGACGTCAGGAAAATTGTACTAGAGGCGGAATAATGAAAATGCATATTATACTAACTTCATTAGGGTAGTAGCTGAATAATATAACCGTTGTCGTAGTATAATAATATTGAGTGAGGTTCTGTGTAGTGAAAGGAAGCGCTGGTGGCCTAGCGGTAAGAGCGTGCGACTTGCAATCCGGAGGTCGCGGGTTCAAACCCCGGCTCGTACCAATGAGTTTTTCTGAACTTATGTACGAAATATCATTTGATATTTACTAGTCGCTTTTCGGTGAAGGAAAATCGTGAGGAAACCGGACTAATCCCAATAATACCTAGTTTCCCCTCTGGGTTGGAAGGTCAGATGGCAGTCGCTTTCGTAAAAACTAGTGCCTACGTCAAATCACGGGATTAGTTGTCAAGCGGACCCCAGGCTCCAATGTGAGCCGTGGCAAAATGCCGGGATAACGCGAGGAAGAAGAAGTTCTATGTAGTGAAAGATCATGAATATCATACTTTAAGGGCATCATTCATTTTGCAACTAATAGGGTGCAATTTTCTTCGAGCAACACGGAAGGGAGGCGGCATTCGTACTATTTCCCCTGTGCCGAGGTACAAGATTAGCGCGTCAATATAATCTACCGCGGGTAATAAAACTAGTTGCACTTGGATTTTTCACTAGACCGAGTCCAGACGCGCGCGTGAACACTGCTGCACAAAAATGCCTATTTGCTCGGTTTTTTGCTATAAAAAGAGGTCGGGGACATCAAATTTACAAAAAGAAAGTGTTACATTCCACATGGAATTTTTTTTTTACATATCATACGTTAAATTACATTTAAATACAATTATTATATATTAGTCTCAAGTATTTGTTGGATTTATCGATTTTGCTCGCTCAGTACAAATTGCGGATCGGTCGAGCGACAAATCCGACTTATCATCTCTCAGAATACAATGACATACTTCAACGAAAATGTGTTAGTGTGCGTGTTGTGACACTAGTCACTCGTCCGTACACAAAAAGAGAACGAGGTTTGCAAGATTTGTCTTTGACGTGTGTCATTTTCTATGTATTTGTGTCGTCATTACAGAGGGCCTACCGCGAACCACGTTTGACGTGTTGCCTCCCTGTCACACTTACGTATGAATTTACAAGTGCCATAGAGAGGCAACACGTCGAACGTGGTTCGCGGTAGGGCCTCTGATTGGATTTTGTATGTAAGTGTGTGAGAAGTGCGACTGTGTGCACCTTCCCCCCGCGAAAAATGGCAGAAAGATTTGTACGGTGAGATATCGCTTGGGCCCCTCCCTTCCGACGTGTCGGAAGCCGGTGTTGCTCGAAGGCAATTTTAGATGATTGCCGGATATGTAGGTGTCATTCATTCGATCGATCAAATTAGGTACCCAATTATGTAAGGCGTTTCTAATTATCAATGTTGTGTGGAGAGGCCTTTAGTTGTTATTTATAAATGATTGACAAAGAGCAAGGTAAAAATGTAATGTAAATTTGAGGTAGTTAACCCAAATACTACCGTTGTGTTTTTGAAATGTACTTCTGAATTTGAACTCAATCCGGGTCCCATACTTCCATTATATTTGTTAAAAATCACACATTTGTCATTGCCTACGCACTAGCGTAGCGTAGTAAATCATACATTTTGGTACTAACCAAATGTATGATTTCCTACTAAACACTAATCAATGTATAAACAAGGTATAAAATTCACATACATTTTCGCCACAAACTTCGTTGAGTATCCGAACACCATTACGTTTCAACCAAAATCCCCGTGAAACGTTAACATTTTTCGCCAAAACGTGCCAACGAAAAACGTTCTGCAGCTTTAAGGGTATCCGGCTAATGCGATTCAGCGCGAAATTCAAATGTACGATTGGCACGAATAAATCTGCCGGCGTCCGATGGGGAATGCGTATTGTTCAAAATAGGTATATCATGCGAGGGTGAGTGGGAGTTTAACACGTGGTTACGCGATTAATTGTGGTAAAATATATTTGTGGCTTTATTTAAACTTACACATATCTATAGATATTGTTGTTAAAATATTTTAACTCTATTCTAATTATAAACAGTTTGGATGTTTAAATAAAAGAATATAATATTCAGTAAAATATAGATTATTTATTCCTTTGTCCATAAATATCTCACTAAACTTATTACGCAGTTAAGTGAACTATACAGGGCGTCCCACGGCGATGCCACATGGAGGGAAAGTACCTTAAATATCATAGATAGCATATTTTGCTGAAAGAAGACTTCATTTTATTTTTAAAACTTAGTTAAATTGCATTCATACTTTTTTTTTATAAATTTTATGGAAAAAAAAATATCGCGTCATTGAAGGAAGGATATTGAAGCCTTTCGATCGGTATGACAAAGCTACAAGGTATTTTTTTTCTCGTGTAGCGGGTTCGATTCCCGGTTTAACCATGAAATTATTTAAAATGCAATTAAACTTGTTTTTTTAAATCGAAATAATGTCTTCTTTCAGTAAGATGTTCATTTACAATAATTAAGGTACTTTTCCTCCAATGACGCGATAATTTTTTTCCATACATTTTTTTTTTAATAAAAAAAGTATGAATGCAACTTTACTAAGTTTTAAAAATAAAATTAAGTCTTCTTTCAGCAAAATATGCTATCTATGATATTTAAGGTACTTTCCCTCCATGTGGCATCGCCGTGGGACGCCCTGTATAACGTGGAATTAAGTGTGCAGCTAGAGTTAGACCAAGGAAAGTCTGCAGCAATTTTGATAGCCCACGCAGTGCAAGTGTTATTTATACGTAGAGTTAGATCAAGAAGAGTCTCATTTGAAACGTCAAACTTCTATGAAATTATGACGTATAAATAACACTTGCACTGCGTGGGCTATCAAAATCACTGCAGACTTTCCTTGGTCTAACTCTACTTTTCTTGGTCGAACTCTAATAAAGAATTAATCTTGAAACATAGTCAACATCCTTAGAGGTTTTTTTAAAAACCGTTGGTAGTTTTTGATAATAATAACATGCTTAGTTTGTTTTTTTTTTGTCTTTGAAATAATATACCCTAAGTTCTATTCGTCAATCTTCTTCTAGGTCTAGGTACCGTTATCCCGGCTTTTGTTTGGGTCCGCTTTCCTACTTGCTTTCCTCCACTTTGCGCGATCCTGGGGCCGATTTTTGAAATTCGACCACTCCATTTCGAGTATTTCGTTCAATAATATCTCCACTAGTAGGCATTTAAATTCTACCAATAGAATTGAAATCGAGTGGTCGATACCACTAGATTCGAAATTTCGATCGCTCGTATTTCAAAAATTAGCATTAAGGTGTATTCGGGTAATACCGAAAGTCGGATAATTCCGAAATTCAGATGAAAATCACCCTTAATTCCATCATAATAAAAGTCTCTTATCGGAATTAACCGACAGTTTTCGACATTCGGAATTACCCGACTAAACCTTACGCTGTTTTCCACCGATTTTTGAGTGACGAAATCGAGCGATCGAAATTCAAAAATCGGCTCCTGGGCTGGGCGTCGTCTCGTGTGACGTTCACGCTCATATCTGGACCCCTATTCGACAAGCGACGTTTGACGTATCGTGTTGATCTCCCGTTGATGTGGGAAAAATCATAAGTTCTCAAATACGTACAATGTCAAAATTTGACATTAACAATCCACAGTTAGGGTGACAAGCAAACCAAACCGAACCACCCTTAGTTTAGAGTTGAGTTTTGGTTGTACTAAATGATATTATCCACCGTTGATGGAATCAACACTCAGTATGCAATAAAATCAACTGTTGATTTGAGGTGGATGCGAAATCTGACAGTTGTACATGTCGAATTTGGCCCCTGCTTTCACCCTATGCCTTACTTGTGCCTGTTCATCAATATAGGATATAAATCCTCGACAACCTGCAGCATATTTCACACGCCAGTCGCCTCGGCTGGCGACTCTCCAAATCGGGCTATACGTATTGTCGATTGTCGACTAGACGCCCCCGCTACAGGATTGATTAACCCGTCGTGTGTCGCGAGACTAATCTACGTTGAAGGGTTAAGGGGGATAGCAGACGGGTTAAAATTTAATTTTTATTGAAAGGAAATTTCAATGTCAATATGAGTATTACTGCAATGTTCTGCCGCCAGAGTGCAGCACTAATTTGTTAAGTAAACCTTAGAGTAATTAACTTATACATACTACGCCTTAGACAGTTTTTTGACATGTTTTTACTATGACATTGATGCATTACAGCGGTTTATTTACAGGTGGCCTACCGCGAAAATAGAAATCTCGTTATCTGCCTCTCTATCGATCGAATAAGCAAGGGTGATAGAGAGGCAGAAACAGAACTTTCGATTGTCGTGTTTCACGGTAGGCCATGTTATTGCGATAGTGACGCCCTCTACGCAGAGTTTTAGAGACTGCAATGCCATGGTGCGGAAAGATGTATCACACACTACAAGACATCTATTATCTTAGGTACGTAATTCTACTATCTATTTATGCGCCACTTGCACCAATCCACTAACCCGGGGTTAATCGATTAAACTGTCAACCCATCATCATCATCATCATCATCATCTCAGCCATAAGACGTCCACTGCTGAACATAGGCCTCCCCCCTTGGACCTCCATACGTGCCGGATGGGGGGTGAATGCCATAATCGCCACGCTTGGCAGGCGGGTTGGCGATCGCAGCCCAGCTGTCAACCCAGTGTCATATAATACTGGTAACCAAGGTTTAACCGGTTAACTCCAGGTTAGTAAATGGTGCAATGGTGGTGGTGTGGCCCTAAGAAATTTAAAAATCAGCTTTAAAAACGTAGTAGAGTTGTATTTATGTCACTGGCAAACTCAAAATAAATAAGCCAAAGCCATACGCTAAATAAGCTTCCACTTAACTTGGCATAATTCCAAATTAGCGAGGTGCCTTCTATATAGCTCTCAGGATTACAGGGATATATTCCTATCGCTCAACGCGTGGGCAAGTCGAATGCTCACGCCTCGGCCATGAAATGCATGCTCAGAGGGTATTGCCTCTTAGTCGCACTTGTATATTCGTACGTAAGTGTGACAGGGAGGCAACACGTCGAACGTAGTTCGCGGTAGGCCCTCAGAGCGACCTCAGCTCAGACTCAGTACGTAGCATGTATAAAACACTTAATGGTAATGTTCAATAGTTTTGATAGGGGTTGCTCCCCAGGTCCCTTAGTTCTGATAATCTTAAAAATGTAAGATTAGTTCTAAGTTAATTTTATGTTAATTCTATATAAAAAATAAACAGTGCAAATTTTTTATTTAGCGTGCACGCTCGAAGCTGACGCCGACCGCCGTACATTTTGAGCCACCCCACACTAGCGTCTCCGAGCGTCGGCGTCTAGTCAACTCTATGGCTGCTGGTCGACGCAACGTTGGCGCAATTGCGCGGCGACGCTATTTTCCATAGCGCTAACTACACGCCGTGTGAGGTGGCCCTAAGGGCCCGGCATCATGTCCACGGTGTATATAAATGTCGCACCAATAAAAGTCTGCAGCGGATTTGATAGCCCACGCAGCGTAAGTGTTATTTATACGTCATAATTTCATAGAAGTTTGACGTTTAAAATGACGCTTGCACTGCGTGGGCTATCAAAATCGCTGCAGACTTTTTACGGTCTGACTATAACAAGTAACAACGCCGCCACCGTGAGACGGCACGGCGCCGTGCCGTGTACGGTGCCGTGCACGGTGCAGCCACACCGGCGGACGGCGGTACCCCGTAGTTATTGTTAGCTTCCACTCGTGAAATTAAAAAGTCGACATCTAAATTGTCAGCCATTTTGTGCATTAAGTAGCACATGAGAACTATACAACAGCAAATCAATAACTACCGAGCGGTGCGCCGTCTGCCGGTGTGGCGGCACCGTACACGGCACGACGCCGGCACGGCACGGCGCCGCACCGTGGACATGAGGCCGGGCCCTTAGGGCCACCTCACACGGCGTCTAGTTAGCGCTATGGAAAATAGCGTCGCCGCGCAATTGCGCCAATGTTGTGTCGAGCAGCAGCCATAGAGTTGACTAGACGCCGACGCTCGGAGACGCTAGTGTGGGCTGGCTCAAAATGTACGGCGGCCGGCGCCGCACCGTGGACATGAGGCCGGGCCCTAAGTGTTACTGCTACAGTACCAATCAAACAAAATCTAATCAAAATGTATTGTCAGGCAACATAGGCCTTGTTGCCTATCCCGTTAAGCCGACCACTGACTAACAGTCCGCCGGACGATATCGCCCGGTCAGTTGTTCGGAACTGTCATATTTTCGTTCTAACTGACCGGCGGCCAGTACGGTTACCATCAGTTTCTCACTGACATAAACGCCGTCGAGAACGTAATTTACTTTCTATACATCTCGCTCGCACTCGCATATTAGTGCAAACGGGATGTATAGAAAGTAAATTACGTTCTCGACGGCGTTTATGTCAGTGACAAACTGATGGTAACCGTACTGTTAGTCAGTGGTCGGCTTTAGGCTTGTATCTATAGGTCGAAACCACGTCTCCGTGTAATTCCGATCGTCCTGCCCTAATTGGGGCTGAGGCATTATTTGATCCAATTCGGTTTGCAAATTAGAGGCCGTACGGGATTGGGTCTAACCTTGTATTCCAATGATTTGATAGTAATATTACACAATTACGTGTGTAATGATCATTATTCGGGAATCAAATGGGCTAGACAGAAATATCAAATACTTACTGATTAGTCTACACAAATTCGAGTAGGTACTTATTCGAGTAAACGGCCTGATTCTAATTTTAATATACACCAAAAATTTGATCTCGATACGATATGACTGGCATCTGTCAGTGTCAAAAGTGACGTTTCTTTAAAGAAAAACTCTCTTCTGCATTCGTTAAAATACTCAAAGCCTTAAATTCCTAGAACTTATTCACTAGATGCTAGCGAAAGAATTCAAATTGGCACCTTGTCAATATAATATCAATTTGGCCATACCCAACCAATTGCGAAAACGCCATAGATTACGAAATGCTACGACAGATACATCATCATAATGTCAGTGGAGTGATCAGCATAGGTAGGTACTTACGTCAAACCTCAAATACGCCACTCACCCCGGTTACGGCGGTTACTAATAGGTGTACCTACCTAAAGTACCTAATACAAGCTAAGCGGTGATCGCACCTTTCACAACTATGCTACGCACAAATCTCAAATCAACGTTGTTGTCTATAGCATGGTTTTCCCGCTACATATCGAAAATGCTTTAAATAGAGAAGAAAATTGTCGTATGAATTAAGATTTAGCATATAAATACAGGGTGATTCAGGAGACGTGAGCAGGACTAACACTGCGCATTTTGTAAATTATAAGCAACTGTTTCGTATCAGTATTAGTGAGATTGACGTAAATTTTCTACGTGTTGAAAAAAAAAATTTTCCATTTATTTACGACATGCATGGTCGCCCTAAAATTAGAATACTAAACTACAGATATTCTGTGTCAAATTCAATGTCATCACTGTCATCACGCTCTGGTTACTTTTGAAAACTCGTATCTCACTAAGGTTTGACATTTTATTTCCTTCGTAAAAGAGGTTTTATGTTTATTAATTAGGTCTTGTAGGGTGACCATGATTGTAGAGAATTAAATTTGCCCTCATCAAAAAGTTGAAAAATAGGAAAAAGTGTAGTTGTTTTACCTAAATACGACGGAGATCGATCAATTATCAGTTACTGAGTGTGCAGGATTAGTCCTGCTCACGTCTCATGAATCACCCTGTATAACAGGATGGCCAATTTATTACTTTTTTTGGGTCATTCTCAACCAACTCGATATTTTATTTTCGACAAAATCTCTAGTTTTAAACTCTCGCATTTTGTCGGTCATGTCATTACCGGGCCTAACTTAGTCAATCTGTGTAAGAATGTCCTATAATATTTATTTATTATTTATATTTATTTACCTTTTGTCCTACATTCCAGCCAGGTTGCAGTAGCTGTGGTCACGAAAAACTGACGTCCCAGCAAAATGTCAATTATTGGTAAACAGCACTAAACTGCCCGATATTAGTTTGTATAAAATGTTCGGGGTAGACAAATAAATTGATCTACCCATTTTTGTTAGTATTTATTGTTCACGGCACGACACGTAATAAGTAGTAACAATGTCCGCACCACATCCGCACACAATTTTTTACATTATATAATTAAATTTGAGGATAGTATATTAGTAATGTGTTTAGATTTTAAGTTAGGACATTAAATTTAGTGTGTATGTAAATTATTAAGTAGATTTTAAGTTTGACTTTGATTGTACCTGCCCATAAATAAATTGTATTTTATAGTTCATAATTAAGTGAATAAGTAATATATTAATTATGTTTATTTAATTTTAATTTTATTTTATATTTATTGGTTCACCAACAATTGTTTACACTTTGTAAAGTATAACTACAAACGTTTTAACTATTATCGCTTAGCGTAACAATTACTTAAAGGTAAACACCACATGCATTGAATAAAGTAAGATAATTGCATTTACGTTACATACCTAATACCGTTTACCTCCGTTTACAATAATAATGCAGGCATTAACTATTTACTATTGATTATTAACTAGACATATAATATAACAATGATACAAACCGTTACAGTAACATTGCATTGCGTTATTTATAAACACTTTACAGACCTGAATCAGCTATGAATCATGTATATATGTCGTTATGACTTGTGTATTTGTAAGCAAGTGACAAAACACAATTTAACTAAATCAGGTCCGCAAAATTTCTTGTTTAAGGGGAACGGGAAAATTTTGTGGATAAAACAGTTGTGCCACTCACTTGTTACACTGCAATACGTCCACACTTTCCAATGGCATATCTTCAAGTATTATATACTTAATCTGCGGTATCGCCCTTGTAAAGGGCAACCCATATCGAAATACCGAAGGTCGATGGGAATATTTCTATCGTTTGAAGATGAAAATGTTACTTCACAATATCGGATCCAATAATGCTGAAACGTAGATAAAACTATATTGTCTTCTAGGGTGGTTTTCCACTTGTCCAATTTCTTTGTCCAATGTTTATTTCCATCTCACATTTTGATTAGTGAGAGAGTGAGACGCAATGCACATTGGACCAAGATACTGGACATGTGCAGTACCAATTTAAGGTGACAGTCCATTTCCAACGACAGCTGCACTACTGTTCATTTTACTATGGAAATTGACAATGAGAGCGACGCGTTCAGTACCGGTAGTGCAGCTGCGGTTAGAAATGGAATGTTACCATTAAGAGAAAAGTGGTCGACCGCACTAAAACCGCTTCTCCATAGAAACGTACATGGTATTTTCCTCTCTGGATATTAACATCATAGAAAACAGTAAGTAAGGTAGGCTAAAGGTATGTAGGTATCTGATAGGGAAACCAGATCTTATCAGTGGGGAGGCACTCCTGACTTCGTTTGAACTCGGCTCCGCTCGGCTCAGCATTGTTCCGAGCAATTATTAGGGTTGGCACCATTTGACTTCCTTGTGATGCGTGCACGACCACAGATAAGATAATCACTTGAATTTTGACAACCCTATATAGCCGAAAGGGATACTGCCATATATTAGAAAGGGTTAGCATGATTCGACCCTGAATCACTGTCAAACTTCGGGTTTGTAGGAAGTGTCCTTTCTGTACGGTAGTACTATTATTTCTTCTGTGATCTTATTGGGACTAGTCTGGTTTTTTAACGATATTTTTAAGTTCAAGGAGAAGGATAAGTTGCATACAGAGCTTTTGCGTTAATCGATAAAAAACAAGCTACCCAAATTACTAATGGAGTTAGCAGACGAAGTCGCGGGCAAAAGCTACTACATAATATAACTTGCATTCTATCTGTTAATATAATAAATATATTTGCCTGTGCCTTTGTCCGTATCAAAGGCACAGGCAGCTGAAAGTGCTTTAATTCAAACAGATGTAATTAAATATCAGATTTACGGTTTCCCAACAAATTACGTGGAAATTGCTCGGACAAAAACTACAGGCGTTGTGATTACATGGAACTTCGAATAAATTATTATTCGAATAATTATTTTTCCCGGAATGTTTCCCGAGGCTAATGAATTTCATCATTGTGACTGAAAGTGTTTTCGTAGGCTCATTATAAATATAATTTTATTATTTTACATACTAAAAAGGAGGTCCCGGGTTCAAATCCTGGTAAGAGCATTTATTTGTTTGTTTTTCACAAATATTTGTTCGTGAGTTGTGGATGTTTTCTATGTATATAAGTATTTATATACGCATAGCTACATATAGTAGGTACCCACAACACAAACCTTATTGAGCTTACTGTGGGACAAGTAGTCTTACCACGACTGCCTTAAGGTGACAGTCCATTTCCAACGACAGCAGCACTACTTACCATTCATTTTACTAAGGAAATTGACAATGAAGGGACCCACTGATTACCAGTCCGCCGATATCGGCCTGTCAGTTCAACGCAAAATTTGTCAGCTCCGAACAACTGACAGGCTGATATCGTCCGGCGAACTGGTAATCTGTGGGCCCCTTAACACACGCGTTCGTACTAGTAGTGTAGCTGCGGTCAGAAATGGAATGTTACCCTTAAGCAGTGTCAAATTGACATAGGTATTGAGGAAACACATATGTGATATGATAGTTTTTATCAATCATTAGATTCATTAGCATACATCGGGGTTTTAGGAGTTGCGGGAACGTTTTACACTAGCCAAAAAATAAGTAAAAACCGGGCAAGTGCGAGTCGGACTCGCGCACGAAGGGTTCCGTACCATAGTGCAAAAAAAGGCAAAAAAGAAAAAACGGTCACCCATCCAAGTACTGACCACTCCCGACGTTGCTTAACTTTGGTCAAAAATCAGGTTTGTTGTATGGGAGCCCCATTTAAATCTTTATTTTATTCTGTTTTTAGTATTTTTTGTTATAGCGGCAACAGAAATACATCATCTGTGAAAATTTCAACTATCTAAACTAAAATAACGTCTAGCTATCAGGGTTCGTGAGATACAGCCTGGTGACAGACGGACGGACGGACGGACCGACAGCGGTCTTAGTAATATGGTCCCGTTTTACCCTTTGGGTAATTAGGATTGTTCATTTTTTTTAGACCCACATTTTTATTTTATTTTCTGAAAATATAGGTTAATTTAAGATACCAATTTGAATGATTTAGTATTTCGTGGCTCGGTTGAATATTTATAATTTATTGAAAATATGAGATACGACTTCTCGTAAATTACATGTCGTCGGCTGATTAGGATAATGCACAAGCAACAACAAGCATTAAAAAAATAGTTGTCATTGTCAATTGATTGTAATGTCACCTGTCGACAATGTCAGTGTCACGTGTTTCTATAAATAATAATCGTCTGGAATGGAAAACTCGTTTATTTTGAATCATTAATTTCAAAATACCTACGCTATAAATTTGAGAAAGCTGATTCCAGAAATCTGCCTAAGTTATATAATATAACTTAGTTTTATTGGAGTATGTATCCATATAGCATCCAACTCCAACCATAACTTGGCTGAAATCAAGGGAGCAAAAATACAAATGTAAGTTACCTACATCATATATATTTTAACTGATTCGATTTGTAAGAAGATTGGATTCATAAAATCGTTACAAGCGTCCATTGCTAAAGGTAGCTTAGCACCCAGTGGGTGCTTTCTACCGGCTTGTCACCATTTGTTTGGATATTGTACTACATACTTATACTACTATATTAGGAACATGCCAATTTTGCTAATTATATCCTATTATTTCAGGTCATCGTGATTCCTATTTAGATACAGCTGTGAGATATGTAACTGCACTTGGGCCCAGAACAAAGTTGAGCATTTTGTATTGAAACGAACGTCATATTAATTATTAATCGTCGTAATACTTTACGACCGTAAATAATGCCTGGGAACAGAGTAAATAACAAACCATACACTTCTCTTCTGGATGGTCAACAAGAAGCCATCATTGTCAGATGCTCGTGCAGAACATGATAAACATACATTTAATGTAAAGTTACTATTTTTTTTTGAAACATATATGACATATTTCCCAAATTAATAAAAAAGTAGGTAAACAAAAACATGTTTTATTATTCACAACTCTTTATTAAGTCTTGTCCACCATGATATCAGCAGCTTGAACTGCAACATGTACCTGGAAATTAGAAATTATATCTTTTTAAAGCAGTTTCAGGCTGAATTTTGAGTATGGCTATGTATTCTTGTATATTCCTTCTTTCTAGTAGGCACCATCTCTGTTTAACGGTTTGCCTTTAGATACTCTGGCTACATTACCACAGAAAATAAATAGATACCATGACCCTACCAATAAAGTGAGCTTTAAAATACTTAATTGTAGTAAATTAATATTAATTTTATACTTACATCGACGTGATTCTCACAGCAATACTGTGTGTAACACGTGAAGTAGGTAGGTATTCCAAGTTTAATTCACGGCACCATCTTTCACGTCGTAGGTCTTCGTGGATTCGAACTATTATTTTTGTGAATCATTCCCACACATAGGAACAAGGTTTTTGATATAGTATTAAGCAATGAAATCTACTGCTTAGGTATTAATTATAAATCAAATTGTAACAAACAAGCGCAGCGGTTTAACTGAAAAAATTTGTTATGACAATCGATGACAATGATAACTTTGACAATACGTGAGTGACGGATTTATTTACTATGGTTCGATAACTTTTATTATGCAATGACTTTACATTCAGCCCAGGAGAAGGTCAAACTAAGGTCATAAGGATATTTGTTGAAATATCTTCAATCCTCAATTATTATATCGCAGCAAATGTCGGAAACTGTTTAAAAACCTTATATCTCGAAATGGTTTTCGAAATAGAACATTTGAAAAAAAATGAACAATCCTAATTGAAGGAATGTTTACAAAAACAACATAACTGACTACACTGGTTGACACCTGAAACGATTAACAATGTTCTTAAAAAAGTGTCAACCGCTCTAAGCAGTTATGTTGTTTTTGTAAACATCCCTTCAATTTTAATTCATAGTTTGGTAATTATTTTACAATAAACAAAGTCAATATACACGAATTCATTCCCGCACTAAAAATCCGCATGTACGATCAATCAGAATCAGAATCATCGCATTAAATAAATGAGTATGCGTATTATATAAATGCGTAAGTTCTGAAAACCGCCATTAAAACTAAGTATCTACTTAGTTTTAATGGCTTAGGGTTACTTGCACCATTCACTAAACCAGGCTTAACCGGTTAAGCCTGGAATTACCATGGTTACAGTACTATTTGACAATAAATTTACGGTTTAACCGGTTAACCCCGGGTTAGTGGGATGGTGCAAGTGGCCCTTAGAAGCTTTAGCTTAGAAGTTTATCAACATAGTTTATATTCATGCAATAGTCTTGTTTGCAAATTCTTTTACTTTAAAGCCGGTCTACTCGTACTAACTTACTTAATCTTTCTGCTGTGGCCCATTGGTTGACTGGTAGAGAATGCCTTAAGACATTAAGTCCGCCATTTGTACCTTCATAGTGCAATAAAGATTAAACCAAATAAATAACTAAAGCTTTGCTTTGAACAATATTATATTAGCTCAAGATAAATGTACGTCTCTCTCTCGAATCACAACTCGGATAACAAGTATAATTCGAATACCAGAATTTGCATGGCTCGGTCCATTGCAGTCAATTTCCGGTGTGGCTGTTTCCTGTTTGCGGTTACTTCCGGTCTCGGGGGAGGCCGTCTACGTCTTCGCCGCAGTACACAGATTTGAACACTCGGCTAATTGTAAGTATATGTTCGTTTTTTTTAGCATTAGAAAAATAAACAATCTTGACATGTACGAGAACATATTTTAATTGAAACACACGTTTTAAAAATAAGTCACGGCAAATATGTAACAATTATGAATCGAATACGATCATTTATATTGTTTTGCTTTCATAAGTAATAGTTATCACTGATTTAAAAAAAGCGTTTTTCAATTAAAAGACATGTCAACATCGCTTACCTTCTTTCACCTTTTATTTTCGATACACATTTAAACATTTTATTTTCGATACAAGTACACTTACTATACTTCTCGCTCGCACTAATATTTATAAATAAGTTAGAGTCAGACCAAGAAAAGTCTGCAGTAATGTTGATAACCCACGCAGTGCAAGTGTTATTTTAAACGTCAAAGTTCTATGAAATAATGACGTATAAATAACACTTGCACTGCGTGGGCTATTAAAATCGCTGCAGACTATTCCTGGTGTAACTCTATCAACCTATCAGAAACGCAAAATTTGACAGCTCCGAACAACTGACAGGCTGATATCGTCCGGCGAACTGGTAATCTGTGGGCCCCTTAACACCGACGCGTTCGTACTAGTAGTGTACCTGAGGTCAGAAATGGAATGTTACCCTTAAGCTGTGTCAAATTGACATAGGTATTGAGGAAACACATATGTGATACTCTGTTGCCCGCGACTTCGTCCGCGTGGACTCTTATATTGAACATATTAGCAGCGGCTTACTGAAATTAAATGATTTATTGTGTTAAGATATATACCTAGTTTACTGTTTAAATAAGCTTGTGGCTGCGTCGCCGGCTGCTGGGAGTGCTGGGTCTCGAGGGGGACTTGATGCATCCTGAATTATTTCTGTATGTCTGTCTGTTTCTCTTAGCTGTTATCTTAGCGCTTATGTTTATGAATTGGACAGGAACTATCGGAATCAATTGATTATATTTATATGCTGCAATTTTAAGAGAAAAGGTGGGTTCGTTGATGTTATGACAGCACAATTGAGGCATTACAGCGCTTTCAAATAAATACAGTCAACGTCAAAAATAGGTTTAAATGTTTATACTGTTTTGCCCCTAACAGGGAGTTAGGTGTAATAAGGCGAAAAATGTAAACATAATAATATATCTTTGACTTCGACTGCACTTCAACGATTTCAACATCGCAATAAAACACAAAGCGCTTCAATTTTCTCAGTTTGATATCGGCGTTCAAAACATTGTACAAATATTAGTAAAACATATTCATATTTTATATTGCATCGCAGCCATAATAGTGTTTTTAGTTTAAAAATATATTTTGTAATAATTAAGCTAGTTTTAAGGTATTTACTGTAAACTTCTTAGCACACCTTATTTATGCGCCACATGCACCATCCCGGGTTGACCGGTGATCGATGACCGTTAACCCAGTGTATAATAGTACTGGTAACCACGGGAACTCCACGTTTAACCGGTTAACCCACTATGATGCAATTGGCCCTAAGTAGAGTAAAGTGGACCCGGGTATGTCCTTAAACTACGTCCAAGACCACCGGTGGACGGGCAGCAGCGTCCCTCAAATTCGGTGTACTCGACTGCGATCGCCAACCCGCCTGCCAAGCGTGGCGATTATGGCATTCACCCCCCATCCGGCACGTATGGAGGTCCAAGGGGGAGGCCTATGTTCAGCAGTGGACGTCTTATGGCTGAGATGATGATGATGAGAGTCAATATACTTGAAAAAACCTTAGTCGATCCATGCGATGATTTTTTTTTTATTTTTTTTTATTAGTCAAATAAGTTACACAGCATTACAGTAAAACCAAGGCACTGGAAACTACAAAAAAAATACAATACTTACAAAGAAACTACAAATAAAAACAAATAAAAACCAAAGACAAATTAAACATTAGATTTGGGCGACGACGTTACAGCGTGGCTCCGTTGCGTCGTCTGACTTGGTGTAGGATTCGGCAGGTTGCCCCGGTACCGCCGGTAAATCTCGTTGACACTATCATTTTAGAGTTTCTATTTATCATAATACTAGCTGTGCCCGCGGCTCCGCCCGCGTGGAATTCGGTTTGTGTCAGTAAGCTGCTAAATATATAAAAAATAGTAAATTACATTACGCTGTATTTTTTATTCAAAAAATTATAACAAATTTCATGCATGATCATTTCTTAAAATATCTTATTGTTTCATACTTTTTAGAGCGTGATTTGTAGTAGTCCGACTACGCCCGACTCTTTTAGTATGAGAAAGTCGAAGTCGCCTAGCTTTGGACCGCGAGCAGTGCGCCACATACGTCGGGCAATTCCCGACTCTTTTAGTATGAGGGCGCCGAAGGAGCCCGGCTTTGGAACGCATTCAGCGCGCCACGTGCGTCGGGCTTAACCCGACGCTTTGAGTATGAGGGTGCCTTCGGCTCCCAACTTTGGCAAGCGTACAGCGTGTCACGTACGTCGGGTTACGCCCGACACTTTTAGTATGAGGGCGCCGAAGGCGCCCGGCTTTGGAACGCGTACAGGGTGCCACGTGCGTCGGGCGTAGCCCGACGCTTTGAGTATGGGGGTGCCTTCGGCGCCCAACTTTGGCAAGCGTACAGCGTGTCACGTACGTCGGTCTACGCCCGACTCTTTTAGTATGAGGGCGCCAAAGACGCCCAGCTTTGAAACGCGTACGTTACGCCCGACGCTTTGAGTATGAGGGCGCCGGAGGCGCCCGGCTTTGGAATGCGTACAGTTATCACGAAAAATTGACAGCGCTGCAGCAGTAACGTTGTAACAGAGTAATCCTGCTGCAGTCGCCACCCGAATGTCACCTTTATCATATCTTAGAAAGTGATTGAAAACGCGAGCGAAGCGAGCGCGAAAATTTTTCGATATAAAAACGCAATATGTAGACAGTTGTACATTTTTACTTTTTGTATGGAAATCAGTCACATCATTTTATGACGAAAATTGACAGTACCGCAGCAGTAACGTTGCAACAGAGTAATGCTGCTGCAGTCGCCACCCGAATATTACCTTTATCACACCTTAGAAAGTTGTTAAAAACGCGAGCGAAGCGAGCGCAAAATTTTTTCCCCCTACTTAACCCTACTTCCGCCCCACCCTTTAAAAAATGCTGGGCACGCCTATGCCCTAAGCACGTGCTTGTTTTGCTTATTGGTTAATCCGGCACTGGTCCGAAGGTTTGACTATGGCTACGGCTTTGGTAAGCGTACAGCGTGTCACGTACGTCGGGCTAAGGTTAAGGCATTCAGAAGATAAGGTGTAATAAAGAAACTCAGATAAATAAATTTATACCTACATACAAACACGAACGCTGAAAACACAATATACTCTCTCTCTCTTTTTTCGGGTAGTCGTGAAAAAGATGGCACTGTGCAAAGAGGGATAATTAAATTACTGTCGTTTAATTTTGTTGTATATTATTAAATCGACATAATTATTCAATTAAATTTGTTGATGTCCGTACCCCCTCATCTAAACTTAGAGTTAATTTGGCAAAAACCTTCCTATTCATGCCACTACGAATTAAATTCAGCGCCATCTGTTAGTTTACCAGGGTACTCAATAGTGGTAGCACATATTTGAAAAAAGTTTGCCCCTCCTTCCTAAGTAGCGCCATAAGATTCAGGGGCAAACTTAAATCAAGCGAGTGTTGTGGCTACCCCCCCGATTAAGGGTTGAATTTTTATAGCCTATAACCTGGCCGGACATTTTCTAAACAGATTAGTAAAGTTTGCATCAAAATCCGTTCAGCCGTTTTCACGTGATGCGCGTTCAAATAAACAGACAAACAGATAAACAGATAAACAGACAAACAGACAAACAGACAAAAATTCTAAAAACTGTTGGAACGTGTTCTGTTATCGATTCTAAGTATCCCCAGCCAACTTTTTTTCAAATATCTTCCATGTACAGACTTTCGATCCTCTACAGCTTTATTATATGTATAGATATAGATAGATAGATTCTATTTATCATAATACTAGCTGTGCCCGCGGCTCCGCCCGCGTGGAATTCGGTTTGTGTCAGTAAGCTGCTAAATATATAAAAAATAGTAAATTACATTACGCTGTATTTTTTATTCAAAAAATTATAACAAATTTCATGCATGATCATTTCTTAAAATATCTTATTGTTTCATACTTTTTAGAGCGTGATTTGTAGTAGTCCGACTACGCCCGACTCTTTTAGTATGAGAAAGTCGAAGTCGCCTAGCTTTGGACCGCGAGCAGTGCGCCACAAACGTCGGGCAATTCCCGACTCTTTTAGTATGAGGGCGCCGAAGGAGCCCGGCTTTGGAACGCATTCAGCGCGCCACGTGCGTCGGGCTTAACCCGACGCTTTGAGTATGAGGGTGCCTTCGGCTCCCAACTTTGGCAAGCGTACAGCGTGTCACGTACGTCGGGTTACGCCCGACACTTTTAGTATGAGGGCGCCGAAGGCGCCCGGCTTTGGAACGCGTACAGGGTGCCACGTGCGTCGGGCGTAGCCCGACGCTTTGAGTATGGGGGTGCCTTCGGCGCCCAACTTTGGCAAGCGTACAGCGTGTCACGTACGTCGGTCTACGCCCGACTCTTTTAGTATGAGGGCGCCAAAGACGCCCAGCTTTGAAACGCGTACGTTACGCCCGACGCTTTGAGTATGAGGGCGCCGGAGGCGCCCGGCTTTGGAATGCGTACAGTTATCACGAAAAATTGACAGCGCTGCAGCAGTAACGTTGTAACAGAGTAATGCTGCTGCAGTCGCCACCCGAATGTCACCTTTATCATATCTTAGAAAGTGATTGAAAACGCGAGCGAAGCGAGCGCGAAAATTTTTCGATATAAAAACGCAATATGTAGACAGTTGTACATTTTTACTTTTTGTATGGAAATCAGTCACATCATTTTATGACGAAAATTGACAGTACCGCAGCAGTAACGTTGCAACAGAGTAATGCTGCTGCAGTCGCCACCCGAATATTACCTTTATCACACCTTAGAAAGTTGTTAAAAACGCGAGCGAAGCGAGCGCAAAATTTTTTCCCCCTACTTAACCCTACTTCCGCCCCACCCTTTAAAAAATGCTGGGCACGCCTATGCCCTAAGCACGTGCTTGTTTTGCTTATTGGTTAATCCGGCACTGGTCCGAAGGTTTGACTATGGCTACGGCTTTGGTAAGCGTACAGCGTGTCACGTACGTCGGGCTAAGGTTAAGGCATTCAGAAGATAAGGTGTAATAAAGAAACTCAGATAAATAAATTTATACCTACATACAAACACGAACGCTGAAAACACAATATACTCTCTCTCTCTTTTTTCGGGTAGTCGTGAAAAAGATGGCACTGTGCAAAGAGGGATAATTAAATTACTGTCGTTTAATTTTGTTGTATATTATTAAATCGACATAATTATTCAATTAAATTTGTTGATGTCCGTACCCCCTCATCTAAACTTAGAGTTAATTTGGCAAAAACCTTCCTATTCATGCCACTACGAATTAAATTCAGCGCCATCTGTTAGTTTACCAGGGTACTCAATAGTGGTAGCACATATTTGAAAAAAGTTTGCCCCTCCTTCCTAAGTAGCGCCATAAGATTCAGGGGCAAACTTAAATCAAGCGAGTGTTGTGGCTACCCCCCCGATTAAGGGTTGAATTTTTATAGCCTATAACCTGGCCGGACATTTTCTAAACAGATTAGTAAAGTTTGCATCAAAATCCGTTCAGCCGTTTTCACGTGATGCGCGTTCAAATAAACAGACAAACAGATAAACAGATAAACAGACAAACAGACAAACAGACAAAAATTCTAAAAACTGTTGGAACGTGTTCTGTTATCGATTCTAAGTATCCCCAGCCAACTTTTTTTCAAATATCTTCCATGTACAGACTTTCGATCCTCTACAGCTTTATTATATGTATAGATAGAAGATAGAGGCTACACTGTAAAGTTTACAGTTTAAATAAGCTTACGGCCGCGGCTCGGTCTCAGGGGAACTCGAAGAGCATCTTGAGTTATTTTCATATTAAATACTGTGAGGAATATTTACCGGAATATGCAACGGCGCTGCGGCGCGGCATTGCAACAAGCTATTTTGTACAGCCAGTGGCAGAGATGACACAATTTACACAATACACAGAGATAGGGTTAGACCAAGAAAAGTCTGCAGCGATTCCGGTAGCACTCGCAGTGCAAGTGTTATTTATACGTCATAATTTTATAGAAGTTTGACGTTTAAAATAACAATTGCACTCCGTGTGAGATCAAAATCGCTGCGGACGTTTCTTGGTCTAACTCTAATCTCTATCTCTAATTAAGATAAAATTTGCAATAATATCCAAATGAATCAATTAATGAATAACATTGTATGTTTTACATTTCGATTTCTTTGTGTAAAGCTCTTAAACAGCTATATTATTTTGTGATACTACATATATTATTACATAATATCATATGCAATCTACAAGCTTAATAAGGTGCAGGGGACAATTTCGACTGCGGGGTAATTTCACCTAATCGAAATATTTCATGTTTTACATTCTTACAAAACATATTATAAAAGATATATCGATTAGTTGAAGTTATCCCGCAGTTGACATTGTCTCCCTGCACATTACATACCTATTTAACTAGTAGTTTACATAATCTGATTTTATTGGTTTTTTTTTATTTTTTCGTAAAAGTGCAAGTCAAAATTTTATTTCACTGCAATAGCGAACGTGTATGAACAACGTGCGCAAAGTTTAAATGTCAAGTTCATGGTATAATAATATACTCCGCCTGGTACTCTCTTCCCGTCTTTTCGTGGTCACGTGACTCACACAAGCCCACGTCATCATACGCTATATATAGCGGCCATGTTATTGTGACGTAGGCTTGTGTCACTCTGGGAAGAGAAGACCATGTTTTATTAGACTATGGTCAAGTTTAAGTTTCCAATTGAGGCCACAATATAGCCAGGGAGCGTGCGTGCACTGTAGGGGGCAGAACCTGATTTGGCGTGAAGTTTCAATGTCAAATTTGAGTTTCCGATTTAGGCACAGAATATCTAATAATACTAGGTACAGAAGAATCAGCACAGATATGGCCGCTAGGTGGCGACAGCGCCACGCGCGGCTTATGGCAAACCCCAAAATTGCTGTCGATCGGATGGACTTTTACCTACCTGAAGCAAAGCGACGAAATCGCGGAGTGAGTCATGCCTGATTTAGGTCACAACAGTCACACGATGGCAAACCCTCCAACGTTCACGGTCCCTGTAATGACTTTTCGTACCCCAACGCGGTAACAACTATTTTGATGACGTCATTACGCAGCACATGGTTCCTACACTGTGATCAATAAAAACTGTCATATGGTGCATCTGAACTAGGTTGCCACAAGGGAATACTTTGTATTAAATAGGTACCTAAGTATGTCCGATTTTATTATAAGAAGTAAATGAACTCGAATTTCTAGAAGCAGGACTCAAGGTTGCAATTCATAATTTTTGGCAACAAATTTTTCAAAAACTGCACCTTAAATTAACCAAATAAATTTATATCCCCGAATAAGACTCAGTCGGTTCAGAGTTAGCAAACTAGTTCGGAATTTGGTAGCCAGTGAATACTTTTATTTGAAGAGCGATCGGGAACCATTGGGAGCCCTTTTGTTTGATTTTAATGAAAACGATTTTGGGTTGCAAATACCTGGTTTTACGAATGAATCCTTTACATATTTTATGAAGCTGGAAGTTCCAACAGGGGAGCATAACTGTTGGTTTGTTTTCTACATTCAGAAGTGGCACAATAACTCTACCATAGACACATTAACATTATCAACATTATGCATTTTAGTTACAACACTTACAACATAATGCATATTACTACTAGGTATTAGAAAATGTGCAAATTATCATGATTTCATAAATAAGTAACTAAAATAAAAAACTTGAAATATGACATTCTATCAGAACCGTAAACCAAGTGTCAAATTGTACTGGTAATCATGATAACTCCAAGTTTAATCGGTTAACCCCGGGTTAGTGGAATGGTTCAAGTGGAGCTAGCTAAAATGACCGACTTTAACTCTGTATACCTTTAAACTGTATTTATAAGTAGTTGAAATTATTATTTTTGACAAATGCGTTGTCCATTTTACGCCAAATACACAAAGGTAAGGATGACAAAGGTAAGAAACGATGTACAAACACAAAGAAAACCAGTAGGAACTTGCAAATTTATTACAACCGCACCAAAACAATTTACACAACTTTCACTAAAGCATAGTTGAAAGATTGTTCCTCTACTTTCGGGCCTTATCCCCGTTGTCTCTTTGAGGGACGTGTACCTTCTCAAATAGTGTGCCGAGCTCTCCATAGCGTCGTTCGTCACCAAAATTCTCAGTTACGTCATTTCTGAAAACCTTGTTGCCTTCAAATACAGAAACAGGCATTTGGCCGGCTGAGCGCAGATTTTTATTTCTTCTTTCCAATGGGTTTTTAGGAAAAAATTGTGTAAAGAAGCCATAGGAATCACAGATGCCCGACGCTGCTTGAAGTATTGATGAGACTGCCATTTGATCTTCGAGTCGCCGCTGGATAGCGGTGGCTTGCATATTTGCAACGATAGTTTGATATTTCGCTTCTAGTTTGTCTACAGCTTTTTTCGTTTCATCCTGACTGTCACCGGCTACTTCATTGATGATTTGAGCTCTTTGCCTGACTAATTGTATTTGAAACGAACATTCTACTAAATGTTTCTCTCGCTGCAATAAAGCAAGTTTAGATTCATACGCTCTGACACATTTCATTTTGGCTTTCTCCAATTTGATAATACGGTTTTGCAATATGTGATTTTGTATTCTAAATTGATCATCCTGTTCTTCATTAGGCCTATCTAACAACTTATTCAAAATTGATTGCAAATGTTCCTTACCAAATTTGTTTTGCTCTGATAGGCGTACTATCTCTGTTTCTTTCTGCTGTATAATTTTATCTTTCTCTGCAATAATTTCATCTTTTGATATGTTTATGTCTCTAAGCTCTTTAATTTTAATTTCATATTGGTTTTTTTGGTCTTCCAGTTTATTTTCAAACATCTGTCTTGTTTCATGTTTGATAGATGATTTGATGTTGAATAATTCTAATTTATGTCTGGCTTGAATTTCTTCAATTTCTTGATTTTTGAAATTATTCAAATTATTGATAAATTCTTGCATACTTTGAACTTTATCTATTAGCGCATTCCTAACATCCTTTTCTACTTTTAATTTCATTTTCAAAGAATTTAAAGTAGTGTTGCTATCATGCAAGCGCATAAAAAGGGTGGATGTATTATCTTTTTCTTGAGATTCGTCAGCGGCATCGTCTTCATTTGTTTTTTCTTTCATCTCGTTTAGTTCAAGATGTAATAATGCATTTTGCTTTTTAATTTCTTGCAATTTCGAAATAATGTTATGAGTGCGGTATATATAGGTTTCAGGTAACTGTAATTCTACACGTGGCTGTATAATACTTTGATTTTGGTGGGAATAGCTAGTTTGTTTAAAAGACAATTTCTCATTACTCTCTGTTGTGGTTGTTTCACTACTCATCATTGTGGCAACCTTCTTGTCTAAAACTACTGAATTGTGAAAGGGTTCTACAGTTTGTGTTTTCAAAGATTTGTTGAAATGTATCATATTACTTGCCTCTTCACAATCAAGAAGAAAACATCCGACTTCAGATGACGGTACTTCACTTAACGTCGGCTCACTGATAGGCATCAACTCCTTATCTGTAGGTTCTTCCAAAAACGGCTTATCAAGGATTCCTTTCGAGAGTTGGTAGCAAAGTGTGACAATATATTTATTCCGGAGAATTTTTTCGTGACTCTTACAAGCACAAAGTCGTTTGATCCATGCACTGCAGATACACGCTAACTCTCGATCCTTAAGTTGAGATATATGTGGCCGCATGATCTCTAAAAACTGTTCATATTCCCGGTCAAGATAATTTATATATTCTTCCATTATTGCGAAAACAATTTTGTCGGGTGTTCAATTCTTCCTGATTCTGTCATAACTATGACAGATTTATGACATGACATTAACATTAAAAGAGTTATAAGTTTGCTAGGGGTAGATAAATATTATTATCTTTGAGGTAAACACCGGAATAGCTAAGGTCGCCTCCAGAAACTCGCGAACTAAATTGACATGAGTTTGACAAATAAAATGATACCAGGAATAGCAAAGAAAAAATAGTCACGAGTATATGTCGATAAAATGATATCGATAAGTAGGTAAGTTATTGCAATTACTACCCAAGTCATAGTTATAAAGGGGTCACAACCGATTTCGATTTATATGAATGTCACGAGAGAAGTGGTTGATTCAATTGTAAGATTATGATGTGACGTTACCGATCAAATCAGGAGGTGCGTATACGAAACTGACAAATTTCTATCCTAGAGTCGGACCAAGAAAAGTCTGCAGTGGATTTGACAGCCCACGCAGTGTAAGTGTTATTTATACGTCATAATTTCATAAAATTTTGACGTTTAAAATAACTCGTGCACTGCGTGGGTTATCAAATCCGCTGCAGACTTTTCTTGGTCTGACTCTATGCAGGTTTGGGGGCAAGTTGTTTGTTTCAAGATCTCGGTTGTCGCCATAAATCTAAAATCGGTGACTTAATTTTATACATGTGACCAGTAGATGACACAAATTAAATGAGAAATTAATCACATTGTACGAAATATTTCCCCATCAGGGCCGGCCTTTTTTTGTATTTTGATCCAAAATCACTGTTTTTATGTTATCACCTTACTTGTTATTCTAGCTGTAAGTTTTCCTAACAAATGAAACAAAATAACTTCCCTTATGCTCCATGAAAAATGGTCCAAACCATACTCACAAATAATCAACTGGATCAAAGTCAAAATACAAATACTTACCAATCATCAGAGCGGTCTCTCTAAGAATTAGAGGAACGAGAAGAAGGATAGTAAGATTTGGATCTGAAGACGGCTGTGGAATACCCATCCTTGAAGATTAGATTTCTCTTTTTTCTACCGCACAACTGTTATTTAAATACGTTTAAAATTTGTATTATTTAACCTAACAAATGTGTTATACCCCAATAATATATTAATTACAATAATATGTTTATCCAATATCCTTATTGTCTCTATTACTATTAAATTGCACAATTTTCGAAATACCAAGTAACTTGTAAAATAAATTACTTAAAGACAAACTGACCGCGCAACAGTAGCGCCCCTAACGGTGAATTCTCGCGATATTCTCTAATTCAAACTTTTTTGAAAATATCGATATGCACAGCACTGGCCAAACTGTGGTATCATTTGTGCACATTGACCTGTCAATTTAGTTCGCGAGATTCTGGAGGCAACTGTAACTTTCAGATTAATTTTCTATGGAAAATAGGCAAAAAGAGGTCACAATCAAGCGATTAAGTACATAGAGTTAGGCCAAGAAAAGTCTGCAGCGATTTTGATACCTTGCGCAGTGCAAGTGTCATTTTAAACGTCAAACTTCTATGAAATTATAACGTTTAAATAATACTTACCCTGCGTGGGCTATCAAAATCGCTGCAGACCTTTCTTGGTCTAATTCCATTGCACTATAAATTTTCGACGTAGTTACGTAATGCGCTTATTATAGCACTGATGTCGTAATGGAGTACCAGATGTACTGTAAACGTTATTAAATGTCAACGAGCCAGGACAACAATGAACATTATCCGGGAATATCGCAACTAACTAACAATGGATATTGCTGGCTTCTCAAAACAAAATTTCTGGGAATTCCTCCATTCATACCAGTATTGTGGAAGGGAAATTAATCAATACTATTGCTTGTTTGTGATCCTACTAGAGTCAGACCAAGTAATGTCTGCAGCGGATTCGATAGGCCCACGCAGTGTCAGTGTTATTTATACGTCATAATTTCATAAAATTTTGACGTTTAAAATAACACGTGCACTGCGTGGGCTACCAAATCCGCTGCAGACTTTTCTTGGTCCAACTCTAGTAAATATCAACTGCGGAAGCCTTTAAAAGCATCACATTTTCCTTGGGCATTTAATAATCGATCGGGGCCTTAAGGCGCTTACAGACCCTTAAGTCCTTCTCAAAAGAAACTCATTATAAATTCGTATTACTTATAAAAGATTGTTTTTTTTTACCTATGTCATAATCTTCTCAACTATTGTGAGGGTTTAAAAGGTTTTTGATTTTCAATCTTTGATGGTCGCGGAAGGGCTTTGTCAGGAAATGGGCTTAAGCATAATGGAGAATGCTTTCCCTTGGTTAACAATCTCATATTATTCGTTACTCTCAGGCTATAGTCTGTATATTTAGATTGCTCACATTAACAGACTCAAAAAAAAGATGTTTTGGATAAACAACATCAAATACGTTTTATAAATTTTTTCTAAGGATTTGTGTATTTTTTAGTTTGGTCGAAGCGTAATTCTCATTGTTAGAAATTAGTGCCTCTTCTATTAATTCTTAGGATTGAATTACCTTGCGACCTTGCTAAGGCCGCCGGAAGACGCTGGATGCGGGTCGCTTCCAACCGGTACGAACGGAGGTCCAAGGGGGGCCTATGTTCAGCAGTGGACGTCTTATGGCTGAGATGATGATGATGATGATGATGATGATGAGAAGGATTAAATTAACAAAACGCACACCGAGCTCCATAAGAAAAAGCTTAAAGGAAGAGTTTTAAAATAACGAGGATGAATCATTTATTGCAATATTTAAAGCTTACTCAATTCTAATATTTTCTTGTTTAAATACAACGCGGTGGTTATTTAAATCATCTTCTTACTTTTGAATCTCAATCAAGCTTTTAATCTTCGATTTATGTTTACCTCATTTTTTTAAGGGCCGTGTTTTTTTCCTCATTATAAGTACCCATAAAATATTACCATTTTCATCAGTAGCTACGGTCTATATACCGCCGTCTTAAGTGGGGTTAATCGAATTGCAGCCTTAAGTGGTGGGTGGAGGGTTGAAAGTCGAGTCGGTCGGCGGAGTATTTAGTGATTTACCTTCCCGTCCTGTTTGATTTGGAAGTCCGTTGTCGCTGTGGTTAATTTAAGACATGAGCTTTGAGCGGACATTGAAAAAGGAGCAAAGGTGACATTCTGATGTCAACAGCAGCTACATCCCACGGCATTACTGATGATGCCGCGCTGTACGTTAAGGTGACAGTCCATTTCCAACGTCAGCTGCATTACTGTTCGACGTTACTGTCATTCATTGCCTTGTGAGTCATTTTACTATGGAAATTGACAATAATGGTACCTAACATTCCATTTCTGACCGCAGCTGCACGACTGGTACTGAACTTCTTCTTCTTCCAGTGCCATCTCCTACCGGAGGTCGGCTATCATGAGGGCTATACGAACTTTAGACACAGCTGCGCGGAATAATGAGCGTGTGCTCTGCTTGAACCATGTTCGGAGATTTTGGAGCCATGAGTTACGTCTTCTTCCGGATGATCTTTTCCCTTGGATCTTTCCTTGTATAATAAGTTGAAGGAGTTCATACTTCTCGTTTCGCATGATATGACCGAGGTACTGTAGCTTGCGTGTTTTGACGGTCTTTAAAACCTCGACCTCTTTATTTACTAACTGCAGCACTCTCTCGTTAGTTATTCTATCCGTCCATGATATTTTCAGGATTTTCAGGATTGGTACTGAACGCGTCGCTGTTATTGTCAATTTCCATAGTAAAATGAACAGTATTGCAGCTGTCGTTGGAAATGGACTGTCACCTTATAATCGAGTGTCGGAACAGAGAAATGCAGCTGCGGTCAGCAATGGAATGTTACCTTTACAGATACAGCGCCCTGGTCAAGGACGCACCTGTAATGTCGCAACAGTCATGCTGCTCCAGTTGCCGTCCAAACATCACCTGTAGAGTAGAATCGTGATTGGTATTAAAAATTGCCACTAATTACTTATAAAAAAATTGTGTTCGGCGATCAAATAAATTCGAAATGCTTTTGGCATGTCATCATCTCACTCAGCCATAAGACGTCCACTGCTGAACATAGGCCTCCCTCATTTTTGGGGGGTGAATGCCATAATCGCCACGCTTGGCAGGCGGGTTGGCGATCGCAGTCGAGTATACCGAATTTGAGGGACGCTGCTGCCCGTCCACCGGTGGTCTTGGACGTGGTTTAAGGACATACCCGGGTCCTGGACGTAGTTTAAAGACATACCCGGGTCCATAGAAACTGATACGTATAGGAAGTTACTAAGCCCTGCTGCCGAGGTAGGCATCAGTTTAGCTACATGCGTGTATAATAGAATACTGACTTGATTCTTGTTTGCTGCGGCTTTTCACTAAAAATAACTAGGGACCTCCATTTGGATTAACTGAAGTCGTGTTCAAATTTTGAAAATCTAGCAATACGGCGCGATTCGCTAAATGAATTAGAGATTAACTAGATACGATATAGTAAAGATATGTGACGTCCCACGGGTAAAGGTACCTTATGGCGGTTAGCGCTTACGCTATTATTAACGCCGCTCCAATATTATTGCGGCGCTATGTGAAGTAAGCGCCAGCCGCCATAGGGTACCTTTTTCGTGGAACGTCACATATCTTCACTATTTCATATCTAGTGCATCTTTAATTCATTTCCCGAATCGCGGCACCAGCCGCCATAGAGTATATTTTGCAGTGGAACGTCACAGATCTTTACTATTTCATATCTAGTGAGTCTCTAATTCATTTCTCGAATTCCTCTAATCTCTAGCGAAATGCAGGTTGTATGCGGGTTGTATTAAGTTTGTAATCGCTCTTTTCTTGAAGGTCTGAAGGTCGTATCGATCCAGAAATACCGCAGGCGCCAGTTTATTCCACAGTTTACTCGTACCTGTGCGAGGCAGCAAGGCTAATTCACACAAATCTTGGCGGGCGATATAGCGTGTTCTTAATCTAGTCGCATGCGCAAAACTTGGCGGGCGATTTAGCGTGTTCATAATCTAGTCGCATATGCAAAAATTGGCGGGCGATTTAGCGTGTTCATAATCTAGTCGCATATGAAAAATTTGGCGGGCGATTTAGCGTGTTCATAATCTAGTCGCATATGCAAAACTTGGCGGGCGATATAGCGTGTTCATAATCTAGTCGTATATGCAAAACTTGGCGGGCGATATAGCGTGTTCATAATCTAGTCGCATATGCAAAACTTGGCGGGCCATATAGCGTGTTCATAATCTAGTTGCATATGCAAAATTTGGCGGGCAATTTAGCGTGTTCATAATCTATTCGCATATGCAAAGTTTGGCGGGGGATATAGCGTGTTCATAATCTAGTTGCATATGCAAAATTTGGCGGGCGATTTAGTGTGTTCATAATTTGGTTGCATATGCAAAATTTGGCAGGCGATTTAGCGTGTTCATAATGTAGTCTCAACCACTTGTGCCTTAGACACGACATTATTGATACATTTGGTCACAGCTTTATTGCGTACGGGTGACCCTAAACTAAATGATGTTTGTATTCCGAGTGGCCGGGGCGAATGTTATTGACGCCTGCGATCAACCGTTTAACGCGATTTAGCCACCACGTAGGCTTGTCACAACAACGAGATAGCTATTAATTATGCTTTGTTTATAATTCATGCTTTAATGGTCAGTTTCAGCAAAATGGGGTCATTAAATACCGCCAGTAGGTTGTATCTAATCGTCCGAAAGGGATTAGATGCTTTGAAATATCTCTGATGTACCGTTTGTTAAATCAAATCTTCATTATTGCTTATTAAGCTTTGAAAAAATCATGTAGGAGCTGTTAGAATTCGAAATACACAGTTGATGAAAAAAAATGCGTTCATTCAAATTTTCAAAATGAAACATTAGACTATAGTATTTGATTATTCCGCTATAATTATTTAAAGTTAATATGTAACGTCGATGGAGCGCAGTATAGCTATATTTACATGTTAACGTGTCACCGACTTGAATATTACCGTAAAACGGGGTGAGTAGGTTTTACGGGGAGAGTTGGGTTATGAATGGGAAGAGAAGGTTTGAGAGGGGGGTGAGAAGGGATTTTAAGGCTACTGCTACAAAAATAATGTATTCCAATTTAAAATGGGGCTATAGTAATACGCATAATAAAAAAACATCGATCCAACAATCTTCCAAAATCACCTTTGTGTGAAAAACCCTCTCACCCCAAATACGAAGCACTACGGGGTGAGGTGGGTTTTCCTCTTTATCGTCAAAGTTATGAAATGGAACTACCCAAAATAAAATACAAACGTCCGAACCACTTATTATTTACAGCATTCAGTTTTCACATGTAAAAATAAAATAGAGGTTTGAAAGTCAAATTTCACCCAACTCACCCAACTCAACTTACGGTACAATATTAGACGATTAGTACGATTATTAGTACGATTTATAAATTTTCCCGCCACGGCTTTGCACAGGTCAACAAATTATACCTACACCTAAACCTTCCTCAAGAATCACTATTGACAGGTGAAACCGCATTAAAATCCGTTCAGTAGCTTTCATCGTGAACATACAAACACACAAACAGACAGACGCGGCGGGGGACTTTGTTCTATAAGGTGTAGTGATAGTGATTTTCCAAAGTTATACTGGAGCGCTATTCAGATTTAACTATTTGTAACTTATTTTAATACTTAAAGATCGCTCACGCTGCTTTGTGCATGCGAAATTAAGTCAAAATAGTTCGTGGGATGGCGCCAATCACCGAGATCAAAACCAGTTACAAATCATAATTGTTGAGTCTGAATCGGGCTTCAGGTTTTGTTCGTATACTAACTTACTAACCCCCTTATTCATAAAAATTTACCGGCCTGATTTAGTTACATTATGTTTTATCCCTTTCTTACAGATACATAAGTCAAAATGACAGATAAAGACAAACGATTATTGGGTAATTGAGGTTTGTAGCGCGTTTATGAATAAGGGGGTAACCCTTTAATAGGGTTATAACATTATTGACCTCGTTAGGTGCAGGCCAAGCTCGTTTTGCTTTACAACTTTGCACGGTGGTCTAAAATGACTTTATTAGGCAAATAAACCACAAGGGCATATTTATTTACACGTCCACACAATTTGTTCGATCGATACCACAACAATGTGTCGGCCGAGACTCGAACTCGCGACTTTTTTTTCCACTGTGCCTCCATTTCTAAAAAAGACAGGAAACAAAGAAGTGAAACCTTTAGAGTTACCAGCTTTCAAAAGCTGTACTGTATGCATGTCTGGAGCTACAGATGTAGTGTATAATTATTTCCCATCGTTTTCGTCGTTCACGGAAACGTACGAACGTGTCTTGCTATTTCAGTCAATCTCGGTACAACTGACAAATACGAACGTTTGCGGGAAAATACTATGGAATCCAATTTTATGCACTACATGTCGGCGCGATTCGGGAAATGGATTAGTGATTCACTAGATATAAAATTGTAAAGATATGTAACGTTCCGCGGCAAAAGGTACCATTGCCGCGGCTGAATATTGGATCTGCGTTAATAATAGCGTAATGCCGTGGAGCGTCACATATCTTTACTATTTCATATCTAGTGAATCTCTAATTCATTTCCCGAATCGCGGCGTCTGTATCATCATAATATACTCGTATTAGTTATATCGTTCGTCTACTAACCCTTTAGTAGGGTTATTATCCGCGCCGCTGCAGCTAAGCGAGCTCGTTCATTAAACTTAACGATGTACAGTGGTGTAAAAATTAATTACGTGCTCGGCAGAGTGAGAGCCAAGTCCTTAATTAGCGAAAACCCTCACCTCAAATACAATATTGAGGTTCAAATTAATGCTTATTATATGAATAGGTACTGTTTTTACTAAGCGATTATTTAATTTTAATTGAAAAGTATATTGTTTTCTTATTCATGGTTCATGGTTTATCATAGCTTGTAGTAAACTGTATTTTGGGTACGTATGCCAGGTTATATACTTGGCCACTATATGCACTATATGCCAGGTTACTATTAGATATATGTTTTTAAAAAGGTCTTTGTGGTTCTTGAGCAAAAACGACGAGTTACCTAAATAGGGTAAATCAATTACTGACCACTATTTAGTACTATTTATTATACTATTTACTTACTACTATTTATTTATCGTATACCTAGCTTTTTTACATGCCACTGGATACAATACATTCAATACGAAATACAAATACATACTCCTTATTGCACACCTCAATAGGTCATTTAAATACAGTTTGTAATAAGTAATAATTGTCATATTAACGTTCGTTCGTATCGTTCAAACGATATTCACGTTTCAAAGCATAACAAAACTAGTAAAGTGAGCTAAAATGTACATTAAACGCTGAAACCACCCACAACATTAAACACAATCGCGATTGTGCCAAGCCAACTAAAGACTTGGCATTATCACTCCTGAATTGAGCAAAAAATCAGCTGAATCAATTCAGCCATCCCCCTATTCAGAAAAAATACGCCTTACCTGACTAAATTCCAGACAATGCATTTAGACACATTCCCCCGCGATCCATCGTTGTGACAACCCTCATTGTGTAACATTATCTCTTATGCCACTGTACTGCTAAATTCCCTCGTGATTTTCGACCCAAATAGCTGATATTAAGGTTGAATTTCCGGTAAAAGGTATGAGGAGAATTCTCAGCTCACACTTAGCGTACTAATTGAACTAGGGATGTGTAACTAGCTGTGTAATGGGAACAATTTATTATGTGACACGTGTAATGTCTCCTTTAGAACTATGAGCTCTGAGAAAAATGGACTCGTCTGCGTACTTACGTACCTTGGAAATCGATTCAACTAAGCTGGCGTGATTGATGAAGATGGACCGAGCGAATGACATCTATGTATCATTGCGAGGGCGACCTTAAGGCTGGTACACACCAAGATGCATAAATATTACAGTTCGGTTGTAACAACATTGCAAACAGGAAACGGGCGATTTTACGGTCATCTGACACATAAAAATTGAGTGACATAATTAAATTTTTGATAAATATTCGACAGCAATCCGGCAACGACAGATTATTAATTAATATTGTTTTTATACTTAAATTTCAACATTTTTCTCTTTTCTAAGTAAAAATTTGGCTTACTAAATAATTAGCTAAAAATAATAATATAATAATAATATATATGTTGTTGTTGATGTTGCTCCTGGTCGTCTTCACGACGGCAGTTTCAGGGGCCCATCTATACTGTTACCATCAGTTTGTCACTGACATAAACGCCGTCGAGAACGTAATTTACTTTCTATACATCCCGTTTGCACTAATATGCGAGTGCGAGCGAGATGTATAGAAAGTAAATTACGTTCTCGACGGCGTTTATGTCAGTGACAAACTGATGGTAACCGTACTAGTCAGCGGCAAGTCACCACCTGCCTCGATAACGTGTGTTAGCATTGTTATGGCAGGTGTCCGAACTCTTTACAATAGCCCAGTCTCATAGTCCACCCAAACTTCAATCCATAGACCGGTATACTATTCACTTTTGCTACAATAGTCCAAATGCCTGCTGAGACCGGTTCATGGGTATCTATTGTTGCACCTGTGAACGGGTTCCAGCAGGCGTTCTACATGACATTAAAGCTCTCCAAGGGGCCTCTACGTGTTGGATCTGTGTCCCCACGCAAGCCTATCAAAAAACCGGGATTATAGGCCCGTGATATCCAAGGAGATACAAATATATATATATAGTAATAATTAGCTAAAAATCGAGTCTGCTTATTTGATGAAGTAGGTATAGAATCGGCACCGGTTTAAATCTTATTATTTTGTCGGTGAAGTCAAAAACGCATGTTTTTAATATTAGATTTGATTTCTCTAACTCTTTAACATAGGCACGGTTAGTAAGTGTTACACACGTAATAGGCGGGAAGACTTCCTGCGCACCCGTGTCTCTGCATCCGTGCTTCCGTCCGTCTGTGCACCCGTGCCGGTAACGACGTCGTAATGCACACTCAGTGGACCACAAAATGGGTGTGCTGACAGCAGGATTGAACAGGTAATTTAAAAAAGTAAATATACTCGTAAAATTAAGAAAAAAGTTGTTAGTGAGGAAGTAATTTGTGTAATTCGTTTGAGTAATGTAATCTTAGTGCAGTGTCCCACGACTTTTTATTTTGAACTTGGCCGAACACACTCTGTGTCCAGATAAATACTTCAATAACGAACATAAGCAGATGACAATGTTTTTAAGTATCTAAGGGTATAATATGGACGGAAGATTAAATTGTGTTCTGAATAATTACAAAATAATTAAAATACTTTTTCTTTACATACTGTTGTATAAGTGTTACATCTAGATTTTAAGTATCTCCCGCGCATAAATCACCGTCACGATTTTTGATACACTTGCAATACTTAATAATAAGAATTCGTTTTAGAGTTACTAAATCGAAGTTCACAAATTGCGGGCATTTTTCTCTGTCACTCTTATAACGCCTTCATTGGAGTAAAAGAGAAAGATCCCCGCAATTTGCGATTTTCCGTTTTCGCGGTAGCCCCTCAGGTCTTTTACCTACTGTATTTAGTGCCCATATGGCTGATGACTTCTAGCATAACGGCATACTAACCTAAGCTATAAAAGCGATCGACATAGAAGCGATAAGCGAGGTTAAGCGGTCGGCACCCAAAATCACTTGATAGACCACTAACGAAAATGGCTGGTATTATGTGCATTACCTAGAAAGCTTAGGGATATTAGTATCGATGTATGGATGCATTTTGGTGTTTGTGTACAGTCGCCATCAGATATATCGGAGTGGCCAAGGTCTTCACAATATCTGAACACGCACTCTAACGCCCTGACAATAAAGGCGTGCTCAGATATTTGTGAGCACCTTGGCCGCTCCGATATATCTGATGGCGACTGTACCAATGATTCTACGGGACACTAATGCAGTAATCATGATTTCTTTTGCGTCTGGAGAGTACTTAATATTTGCGTAACTACTTGCCGCAAGGTTATCGTAGAATTGTGTCATTTTCTCTTATGAGGAAAGGGGACAGGGGGAAAGGGGATTTCAGATGAACGCTTATCCTCTCCGATATCACCATTATAGAAAATAGTTTTACACACTCTACCTAGGTACTCTGATAATTTTAAACAAATCGTCCTCTTAAAAAAATTCGTTGCTGACTGATACTGACAGATAATGTAATTTAGCGACAAGAATATACGCACTACACCGGCGCTTAAATTAATTTATTTTAAGTGTTATAACGTACGTACGTCATTAAATAAAACAACACTTTAGATAAACGTTAGAATTAAATGTTAACGCTCCACCGTGCACACATCCTAAAACACCACTCAGCACAATTTGAAAGGCAAAGTAAACAGGGACATTATGAAAATCCTTCTTACGTTTATAATAAACTTTTCGTCTATCAAACGTCACCCAAGGTAAAATAACCCCATAAACCTAAATAATAAGGTTTATTTTTGGTTGTAGAAATTTTATATGTCAGTAAAGATTATGGCTCTGATTATTTTTATGTTAAGAGGTGGGGAGATTAAAATTATTTTATGTTTATGGAGGCGAGTGTACTTCAAGATTTGTATTCTTACGGAGAAAGTTGAACACGTTTTGAAGTGACAGTCGGCAAAAATAATAAACTTACCTGAGATTCGTTGAACGCTAAAGACTGCAGTCTTCATAAATAAAAGATGGTACAGTCACCTGCAATAATAAGACACAACGAAGGCTGCAAAAATATCTGACACGATCTTATTTGTAGAGCCATAAGAGCGTGTCACGTATTTTTGCGGCCTTGGAAGAGTAACATATTATTGCAGGTGACTGTACATATTACGTTGGCAATGTATTCATACTTATTAGTAGATGTGCCCGTGGCTCTAGCTAGTATTTAAGAACACGATCGGTCGTCTATTTTACTACATCTCAGCTAAATTACTAGTTGGTACAATTTCGAAAATAAATCAGAAGCTACTTATAAGAATATTATACTTTCACATAAATTTGATATGAATAAGCTTCGTAGACAGTAAAAATCAAGAGGGACTATTCCGTTTTCGTCATTTGGACGACGGAGTTCTAAAAATTAAGAAAATCGCTCTTAAACGCTTTTGCCCATTAAATAAAAGCGCCTGTCAGAAATTAATATCAAAAGCGCGAGAAAAGTCAATACGTTACAACAAAAGTCAGGCGCTAGGAATAGCATAAAGATTCACATATTATTTGTTTCCAAAGCTCGTAGTATCATAGCGTCTATGCATGACATATTAGACTTGATCCACCAGAGACAGGGTCGTTTTTCCTAATGCGTATTTAAGGTAGATAAGAGCTAGTTAATGTATGAGCAATTGAGCATAATAATTATGCTAAAAAAGTTCTTGATCGTAGATACCAAACAGTGAAAACTGTTTTCAAGTCACATTAAAAAAGGCGGAAGTTCGACTGTTTTTTTTTGTATATTTGTTATCTCAGAATTTCGACATGTGTGAACCAATTTGAAATACCTTATATGTAGGTAGTTCCAAGTTGGCGCCATTAGAAGTCAGGTTTTTCAAAGATGTGATTGACTACCTACTAAGCTGTTTTAGAATATTTTATCTTTTAAGGGTTCCGTACCCACAGGGAAAAAAACGGGATTCTAAACTGAAATAAATGTCATATATAATAGTGTTTCTACTTGATAAAAACAAATTAAAATGTTTTCTGAAAAATCATTTAATTTGTTCAAATACTTCTAATAGTAAACGGGTTATTAGGGATTGCAATCCGGTCCGGCGGATCCAGTAATCCGGCTGGATCCGGCACTTTTTAGAAGCTACCGGATCCGGACCGGATCCGGGAAAATAGAAAAAAAGACCGCACGCAGCACCCACTGCGCGTTTTAGGTAAGATAAAGGCGACGGATAGAAGAAAAAAGTTAAACAGAATAAAGAACGAATGAAAAAATCTAAATTTAGTAAAATAAGAAGATATTTAATATGACGATGATTGAGAACAGAAGAGGATTTCCTCTTCTTTCATGTTGGTGGCACGGATCGGCACGGATACGACAGTTACTTAAATAATTAGAAGTTAAAATTAAAGGATGGAGATGTCATGGAAGGCATTTGGAACGACCGGTCTGGCTTAGTGGGTAGTGACCATTCACTGACCCTGCCTATGAAGCCGATATGCCCTTACCAGTATTCAAACCCAGGACCATCGCGATGGTCCTGGGTTTGAATACTGGTAAGGGCATTTATTTGTGTGATGAACACAGATATTTGTTCCTGAGCTATGGATGTTTTCTATGTATATTTATAAGCATGTATTACTTAATCAATATACTATACGTATATATATTCTCGCCTAGTAGTACTGCCTAAAGCTAGCTAGTACCCATATTACAAGCGTTACTTGGTTTGGGGCTACGAGTAGGTCGATCTGTCTGTATAAGATTTTCCCCAAATATTTATTCATGAATTATTTATTATAAAAAATGAAAGCAAGATAATATTGGAGCGCATTTCATACAATTTTGGTTAAAAGTAAAATAGCTTGTTACTAGAATGGATGTCAGCGTTACAAATAATTCCATCAAAGAACAGTTACGAAAAATTGTCCTTTCAAGGAGTTCCATTTTCCATCCCATAATTATCCCATTAACAGGCTTTGAAATCTAATCAAATTTATAATTTTATCGTAAACGTAAGCAGAATGTGCATGACTGAATATTAATAAATGACTTAGATTTCAAATATTTATTTTTATTTTGAGATTGACTATGTGACACTTTTTAATACATTGTTTTATTTTATTGTTATAAAGTTATTTCTTATTAACTTCAAATTGTTGTTTTATGAATAAATTTGTAAAAATACCCTTTATTTCTCATATAACGCATAAAACTTGAAAAATATGTAATTTAATTAACTTTAATATCCTTATACGTAACCGGATCCGGTCCGGCCGGATCCGGCCGGATTGGGGCCAAAATCCGGCCGGATCCGGCCGGATTGAAAATCAATCCGGTTTGCAATCCCTAGTTTCTATTACTAAGACTCCGCTGTCCGTATGTCCGTCCGTCTGTCCCTCTGTCTGTTACTAGGCTGTAACTCATGAACCATGATAGCTATTAGCTAGACAGTTGAAATTTTCTCCCGCCCGTTGCCGCTGTAACAACAAATACCTACTAAAAATAAATAAAACAAATATTTAAGCGGGGCTCCCAAACAACAAACGTGATTTTTTGCCGTTTTTAGCGTAATAGTACGGAACACTTCGTGCGCGAGTCCGACTCGCACTTGGCCGGTTTTTCAAATTCCAATTAGGCGTCACACCTACCTAATATCTACGGCTAAAGTCGTGGTACCTATTCTGTATTTAGATTACAGTTTTGTGTAACAAGGCAAATAGCCTATAAAATGACTTAATAGCGGTTGACAGCATAATAAAACCGTAACACTACAATAGCTATGTAAATGAAAGCCTCATACAACCAAAAATGGAATACTTACTGCTAATTGACTTATAAGGCCGTTCCCGTACCCAAATGAAATCTACAATCGAGGCTCCCCTCACGCCACCCGTCCCGCCCCTAGATACAATGACGATACAACAGCGCCACGCAAGAAGTAGCGACTTGAAATGAACTAACAGGACACTGATTTGTAAAACGTATTACTTAATACTGAAAAAGCATGCTGCATCTCATAGATGGCGTTAAAAGTTAAAATGGAAAAATAAATGAAACATAGTGTAAATTAAATATTCATTTTAATGAAGTCAACTCTTATTTCAATAATATTTAATTATAAGGGTAAATACAGTTTATATTTAAACAAATTAATGACTGCAAGTTTTCTATAATATCATTATTTATTAGGTATACTGTGCAGGTATATCATCGATATTTATTAAAAAAAACCGGGCAAGTGCGAGTCGGACTCGCGCACGAAGGGTTCCGTACCATAATGCAAAAAAATAAACAAAAAAAAAGCAAAAAACAACGGTCACCCATCCAAGTACTGACCACTCCCGACATTGCTTAACTTTGGTCAAAAATCACGTTTGTTGTATGGGAGCCCCATTTAAATCTTTATTTTATTCTGTTTTTAGTATTTGTTGTTATAGCGGCAACAGAAATACATCATCTGTGAAAATGTCAACTGTCTAGCTATCACGGTTCGTGAGATACAGCCTGGTGACAGACGGACGGACGGACGGACAGCGAAGTCTTAGTAATAGCAAAAAGAATAGATAGTATAGAGGGGTCCTGTCAAAGTAAATTTTGTAGTCACGGTACATTTACTGCCATCTATCGACACACGATTAAAACTTAAAATAAAATTGAAAATGTATAAATGAATTAAAATATGTTTACGGATATATGATTATTAATTTTTATTGTTCCACAATGACCCATGTTCTTTCACTGATACGTGTTAAAATTGTTAAATATCAAACGGTGTCGCCAACGCCATCTAAACGACAATAGGCCAAAGGTGTATGGCGCCATCTATTCGACAGTGACTTTTGCTTGACATCCGAGGCACGTTTTTTTCTTAGACTTTATTTATCTTATACGGAGTTATATATATCTCTGGTAATAGGGTCCCGTTTTACCCTTTGGGTACGGAACCCTAAAAAGTTAGGGCATACCGATACAAGTGCGAAAAATAGGTAATTCGCACATGTATCGTACAACGTTTTACAGTACATAATATGGCCCTTTAAATTTTCGACATAGTTACGTAATGTGCTAATTATCGCACTAATGCGGTAAAGTAGCACCATATTGTAATAGTACCTACATTACGTTTACAAGTGCGGCAAATAGGAAATTCGAAACGAGTGGCGATAAATTCGAGTGTTTTGAATCGACACGAGTTGCGAATTACCTATTGGCACATGTATCGTACAACGTTTTACAGTACCTACATAGGGTTTGCTCCAAGGAAATACCGGTACCGAAAGTACCGAAAATACCGGGAAATCCCGGTTCTTTTTAACAGTACCGGTTCTGCAATCCCTAGTCCCTACTACCATACATATGGCTGCTTCAATTTTTGACATAGTCACGTAATTGCTAATTATCGCACTAGTGCTGTAAAATAGCACCATATGACTGTAAATCAAATTTATTCATTTTACAGGGTTCCATAGGTTCGTGGAATCACTCAAGAGTCAAGACCTTTTTTCTCAGGAACGTGTAGAGGTCTCAAATTGAAATTATATCAAATAGGTACTCGGATCTACTCTATTGTCAAATATATTAGCTTTTTTTCTCGTATATCGCAAAAATCCGAATTAATATCAAAATACCGGTATTAATATTGAAATCCCGGGATTGACATGCAATATCGGAAATCAATCCCGGGATTGAGAATGTTCCGATATTGCATGCCCTAACCAAGTTTCAACCTAACAACGAATAATAAATCCCGGGATCCGGATATTTCAATATTGGTCCTTCTCAATACCGAAAATGGAATCTTGAGCTTTGCGAGGGTTTCAAGGCACGAGGGTTACACAAACCACTTCACAACTTGAAACCAATTTTACCTACTCACATGCAATTTTGCACATTTATTCAAGCCCCTTATCTTGTCTAGAATACAAAATTTCGTAAACGTAGCTCTAACAGTTATTCATAAATTAACGTTTTAAAACCGGCATTTTTGTGACTGACTGACTAATAGATCAAAAACCTAACCCACTTCCAGCTGACCTAGAAACTTGAAATTTGGCACCAAGGTAGACTATTAGGAGTTAATAGAGGGAACAATCTAAAAACTGAAAATTATTGATAATTTGATGAAGAAAAACATATACTTATCGATAATAGGCTAGATGACTAATTTTCATTTATGGTATCAATCGATCAGGTTTGGCTTTAGGATCAACAGTCTATATGGGATCCATTGCATTAAAGGAATACAAAAGTCAGAAATGATAGTCAAAGTCCGACAGTCGTACTTCACTCGCGAAACGCCCCGAACAAAACGATATGTGACCGTGACGTCAAGGTCACAAAGAGTCCATCTTGAAGTATGAACAAAACAAGAAAATTGCGATTTTGTCGGTGTTCAGTGAAATATTGCGATTATGTATATAGTTTCCATACAATCTTTTATTGAATAAAATGTGATGAATCGAATCGAATGGTAACTAACTGCGACAATTCTTCGACCGACGGTTTTGTCAGGAAGCTCTTCTTCCACATTGAACGATATTTGTAACTGAAAATAAAATATATTGTACGTGTTAGCATTTACAATTTGTCACATCATGTACAGTCGACGTCAAAGATATGTACCTATTGCACCTTACTCCTTTGTAATAAGGTGAAAAATGTATACATATATTTGACGTCGACTGTACATATAAAGCACCGGTGGTAAAGAACCAACGAGAGAAATAGAAGTAAGACCCTGTATAATAGACTACGAATCGTGTGATAAATCAATTTACGATGGAATTCTGGCACACGAAGTTGAAACAATGTTATTCTAGCTAGGTAGTTAGTACAAAAGGTAAAATTGTTCTCTGCATACGATCAATAAGCATAATTAGCATGAATCACCTACCTCATGGGTATCTTCTTCCTCTAATAGACTAGGAACCCGATAAGTGTCATCCACCTGTGCAATGCGTGGGTTCAAAATGTTTGAGCCGGTCGCCTCACTGTCAAAACCAAAATTAAATAAATGTATGATGTTTTACAGCACATATGGACTTTACCGCACTAGTGCGATAATGCACACACACATTACGTAACTATGTCAAATATTTAAAGGGCTATATGTACTGTAAAACGTTGTACGATACATGTGATAATAGGTAATACGCAACTCATGTCAAATTAAAACACTCCCTTCGGTCGTGTTTTAATTTATCGCCACTCGTGAATTTCCTATTTTTCGCACTATTTTTTATCATCAAGTGATGATGAACAATAACAGCCACATTTTGCCTCTCATTAAGCATCCGGACAAATCTGTCGGTCGAAGAATTGTAGCAGCCAGTCATTTCTTTACAACATCACTCAATTTAAGGAGTCATCCATTAATTACATCACACGTGTAGAGGGAGGGGGTCAAGAAAATGTGACATATTGTGACATGGGGGAGGGGGGAGGCACAAACTTTGTGACGTCACTTTAACTTCATCAGTAACCGAAAAATTATTTAAATTATTTTATTCGCTGTACATTTAAATAACAAGTTTTTAAAACGATAATCGTTTTTATTCGTTTAATTTTCTTTCCTAAGCAGTTTTGGGTTATAAAATTACTAATATTTATATCGTCAAAAAAATTTGGATAAAATATTAATAATAATAAGTACCTACATAAGTACTTACTTAATTCGATTTGGCGATTTCGTAGAAAAAATGTGACGTCACACTAGGGGGGAGGGGTTTGCCAAATGTGACCAAGTGTGACAAGAAATAAAAAACCGGGCAAGTGCGAGTCGGACTCGCGCACGAAGGGTTCCGTACCATAATGCAAAAAAAAACAAAAAACAAAAAAAAGCAAAAAAAAACGGTCACCCATCCAAGTACTGACCCCTCCCGACGTTGCTTAACTTTGGTCAAAAATCACGTTTGTTGTATGGGAGCCCCATTTAAATCTTTATTTTATTGTGTTTTTAGTATTTGTTGTTATAGCGGCAACAGAAATACATCATCTGTGAAAATTTCAACTGTCTAGCTATCACGGTTCGTGAGATACAGCCTGGTGACAGACGGACGGACGGACAGCGAAGTCTTAGTAATAGGGTCCCGTTTTACCCTTTGGGTACGGAACCCTAAAAAGACCTAGAAATTCGTGTGACGTAATTAATGGATAACCCCTAATTAGTCCATTACTATTTCATAAATTGATCATGGACCCGCGAAACGCAGACAGACAGATATGACGAATCCTTAAGGGTTCCGTTTTTTGCCGTTTGGCTACAGAACCCTAAAAATGCTCTATCACAGGTAGATGAGAAATTGAAAATGGAAATAATTGCCCAAGATTATTAGTTTTATTAAAATAAAAAATCGGTCAACACGCTCAAGAAAAGGAAATCATTTACTATTGTGTAGGGTAGGTATAATATAAAATAACTATCAGTTCATTAAAAAATACGTAAAAGAATAACGAAAGTACGGACAATCGGTAAATCCCGGGATTTTAATTTCCGGGACTTACTCAGGCAACCCTATTACATTCTATCAGTGTAAATTTTTAGGGTTCCGTACCCAAAGGGTAAAAACGGGACCCTATTACTAAGACTTCGCTGTCCGTCCGTCCGTCTGTCCGTCTGTCATCAGGCTGTATCTCATGAACCGTGGTAGCTAGACAGAATTTTCACAGATGATTGAATTTCTATCGCGCTATAACAACAAATACTAAAAACAGAATAAAATAAATAGTTATACAACAAACGTGATTTTTGCCGTTTTTTGCATAATGGTACGGAACCCTGCGTGTGCGAGTCCAACTTGCACTTGGCCGGTTTTTTTAAATTAAGTACCTCTTGTAGAATATCAAATAACTGATGAGGGCAATGTATCTCGTACGATATTATTGATTGGCGACATTTTATTTAGTTTTCGGCGAACATTTGCTAAGTAGGTAGTACTAATAGAATAGCCATCTAGGAAAATAAGTACAAAATATGTCCAAATAATTGAGAATATCAATTCAAAGCATAAAAAGATATAAGCATCTGCACTGATAGGAAAACAGTAGGTATCTAAATCTAACTAAGGTCTTTTCGTACGCCGCCGCTGTGAGTAGGTAGGTATTTATCGCAACGCACGAAGTTACGCGCGACATAGGTACCTACATATGCGACGTTATCTATGAAAAGGGACCTTATTGTCGATGGCGCTTCCGCCATTATCAACGATGTTCTGATATAAATACCACGCCGCGCGACATGTGCGTCGTAAGCGCCATAGACAATAAGGTCCCTTTTCATAGATAATGCCACAATTAGAATTAGAACTTACTCGTTACTTTGAATGTCAGTGGTTGATGAAATCGGAGATTCCATTTCCATATTTTGCAGTCTGTTAATAAAGATAAATTGTAGTAGTGTATTGTGTTACGTAGGTAGGGCTAAACAGCACAAGTCAAATAATTATACTCACTCGATGTAGTCTAAAGATGTAGTATCATGTTCGGCTGTGAAATTATCAAATTTTCTTCTTTTCCTAGAAAGACAAAAAAGTAAAAAGTTTAGACGCATGACAAATCACGAGCTGAGGTTCGAACCCTCGATAGGTGGATGGATTGCTAAAAGAACGCTTTATGCGTCTAATTGTGTGCGTTACGTGTATCACTGTGTGCTCGTATTTATAGGAAGGCCCACTACACCGCAACCGCGTAACTACGTACCTAATATTATTGTTAGATTGTAAGCTACATACTTAAATTGTAGTGCCCTTACAGGGTTCATAGCTTGTTCACCATTCTAATGTAAGACCTAAGTAATTGTACCTATGAAAGCAATAAATTACTGAATTACTGAATTACGACTCACGGAGACGCACACATACTTATAGTTCGTTTTTTTAGCATTAGAAAGAACTTGCAAGAAGGTAAGCGATCTTGACATGTCTTTTAATTGAAAAACGCTTTTTAAAAATCTATAACTATTACTTATGAAAGCAGACGAATATAAATGATCGTATTAGATTCATAATTGTTACAAATTTGCCGTAACTTATTTTTAAAATGTGTTTTTCAATTAAAAGACACGTCAAGATTGTTTACCTAATTTCTAATGCTAAAAAAAACGAAGTATAGACGGCAATGTTTTCTGTCTTTGCCGTGGCGCTAGTGCTGCGTGGTGTAAACGTCGCGAATCGCAATATCCTTTTAAGCTATTTAGATGATGAATTGATGACAATGTTTAACCGGTAGATGGAGCGATTATTAAATTTTAGAATGTTTTAAGTTATATGGATTACTAATTAGTACGATCGAGTATATATTAAATTAAGTAATAATTACTTATTTCACTGTGTAATAAATATACATTTTTACTTACGTTAGTTCCATTGTTTGTTGGAATCTTCCGAGTTGTCTTTTTCGAGATATCTTCTTTTTATTCAATTGCTTGTTACCCATTATAACTTAAAGGTTTTGGTGCACACGGTATATCACTAGGACACACAACACAGCACAGTTTTTATAAGTAAATCTTATATTTGTTTTGGGGACACGTAGTACAGGTCCGTCTGGCACGAGCGCTCAGCTATCACTGTCTCATTTCGAAAGACGGACGGAGATAGAGCTTGCAGGCTGAAGTCGATATTTTGTTACGATAAAATTAGTTGATGTTTATTTATTTTAAAAAAAATTGCCTCTAATTATAGTTTTTCTAAAGCTGTCAAATTATTGTTATAGTTATGATTGATTTTTCTCCTTTTTTTGTTTCATAGTGTCACATAGTAAAGAAACAAGTAAAGTTGGAGTATAAATTCGAATTGGAGGTTACTTTGGGAATAAATTGTATCGAGCGAAGTGTTATGAATCGTGTATCGAAAGCTGTGTTATTAAAGATAATATAATCAAGAATTATATATATTTTTCTCACGTCTACAAATATCAACGTTTCTTAGAAAAATAGGATAACAATTGGGGTATTTTTACATTTCTGGCTCAGGGAACGGCCAATTGCTATTCTAATCGCTAGTACCTAATATTTAATTCTCATATATTCATACAAACAAAAATAGTGGGTATCCGTTTTGTTTTAGAGCAAATTCGGTATCGTGTTCTGATTAGAAAAAACCAGTCGGACTCGCGCACGAAGGGTTCCGTACCATTACGCAAAAAATGGCATAAAATCACTTTTGTTGTATGGGAGCCCCGCTTAAATATTTATTTTATTCTGTTTTTAGATTTATGTTGTTACAGCGTCAAAGGAAATAAACATTTCAACAATCTAGCTATTACGACGGTTCATGAGATACAGCCTGGTGACAGACAGACAGACAGACAGACAGATAGACTGACTGACAGTAGAGTCTTAGTAATCAGGTACCCTTTGGGTACGAAACCATAAAAGTAGAAGAAAAAATTTTGACGCGAAAAAAAAGTTTTTTTTTCTGTGGGGCAGGTCGCAACAAACGTTATTTTTTGCCGTTTTATGCGTAATGGTACGGAACCCTTCGTGCGCGAGTCCGACTCGCACTTGGCCGGTTTATTTCTATAGGCCACTGGGCATCATTTCAGCACCGGCAGTCAACCATTCATTTTAATCTCGTTGTATAATAATACAATGAGTTTTATGCGCCGCCATAGAATGCGCATAATGGATGACCATTATAAAGTGGGTTTTTCCGGTATTTATTATTATCTATGTATGTGAGCTAGCAAACGATGCAGTCACGTAACTCACGCTATCATATTGCACTACATTGATTATGTCCTAACTTACTGCCGTATTCGAACTTCAAGATATTCACAAGAGACGACACGTACTAGATCCATTCTAGATACGTTACAGTTTAGATATCAACTAGTTCTCTTTTGCAGCGCAATTCGGGCAACCAATGTCACTTTTACGTTAGATAGAGTAAGATATCTATTAGATGTGAATTGGATCTGTAAGTCATATCCCTGTGGAAATCGTTCAAGAGTATCTCCAGAACTGCGCAAATGTCATTGACTGGTTAGATCTTAAAAATATCGTTATCGTATCTTGGTGATGTCTAAAAGATATCTAATAGATATCTATTTCAAAATCCGAATCGGGCCCTGTCTTTTATGTCCTAATAAACTTAGTCGCAATACGTGTAAGAAGAATATTTAGAGCTGCCGCAATAGATATCGGGTACTTTAACTTTATGGTGTAAACTATACCGATGAAGGAGATATAATTATATAGAATAAGAATAAAAACATGTTGTTGCCTCACATCACATTGTCAATATCTGGGAGACCCAGCTTTGCTCGGAAAATATATAATAACTCAAAAATGCGCGTTTTCACAGAGATAAGACCTAGCTAGATCGATTTATAAACGAAAAAACCCATATAGCAAATTTCATCTAAATCGTTAGAGCGGTTTCCGAGATCCCCGAAATATATATATAAATAAATATACAAGAATTGCCCGTTTAAAGGTGTTAATACTAATAGATAGATAGTTAGAGAATTTAGATTCCCAGTAAAATGCAAATTTCTCCAAGATGGCGGCGGTTCCTCGAGGTCCCCGAAAGTCAAATAGTGTGGACATGAAATAATATTAATAAAAGGTCTTTTTTCCATGTCTATATTAATTTAATATACATATCAAATTTCAGGACTGTTCTAGAGGTTAGTCCTAATCCGATTGTGCTAATCATAGCGCATAATATTTTGTTTAATATGGATAACCATATTTGCTACCCTACACTAGGGTGGTCCAAAAAACATTTTTTTTAATTTTCCGACGGGGCACCCCCTTATTTTGTAACAATTATTATGCTGATAAAATACACCAAGTTTCGTAATTTTATCTCAACTACAAGGGGGTGCTCAACAACTTTGAAAATTTTGTATGTTGTATGAAAACCAAAAAAAAAGCAAGTATTTAATATTCATAATTTTATTTAAGTATCTGTTTTCACATTATTTGCACATCTGATTTATAAGTTTATAAGTAGAAAAACATTTTTATTTCAATCTTTATAATTTTTCAAAAGTAAGATTTTTAGAATTTCACCTAAAAAAATAATTAAAAATAGAAATAAAAATGGTTTTTCACCAAGTAACTTTTTAATCACACTTTGAAATAATGTGAAAACTACTACGTACATAAAACTCAAAAAAATAATAACTTGATTTTTATGAATTTCATACAACTTTGAAAAATTTCAAAGTGTTTGAGCACCCCCTTGTAGTTGAGATAAGATTACAAAACTTGGCATATTTAGTCAACAGAACAAGTGTAACAAAATGAGAGGGTGCCGCTTCTTCTAGCTAGAGTTTGAATTTTTCCCATACAAACGTGAACCACCCTACCCTACACATTTGTCAAGCATAATTATTTATTTTAAAACTTAGCAACATACTATTACCTACCATAATGATGCCTGTTAAATTTTAAGTATTCTCTTGTTAAGGTGGTAATAATTAGAGTTAACCATACATTGCCTAATGCATTCTACATCAATAAGCATAATTTGCACTAGAACGTTCCAGGTCCGTAAATGCAATACCTATACGACAATGACCAATCAGCAAATGCTTATTGCCACAGATAGATATACTATGCCTACATAAACGCTCATTATTATGCAACAACAGATAATCCCATGATTCTCATGAATATGAGATATGACATACCTAAATGCACACCTAATGCTTTCAATATGAATTCGTAATTAGAAATAAACAGCTTCATGACATGACGAAGTGAGGATTTCGAGATGAGATGCCGCACCAAGGTGCAAGATGTGGGTTACGTCATTACCAAACTAAAATGGAGTGGGGAATATTGCCAGGCAGAGTGATGGCAGGTTGGCCCAAAATACCGAAAATTTAACAGATTGGCACTTTCGGATAAAAAGAAACGCCCGGCGATCCTAACGTTAGATTTCAATAAATTTTCAATTTCAATCAATTTATTTATTTCGTTTGCTTGTTGGGTTAGAGCTACCCCACACTAGCGTCTCCGAGCGTCGGCGTCTAGTCAACTCATTTGGCTCCTCTACACGATGGGCCAGCGCCGGCCACTCCAAGGGACGCAGCCATGCGGTAGAATGAGATAGCAATATCACTTGCTCCCTCTAACGCATAAATGCGTCCCTTGGAGTGGCCGGCGTTGGCCCATCGTGTAGAGGAGCCATATGGCTGCTGCTCGACGCAACGTTGGCGCAACTGCGCAGTCATTTCCATAGCGCTGACCTAGTGCTAGTGCTAGTGTTAGTGTATAGTGTGCATAGTGCTGAGTTAGTGTGGGGTGGCCCTTAGGTTAGAATAATTTTGATGAATGATGAAGGATAATGTATTACATATTTTGTTTTAAATGTCATTCATTTTAAACACACAAAGGACTTAAAATTTATTTTACAATTTTATTATACTCTACTGACACTGCGAACAAAACCTATTTGATTAAAAATTCTCTCTACATGCATATTCGTTATTTTAATTTTATCGAAGTAATAAATTCACTGATTTACCATCATAATACCCAATACCCAATCCTCTCACTGAACGTACAATATCATATTAAAAACAAAAATTTCACGTTAATATTCACACACTTTGTCTCGATCGAAAAGAGCGCGAAGTTAAAAAAAAATCAGTCACTTAGGTCGTTTTTCGTTTGGGTGTAAAAATCGGGCAGGTATTATTTATTTCCCAGCATTCTTTGTTCTTTTGTCACCCCTTAAATCATGCATGTGCGGAATAAATGGGGATATAGCGGTGGTGCGTTTTACACAAATTGGGTTTGTATATAATTTACAATTATTAGGGGTAGAGCACATTGAAGAAGATTGCGCTTGACACGCGAATCTCATCAAGTTTAGGATATACAAGGTGTACCTAATCGTTAAGTGTACTTACTTACTTACTGCCGTGGCGCAGCGACCCGAAGTGGATCTTGGCCTCTGACACTAAGGAACGCCATGCTTCTCTGTCTAGCGTCGTTTCTGTCCAATCGACGGCACCGAGCTCGTTCAGATCTTTCACGACCTCATCGCACGAGCGATACCTAGGACGCCCAACCGGTCGTCCACCATCCGTAATCCGTAATCGTTAAGTGTAGCCAGGTGATAATTCCCTAAATATAACAGATAACAGAAAACTTCAAATTGATATCGAAAGTGGGTTACCAAATTAGTAAAATTACATTTAATAACTTTTTTAAATGAAAGCAGAAATATCCTAAACATTAACTTCAAACATCCCATACATTTACTATGTACGACGGCTCACCCCTCAAAGAACGTCGGTGTCGTGAGAGATAAAACTGCTTGAGATTCATTATTTGCGATAATAAACTGTAATAAAATAATAAAACTACCGTTTATGAAATAATAAATCTAAAGGGGCCCACTGATTACCAGTCCGCCGGGCGGTATCGGCCTGTCAGTTAGAACAAAATTTTGACAGTTCCGAACAACTGACAGGCCGATACCGTCCGGCGGACTGTTAATCAGTGGGCCTCTTAACATTGGCATCTTGGCTACGCGGCCTGGTCACGAGATGGCAGACCCTCCATCACGCGCTGTCTCTGTAGTTCGGTGCTTTTACTTACCTACCCGTGTATATTGCCCCTTATTCGATGCGGGACCCCGCTGGCTTATCTGCGACCTAACTACAGGTGCTCTCTCTCAAAGTCAGTTTATTAAGTAGCACTCTAATATTCATGAATCCATATGGTTTTTGGGACTTAAAGGGCTGATAGTGGAAAAGTTAAGATGTGGGTCGATATAGTACTTAGTACGACGAATATTTAGCTGACACAGTTTGTAAGTGATCAAATAAGCTCACAGGAAAACAAAGTTTTACATTACCCCCTTCTCCATTTAGGGCTTGTGCACAAATCACGCGAGGTTCGATGGGGGGAGGAGGGGTCACGAAAAAATCACGTTGGGGGAAAAATAAACGTGAGGTTTTCTTATACCCGGGGGGTATAAGAAAACCTGACGTGTATTTTTCTATAGTGATGGAAACTAAGATAAAAAACCTACCACATGAGTAGAATCTACCGAGAAAAAATATCTATATTTTTTCTCTGTCGGTTTTTTTCGGTTTCTTCACTCTGGACTTCAAAATAGCCAGTCTATTTAACGAAAATAGAAAAATAAACAAGATTTTCTATATACAATACTATTTATCTTAAAATTAGGTCGAATGAAAAAATTACAAAAAAATACACGTTAGGTTGTGTGGGGTAGGGTTAGCTAAGAACCTCACCATATATCACCAAGCCAGAGGGGGGGGGGGTCAAAAAGTAGCCGAAAACACCTCGCGTGATTTGTGCACAACCCCTTAGCTCTTTTCCGGGGGTACTGCATCGGATTTTTATTATTTATTTTACACCTTATAAAACAGTCCCCCGCCGCGTCTGTCTGTGTGTTTGTTTGTATGTTCGCGATAAACTCATAAACTACTGAACAAATTTTCATGCGGTTTTCACCTATCAATAGAGTGTTCTTGAGGAAGGTTTAAGTGTATAATTTACTAACCCGTGCGAAGGCGGGGCGCGTCGCTAGTAATATAAAATTGTAGTTCGATATATCGTCATTTAGAATAACATTGTGTGACATGGACATGACAAATTTAATGGCAAGTGTATGACAGTTTTATTATAATTAAGTTAAGCAGGCCACTGACGAGCCTTGCAAATGGATGCCGTTACAATAGATTCATCCAGATGGACGACATCCTAATATTAAACATTCTACGTTTTTGACATTCACGGACCGATTTTGGATTGCAGCCACGCTATTTGGACTGTTAGAAGGCTTGTCAGTGACCACATTTAAATATTACATCCCCTTTGCTGGTTGCATCCAAAAGCAGGCCTATTATTAACTAGAAGCTGGCACTAGATTTCAGGAAGGCGACCGCCATCTGACTAGCCAACCCAGAAGGGAAACTAGACCTCACAAAAATTAGTATTCTTTCCTCACAATGTTTTCCATTATCGAAGGGCGGTTGGTACCTAAATATTAAATTATATACCGTACCATGTCGTAAGATTCATTCATCCAGATTTTACGACCCCGGGGTCAAACGCGTGACCTCCGACGTTATAACGCTTTACCACTTTGCCACCAGCACGTTAGGCTACGTTCACACGGCGTAATTTTTCCCGTATACCGTATACGAGATTTTATCGAATATCGTAGTGATAGCAAAATTTGTATGGCAACTCTGAAAATCGTTCACACGGCGTCTATACGAGAAAATCTCGTATTCGAGACATATTTTTTACCGTATACCGTAGGGTTTTGCCACCGGGAATGCGAGATTTTCGAAACGATTTTATCGAATGCGATACTCAGTGGCGCTTACGTTTACGTTGAGTCGTTCACACGGACAAACTGGTTTCTCGTATACGAGACGCGCGCGGGGCGCAAGTCTCTTGCAAATATAGCTTCCGCCCACTAGATAGCTGCCCAATTTTGTGTTGTCCCTATTTTATTTTATTTTACCTATACAAGTTTTTACATGATTTTTTTTACTGTCGATTACTAAAATAAAACAACGTGATATTCAGAAGACATGAGTTTTATTCAACCACAAGATCTTCAACACGTGACGACCACTGTACCAGAGTATGTTTAACAGGTAATAATAATAAATAAACAAAAAAATAAACATATAAAAGAATTGGAATACGGGGATCCATGTCGGCGTGCACTCAACGACTGGTGGTGTGGCGGCAGGTAAGGCATTGAATAGACGCCGTGTGAGCGACTGTCACGTATACCTTAAGGCTACGTTCACACGGCGACTATTCGATTCGATATTTTCTCGCATACGGTTTTATCGTATACGGGACGTCTGTTCACACGGCGCAAGATCCATTCGGTTTTTTCTCGTATACGGTATTCCCGTATACGTGACAGTCGCTCACACGGCGTCTATTCAATGCCTTACCTGCCGCCACACCACCAGTCGTTGAGTGCACGCCGACATGGATCCCCGTATTCCAATTCTTTTATATGTTTATTTTTTTGTTTATTTATTATTATTACCTGTTAAACATACTCTGGTACAGTGGTCGTCACGTGTTGAAGATCTTGTGGTTGAATAAAACTCATGTCTTCTGAATATCACGTTGTTTTATTTTAGTAATCGACAGTAAAAAAAATCATGTAAAAACTTGTATAGGTAAAATAAAATAAAATAGGGACAACACAAAATTGGGCAGCTATCTAGTGGGCGGAAGCTATATTTGCAAGAGACTTGCGCCCCGCGCGCGTCTCGTATACGAGAAACCAGTTTGTCCGTGTGAACGACTCAACGTAAACGTAAGCGCCACTGAGTATCGCATTCGATAAAATCGTTTCGAAAATCTCGCATTCCCGGTGGCAAAACCCTACGGTATACGGTAAAAAATATGTCTCGAATACGAGATTTTCTCGTATAGACGCCGTGTGAACGATTTTCAGAGTTGCCATACAAATTTTGCTATCACTACGATATTCGATAAAATCTCGTATACGGTATACGGGAAAAATTACGCCGTGTGAACGTAGCCTTAGTAATGTATTCCTTTCAAACCACGATAGCTCAAAATGTTGTACATATATTTTACTCGAAAATGTAGAATCTCAATAATCGCACAGTTACCTACTAACAGAAATGAAACTGAACTAAACCTATCTTAATCTATGGGGTCTAAACTAGGTATATCTATAAAATATCTCCTATCCTATTAATGCCATTTGACGGCCCGGCCTCCTAGCCTACTCGTAGTCGGTAGTGACACGACTGCTTACGAAGCAGGAGGTCCCGGGTTCGAACCCTGGTTTTAGATTTAGATAAAATGCTAATAACATTTTGACATTTATTTTTTCCCCGTTATAGTAAGGTAAAAAATGCATTTACACGTAAAAATACCTCTTATAACTTATCTTTCAGAAATACGTATCTCCTACCTCCAATATTGAGCGATAGCAAGCTGACGACATGGTAACTTAATAATGTTATATTGAAAAAGTTAACGTAATTTGTTCTTCAAGTATACTGCAGCTAAACCACGGATTTAATACGCTAAGTAACTTCCTAATATACATTACACAAGGGAATCTTGGCGTCTTATACTTAAGTAATATACCTGTGATACCTGAAGCGCTGAATAACTTGGTCTTAGAAGATAATGTGAGCTGGCGTCCTGTTCATAGAATAAAATTTCAATGTAGATAAGCAGCGGCATAAATTTCATATTTTATAAAATTTCAATGTAGATGGAAGCGCTGGTGGCCTAGCGGTGAGAGCGTGCGACTTGCAATCTGGAGGTCGCGGGTTCAAACCCCGGCTCGTACCAATGAGTTTTTCGGAACTTATGTACAAAATATCATTTGATATTTACCAGTCGCTTTTCGGTGAAGGAAAACATCGTGAGGAAACCGGACTAATCCCAATAAGGCCTAGATTACCCTCTGGGTTGGAAGGTCAGATGGCAGTCGCTTTCGTAAAAACTAGTGCCTACGTCAAATCATGGGATTAGTTGTCAAGCGGACCCCAGGCTCTCATGAGCCGTGGCGAAATGCCGGGATAACACGAGGAAGAAGAAGTAGATAGCGGCGTATAATAGCATCCAAAGTATTCAAATAGTTCGGTACGCCATGCAAATAATATGGTGTATCGAACTATTTGAATGTTGGATGCTACCTACTATGATGCTGACTGTACATATACTTTTGATCTGGTTTTATTATAGCTCATTCATGATATAGGAGGCAAATGAGCAGACGAATCGAATGATGGTAAGTGATTACCTTCGACCATGGACACCTGCAATACCAGAGGGGTTGTAAGTGCGCTGCCGGGATATAAGATAGGAGTACAGGCTAGTGGTACAGTTGAGTTCACATTAAGGTAAGTCTTATAGTTTCATGAAAACGATTACTGCTCATTGTTTAGCAGCAAGGTAGGTATCCTTATGGTTTAGGTAGGCTCAAATTAGCACTCGAAAAAATATCGAACTTAATATTTTCCACTTTTCCTAAAAATAAAAATATCATTGCATTTCAAGGAAAAATAGATCCGATAAGGAGGCTATTAAACTTAATAGCACTTGTAACGGCGGTATTAGTCACTTGTCTGCCATGATTCATATGAATACTAGGTTATCGCGGCGCGGCGCGGCGAAATCAATCCTTTGATGCCCATAGAAGTGTCCTACGTAAGCGATCTCGTTGCGAACGCGGTGCGGCGCGATTTGCACGCGAATGTCAGGCGGCGCGGCGCGGCGCGGCGCGGCGGCGGCCGCTTTCGCCGCGCCGCGCCGCGCCGCGTTCGCGCGTTGTTCGCCTACGTAAGACGTAGCGTTACACTGAATGCTAAATACTTACTAGTAATGCGCAAGTAGTTAAGTAACGTCTTCTTATACTGCGAAACCTTATGCCTGAGATGATTGCAGTTCTTCGCCTTGAAATATTTATGTAGGTACTCTGCCTGCATGCTGACTGATTTTGCCGATTTTCGCTTTCCCATACAAACGGAGTTTTGTTCTCATTTTAAAACTTCGTGTGGGATTGTAATGAAACTTTGCACATACAAGTACAATGACATGAGGTATAGGTACATGCCTGTAATTAGTTCATATAGCTCCAGCTGCTAAAACAAACGAAATAGAGCAAAAACAAATTTTATATGAAAAACTTAAATACCTACGCTGTATTTTTTGACCTATATGGTATCTGAAGCTACATAGACTAATTGTAGGCATAATATACCTTATCTTTTTAATTGTAAGTGCAAAATTGCAGAGCAATCTAACTAGTATTTTTAAAATGAGAGCGTAAGCGTAACTAATTATGGATAACCGAGCTTGCTGGGGACTGTTAAGATTTGCCAAAGCAAAGCGCTCTTGTTACCTTTGAAGCTGCAAGCATCTGTAGATTATGATGTCTGCAAATTATCCATTATAGTGCGCTTGCTTGTCACCGCAAATAATAAACTAAAATTTTATCGCGTCATTTATCGCCAATCGCCAGACGTGACAATCTGTTGCGGGGAATCGCTGACGCTGTCAATCGCAGTGAAGTATCTGCAAGGTTAAGTTTCTTCACTTTTTATGTGTTTAATTTTGAATTAGATTTTAGTTTATTTTTTTAAAAGCAGCAACGTCTGCGAATGATGCTCTTAAGCTTAGAATAAATTTAAAAGTAGAAAAATCACTGTATTGGGTGAGACTTGAACTCACGGCCTCTGGATCGATAATTTAGCCACTAACAGGCCTATTCGGATTTCGAGATAATCACAAGATCTAGAGACGATTTAGAGATCAACTAGATCTACATCAGATATCGACTAGATGTGACTTGGATATCTAAGTCATAACTTGTCGAAATCGTTCAAAAGGACTTCCAGAATCGCGTAAACGTCAAATTTGACATATCTATCTTACAAATATCTTTAAATTATATCCATATCGTAACTTGTTGAAGTCTAGTAGAAATCTAATTCATTTTCCAAATCGAGCCGTAAGACCCAACAAATCTTTCCACTATAATTATGAGTCTAGGAGACCTTAGCGACTTCTGCCATAAGCGCGTTAATAGCATTGTTCGCAGACGTTTCTGCTTGCTAAAAATTAAATTAGTATGGGTAGCATATCATACTTAACTGGTGAACTACCAATATGACTTGGAACTCCGATTAGCAGAAGGTGCTGGGGGTGGGATACGGCGTTGCGTGAACAAGAGATTTCCTTTGGCAGGATTGGTCCTTAGGACCCAAGGATGGATTTAAGAAGTGGAGCCACCGAGATTTTTGATGTAAATTTTTAGGGGGGGGGGGCTCTCAATTGGATCTTGATATCTATGTTATTTAAGCTACTAGGCCAAGTTTGGTATCGTTTTCGTATAAATCGGGGATGCCGAATTCATTTATGATATCATAATGACACCATTCCGAAGTAAAAACACATAAAATATGAAAAAACTACTTTTTTTAAATTCCTCTTCACGCCTAAACCGCTAAACCAATTTAGTTAAAATTTGGTACAGAGGTAGTTTCAGTCCCAGGGAATAACATAGCATACTTTAAATTTCAAAAATCATCCCTTAAGGGTGTGAAAAGGGAGGTGAAAATTTGTATGGGAATAACCGCGGAACCGATTTAGATAAAATTTGGTAATAGAGATATTTGGAGTTCCCGGGAAGAACATAGGATACTTTTTATTCAAAAAAAAATCTCTCAAAATTGAAAAGGTGTAAGATTGTATGGGAATTGGGAAATCAATAACGGCTGAACCGATTTAGATGAAATGTATGTCTACATCTTTGATTTAGTTGGAAATGATACTAAACTTGACATGGAACCTATACTTTAAAAAATATTAACCTCAGACGTCACCGACCCTTAAAACCCCCGGACCCCCCACCTGCATCAAAAATCTGGGTGGCTCCACTTCTTAAATACATTTTAGGAACACAGAGATTCATTCTACCAAAGGAAATCTCTTATTCAGTGAACGCCGTATTTGACCTTTTTATGGCTTGAGCACACTCCACTAGATAGCCATTAAGAAAAGAAACGTTTTGACAATGTCTGTGTGTGTCAAGTTTTGACACTGTCAATGACTCATGGTACTGGATTCGAACGTCGTACAGTCAGCATCAGATATACCTGAGCGGGTAAGGTGTCCAAGAAAACATATACACTTCAATCGTTACAAAAATAAGGACATCTAAGTTGTCATTTTAGCATAGGCTTTCAGTTCGTCACATATAACTTAACTTCTGAGTTTTTCTTTAACACATACACCCTTATTTAATCACAATGACAATAACGGTTAGAAACTCAGTGGTAACTAAGCACTCAAATTCAAGCTGCTGTCATTAATACCTACACGCACTGCCAACCACGTCAGCAGCCAGGGTGCCACCAGTTGCTAAGCAGTTGTTATTTCAATGGTAACTAAGCATCAACATTTTATCTCTTTAACTTTAAAAAAAATACTGTAGCAGCTACGAATTGACACCTCCTTTCTTAAAGAAGTATTTTATCGTCAAGTGTCAAACTTAGACAATAAATAAGTAGGTTTTACGAGAATGATAGGTTTTTCATTTTAACTGTCATAGGCGGCCGTTCTTCCAAATCGTAGAGCATATTATATGTTAATATATTCATTTAGCCCGCTTATTGTACTAAAATATACTATATAGTACTAAAATACGATGCTCCGAATCGATCAAAGAACGAAGGAGAAAATAATAGAATTGAAACTTAACACGTTCTCTGTCCCAATCTGACATGTAAACCTTATGGCTTTGTAATAGAGGCTAGCCGTTAAAACTATCACTGCCATGCATATACACCTACGTAATATGCTAACTGTTGACCATAGGAATGACGAATTTTGTTTTTACAACTTAGCAGAGAGGATAGAGTATACGGAGTTATATACAGTATGTATCAGAACGAAAGGCCAAGAAAGAGACCCATTAATGTTTAGGTCATACTGAGCAACTTTTACTATGGGACCAACCCCGAAACCCCGGAAAAAAATTACTCTGCCATAGAAAATTTCAACATCAGACCAGCAAAATGTATGAAACTTCCAAGTATTTTTCCGCGTTTTCGGAGTTGGTCCCATAGTAAAAGTTGTTCAGTATGACCTAAACATTAATGGGTCTCTTTCTTGGCCTTTCGTTCAAACTAACGTTCGTACTAACAATAAGTTCAAAGATATTCAGTATGTATCAACATACTGTATATCTTTGAACTTATTGTTAGTATAACCAGTATAACCTAGCAGTAAACATCAAATGGCATTCCGCAGAGTAATCTAAGGAACGCTTACTGCGGGTTCAAACCTACAACGTCCTGTTAGAAAGTCGTACATACTCTACATGCGACATATCTTCAAAAAACATATAAACTTATGCGAAATTAATATAAAACTACAAATTAATAATATAAATGAAACCCAAAAAAAAAGGCTGTAATCTCTAGCTAGGTGCGTCCGACTGAGATTTGAACCCGCGGTCTCTGCTTTGAAAAGCAAACGCCTTAGTCACAAGACCACAACGTGCCTTGACAATTGGTTCGAAATTCGGCTTCAGTTAGCTTTCGCTATGTGTCACTCATTCGTTTTGATGATTCTATTCAATAAAAGAAATCGTTTTCAGTAAGCTGACTGACAGGCCTCTGTCAATGGTTGAAGGGCAAAACGTGAGATAGATGTATGTGATGACAAGACTGTACTGCTTTCGATGATTGTCAAAACGCTTTACCTGAAATTAGCATAGCTATTATTCATTCAATATACGACCATACATGTATGCTTTAAACGTCTATTTTTCCATATTGTTCAGATATATTTGACACGTTGACCGCTTAGATACCAATGGTTTTTTGACAGCTAAGGTATCAATAATTTGTTGTAAGTGTAGAAATTAATGAATAGCGACTGTTAAGATATTTGTGACATGTTGAGCGCTCACAAGTAAATGCTACCATGACAGTCAACAACTTTTTGACAGTTTAAACGTTTACCTCTCTTTGAGCACCTGGAGTGTATAGCGACTTCTGCTGCTGACTGTACCTCCTGCTTCGTAGGTAGTCACTACCTAGGCTAGGAGACCGATCATTCATTGGCACCCAAATGAACATGTGTGTAAAAATTAAAAGTAAATCACGATCAGTCAAATAACAATAAGATATGGCGCCCCTGCAGAATGACGTGAACATATTACATTTACGTCATTTACGGGTTTCGAACGTGTTTTTTTGCCTTTTCTTAGTCAACTAAACGTGACTGTATATGTAACGTGGTCTTCTTTTAAATATATATACGTACATATGTACATATATTCGTAATCACGCCTGTTTTCTTGAAGCATGGGAAAAAATTACCGATTAAGGATAACTTACGCTAGACCGGGCCGTGCCCGGGCCGAGGGACACGGAGGACTTTGTTTTATAGGGTGTATAGATTATAGAGTGAGCAAGAAGTTGATATGTACATAATATACTTACCCGAGTTTAAGACTCGCCTTTAAAATTCCGGTTAGTTTTTGAGACTAAAACCCCATCCCACCCCAACCCCATAAAACCCCAACCCAATCCCACGCAAGCCATTGCGGTTTCGAAAATTAAAACACACCTTTAAATTTCTTTGCAGATCTTACAGATGTGTTTCTTTACAGCAGCTGTCCATAAGTTCAGAGAAACTTGCTGACAGCGCGGCTACGATAGTACGAGTAATACAGTAGGCGCTCGGTATTCGGGAGCCCGCCAATCTGGCACTCCCGGTAAAGGATGACTCACGTTAGCTTCCGGCGCATAGTTTTCTATGGAAAGTATCACGTGATCGCCTCTCGTATCATAGAAAAATAAGCGCCGGAAGCTCCGACCCGGACACGGCTCGCTCTAACGTGAGACATCCGTAATCCGGCAATTTGCGACTCAGGTGACCCGCTCTATAATCCGGCAGCTTACACAGCGTAATACTTATGTAAAATATTTTCTATACAAAGCTTTTATTTCCCATACAAATTCGGTAATCCGCCAGTTCCGTAAGAGAAAATTTAAGGTGCCGAATTACCGATCCCCTACTGTACCTGTGTACTACTTTAGTATAATTTAGCTGCGTCATATTATGGGCCCGATTCGGATTTTGAAATAGACATCTATTAGATATCTTTTAGACATCACCAAGATACGATAACGATAATGTTTAAGATCTAACCTGTCAAATTTGACATTTGTGCGATTCTTGAGATACTCTTGAACGATTTCCACAGGATCTGACTTAGAGATCCAATTCACATCTAATAGATATCTTACTCTATCTAACGTAAAAGTGACATTGGTTGCCCGAATTGCGCTGCAAAAGAGAACTAGTTGATATCTAAACTATAACGTATCTAGAATGGATCTAGTACGTGTCGTCTCTTGTGAATATCTTGAAGTTCGAATACGGCAGTATGGCAAGACTGTAAACAAGCCAGCGACACTAATTACTTCACTTATAATCAATCAGTTGCTGCCAAATTTCAATTTTCTGGAAACTCATTCGGAGCAGGGATGTTGCGGATATTCGCATCCGCATTATTTTCAACATCCGCATCTGCATCCGCATAAAAACGATGCGGAGCATCCGCATGATGCGGATGTCGACCAAGTCGGTAACAGGAACGTGTTAGCAGCGGCGCCGGCGGCGTAAGTAATTTCGTCATTATATATATAACGAAATCGTCTAGATCCCGAAAAGTCGGCCAAGTTGCTGTTTATTAAATAAAACGCACCTATATTCTTGCTCAAATACGTTTGGTTTTTTTTAAATAAAAAATGCTAAAAATGTAATATTTGACGTTTTTTAAGTACCAAATCTTGACATCCGCATTCGAATCCGCATCCGCGGATGTGAGGCTTTAAATATCCGCATCCGCGGAAGTAAAAAAATCTGCATCTGCAACATCCCTGGTTCGGAGCCTACAGTATTAATACTTGGTCAACAACTCGTCTGTTCTTGGAAAACGTAATAAACCTTCGTAGAACATCATTAATGTTTCCTAAGTATTCTGGACTGTATTGTTGACTCCTACGCGCTTTATTCCTGTTGCGAATGTTAGTTCGCCTCAGTGGAAAGGTGCACTCTTGGCGGCCGATTTTTGAATTTCGATCGTTCGATTTCGTCACTCGAAAATCGGTGGAAAACTGCGAAATGCTAGTTTTTGAAATACGAGCAATAGAAATTGGGAATCTAGTGGTATTGACCACTCGTTTTCAATTCTATTAGTAGAATTTAAATGCCTAGTAGTGGAGATATTATTGAACGAAATACACGAAATCGAGTGGTCGAATTTCAAAAATCGGCACCTTGGTCTCTTGGTTCACGCCGTACGGTTCTCATTGTATAGGGCATTACTGTATACGGCAGCACAGACATTCAGTGCCGCGAAGCAATGTCAAGTTTCCATATTATATTCGTTTATATTTAAGCCGCTAGATGGCAGACTCAAGAAAATGATTTAAGTAACGTTTTCGCTGCCACGTCAATGAATGAATAAAGTGTCATCAACGCCAAGCCACAAATTGCACGTAAACAACCCGTATAGGCACCGTGCATGTTGGAGGGTCTGCCATCTTGTGGCCTGAATCGGAAACATATGTGTACAATGTACTCGTACATTGCCAAAGCAAATGCCACCATCTACCATTCTCGTCGGTACGTTTCCTTGTGCATGGTAGGTTCTGCCATCTTGTGGGTTACATCGGAAGCATAAACGACACATTTACGCCTCGCACCAAAAATCTGACGGCTCCTGTGCTGGCTATGCTGCCCCCTATGGCGAAAAGTAGATACCTTCCTTTGGATCACGTTTTATGGCTCCTGTACACGATGGGCCAGCGCCGGCCACTCCAAGGGACGCAGCCATGCGGTAGAAGGAGCAAGTGATATTGATCTCATTGGAGGAGCCATTAAGTATATCCTATCACTCCTATAATGGTTCACCTTGGTTGAGACGAGTGTTTGGTAACCTACGTGAACAGCACAAATGTTTGCCGTCGGGTTTTGAATCCCCGCCCCCAGGGTCCATAACTTTCTGATTGTAATTCTGATAGTAATCATAAGTTTCGTACCAATCTGAACTTTGATAAGTCAATATGCATTATTTGCTGAGTACTTACTATGTAGGTATTTACTAGGTAATTATAAATCACGGAAATCGGTTCGAATTAGAATCAGATTCAAAATAAATATGTAAGGTATAAATAGTCACCGAGAGCGAGAGAGAGATTTTGTTATAAATTGTATATGCCTATTGTAGGACATTCTTACACAAACTTACTAAATTTCAAACTAAGGTCTTGTATTTTTTTTACCATTCTATAATAATATATTTTTATCAGAGTAGACTAATCTACCTATTGTGAAAAATTACTAATTTTCTATCGATTTAACTACCTATGTAGATTTTGTTAAAAAAATCAACATGTGTCATCATCCCGATTATATTCACAAATTATTTACACTTACCACTGACGTGGCAGTTTACGGTGGCGCTGCCAGACTTTATCGCTGTCAACTCGGTTTACATATGGTTTAGACCAAGCTTATGCATACTCTAGGCAGGTACCTCCTTTCAGTTGCATTCCCAATGTATCACCCTAACAAGAACTATTTTCTGTGGTACTAATTTATTTTACCGGCAATATTTCATCGAAAACCCCATGTTAACAGAAAGCAAACATTTTTAAATTATACCTATAATTTTATGTACTTTTGCCACAAAAATGCCAAATAAGATTATCAAAGAAACAAGAAAAAATAATTATTTTGTAAAAGACGAAGAATGGCGTAGCATTCCAATAAACAATGTTTTGAAATTAGTCGTTGACATGACCGGTACTGAAATATGCCGACGTAATATTTTTAAGGCGACTGTACCCACGCGCATTATTGCCATAATGCCTAAATCGAACCTTGTTAGGCTTTATATTGCTACGAGCTGCCATTGATTTCAAAATGAGACCAATTTGTAAACTTCAGAGGCTCTTGATAAAATATATTACTAGCCCTTTATTCGCTAACGCTCCAAGTACACACAATGGCAGAAAAAATGGTTCCCTTACAATCGACGTTTCATTCCAAGGTGACCCATGTTGATTACTATGGAGTATACATCAAAACAGCACGCACAATGATATCGCCGCGTCAGCAGGCCCATCGAAGATAGTCACGTATCGCGATGAAAGCGATTCGAATAGTGATGTGGCGGGAATGTCCCCTTTGCCCTTAAGGTACCGTCCGGATTTAGACTACACCAGCGGCAGCATGCAGATGTCGCGCTGCAATAATGCTGCCAAGTGATTTACTGCTAAAAATTCCAACTGTAAAAAAAAGAACAAGAAACAACTTAAGAGTGACATTACATTTCCAACTGCAGCTGCAATACTGTTCATTCTCTATGGAAATTGACAATGACAGCGACGCGTTTCCATAGTAAAATGAACAGTATTGCAGCTGCAGTTGGAAATGGAATGTCACTTTAATATAAATTTCCTGCTGAAATGCAGTCGGCTGCATTACTGCAACAGTACTGCAGCGCGTTAGAGAGGCGGGCGCGATTTTTCTCTGTTAAACGTCGGTTTTGTTAGACAATGACAATTTTGTGGGTGGAGTCGAGTTTCAAAGATCTTTACAAGCCTAAAAATATATTCACATCATATTGCTCGTAAAACATTCACTCAAGATTCCATTTTTCGAACCACTCCCTGCGCTCGTGATTCAATTTTGGAAAGCTACGGTTTGAACAACAACTTTGCCCCCATGTAAAACGAATGAAAATTTTGTCACTTAATTCCAGACTCGGGTAAATCCATTCGACCCTCTCAGCAAACATCTACCCTATTATCTTTTCTTAATACCAAAATCGCATAATCTAAACTGACAGATGTGTTTACTCGAGTTACTCGAGTACGAAGTTAAGCGACTCAATTTTAAATTTAATAAGGTAACAAGAGCACATCTAAAACTTAAAACTTTCGCGTTTTGTATTTTGTACACATATTTAATTACACGAGTCTACCGCGATATAATTTCATCGTTTTCATTATTGTAGTGAAATTATTTCGCGGTAGACACTTTCGTGTAATTATTATTATACAAGTGCACATCACTAGTGGCGACTGATTCATCTGCCGGCAAAAATAAGCTAATACAGCGACTCTAGAAGATGCTCAAGGTCGGCAAAGAGTGTTTACGTAGACACGTCACTTTATTTGCTATGTTTTTTTATTCGCCCTTGCTTGTTAAAGACTTGAGAATAAAGGGAGCGTCATTTTAATTATTATGATTACTCTCTTAATTCGTTATAATAAATCAATTTATTGTTTGTCATAATTGTTCGTGTGCAAGGAAGTCAGGCGATCCGAAAGTGTTTATAAAGGTGGCCACGAGCCTTCCAACAGTCCAAATTGCGTGGCTGCAATCCAAAATCGGTCCGTGAATGTCAAAAACGTACAATGTTTATTAGGATGCCGTCCATTTGGATGAATCCATTGTAACAGCATCCATTTGGAAGGCTCATCAGTGGCCTGCTTAATGTCAATGTGGCTAATTACCTAGTTAAGGGTCGTTTCATGATGATGAACTGATTTTGATTTTTATTATTATTCGCTCTAATTAGAGTCGTTTTATTGTAATTTTTTACATCATAACATCATAACATTTTTTTTGTAAAACGGTTCTTTGCCTTTAAATCTTCACTTTAACTTATTATTCTGGGAACATTTTAAAAAATTTTGGCACAAACTTAATTTGGCCCAAATATATTAATAATTATATTCTTTATTGTGCACCATACAGTATAATAATATATAGTACATGTAGTAATATATTGTTTTTTTTACATGAAAGAAAGTCAAGCGACTTAGACGTACTGTCGGAAAAATTAAAAAATTGCGAAAATACCACATTAAAAAAACCGGCAATGAAATGAAAGTTTAATTCACTTATTTCTTTTAAAACTCCACTAACATTTCCAACCTTTTCGAAAATTTTCCGCAACTTTCACACCTGTAATAATGAATGTATGCCGTTAACGGTGATTTTTTAATTAAACTTTCAATGAAGAAATGCTATCCAATAACGCGAACGAGCTACATCATCAATACCCGTCGGAGCAGACATAATTGAATTACTGCCAAACATCGCATGTAATTAGCAGAGTGAAGATGGTTCATGCGGAAACTTGCGTTGCGATTGGCTAAAATTAGGATTTGACAGAGTTCTTTAACAATAGGTGGCCCTAGTAATACAAAGACTGACAGACGGACACGTGTGATACAATACAAAGCATGTATAAATAGTGATAGGCTAAAGAGATTAATTAAACTATGGGAACTGACTGGCCAAAACCCTTTGGCTAAGGAGATACTTCTGCGGAAATGGCGCTGGATAGGACATGTTTTACGAAGGCCAAACAATCACCTATCCAAGCAAGGGCTGACCTGGAAAATTCCCGGAAAAAGAGGACAAGGCCGCCCACGTACCACCTGGAGGCGCACAGTGGAAAAAGAGGCGGCATCAGTTGGCCTCGGCTGGGCGGAGCTGGAAGAGGCCGCGCTGGACCGCGAAGAATGGAAATCCCTTCTGAGAGCCCTATGTCCCTGATGAGGGATAACAGGATATCATCATCATCAAAGAGATTAATTGTTAATTATTTTAGTTTGTAGTTTTTAGCATTAAGAACTTATGTTGCAACACCCTTTCAGGGTACAGTCACCTGCAATAATATCTTACTCTTCAAAGGCCACAAAAATATGTGACACGCTCTGCAACCAAGATCACGCGTCAGATATTTGGGGCATTATCTATGAAAAGGGACCTTATTGTCGATGGTGCTGACGCCACACACCGTCGCGCGACATTGTATTTATATCGGAGCATCGTTAATAATGGCGTAAGCGCCATCGACAATAAGGTCCCTTTTCATAGATAACGTCACATTTATGCGGCCTTCGTTGTGTAACATATTATTGCAGATGACTGTACATGTTCACAGAAAATGGTGTCAAAACTAAATATATTGTCCAAATGTCCATGTGTGCAAATAAATGAAATGAAAATATAAGCTTGCGGCTCTGTGACTGGCTGAGATACGCAGTACGGATATGATGGTCGTATTTGTCTACGTGACAGCGTGATAAAACGGTGTCCGTCTCTTTCTATCCCGCAGAGTTAAAAAGTGACAGTTGTTTTATCACGCGGATAAATGTGGATAAAGCGATCCATAATAGGCTTGCAGGTGTTTCAGTTCAAGAGGTTTTAAATGGTAAACAAGGAGCTAGCTAGTGCATAGGTACATTGTAATGTTCACTTATGCAAATTACGAGTAATTAAGGAAACGTACTTTTTTATTCTTCGTCTAGCTCAGACAATAATGATTACCAAAGTATTTCTACAACAACAACAATACTTATGGACAAAATATCAATTAATTTAATTTCATTTTAACTTTTAATGTTCAGTCAAGGAAACTGAAACAATCGACATTCAACGCAAAAGGGCCGTTGTTAAGATTAGGATCTTTGATAGAAAACTCGAAACTTAAATAATGTATGGAAATTGTTACCGTAGAATTAGGTAACTATAGCCTTTAAGTACAACTATGGCTCAGATGCTTTGTACTCGTTACATTTATTCGTGACTTTTCGTAACATCTGTCATCCCGATACAATTTTTCTTTTCTGTAGGCGATTGTCAATGTACGATTGTCCTTTTTACCAGGCCCCTTGGTCAGGTACGGACACATCCGTAGAATGATTTGATCTGTTTCCCTAGGCTTTATAGTTCCACTATTGTTTTTATTATAATTATTTCCACTATTGTTCCATAAATCCTCAATAACAAACGGTCAAAGGAAAGGCAGTGTTTACTTTATTGGCACATCTATGGCTGGAACACGCTCCATGTTATGAATACCGTACTGTCTTGACTAAGAATAGACAATTCTAGACTAGTACCCATGAGTAGGCATAAATCCCACTGGACACAGGCCTCCTCTCATGCACTAGAAGGCTTAGGCTATAATCTCCACGCTATAGCCCAATGCGGGTGGGGTTTACAACTTTACACATACACCTTTGAATTTCTTTGCAGATGTATGCAGGGCTATAACCGCGAAAATCGAAGTACGCAAATCGCGGGCATCTTTCTCTGTCACTATAACTACGTCTTCATTGGAGTAAAAGAGAAAAATCCCGGCAATTTGCGAATTTCGGTTTTTGCGGTAGGCCCTCGGGTTCCTCGCGTTGTTTTCATTCATCGAAAATCTAGTGGCAAATATTAAATGATATTCCCTACATAAGTTCCAAAAACCTCATAAAAGCAAGGATTTGAACCCGCAACCTCCAGATTGAAAGTCGGACCTCAGATCCACTCAGTCACCGTCGCTTATTGAGTGCTCGGGGTTAACAAGATAATGTTTTATGACTAAGCGAGAATCATATGAATCATGATAACTCATCCCGTCATGCACCTGTTGGAATTACGACGTACCTACTAGTCAATTTGTCATAAAAAATCGAATTTCCTGTGACTTTCATCTAAACGGGGGAATAACGCATGTTGTTGATAGTATGATTCTGGTGCATATGGCTGTGTCATACTGTTCTTTACCATACTTCGTATCGAAATTTTGTGACTATTATAAAATATCAAACAATATTTGTCATATTAATTAGTATATTCAATCAAATTAAATAGAATAAAAAAAAAACACTTTTGTTACTTTTCATCTGCACAATACGAGTATGTCGTGTTTGTAATACATTCAGTCCACTTATTGTCAGTAACTGTGTGAATCCTTAAAGACATGAGACACCTGTTTGATTCACTCAACGCTGAAACCAAAACACGGCAGCTAAACATCCTCTCAGAGGCAAAACATTGGGCGAGGTTAAGTTAGGACATAGCGGCGCGTCCGCGGCAGCTACTCTTCCGGCTGCGGCGGCGGCGCGTACGCACTGCTGCCCCCACTCTATATAGCCTCCGATGCCCGCGCGCTCTTCAGTTATTGCCACACACTCAGAGAGTACGCACGCTCACAATGTTTTCTCCTCGCTTATTAGCGGCCTTCGCGTTAGTAGCGGCAGCGACTGCCCTACCCACCACCGACAAACCCGCCCTCCCTCGACCGGTAACCACCATCACCGAGGATGACTTCGACGACTCCCCCTGGTTCAGCTTCCCCATGTTCGGAAATCTCTTCGCCCCTCTCTGGAAACTCTTCCCCAGTTTCGCCGATATCGGACCCAGGGTTGTCACTGACGAAGACAAGTTCCAGATCGTCGTGAACGTTAAGGATTACAAGAAGGAAGACTTGAAGGTGAAGACGAAAGGTGACTTCATATTCGTCCAGGGATCGCATGAGGCCAAGCAGGATGACCATGATGTGTTTGCTAGCCAGTTCTTCCACACTTACAGTCTACCATCGAACTCCAGCGCGGCTGATGTGACGGCTGAGCTCTCCAGTGACGGATACCTAACAGTCAACGCTCCGTTGAGCTTCGTCGCTAATCGTGCTAAGGAATCGGGAGATCGTGAGGTCCCAATAACCGAAACCGGAGTGCCCTACCAGAAGACTGAGAGAGAACCAACGACGACACTGGCTGCCGTGACGACTGAAGATGACCGAAAAGAGCCGACGACGCCCTCCGTCCGTGACGATGCCACTATTAAGGACAACAATATTCCTCTCGGTAACGAGATTGCGCCATAGTGATTTAGATCTAAGATAGCATATATCCTACTTGTATCGTAATAAATATTTTTTTAAGAACCAGTGTTTTCATGCATGTTGATATGCAAGAGCGTGTGTGTGCCTAATGGTAGCGTATGGTTCTGCATACTGTATGAGCCGGTGCGAGTACTTTAACAATAGAGGATTGTTTCGAAGCCTTTTTGGGTCCAAATGCGTCACGGAATACATTATGTCCCATCTTGTTTAGGTGAACATGTATTGTCTCTTTTAACGAGGTTTTTAATGCGCATTTTAATTGCTTGTGCGGGCAATTCAGACTTTCCAGAATTTTCGAAAAGTTCTATTGTTTTGACCGTCGGATGAATATTTATGATTCGCATTTATTAGTAAAAAAAACAACAAAGTTAAATAAATCATTTGACATAAAGTATTCAACACCATACCATTACGTAGATATCTATGCTGCATGTATACTAAAATTCTTAACTATGTACGTGAGGTAGTGTAAGCACGTACTAAAAACATTACGAGTGACATATTGATTTGAATCTTCCATTTTATCTCAGTTTTACGACCTCATCCAAATGCTTGTGGAAACATTAACTCCGATTGTTTCTTTAATTTTGCAATGAAAATAACTAACGTTTTTATCACTTGCTGTAAACTTAATAATGTGGTAAGGAACTCTGTAAATAATTTACCAATAACTTGGTCTTATCTCATATTGCTTCAACAAAACTTGATTAAATTTTGTTTGTACTAGTATGAGTAAAAAGAAACCGTGACAAATAATGAGATTGCTAAGACATGCTCCACATTATACATTAATGTAGATATAAGTAGTTTAACAAATCGATTTATGGTACAGCATTAAAGTTATTAGAAATACTTAGGTTAAGCTTATCTTAATAAAATTAATGTACGGTCTTTGACAAATTTTAAAACGAATAACTTTTCTAAGATTTTACGTGGAAGATAAGAAGTTAAAGAAAGTTATGAAAGTATAATTGGAGTAAAAGAGATAAGTCAGGATCTTTAGACAGTCAAATTTGCTTTATTACGAAAATCGGCAGTCGAACCTATAAAATACACATATTTTGGAATATTGTATAGGTATACAAGTATACCCAATTAAGTCCTGCTTGTTACACAAGGAGGAATACATGATATGGCATTTTGTTTGTCTTATTCGCATTGCAGCTACTATAGTATGGGTCAGCGTCCTAAACTCTCGACAGAAGACCGGATTTTTCTTCTTAATTCGCTTGACCCTTCCATCCATTTTGTTTATTTTTAGAATCCCACCCAATCGGCAGGTCTGCTCGTTAGACCCAAGTGCCGGCAAACTAATTTAATTTGGTGGCGGCAACGGGCCGGGAAAATCAGGCGTAACGGCCGCCGGGGGCTTGCGGTCATATGGCGTGATTGGAGCTAATTTTAGACTAGGTTTTCTAGAGTTTGTCAAAGTGCAGTCGTCATCAGACATATAGGAGCGCCTAAGGTGCTCAAAAATACCTGAACACGCACTTGACGATAGTTCAGATATTTGTGGACCACCTGGACCGCTCCGATATATCTTAGTGATAGCAACTGTATCAAAGTTACTGATTTCTCACTTCTCTACCTGATCTGGAGCATTCTACTGAATGTTTGCTTATGAAAGCCACACCATCGTTGTTTTGAGAACTCTAAGAAGCCGCTTCAAACTAATCATCAAACCAAATTCGGTTTGCTAGTATAGGGATGATATAGATGTCATATGTTGAATAACAAGAAACAACAAAACACCAAAACATTATATATAACAAAATTTTAGTTTTAATTAACTTGGAAAAAACAAAAAAAATTGGTCCCTTTGATTTTATTAATAAATAAAATGTAATGCAACTATATTATGCATACCACATACGTAAACGCAAAATTTCACCTTCAAATGCGTTTTTCTTGTTTTTCATACTTCAAGACGTCTTCAACTCAATTGTGATGTCACGATCAAGTACCGTTTAGCGTTTAATATCGAGGGAAGTTTCGTGATTATAGAGTACCATTGTCAGACTTTGACTGACATTTCTGATTGCTTTTGATTGCTTTAACGCAATGGGTTCGATATAGTTATATTTAATCCTCAAAACAAACCTGTACGGTTATGATGGTCGTATTTGTCTACGTGACAGCGTGATAAAACGGTGTCCGTCTCTTTCTATCCTGCAGAGTTAAAAAGTGACAGTTGTTTTATCACGTGGATAAATGTGGATAAAGCGATCCATAATAGGTTTGCTGATCAACTGATAACACTTACAATAACTCGTCATACCTGTAACCTGTAGCCTACTACAGGACATTTAGGAGAGCAGCTTTAAGTACTTAAGCGACACTCAAGATCCTAGTGGAACACTCCAACTATGTAACACTTTGAGAGCAATTAAGACAAGTATGTAAATTTTCATTATAAGTTATTCATTTTCCTTGTTCTTGAGTAGATGTATACCAAATACTATGACTAGGTAATCTTTTTTTCGATTTCGAAGTTCCCAGAGATTGTTATTAGCAAAATTTTTAAGCCTATGCCTCTCTATGTACCTATTTATGCTACGAAAGAGAATCAAGAGTTTTTCACTGTAAAAGAGTTAATAAATAAAACTAAAAAAAATAGCAAAAGCGGATTCTATTTCCAATTATTTCATCCTACATTTTGTAAATCATGTTTGTTTGTTCCATGAAATAGGTACTCAAAAATCGTGAAAACCCAAAACCAGCGAACGTTGATTTTTACCTTAAATTAAATGTAATAAAATACCCGCAATATTATTTTATTCATCGAATCTTGTTATACTTATAGTTAGAAACATTTTGATTTTTATGATAAACCATTTTTCAATCATGAACAAGAAATAAGTGTACCTTCTAGAATATTAACAGGAAAGTAGTAAAATAGTAGGTAACAAAGAAATTGCAACCCTCGCACTACTTGTTTAAGGTTTACTATGTCATGAAGACGTATTAGTACCTACATGATCAAATTGATTCTCCACAATTACTCTCTAGAATATCATTTCGGTGCCCCGTCTTTCGGACGCGCTCCGTAAATCTTTTTGCTATACCTATGACTCGTACAGTTTATGCTAAAGACAGACTACTAGTTAGAGCATGTAGAAAGCATAATGATAAATTTGACGACTCTGATATATTTAATATGACCTTGAACCAATTTGTTACTGCAGTTACTAATGTTAATAAAAATGTCTAACTCCCAATATTAATGTTTTAGGCGTAACCATTAGCTTAATTTCTCTTAAAGTTTAAGTCTTAAGCATCTTTTTACATTAAATTAACCTTTTTTTTGATTTTGTTAAATTTTTATTACAACACAACTTAATTTCTAAGTGTTAATTGTCTTTTCTGAGCAACTGAATTGTTATTATCTATAAGTGGAAACTGTTTTGGCCAATGTAATATCTTAACTGATTTGTTAATATGTGTAATATTCGCTGTTTGTTTCCCTTTAATAAATAAATAAATAAATAAATAAATAAATAAATGATGCATTTTACGTCGGGGTTAAAAGTTTCACATAAAATCACTTGAAAATACCGATTTCATTTTACGATATTCTAGACTTTTCATGCATACGGTAGTTTTAAAAGCAACCTTATGACTATTCTTGGAGTTATGTTTGCAATCTAATTCCGACAGCATTATTGCTGTCTTCTGCTTTGCTGCAAGAAATGTCCAAATCAATGTCAACGTCCTGGATTAACATTTCCTGTCCAATAAAATATTAAAATAATAAATTAACAAGAAATATTAATACATTGAATTCCCAATAAAAAGTTCCAACTATTACAAAGATGATAAAGAAAATATAAAACTGATAGACCATACTATCAGTTCAGACTACAGGACCACTGGGTGTAGCCTATAATATGAGCAAAAAATTTAACCGTAGGCTGTAATCCTCATACTGACCAACATTTGTTCAGCGATTTTTAAAAATAACTTGTAGGTAGTTTGATTTTTAATACACTTTAAATTTTATTCTAAGACGCAATATATTGCGAATTTTGTTATGTTTAAGGCGTGACAAGCAACGTCAATCACAATGATAATGGCGTGGCGATGGCGTCAATTGAAGATAATATTTATTTTGTATGAAAAATAGGGAGTCTAAATATTTCATAGTTTTTAAAAGTTGTTGAACAAAAGTGTCACCGTTTGAGGAGTACAATCTATGTTTTAATTATTTGCTTATGTTACAGGCCACACCCGGTATATTCTATAAGTTCGATACGAAATTAATTAAGTATAAATACCTATCAATGTTCTTTTCGGTTTTGTCAGTTTTTTCTTCCATTTATGTAGTTTTGTCTTAGAACTACAGGGTCCAAATATAACGAATGGCTCCGCTACACTACACGATGACCTCAGGGATGGATATTTGATAATTCTATTTTATCGTATTCTTGCGCCATTTTGTATCAGTTAGTAGGTAGTAGTAGTGAGATAAACACTAAACAATTACGAATTGTAAGTATACAAAGTACACAAACAAACATCATCAAAACACGAGTGACCTTGACTTTGACACTCGATCGATAAATTCTTCCATTGTTTTCTCTGTGCGCGAGCGCATCGATCGATCAAGGTCGCTCAACACTAGAAAAACTAATGACTGGTCGATTCTAAATAGCTTGCTTTGCATTTTGCTGGGTTTACTTTAAAAGGCCGACAAGACAAGAGACCGCTTTTATACTATTACAATTCAAGAATTATAATTGTAAAGTGCGTTTATAACAGCCCGCGGAAAGCTTCTTTTGGTTTTTGTCACTTGTTTTTTTTTTCTAATCCAGAGGCTCAACAAATTCATACTTACATTCGACTTATGCGGCAAGAAGTGCCGTGTTAGGCAAGTATAGCCATAGGTTGAAATGCATTGGCCGTCAACCGCTCTTGATGGCTCCTCTACACGATGGGCCAGCGCCGGCCACTCCAAGGGACGCATTTATGCGTTAGAGGGAGCAAGTGATATTGCTATCACATTCTGGTAGAATGTGGTACATGGCTGCGTCCCTTGTTGTGGCCGGCGCTGGCTCATCGTGTACAGGAGCCATGACACAGCGTTGCAACTATCATTCGTATCGTCAGGGATGCAGTGGCCATTGATAAATAAAATCTCTCCAAATATTTAAACATTTTCCATTCTATGAATGATGAGCGTCAGGATGGCGGGTGGACCTCAGCAAATTTGACCGAAATATTTTTAAGCATATGTACCTTCGGTGTACTTTAGTGTACCTTTAATAGAATCCAGTGTACTTCTCCCGGAACCGAGATATTTAACGAAAAAGGTCCATCCGCCATTCTGACGTCAGGATGGCGGGTGGACATATGAAATATTGCAAAATACTGCACTAAAATATGCAGTTATATATTACCTTCAGTTCTGTACACCTTTAATAGAAATCAGTTTACTCGTCCCTGAAACGAGTTATGCTCAAACTAAAGCGCGAATATTGACGCAGTTGAATCAACAGGTGACACAGACAAAACATCCTCCAGACTGAGCATAGTCGCGCTACCCCCTCTGCCACGCATACGGTAATTTTACTCCATGTTCGAGTCGAAAGTGTCTTTGTGTGCCGTCCGTGTCCTTGAACGGACCAATCACGGCACGGGACTTCGCTCACCTCGTCCCGCGCACCCCCGCATTTTTGGCACCATCGGTTGCATGAAATAATTGCTCTAAACTCGGTCTAGAGGATTCCTAGTCTATGGCAGGTGATAACTGGTTTGAAGGTGCATCGTAAACATTGGTGGGACGACCAGTTCTTTTCCTCGTGATGCAACTTGATAGAGCATTATAATAATAGCAAGAACAGATTGTAAATCGACCATGGACCTTGAACATAAGGTAAAAATCAATAAATTATCAATTAAATATAAAATGATCGTTGCTTGGGACCATCATCTATCTGGGAGCGAGTCACCTTCAAAACTGGATACCGTTGGTGTTGTAGGTAGGGGAGACCAAAGATAGTTGACACAAATTTTACTTTTCCGGTCATAACTCTATTGTATTAGAGAGATTTAAGAAGTTCTGTATCATCTGATAGCAAATTTCAAAACCATTTATCACACAAAACAGCATTTCATGTAGCATTTATTTTTTGGGAGTCACACTTCTAGCGTCTATAGTTTGCGAGATATGGACCTACCTCGGTCTCCAGCCCAAAAATCCAGTCGGTTATTATAGGGGTAGGTATACAGGGTGATTCATGAGACGTGAGCAGGACTAATCCTGCACACTCAGTAACTGATAATTGACCGATCACCGTCGTATTTAGGTGAAACAACCACAATTTTTCCTATTTTTTAACTTTTTGGTGAGGGCAAATTTAATTATCTACAATCATGGTTACCCTACAAGACCCAATTAATAATCATAAAACCTCTTTAACCGTAATGACAGCATTTGATTACGAAGAAATAAACTGTCAAACTTGAGTGAGATACGAGTTTTCAAAAGTAACCAGACCGTGATGACAGTGATGACATTCAATTTAACACAGAATATCAGTAGTTTAGTATTCTAATTTTAGGGTGACCATGCATGTCGTAAATAAATTTATTAATTTTTTTTTTCAACACGAGTAGAAAATTAACGTTAATCTTACTAATACTGATACGAAACAGTTGCTTATAATTTACAAAAGGCGCAGTCTTAGTCCTGCTCACGTCTCCTGAATCACCCTGTATATAAGACTGGATTTTTATCTCATAACCCAGTTTTTAATCCAGTCGTTTTACTCAATACCTAACTTATTGCATTTTAGATTCCATCAAACCTTTGTAGCCCTTACACCCTGGTGGGTGCTGGTTACGCCTGCGCCTTATGACACGGGCAAAGGTAACATCCGCTCAGGGTACTGTTATTCCTACATTTCATTAAAGCGGTAAAGGTATCTACAAGTGGTTTAGACTCCCAAATCGTCCCATCGCGATTGAAATGCTGAATTTTTAGACAATAATAATATCGTATGGTCATGCTCAGTTGTGTGACGCCAGCCGATGGCACAGTTATTCCAACCGGTACATGCAAGGTCTGCAGTTTTCGCATCCATCGTGTGCATCGCCCGTGACGCGTCGGCTGTGTATTCTCACCCCGTATCGAGTGTATGTGAGTCGAGTGCTCGAGGGTATTATAATAATTTCAGCCTATATATATCCCACTGCGGGGCATAGGATCCTCTCATGCGCGAGAGGGCTTGGGCTGTAGTCCTCACACTAGTTCAATGCGGATTGGGGACTTCACATACACCTTTGAATAACTCCAAACAGTTGAAAATAGACCGGGAATAAATGCAATCGAAAAGCATTAACGGCTTTTTCTTGGAAAAAGTCAGTCAAGGTGGTAGAGTCTCTACCTATACATGTAGTAGGTAGCAATATTAGTTATAGGTAGGTATTGGTTCACCAGAACGTTCGAATCGTCAGCACTCGGTAAGCGCTTACAATAACAACCTTGCACGCATGTACCATTTGATTCTATACATTTCTAGATGCATTCATTACAAGCACACGCTAATAACAACCCTATTATTTCTAGTTAAGACTTAAAATCAATTGCATGGTTCTTGACATTTCCTATCGCTAAATTAACTCATGCGAATTTGAGCTCAAACATTGCGTTATCAGGATTTAAAGTCTGTTGAAAAGTTTTGCAATTTCCTATGTCGCTAAGCTAGAATACATTAAAATTAGATCGATTTCGAATATTTCAATGTTTATTAGCCTAAACGTTTCGATTTTATTTGAGCTATATGTCAGACATAATAATTATTGCAAATCACTCTTCGTTTTTTAATAAGTTTATTTTGCCATGTGATTACATCCTGTTGTTAAAAATGCATCGTTAGATTGAGTCAGATATCGCTGATTCACAAATAATAGCATAAGTGACAAAAAATTACAAATACAAAATATCGTAACTCAGTATCGTTTTGGTAGTGAGATACGAACTTTCGAAGAGTAGTCACATATTGGTTTGTGACTTTTGTTAGTTCTAATAATTATAATGATATGGCGCAGCGCAGACTAATGATAATCATTTGAAATGACGTTTGGCATTATGAAATGGTGATTCATGGTACTTTTGTAAGGTCATGCATGACACTAGAATTACATATATTTGTGGTTTTATGAAATCAGTGCAAACCCTTATTGTAATAATAACCTTGAAAAATCCTTGTACAAGAATAGTTGAAGGAAAATAATTAAAACAAGATAGTAATAACTACTAACACCCTAAAGCTATGCATATAAAAAAAATCATATTTATTAAAACCTAATCAATATAATTTTATTTTACGGGTATTCAAATAGGAATGTACCAACTTGCTTACTTTTAAATGTAGTCGAAAAGAAGTTGCATTAACCGTTTACTGGCCTCTGGTAGTAAAGTGGTTGGTCACTTTTTCTTTAGTAAGTATATGGAATCTATTTTAGTTTGCACTCTAGAGGGTTCTTAATCTAGTTACACAATACACAGTTCAACTACCTGCCTGAACACACAACGACGAATTTACATAACCGAGTTACAAATTTGGAAACTAATTCCCAATGCATATATAACTTTATAATTGATTGATCGCTTACAGCAATGACCGCGCGTTCCCCAAGGTACTAATCTAAGGCTGGTATTGTTCCATCTATGTATATCAGCAAGCCTATTATGGATCGCTTTATCCACATTTATCCACGTGATAAAACAACTGTCACTTTTTAACTCTGCGGGATAGGAAGAGACGGGCACCGTTTTATCACGCTGTCACGTAGACAAATACGACCATCATATCCGTACAGTATATGACCCACCTCAAACTATTAATAGTCATTTTGCTAATTTAATACGTTTGTACGAAAATTGTGGTGTTCATATCAGAGAAAAACAAAATGTTCCTTTTGTTCTAATTAACTATAATGACACTCGTGTAGTTCTTCTACTTTAAATCGTGGATTAATTCTGAAAATAGACTCTAAATTAGTGGAATTATGGGTTATTTTACTTATTTGGGACTACCCGAATACACCTTACTCGTAGATACATACTACTAACTCGGGGCTTAGCCAAGGGCTAGTACTCTTTATTATACTGTGGCCAAGGTGATAATCGTTTATAGAAGAGACAATAAATCAAAATATCACGTATTCATTTCTCATATCTTATAAACTATAAATTATTTTAAGTTTTGATTGGCATTTTTTGAACAATTGTATTTGGTCTTTAGGTTTTCTAAAATGTGTTTGACCCCAAAATCTTAGTAGAACTTAAAATAGGTAGGTCTAACTGTTGTTATTCCTATAATTTGGAAACATTATGTTTATAACAACACAATGAATTTATTTACATAAATCTCATTTAAGTTTGGATATAGACCAAATTTTACTACAGAATTTGTCATCATCTCTCATGAATATCTGTGACACCTGTCGCAAGCTTGAGAAATTACTCTAATATTAATGTGTTTGCAGTTTGTAGGTACAGTCGCCATCAGTTATATCGGAGCGGCTAAGGCTCTCACAAATATCTGAACACGCCTCTATTGTCAGGGCGTTAGAGTGCGTGTTCAGACTTTGTGAACATCTTGGCCGCTCCGATATATCTGATAGCGACTGTACTATAACAGGTATAACATTAAGTATCGCATTATTATGCAGAATTGGAGATAAATCTCGTTAAATGCGTTCACAAACTTATTCCACTTGTCGTTGAGGAGTTAAGCTAATTGTATACCTATAGGTAGTCATAAACCATATACATAATACATTAAATCATATAAAAGATGTAGGCAAAATTAGAATGAAATAGATTGAAATAATAAAATTAATATTAATATTGGTGCATTTATAAAATTACATTGAAAAAATACTCATCGAGACAATTCTAAAAAGTAACACAATTAGGTTACGTTGTTTCATCAAAGAGTTCCTATGGCCACCTCCTGTCTCCATCATCAGATCAGCTCGATGGTACCATAGTATTGCATTGTCATCCGATTTATACATGCATGCAAAATTTCAGCTCAATCGGAAACCGGGAAGTGCATGGATCAAATTTTACGGGCAAGATTTGATTACACACAGACAGACAACGGTCAGGTGAAACTAAATAAAGCTTATAATAAAGTATTCCTACTTCTTATTAGGTAGCGGATAGCTGACTATGACTTTCTCTCCTTATTTTCTTTTTTTAAGGTAGATTGACCGCATGAAACCAAAAAGCTTACATTGACGTGCCTGATGGCCAATCAATACTTTGCGGCCAATGAAGCTTGCTTCACTTCGCCTTGTTTCAGGTCTCTTTATTGTTGCAGTTTGCAGTTGTGTCAGCAACGCTTACCGCATACGCTTAACACCTTTACATAGAAATTTCTATGCAGAGGGTACCTTTTCTCTGCAGCTGAATGCCTTCCACATAAAACCCAGAAACCAAACACTTTCATTTCGTCGCCAAGTTTTTATTGTTTAACCGATTGCGCCCGCATGCCGCAATCTAAAACAAATATATATTATAATCTGAGGAACAAAAGAACCTGCGGGTCTGCTTCATAAACATTTTACTTTACATAAGATAGGTTTGAACAAGAGCTATATCAGATATGATATAAGAATAAATAATGAAATGAAATGAAAATATGTATTTATTTTCACGCAACTATTGGCCCATAGATAAATACCTTAACACTAGCATAAATATATCTTAAGACTAAAAACACACAATTATGGCTGCGATGCAGTTCGCAACCCCGTAGTGTCAGGGAGCCGGCCGCGGAACCGCCGGAACTTGACACTCTTCGGCCAAAACTCCTCCTTGGTGAAGGTCGCTAGATGTTCAGTCGGAACGCTCAGCACAAAAGAATTAAAATTCACACTGTGTCGAATAATATTAATAATGATAATCCTTGGAAATCTACGAACATTAAAATTGTATGTTGCCTCGAGTAAAAATCCGTGAATCCGTGAGATGGCGAGTGCAACTGTATCGAAATATTGGGAACTAAACCAAATATACATACGAGTACTTATTAAATACCGTGTTTTTAGTAGTGTACAAGCTTTGCTTAGTTTGGGGCTAGGATGATCTGCGTAGGATGTCCCCAATATTTATTTATATATATACATGATGTTTTCTGATCCTTAAGAGTCACACGAACCCGCCGCCAAAAAGCCTCTCTCATAAAATCGAAGATACCTTCTCATTTTAAAACGACATGCTTAAATCACATGAAACTTGGCATGAACATTTGCGTCAAATAACAGTTATCTATGACATGTCTGGTACCTATTAGATTTGGTTGGTAAAATTTTTTATACATACATACTTAGAAAATAGAGCAAGGATTATACGTTTTGTATAAAAACAATCTACTCGCTCTACTTTATTTGTTTTTAAGTTTCTAGCAACGAAAACTACTCGTAGTACCTGGCAGGTAGGCATAGACATCCGGACGGACGATATCAGCCTGTCAGTTTTTCGGAACTGTCACCTTTTGCGCTTAACCAGGCGTGGCTCACTCCACGATTTCGTCGCTTTGCTACAGGTAGCTAAAAGTACAGTCAACAACAGAGCTATGAATACAGGCAAAGTGTCAAAAATATGTATACAGTACTTTATTGCCTGTACATTAAGGTCGTGTATACATATTTTTGGCACTTTGCCTGTATTCATAGCTCTGTTGTTGACTGTACATCCGTTCCACCCCAATTTTAGCGCGCGTGGCGCTGTCGCCACCTAGCGGCCATATCTGTGCTAATCGTAACAGACGCGTTTTGTTAGAGAGTCTTCTGTACCTAGTACTATTATTTATTCTGTGGTACTAGGTCTCTAGAAACAATTGAGGCTATAATTATACCAAAAACAAGTGAGTGAACTGTAGGCAGATTAAACAAGCAGCCAGCAGCCCCTTTAATTAAAAACATTTTAAATGAGATTGCGTTAATTCGTATGAAATGAAATACAAAATACTATGTAGTATTAAAATACTGATATCGTACGGTGAACTGGTAATCTGTGACCCCTCAAGAAGTTAATGAAATGATCCACCAAGGCCTACAACTGGGGCATCAATTTTCGTTGACAACCACACCTTGAACGAATCGTATTATGTGTGACTGTGTCGTATTGTGCCCATTTCAATGGATAGACCCAATGAATACCATTCAGTAAGGGCGTAAGTCTAAACAATGTGTACAACTACTTGATAATGTCTTCCATTTAAATCTAATATTACATAAATAACATAAAATATTCCTTAAACAATGATATTATTCTATTTTTTTAATTTTGGTAGGTACATTTCTTTGTTCTTAATACTTCTACTGTTATTTTAATAACTGGGTCTCTTTCGCTTGTATAATTTGAATAGGTCCTAAATAATTTGTTTTGTTCGGTACCCCTAATGCAAATTTCATTCGATAGCGTTAAGTCACATTTTGAATGGGATTTTGAGTTTCCAAAACGTCCCGCTTGGTGCGCTGATCAAAATTCAATAGTCGCGTGCATAAATATTTTGATTTACTGAATTCATTAATTTTGTTTATAAGTTTACACTTCATAAAATAAATTACTTACTTTAAAGCAATTTATTTTAAATTCCACAGTTTTTAATTAAAGTATTTTGACTGTCAGATATTGGCTCCTAAGCTCTATTTACTGCGCCTCCTTAACATTGAAATGAAAATGCCCTAACCACTTATGATCTTTCGTATACGAGCGCTTAAAGTATGAACTTGTAAAAAAGTACTTATGTAGGTAGTAAAAATATCCGCAAAGGGCGTAAATAATCGATTTATTGGCAGTGGTTAAACAATGAGGTACTTATTTATGACTCTTCGTTTCTAGTTTACGATCATTTTGACATCAGTTTGATACTTTATGTTGATGGACAGCTATTTGTTACTTTCTGTGGAATAAGACCTTGAAATTTCATTGTTTTTTTGTAGCGGTAAGAACGCCTGTTGCTACTTAATTCTAGTTATTCACTTTAAAAAAAATACAAGTTTATTTTTTTATTCTACTTATTGGTGCAATAAAGAATATTAATTTACTTTTGAAATAGATGAATAAAGTAGGCAACTAAGACTAAATATATCTTTATATATTGTTAAGATGAGTTAAAATCTCCTGATATTAAATAAATAAAATGAAAAGCCTTTATTAATTCTCTACATTTACATAGTAAAAAAAATAAAATTCTGATATTACCTTGCACATTAGATTGAATAGCACATAGTTATTAGTTACCTTTCATATCGTTGAATTTTCTGAATGAATTCCATAGCATTCTCTTTGATACCAGGCTACCTAGGCATTGGACAATAGTGTTTGGAATGGCTTTGTTAAAGCACAAGGAATCTAATGTAATAATAAACACAATGGTCTGTTATTGTATGTTATGAGCTTATGAGTATAGTATACTCCGCAATCTCGCCGCGTTGCCAAGTCTATCGGGTAGGTTCAGGAGGGAGTGAGCAGTTTAAAATTAATGTACCGAAAGCATTAGGTGTAATTTTAAAATATTTTTTTAGATCTTTGTAAAATTCATACTTTAAACATGAGAATAAAGAAACTATGACATTGACAATAAGTATGTAACGTGCAGTTTTTGCAGTTATCGCACAAATAGAACTGTATTAATTATACATACAACATCATTATATTAGAATCAATTTGGTATTTTTTTATCAGATCTATCACTTTATGGCAGCTATATGATTTGACGCCAGACAACGTCCATGATATTTATTTAGGGTCGATATATAAATATGATTTGATAAAGTAAGCACGAAGAATTTCGAACTTTGATCCGCCTGTTCCTATATCTAACGCACGCGCAATACGCGCATAAATGTTGCTGTCTCGATCGCACATCGCACACTGTGATTAACCGCCGGCATCAGGAGCGGGACAGCAATAATGTAATACATATACTTACTTATAATAATATTATGAGCGTGCTATAGAGTGAATGTACGAAATTCTTCTTGCTGAGCGTTCTTATTTTAGTTAGTTGTTATACAAAGTTTACAAATAATAATAGAATAATTTAAGTATTCAAAGCATTACTAAAAGTAAAACTATTTCGATTTTATATTTATTGTAAGACATTATTATTCCTTTATTAATTTAATTCCTTAGATAAGATTATTTATAGTATAGAGAGCAGAAAGAGGAACCGGCAGACTATCCGCGCCGTGTTGATCACCGCCTTCTGCATCTAACCCTTGATCCAGCCACCTAGCGAGAGTTTATCAATCAAGATGTTGTTCGAGAGTCTTCGTTATTAGACCGTTCACTGAAACGGCTATCGGGACAATGATCGTCGAATCAACATCCCACATTATTATTCTTATTTAATGTAGAGTGTCTGTTTACTCCCCAACCTACCTTATACTTAAAATCAAGTTGACAGCGTCGAGATTGCGGGCTCTAGTTATGAGCAGTTATTTCACGAACATTTTACTGTTAATTACGTAGTAAATTAGTTTTGTGGAACGTTTATGGCAGACCTGAGTCTTCTTTCCCTAAAATGTGTGAGGTGTGCAATAAAAATAATGGGGGGGGGGGGAATATACAACTTGTTTTCGTGATTATAATAAATATATTAAAAACGGGTCACTCACGTATTTTAAGTCGAAAAACGCTCGACATGTTTCACTCCGTACCCGTACTCCGTAGTCCGTACTCGAGCGTTTTTCGACTTAAAATACGTGAGTGACCCGTTTTTAATATATTTAATATGTCTGTGTCTCACGAAAGTTTTGTTATTAAAATGTTTTCGTGATTGTTTAGACTTCTGTACCCGACGGGTAAAAACGGAACCCTAATAGGTACTAAGACTCCGTCGTCCGTTTGTCTGTATGTCTATCTCATGAACCGTGATGGGTAGCTAATAGGCAGTTGAAATTTTCACAGATGATGTACCTATTTTTGTTGCCGCTATAAAAGTAAATACTAAAATAATAAATAAATATTTAAGAATCAAATAAATATTTAAGTTGGGGCTCCCAGCCAACAATCGTGTTTTTGCCGTTTTCTGTGTAATGGTCAAAGCCCGGATGTCGGGAGCAAAGCAAAAATGCACTTTTCACTAGTAATGGTAAGGAACCCTTTGTGCGCAAGTCCGACTCTCACTTCACCGGTTTTTTTTTCTATTGAGCCAACTTTAATCTTATAAGGTTCATGGCATTTGCCCTTGATTAAAATGTGTAAAAATTTAATGTAAAAGCTACAAGTTTCCGCTAGCTTCCTAAAGTTTTTCACTTTGTATGACTTTATCCTACTACAAAGGCGCCCTCGGCCAAAAGTTAAAGCTAAAGTTGTTCTCACATAGTAGGTTAGAAACTTTAGGGCCCTAAAATTATATTAATTTAAACAATCTTGCTTAACATTCAGAATTTTGTCACAGTAGTCACAGTAGTACCTAATTACGCTAAAATTACGATAAGATAGGTACTTAATCTTTATTGGTCCAAAATACAGGTAGGTACACGTCAAATACACGTACAATTTTGTACAATAACCATACAACTTCCGCATTACAGAGTATTTCACCTGAAATATAGACAGCAAAGTAATGTTATCAATTCAAAATAGGAAAAAACATATTTTACATAGTCTTAGGCAGTGCCATTATTTCATTAAAATTAAGTATTTATAACAGTTTTTTGTGAATAGCCACGATTCTGAAATTATTTTAAAAGTTTGCTGAGACATGGCATCTCTTCTGATATGGAAGGCGGTTGTTTAAGAGCCACCCCACACTAGCGTCTTTCGAGCGTCGGCGTCTAGTCAGCGCTATGGAAAATGGCGTCGCTGCACAGTTGCGTCGAGCATGAGCCATATTTAGAGTTGACTAGACGCCGTCGCTCGAGAGACGCTAGTGTGGGGAGGCCCTAAAGGGGGAGGGGGTGTAAATTGTACCTATAGTTTACATTTAATTACGATGCCGATGGTTAATATTAAACTAGGACTAAATTAACTGACCAGAGCCGAGGTTAACTCCTGATTATTCGCCGTTTGTTTAGGATATTGTTACACAAGAGCTAAACCTGGGACGTTATTAATTTTTGGATTTTAGAAGTAAACGGACTGTTTATTCAGGTAATTACGGTCCAAAGCATACAACTATAGTATGACAGATTTATTGTATACTATAGGTAGGACCTTGGGAGGCTAGAGTTAACTGATTCACAAGTGGTTGTCAGAAAAATATTAGTGTAGACTAAACTTAGACGGTCTCAAAGCGAGACAGTAATGAGCAAACAACAGGAAAATGACTGCGTCGTGACTTCACTGCGCTAAACATAATACCATCGCCCACTTTGTTAACTGTACATCTGTGGACCTTATGCCTTTTGTAATAAGGTCCACCGATGTACAGTTAGGAGTGTAGCTGTTTGTTCCTACACTTCAGACGCATCAGTCTGTATTTTCATCTATGATAGATTCGTATCTGATATTAAGATTGATTATTTTTAACCTCGTAAGGCCCAAAGAACATTACAGTGTGCTGATACCAATACCAAACATCAAAACTGATACCAATAGCCTAAAAATCAAAACAGTCCGACGCAGTTAATTTATTTACCATTTAGATTTCAAAATATTGGAATTGTGTAGATGTATAATCCGTTGGTGTTCCTTAAAAAAACGAAATCAATAAATATTAGTGCGACAGTTGCGTTTTCGTTCGCTACGGAGTGTTAGCTATTCGCACGTTTGGCTACGCACCCTGATGGCTCCTTTACACGATGGGCCAACGCCGGCCACTCCAATGGACGCATTTATGCGTTAGCGGGAGCAAGTAATATTGCTATCTCATTCTACCGCGTGGCTGCGTCCCTTGAAGTGGCCGACGTTGGCCCATCGTATAGAGGAGCTATGAGATTTTTATTCAGGATATTTCACCTAAGCTGCAGTTGTCCTTATCGCACTAATTTTAGGAGCCGTCAACACGACGGAGATATTCTCGTAAAATTCTCATATTGTGTTGCCCGTTGGCCATGGGACGGCACCGGTCTACCGTTTTAATGCATCTACGGTGTAATTTACCAGTTCATGATCACAATTACCGTGAGCATAATGTGACCGCAACCGTATTCCGTTGCTAGCCTAGTTAGGCGAAGCCTCAGCCAAACCAGTGTAATGGAAGACTCACGTTAGACCAGGCCGTGTCCGGGCCGGAGCTTCAGGCGCTTACTTTTCTATCACGATCACGTGATGCTTTCCATAGAAAAGCACCGGAAGCTCTGGCCCGGACACGGCCCGGTCTAACGTGAATCATCTTTAACATGGTTGGTAGCTGGAGTTAAAATACCAGAATACTTTCCAAATTGATAGTAAAATTAACTTTAAAAATAAAGAAATAACGACTTTAAAAGTGACATTCCATTTCCAACTGCAGCTGCAATACTGTTCAATTTCTATGGAAATTGACAATGACAGCGACGCGTTTCCATAGTAAAATGAACAGTATTGCAGCTGCAGTTGGAAATGGAATGTCACTCTAAGAAGGATAAGATTTACACACCCCCCTCCGCTTCTCTCCTCCTTTTTATATACGCCAGCAACTGATTATTATTATATTATTATTATATGGAGCCTTACGTGTCCCACTGCTGGGCCTTTGCCCCAAATTTCTCCACAGATCTCTTTCCGATCCTGTGTCTCTGTGTCTGTGTCTGTGTCAGCAACTAATATGTTTCTCTATTTGACTGACACTGGGTTGAAATTTGATCAAGGGTCAGATGCAGAAGGCGGTAATTTTGGACACGGCGCGTATAGTACGTCGGTTCCTCACTCTGCGGCCCTGACCACCGGCTGCTTGGGCCCTGCCCCGCTGCCGGCGGCACCCTAGGTTAGGTTTTTTATAATGTGTTTATATGTATTTTTTATTGTTTTGTAAGTGTTTTTATATTTTACTTTTGTATTCATATTATAAATAACCTAACTTAAGACGAAAAATAATTAAAGAAATTAAAGATTATTATTAGTTAGTATTTTATTTTTAGTAAAAGTTTCCAAATCTGTTCTCTGAGGTAAAAAATAGAAAAAAACGAGAATATATTATTAAAAAAAATACAGACAACATATATGACTATGAGCTCTCATAGTCCTAAACATTTCTATTTTAATTTACCAGTGGAAACTGTTTTGGCTTGTGTTTTATTAATATGGATTCATATTGTGTAAGATTGTAATTTGTTTCTCAATAAAAAAAATAAAAAATAAACGATCAGCTTAATTTTTTTTTAACTATAGGTACATAACAGTCAACGGTAAAAATATGGGTGTACAAATCATTTCCAAAATATGTCCCATAACTCTTACATATGTCAGTGAATTAAGAACTATGGGACATATTTTTGAATAAGTTGTCTACACCCACACTGAGAGAAAAATCATCACCAGTACGGATATGATGGTCGTATTTGTCTACGTGACAGCGTGATAAAACGGTGTCCGTCTCTGTCTATATCAAGAGTCAAAAAGTGACAGTTGTTTTATCACGTGGATAAATGTGGATAAAGCGATCCATAATAGGCTTGCAGGAATTAAAAAACAGTTCTGTACTGGGGGAAAAAATGAAGTTTTAGTAATAATTATGGACGTTTCACTATTTCTGTAAAGTTTATTTATTTCTACAAACAGCTCAGTAATCCCAAATATAATTTCAACAAACAGATAATAGAAATTGCAAGAACTAATAGAAATTGCAAAAGTCAATTTGTTCCTATTAGTTAACTCTCCTTGTCCCCGGATTAAGTTTATTTTTGTAATTCTAAGTGTATTTTTGTTGTACTTTTCTCTCAGTGCATATTTTTACCGTTGACTGTACCTACATTGATAACGAACGTCGTAAGCATTGTAATTGTGGATATTTATAAGATACCTATAGGTAACTATTTCGATAAAGTTGGTACCGGAATTCCTTTGCTAATGAAACACTCCTGTTAGATCATGTTGCTCTTCATAAGATGTTAAATGTTACATACAAAACTTTAATTTAAGAGCCAACAGGAGTGGTCATTTCTCCATACAAACGTAGTCCTCGTTTTCCTCCGTGGTTTTTGAAGCTAGAGCAATGATTTTTTCAACACAGATTAATATTGTCAATATCTGTGTCGGACCGTTTTGCTTTTTTTGATATTTTTGTTTTTTAAGGCGCTAGAGGCCTTCAAAAATGGCCAAAATGGCCTAATTGACTATGCCGCAATGAGAGGCGTGGTATTCAAAACTGATATCAATTAGCCAAAAAAGCAAAACGGTCCGACACAGATAATTTCATAATCATTTAGATTTCCAAATTTGGTTACGATTGGTTAAGTTTTGGAGGAGGAAAAAGAGGAGTACGAAACCTCGATTTTTGTCATTTTTACGCAGGATTTTTCGCCTCAGCTGCAGTTGTCCCTATCGCACTAATTTTAGGGGCGGAGTCAAGTTTCTAAATACGTACACAGCCAGAAAAGTGATGGGCAATAGTCGACATTTAATGTCGATAATCTAGTGATGTAAGAAGTTATCGATAAACCGTCTTGTATGAAAATATCTAGATCCTCCTAAGACACAAGGGGTTTTGCGTTGAGAGGGAACACATTTTTGTAGTTACATAGGTACAATCTATTTTGAACTTTTTGTTTCTAATATTTCAAATTAGAAATCAAAATCAAAAATATTTTATTGCATGGTTATGGGTTTACAAAATTTTTAGGTACAGTCACGCTCCGTAATTGTCGAGCAATTTAAGGTCCTAGCTAGGGAATGCAATCTCGCACCAAGATTGGCGATTCGAGATCTCGCACGAAAAATCCGAATCGAGATTGGGTGTTTCGAAATCTCGACAGTCAGATTTTCGGGATCGAGATTAATATCTCGACGAGATCGAATTTGACAAAGTAACTAAAAATGTGTTATTTTAATCAATAATCTCTAAGAATTCCATAGATATAGACATCGTAAAATCGGGCGTATCGAGATATTCCTAGGAATATAATGAAACGCCGACATTTCATGATCTGCCTAGCGAACACCAGCCATTTTGCGCAAACCTCAAGGTGTGATATTCTGATATTCCTATGGTCTATAGGCAAATTAAACAAAAGTCATCTCCTTCACGATTTTCGTCGACATCTCTTCTAAATACCTAAAATTGGTATGGACGTGTTCCTCGTGGTCTCCAGAATATGAATAAACCGGTTTTTATTTTATGGAGGGGGGGGGGACGTGTCGAAAAAAGGAAGGAAAAAGTTGATATTTGACCAGCATTGATATTTGTTCACGTCTTTAGTCCTATGGGACCGATCGGTTCGTGTGAGATGTCGTTGGAAAGAGTATTAAACGTGCAATTATTGTTTTGACGACCGGTCTGGCCTAGTGGGTAGTGACCCTGCCTGCGAAGCCGATGGTCCTGGGTTCGAATCCCAGTAAGGGCATTTATTTGTATGATGATACAGATATTTGTTCTTGAGTCATGGGTGTTTTCTATGTATTTGTATATTATATATATATATCGTTGTCTGAGTACCCACAACACAAGCCTTCTTGAGCTTACTGTGGGACTTAGTCAGTCTGTGTAAGAATGTCCTATAATATTTATTTATTATTTATTTTATTATTTATAATAACCGTAGTCAGGTCTCGGGGTAGCCTCATTCCCTAGAGACCGCGTCCCCAGGTGGCGGATAGGGGAACGCCCTCCCGGGCGAGGCAAATCGCCCGGAAGGCAGGAGGGAAATAAAATACCTCCCGCGGACCACAAGGCCGGAGAAGGACACTCCGAAATAAAACCTCGACGGTAGGCTCCTCTGACGTATTCGGAATCTAGGCTACTGGCGTACTGCGTATCTAGGTTGGGGTTCGCAGAAGAGATGGCGGCGGAGGAACCAGTTGGTCAACGGCGGCTCTCAGGCCTTCCAGGAAGGCTACAACCTTGGCGTCAGGTGGCAACCGGCCGTAAAACTTAAAGCCAACCTCAAAACTCCAAATATGGCAAGAACAAAAAAGAAAAGAGCGATTAATGCTAGGGCGTACCCCTTAGGCGACGACAAAAACCAAGGATGCAAGAATAATGCTAGGGCGTTCCCCCAAAGCGACGGAGCCGTCACTAGAGAGACCAAAAGACAGCCTAAAATGCGTTTCGCCAGCTGGAACGTGGGCTCTATGACGGGACGCAGCGCAGAATTGAGCGAAGTCTTGCACAGGAGACGCATCAACATTTGTTGCATCCAGGAGACGAAATGGAAAGGGTCGAAAGCGCGCAACATATGCCATAATTACAAACTCATCTACCACGGCAATGGGCCACGGAACGGAGTAGGAATTGTGATCGATAAAGACCTCCAAGACCGCGTAGTGGACGTCACCCGGGTTAGCGATCGTATAATCGCTATCAAGTTTGCCCTGGATGATCAATCTTGTATGAATATCATAAGCGCATATGCGCCGCAAGTGGGATGCTCAAATCATGAGAAACAAATATTCTGGGAGGAATTTAACGATCTTTTACAATCCATACCCCCGAACGAATCAAAATACATAGGAGGAGACCTGAATGGCCACGTTGGAAACACCTCAACTTCCTACCATAGAGTACACGGCAACTTCGGGATAGGCCAGATGAATGCGGAAGGTGAGAACATACTGCAGTTTGCAATAACACATGACCTTGCTATTGTTAATACCTTTTTTGCCAAGCCACTAAAACATCTCATAACGTATAAAAGTGGAGGTGCTAGTACCCAAATAGATTACATCTTAGCGGATCGTCCCCGGCTGAAATCCTTCAAGGACTGCAAGGTGATCCCAGGCGAGCCACTAACCTCACAGCATCGTATTCTTGTTGCTGAGTTTACAATGCCTAAACCTGTTAAGGTTGTCAAAGATAAGCTCACCAATATACGCTGGCATAAACTGGACAGGCAAGAGGGTAATTATCTAACGGAAGACATCACTAACCATCTAAAAGAAATGCAAAAACTAGACTCGACGAACGCAAAATGGGACCACTTTCGGAAACTATGCACTGAAAGAGCCATTCATCATCTAGGCATGTCCAAGGGTCCCATTCACGACAAAAAAGACACTAAGTGGTGGCAAGGAGATGTCAAACAAAGAATTGATCAAAAGAAAATCTTTTTCAAAATCTGGCAACATAGCAAGGACGATAAAGATCTTGACTTGTACAAAGTAGCAAAAAAGGAAGCAAAACGAGCAGTTGCGCAAGCCAGAGCATCATCAAGGGACGATTTCTATACCAAACTCGAAGCAGCCATAACTGATAAAGAGATCTTCCAAATCGCTAAGCAAAGGCATAACAACTCAAAAGATACCAAAACCATCAAATACATTAAAGACAAAAGTGGCCGACTACTAACGTCAAATAAGGAAATACAAGAGAGGTGGAAGGAGTATTACTCGAATTTACTCAACGAAACCTATCCTTGTAAACCACTACCAGAAATCCCTTGTGTACAAGGGCCAATACCGAGCATTAGCAAAGAAGAAGTCGAGACTGCTATAAAAAAGATGGCCAATCACAAAGCTACTGGGCCTGACGAAATTCCAACGGAACTGTTGAAAAGGCTTGGCGATGAAGGAGTTTCTTTTCTGACGGATTTGTTTAATGGTATTCTGACAGATGGTATTCCGGACGAATGGAGGCGTAGCTACTTGGTACCGTTTTTCAAAAACAAAGGTGATCTGAGAGATTGTGGGAACTACAGAGCAATAAAGCTAATACCACACTCCTTCAAAATTTGGGAACGCGTTATAAGCAAAAGACTTAGCCAGTTGACCAATATCAGTGAGAACCAATGTGGTTTTGTAGCCGGAAAGTCCACTACTGATGCTCTCCACACACTCAGGTTACTGATTGAAAATTACAGAGATAACAAAGCCGACCTTCACATGGTATTCATCGATCTGGAGAAAGCTTTCGACCGCGTGCCCAGAAAACTCATTTGGCATTCACTACGCGCCAAATATGTTCCAGAATACTATATTTCTATAGTGATGGACATGTACAAAGACGTGAAGTCAACCATCCGAAGTCCTGCTGGCAATAGCGATGAATTCCATGTGGGGGTGGGTGTCCACCAGGGATCAGCTCTCAGCCCGTTGTTATTCAATTTGGTGATGGACCACCTCACGTCGCACATACAACGTCCACCCCCATGGGATTTGCTCTACGCAGATGATATAGTTTTGATAAGCGAAGACGTAAAAGAGCTGCAAAACATTCTAGAAACCTGGAGAGTAGCCCTGGAAGACGGCGGACTGCGAGTAAGCCGACAGAAGACTGAAGTGATGCACTGCAACTTCAGTGGTGCCAACGTCCGAAGCACAATTAACTTGGACGGCAACCCTCTGAACGAAGTAACGAGCTTCAAATATCTTGGCTCGAACATGCAAAACGACGGATCCATAGATGCAGATATCGTTAACCGTATCAACACTGGATGGGTGAAGTGGCGTGAGCTCACGGGCGTTCTTTGCGATAAACGAATGCCAGTTCATATTAAGGGCAAAGTTTATAAGGCAGCTGTGCGCCCGGCAATTACATACGGCTCTGAGTGTTGGCCACTCAAAAAAGACCAAGTCGCTAAACTGCATGCAGCGGAGATGAGGATGCTGAGATGGGCTGGCGGAGTAACGCTGTTGGATCATGTTAAGAATATCCACGTTAGAGGCAGTTTCAGAGTAACGCCAATCGAAGAAAAACTCACGGAAAATCGACTCCGATGGTATGGCCACGTCATGAGGCGCCCACTAGACCACATGACGAGAAAGGTGCTAGAGATGAGTGAGAAGCCTAGGGGTCGCGGGAGGCCCAAGACAACATGGATAGGTCTTGTAAAAAAGAACCTTAAAGAAAAAAGAATACCACCAGAGACGACCCAGGACAGACGCTCCTGGCGACGCCATATAAGGAGAGCCGACCCCAAGTAAATGGGACAAGGCTAGGAAGAAGAAGAAGATAATAACCGTAGTCATGACTGTAGTTATTTACAAAATATTTAAAATATATGATTTTTTACCGTGCATGGATGGCATAAGTACTGACAAAACATGCGTCTAACTCAATAAATTATAACTTTACCGCAATTAATGTTAGTATAAAATATACGAAAAATTTCATTAGCTTTCCAAAAACATAAGTTTTATTGATGTATGATATTATACATATAACAAAGTAATGATGAATTTTGTTCCGTCACGTAAATGGCGGGCGACCGACCTCAACTGATTATTATTTCTCGGGTTCTATTTTACTGATCAATTGGTGATGCATACCATTAGAAAGAATATTAAACATACTATAATTGGTTTCTGATAACCGTAGTCATAACTGTAGTCATTTACAAAATCATTGAAAATATGTATATGATTTCTCGATCAATTATTTTACAATGCGCCCGCTATGAAGCTAGGAATATCAAAGAATGCATTGCTCTGATGGATCTGCCGTCTGTTTCATAAGGAAGATCGTGATATGCCTGGGTTAATATTAGATCAGGAAATGGTGGCGTTTCATGATACGCCAAGGATTACGATTTTACGATATGCCGCCGACATACTACTTATTTAAGGTACCTCATGTTATATTTTGAAAATAACAACAACAAATAAAATATTTAACATAAAATCAATTTTAATTTTTACTTTACTTCTAAGAAATGCTATCGATGTTAAACCACTATTTACCTTTACTTAGAAACTGCGTAACAATAATAGAGCTAAAGCCGGACACATAATAGCACTGCCTGAACAACATGAATTAGTGTTGAGTCGCTCACTCGTGAAGCACCTCATTTGTACCGCTCATTTTGTTAATTTGTCGCAGTACTTCATACCGCAAAAATGTCTTACATCACACCTCTATTCATTTTACTCATTTACTCGCGCGCATCACAAACACCTCTTGCCACACAAATCATTCACACACTTCAAATTTCAAAAAACTCTTATCCTTTCAATTTCACTCGCGACCCTGAAAACTCATACGGTCCTCATAACCTCGCAAAAGAGTCCCTGGATCGCGCGAGGCGCTCGAGGTGCTCACCCCTCACCCGCTCGCCGACACTCGAAACTCAAATGAAGAAACGAGTAATGGACGTAATGGTCCACACTGTCAACTGCCGAACTACAAACCTTATTGCAACGACAAAAGGTCCACCGAGAAAAGCGTTGAGTTTGTACCGCTCACCGGCTCTTTGTGACATGAATACCTCAAAATGAAACAACGAATTAGAAATATCCAAAGAGGGAGTGAGACAGACACGCGCCGTACTTCAATATCGCCTCGCGTCACCACCGAAAATACGTTAAAAATTAAACACGAAAGACAACAAGCGTAAGCGCTGCAAGCTTTCATACATCTTACGCCTTTTTGATCCTGACTTACGTGTCAAAATGGCGCGATAAATCAATCTTCAAAACGAATTTCGACGTGTTGCTTCTCTGTCGCACTTGTAAATTCGTACGTAAGTGTGACAGGGAGGCAACATGACGAACTTGGTTCGCGGTACGCCCTCTGTATACCAGGCGGGCATTTACGAAGCTTGGTTAGAAACAGAAATCCTTTAAGTGACTAAAATATTATTGAAATATAATACGGTAGCATACACAATTTATGATAATTTCAATAAGTTTCAAGTTTATTAAATAAAAAGTAAGTATAATTTGCATAGGTAAAATAAACATGTAGATGTAAATTATAACGATTTGAATTTGCAATACTTTTTATTAACATTCTTTGTAAACGTCTTCGAACTGACAAGTTATGATTATGACATATTTATATTTATTTTGTCCGTACTTCGTTCTAGTTCTCTAGAGCTAATTTTAGTTCTCTAATACCTAATACCTAGTAATAATTCTTATAATCATAACAAAATATGGACATAGTTTTCGCCAGTAAATATACCCGCGGATCTTCCTTGGTGCCTTTTGCATGAAAAAATGAAGTGTAAATGTAGACGGTGCGGCCGGCTCGAATGGTGCTTTGTTTATGTTTATTATGATATTGATGATATTACTGTTAAATTATAGGTGGTAAGTTAGTCACTTCTATATAATAATGATTGTGAAAATATTGAATTTGTTCTCCTTAGTTTGTTAAAAATTGTGGTAGTTTTATGGTTAATAGGTACTTATGAAATATATCACTACATATTATAAAACAAAGTCCCCCGCCGCGTCTGTCTGTTTGTGGGTTTGTTTGTATGTTCGCGATAAACTTAAAAACTACTGGACGGATTTTCATGTGGTTTTCACCTATCAAAAGAGTGATTCTTGAGGAAGGTTTAGGTGTATAATTTGTTAACCCGTGCGAAGCTGGGGCGGGTCGCTAGTGATTATTATACTTAAAATTATATCAAGTAGCAAGGAGGAGGTCTAAACAATCTAACAATAAAAAAGAGCTACATTAGAACAAGTTTCATAAAAGCAGCAAATTAAGTTAGGTACTTTATGTTCTTAGTTTGATTCTAAAATTATCTATCTCCTAAAAGTTCTATTCTTAACCTCCAGAATTGCACTCCAATGAAATATTACTACTTATTTATTTATAAAGGAAGTGATGAATACATAAATATGTATATACATTAAATATTTTTGGAGTTAATGGAATAGTCGACGCTGAAAATATGCTAGTACCTCACCTCATTTGAAGTAAGACATTGTAACACCTCATTTTAGAAAATGAGGTACTCATACAAACTCATTTTAAATTGATGTCCTACCCATCACTAACATGAATCTAAGGTCATATATTACTTAAAACAAAGTATTTCACTTTCAGTCTTGTTCGAGATCTCGAATATATTAATCGAGATCTCGACCGAGATTGCATTTATCGAGATTTCCTGTCAACTAGGTTAAATTTCGAAAATACGTGCGAGATCTAGCGAGATCTCGAAATTGCGAGATCTAGATAGCATTCCCTAGTCCTAGCTGAATTGGTTGTTTCATACACTTACTCTTACTCTATAGAATGTCCAATCCTGCCTTACAAAGACGTTAATATTTATATTTGTCATGTCTATACTTCGTTTCTGAGCATTATTGAAAAAAAAATACTTACTTGATACTAGTATTAACCACTAAGTACATAAATAGAATAATTCGCTAGTAACAGGCCACTATTAGTAACTGGCCACGCCAAACCAAAAATGAATTCTATTCACCTATAAATAGAATTCATTTTAGTATAAGGTGGCCAGTTATTGAAACCTTATACCTACTAAAATGAATTCTGTATAGAGGTGAATAGAATTCATTTTTAGTTTAGGGCGGCCAGTTACTGGCGAATTACCCTATTCGATATCGAGTTCCGTAAACGTAAGCCGGGTAAGTAAAAAAGTTCAATCGCAATAGGGTAATTCGTCAGTGGCCACCCCAAACCAAAAATGAATTATATTCACCTATAAATAGAATTAATTTTAGTATAAAGTGGCCAGTTATTGAAGTTATTGAAACCTTATACTAAAATGAATTCTGTTTATAGGTGAATAGGATTCATTTTTAGTTTAGGGCGGCCAGTTATTAAAAGTGGCCAGTTACTGGCGAATTACCCTACTTAGTAGTAGCAGTAACAAAAAGTGGCAATGCAAATTGCAATCAGTGAGGTGCGCGCCAGCGCGAGTACGGGCGCACCGCACGCGTCTGTGTGCGTGCATTACACATACAAATACAGTCTCTCACGCCGCGGTTACGCCCCGTCGGAGCGACGGGTATATTCAGCTTGAAATCTCAAAATTGACTTTTAGCTCAGCTCCCGTTTCGTCTTAAATTCCGTCAGGTGACAAGCAAGATTAATTACTACCACAACTTCAAACGCCATAATGAACCGTACCAGCATCTACACAAGGTTCATTTTTGTTTGAGTAGTGAATTTTAGTAGTCACGTGATATTTGTTAATTAAGAATTATAACAACAACATAGCATACATTATAATTAAAAACAATGGAAATGTCTATTTATTAACTATCACCACGATATCCGTGCATTATCCAAAAAATATGCATTAATGAGTGATACAGAGTACAGAGACCCCTCATATCTAAGGATAAGTGACCCGGAGATGAGAAAAAGCACACTAATTACCAATTAAAAATACCTTTATCAAATATGCGCAATGTACGCACCGCCCGATTCGAGCTTTAAAGCAGGCCACTGACGAGCCTTCCAAATGGATGCCGTTACAATGGATTCATCCAAATGGAAGGCATCCTAATATTAAACATTGTACGTTTTTGACATTCACGGACCGATTTTGGATTGCAGCCACGCTATTTGGACTGTTGGAAGGCTCGTCAGTGGCCACCTTAAGATAGGTCGATAGTAGTAGTAGTAGTAAAATACTTTATTGTACAAAAAGAAACATAAAACATGAAAGAACACACATCATTAGTACAGTCGCCATCAGATATATCGGAGCAGCCAAGGTGTTCACAAATATCTGAACACGCCTCTATTGTCAAGGCATTAGAGTGCGCGTTCAGATATTGTGAACACCTTGGCCGCTCCGATATATCTGATGGCGACTGTATAAAGGCGAACTTATCCTATCTTAGGCGAATTAATAGATCTAGAAACGATATGGATTAGATATGTCAGTGCCAAATGTGACGTTTCTTCAAACAAAAACATCACTTTTGAAACTGACATATCTAATCCATATTCTTTCTAGATCTAATAATTAATCGGGTCGACTGTTTCAATGGAATTTGAACCCTCATTTAAAGAAACAAAAAACTTTGCATTTATCATGAGTCATAAAATTTTAGAACAATATGTATGTTAAGCTTAGAAACAAATTAAAATTGGAAAAACTTACCGATACCGATCTCGGTATCGTATCGCTGTGACATCTTATAGGCATTGCTCGAATTGGGCCGTCACTCACTGACAATCTTGTGGTCCGGGAGACCCAGCCGGCCTACTGCCGTATTCGAACTTCAAGATATTCACAAGAGACGACACGTACTAGATCCATTCTATTATAGTTTAGATATCAACTAGTTCTCTTTTGCAGCGCAATTCGGGCAACCAATGTCACTTTTACGTTAGATAGAGTAAGGATCGGTTGCACCAAACTGTTCGTATAGTTAAAGAGTTCGCTTTATGTATGGAAAGTTTCATAGTAAAGCGTCGGGGCGCGCCTGCTGACGTTGATCAGTCTGTCAAATGTGGTTGGTGCAACTGGCCCTTAGATATCTATTAGATGTGAATTGGATCTCTAAGTCATATCCTGTGGAAGTCGTTCAAGAGTATCTCCAGAATCGCGCAAATGTCAATTTTGGCAGGTTAGATCTTAAACATATCGCTATCGTATCTTGGTGATGTCTAAAAGATGTCTAATAGATGTCTATTTCATAATCCGAATCGGGCTCCTATACTCGCTATCAGCTTTCGACCGCATGCGCCTCGGCGATCTAAGTCCGACCCTGTTGAGAGTTTAATGTAACTTCACAAGTCACAACAAAGGATGCGGTAAGCTCATGATGTCAATTGCATTTTTATAATTGTAAAACGCATAAGGTTGAAATTAACACAACATAGCATTTGCACCAAAGTGTGCACCTGTAACTCCTGTAAGTTAACTTTTTCGCTTTGCAGAATTCCTGCTTAAATTTATTCTGGGCACCTACATAATAGGGCATTTCTATTTATAGTTGTACCCCCAAACTTGCATTTTAGATTTTGGAATTTTTATATTAATCAGAATCACGAGCTCTATCAATCCTAATACAAGAAAAATATTGTCCCCAATATTTTATTCTAATTTTTGTTGTCCGTTTTGTTACGGTCATAGAAGGTTGTATTGAAAACCGTAACCAAACAGACCAAAAATTTGGGGACAGGTTTTCTTTTTCAGTAAAAATGGAAAAATTCCGTGATTCTATGTGGAAATAATATAAAAATTCCTAATTCTAACACAAAAAAAATCAAACCAAGTTATCAGAAGCAAGCGTGAGTAGGTACATGTTTTGTTATATAGGCTGAAATTCATAATTTTCAAAAAAAAAACACCCTTCAAAGTTTTATATTTCGTTAAGCCCCACGTTAGTGTACAAATGTAAAAATATGAAATAGTAATTAATATTCTATTTAAAATATAATTTTGGAACGTAGGCTTGTAAGGATGTGAACTCGACTGTACATAACAATGTATACTACACATTGGTATCAGTAGGGGTCACCGCTGTAACCTTTTCCTTTATAAATAAACGTCCATTGAAAATCGGGTTCAGTTTCGCCCGGCGAACCAAACTCGGGCACCACGCGACCGTCCGCGCGTAGTTCTTTAGAAAAAAAATCGGGTTGGAGTTTCGACCATGGATACCCGCAACGACGTCACTTTATGTGACTCCCACAAATTCAAACTCGTTAAACACAATGTAGTAAAGTTCGCGTATATGCACCTAGCTGCATTGTACGGAATCTATTTATGCTTTACATCCGCCAAATGGGCGACAATAATATGGGCGTTCTTATTACTTGAGGGAGCAAAACTTGGGATCACGGCCGGAGCACACAGACTTTGGTGTCACAGGGCATACAAGGCTAAAATGCCGCTGCAGATTATCCTCTTGATTTTAAATAGCATCGCCTTTATGAATACAGCCATTTATTGGGTGAGAGACCATCGTATACACCACAAGTACACCGACACGGATGCTGACCCTCACAACTCAAGACGCGGCTTCTTCTTTTCGCAAATAGGATGGCTGTTCGTTCGAAAACACCCCCAGGTCATGGAAAAAGGAAAAACGATTTACATGGATGACATTTACAGTAACAAACTATTGGTGTTCCAAAGAAAGTATGCCATTATCGTTATCGGACTGTGGGCGTATGTTATACCAACAGTTGTCCCAATGTATTTCTGGAATGAAAGTTTGAACAATTCTTGGCATATCTGTACGATGCTTCGTCACGTTCTCACCATCAACCTCATTTTCTTGGTCAACAGCATCGGCCACAGATGGGGAAATCGACCATTTGACAAGAGTATTAGACCTGTTGAGAATGTTGCAGTTTCAATTTTGTCTACAGGAGAGTGTTTCCACAACTACCACCACGTTTTTCCCTTTGATTACAAAGCGTCTGAACTAGGAGACACCATGTTCAATGCTGCTACCATATTCATCAATTTCTTTGCCATGCTTGGTTGGGCTTATGACTTGAAAATTATACCGGACAAGATGATTATTGCGAGATCGCAAAGAACTGGAGACGGGAAGAACCTATGGGGATGGGGAGACAAAGACCAAACGGAAGAAGAAACTAAGAATGTAGAACTGTTATATTGTAAAAATTAGATACCAAGTACCAGGCCAAAGGCGTCAAAGGCGGGTCGGGATTGGTTCGGAGACGCTCTTTCCCACAAGCTTTTGGAGTCGAAAGAAGAAAATTTGTTATCCTTCATCGTTTATAGTTTGAACGATTCTTCCAAAACTAGACGAATAAGAGCTAGATTCAGTGTTTATATATACAGCTGATATTATTAAATTGATAAATGCCTAACTTGAATACTTATTACTTAATGATTGTTAAGCAGAATACTTTTTGACTATTTATCGAGGTTAGACTAATTATTATAGCAAGCAAATATGAATTCACATATATATTAGACAGAAGCGATGCACCTCAACTTATAGCGTACATAGGTAATGTAATGTAGGACCAATCCTACGTATAAGTAATTTTTTCAATCAACCACCAAAAATTCACTGATATAATGTCTTATTTGGCCAGAAGAAAAGATACAAAAGAACGATTCATCGTTCGTTGAACTAAAACATCGAATTCCTAAAAATGTTCAAGTCTATCTTTTGGCGATCAATACCTATGTAAATTTTAGAAACAAAGACAACAATGAATTATTTTACATTTGTTAGTTTAATATAATTAGGTTAATGAAAATCTAGCTTGCCTCAGTACCTATATACCTGTGTATTTAGTTACTGTAGCCTGTGACAGATAAGGCTTATTTGCATTCAATACAACTTTGTATTCCAATAGTTGTTTATATTACGATATTGTAAACAAAACTATTTTGCTTCATTAAAATAATTAAAATTAATTGATTCCGGCCGATTACTGAAAATGTTTACCTCTCATGCAGCCATATTATTATAATAATTATTTTTATAGTAAACAGAATTCACATCTGGTTCACATAGTTAATGTGGGCATGCGTTTTTGTCTATAAAATTTTCTATCGCATAGTTATATCTAGATTTGTAACTCATTACCAAACATTTGTATAATATCTTAATCTTATTAATTAACCTACTTTAAGAACTACTCTAAAATTTTTCTGTAATAATTCTAATATATTTCACTATAAAATTAAATGTTGTAGTTATTAAGAAGTTTAGTCTAACAATTAGGTGCTATTTAGGGGACCTTAACAATTTTCTATTGTGCTGTTATAGGGCGGCCAGTTATTAAAAGTGGCCAGTTACTGGCGAATTACCCTACTTAGTAGTAGCAGTAACAAAAAGTGGCAATGCAAATTGCAATCAGTGAGGTGCGCGCCAGCGCGAGTACGGGCGCACCGCACGCGTCTGTGTGCGTGCATTACACATACAAATACAGTCTCTCACGCCGCGGTTACGCCCCGTCGGAGCGACGGGTATATTCAGCTTGAAATCTCAAAATTGACTTTTAGCTCAGCTCCCGTTTCGTCTTAAATTCCGTCAGGTGACAAGCAAGATTAATTACTACCACAACTTCAAACGCCATAATGAACCGTACCAGCATCTACACAAGGTTCATTTTTGTTTGAGTAGTGAATTTTAGTAGTCACGTGATATTTGTTAATTAAGAATTATAACAACAACATAGCATACATTATAATTAAAAACAATGGAAATGTCTATTTATTAACTATCACCACGATATCCGTGCATTATCCAAAAAATATGCATTAATGAGTGATACAGAGTACAGAGACCCCTCATATCTAAGGATAAGTGACCCGGAGATGAGAAAAAGCACACTAATTACCAATTAAAAATACCTTTATCAAATATGCGCAATGTACGCACCGCCCGATTCGAGCTTTAAAGCAGGCCACTGACGAGCCTTCCAAATGGATGCCGTTACAATGGATTCATCCAAATGGAAGGCATCCTAATATTAAACATTGTACGTTTTTGACATTCACGGACCGATTTTGGATTGCAGCCACGCTATTTGGACTGTTGGAAGGCTCGTCAGTGGCCACCTTAAGATAGGTCGATAGTAGTAGTAGTAGTAAAATACTTTATTGTACAAAAAGAAACATAAAACATGAAAGAACACACATCATTAGTACAGTCGCCATCAGATATATCGGAGCAGCCAAGGTGTTCACAAATATCTGAACACGCCTCTATTGTCAAGGCATTAGAGTGCGCGTTCAGATATTGTGAACACCTTGGCCGCTCCGATATATCTGATGGCGACTGTATAAAGGCGAACTTATCCTATCTTAGGCGAATTAATAGATCTAGAAACGATATGGATTAGATATGTCAGTGCCAAATGTGACGTTTCTTCAAACAAAAACATCACTTTTGAAACTGACATATCTAATCCATATTCTTTCTAGATCTAATAATTAATCGGGTCGACTGTTTCAATGGAATTTGAACCCTCATTTAAAGAAACAAAAAACTTTGCATTTATCATGAGTCATAAAATTTTAGAACAATATGTATGTTAAGCTTAGAAACAAATTAAAATTGGAAAAACTTACCGATACCGATCTCGGTATCGTATCGCTGTGACATCTTATAAGCATTGCTCGAATTGGGCCGTCACTCACTGACAATCTTGTGGTCCGGGAGACCCAGCCGGCCTACTGCCGTATTCGAACTTCAAGATATTCACAAGAGACGACACGTACTAGATCCATTCTATTATAGTTTAGATATCAACTAGTTCTCTTTTGCAGCGCAATTCGGGCAACCAATGTCACTTTTACGTTAGATAGAGTAAGGATCGGTTGCACCAAACTGTTCGTATAGTTAAAGAGTTCGCTTTATGTATGGAAAGTTTCATAGTAAAGCGTCGGGGCGCGCCTGCTGACGTTGATCAGTCTGTCAAATGTGGTTGGTGCAACTGGCCCTTAGATATCTATTAGATGTGAATTGGATCTCTAAGTCATATCCTGTGGAAGTCGTTCAAGAGTATCTCCAGAATCGCGCAAATGTCAATTTTGGCAGGTTAGATCTTAAACATATCGCTATCGTATCTTGGTGATGTCTAAAAGATGTCTAATAGATGTCTATTTCATAATCCGAATCGGGCTCCTATACTCGCTATCAGCTTTCGACCGCATGCGCCTCGGCGATCTAAGTCCGACCCTGTTGAGAGTTTAATGTAACTTCACAAGTCACAACAAAGGATGCGGTAAGCTCATGATGTCAATTGCATTTTTATAATTGTAAAACGCATAAGGTTGAAATTAACACAACATAGCATTTGCACCAAAGTGTGCACCTGTAACTCCTGTAAGTTAACTTTTTCGCTTTGCAGAATTCCTGCTTAAATTTATTCTGGGCACCTACATAATAGGGCATTTCTATTTATAGTTGTACCCCCAAACTTGCATTTTAGATTTTGGAATTTTTATATTAATCAGAATCACGAGCTCTATCAATCCTAATACAAGAAAAAAATTGTCCCCAATATTTTATTCTAATTTTTGTTGTCCGTTTTGTTACGGTCATAGAAGGTTGTATTGAAAACCGTAACCAAACAGACCAAAAATTTGGGGACAGGTTTTCTTTTTCAGTAAAAATGGAAAAATTCCGTGATTCTAAGTAGAAATAATATAAATATTCCTAATTCTAACACAAAAAAAATCAAAACAAGTTATCAGAAGCAAGCGTGAGTAGGTACATGTTTTGTTATACATATAGGCTGAAATTCATAATTTAAAAAAAAAAACACCCTTCAAAGTTTTATATTTCGTTAAGCCCCACGTTAGTGTACAAATGTAAAAATATGAAATAGTAATTAATATTCTATTTAAAATATAATTTTGGAACGTAGGCTTGTAAGGATGTGAACTCGACTGTACATAACAATGTATACTACACATTGGTATCAGTAGGGGTCACCTCTGTAACCTTTTCCTTTATAAATAAACGTCCATTGAAAATCGGGTTCAGTTTCGCCCGGCGAACCAAACTCGGGCACCACGCGACCGCCCGCGCGTAGTTCTTTAGAAAAAAAATCGGGTTGGAGTTACGACCATGGATACCCGCAACGACGTCACTTTATGTGACTCCCACAAATTCAAACTCGTTAAACACAATGTAGTAAAGTTCGCGTATATGCACCTAGCTGCATTGTACGGAATCTATTTATGCTTTACATCCGCCAAATGGGCGACAATAATATGGGCGTTCTTATTACTTGAGGGAGCAAAACTTGGGATCACGGCCGGAGCACACAGACTTTGGTGTCACAGGGCATACAAGGCTAAAATGCCGCTGCAGATTATCCTCTTGATTTTAAATAGCATCGCCTTTATGAATACAGCCATTTACTGGGTGAGAGACCATCGTATACACCACAAGTACACCGACACGGATGCTGACCCTCACAACTCAAGACGCGGCTTCTTCTTTTCGCAAATAGGATGGCTGTTCGTTCGAAAACACCCCCAGGTCATGGAAAAAGGAAAAACGATTTACATGGATGACATTTACAGTAACAAACTATTAGTGTTCCAAAGAAAGTATGCCATTATCGTTATCGGACTGTGGGCGTATGTTATACCAACAGTTGTCCCAATGTATTTCTGGAATGAAAGTTTGAACAATTCTTGGCATATCTGTACGATGCTTCGTCACGTTCTCACCATCAACCTCATTTTCTTGGTCAACAGCATCGGGCACAGATGGGGAAATCGACCATTTGACAAGAGTATTAGACCTGTTGAGAATGTTGCAGTTTCAATTTTGTCTACAGGAGAGTGTTTCCACAACTACCACCACGTATTTCCCTTTGATTACAAAGCGTCTGAACTAGGAGACACCATGTTCAATGCTGCTACCATATTCATCAATTTCTTTGCCATGCTTGGTTGGGCTTATGACTTGAAAATTATACCGAACAAGATGATTATAGCGAGATCGCAAAGAACAGGTGACGGGAAGAACCTATGGGGATGGGGAGACAAAGACCAAACCGAAGAAGAAACCAAGAATGTAGAATTGTTATATTGTAAGAATTAGATTTTGCCAAGTACCAGGCCAAAGGCGTCGAAGGCGGGTCGGGATTGGTTCGGAGAAAATTTTGCTGATACGCTCTTTCCCACAAGCTTTTGGAGTCGAAAGAAGAAAATTTGTTATCCTTCATCGTTTATAGTTTGAACGATTCTTACAAAACTAGACGAATAAGAGCTAGATTCAGTGTTTATATATACAGCTGATATTATTAAATTGATAAATGCCAAACTTGAATACTTATTACTTAATTATTGTTAAGCAGAATACATTTTGATTATTTATCGACGTTAGACTAAATATTAGGAAGCAAATATGAATTCACATATATATTAGACAGAAGCGATGCACCTCAACTTATAGCGTACATAGGTAATGTAATGTAGGACCAATCCTGCGATTATGTCATTTTTTCAATCAGCCACCAAAAATTCACTGATAAAATGTCTTATTTGGCCAGAAGAAAAGATACAAAAGAACGATTAATCGTTCGTTGAACTAAAACATCGAATTCCTAAAAATGTTCAAGTCTATCTTTTGGCGATCAATACCTATGTAAATTTTAGAAACAAAGACAACAATGAAGTATTTTACATTTGTTAGTTTAATATAACTAGGTTAATGAAAATCTAGCTTGCCTCAGTACCTATATACCTATGTATTTAGTTACTGTAGCCTGTGACAGATAAGGCTTTTATTTGCATTCAATACAACTTTGTATTCCAATAGTTGTTTATATTCCGATATTGTAAACAAAACTATTTTGCTTCATTAAAATAATTAAAATTAATTGATTCCGACCGATTACTGAAAATGTTTACCTCTCATGCAGCCATATTATTATAATTATTATTTTTATAGTAAACAGAATTCACATCTGGTTCACATAGTTAATGTGGGCATGCGTTTTTGTCTATCAAATTTTCTATTGCATAGTTATACCTAGATTTGTAACTCATTACCAAACATAATAAGTATCTTAATCTTATTAATTAACTTACTTTAAGAACTACTCTAAAATTTTTCTGTAATAATTCTAATATATTTCACTATAAATGTTGTAGTTATTAAGAAGTTTAGTCTAACAATTAGGTATTATTTAGGGGACCTTAACAATATTCTACTGTGCTGTTATAGATTTGTAACTCCTCACCAATTTTTTTATGTATTGAAGAATAAATGTAAAAAACCATTTATAATAAATGAATGTTTCATTTAATCTCTAGTATATAAATATTATTAAAATCAAATTGTTGTATGAAATTTCCAGTTATTACCCGTAAATAAAAGTTTCATGCGTACGCCTAAAATGGTTATTTAATAGCATAAATATTAAATATTTTTTACCTTCACAATTGAAATCATACTATTTTATATTTGACTATTAGTTCTCTACCATCAATAAAAGGTAATTATCTGTTTTTAACTGTCCTTGGATGGAACTCAGTTTGCCGCGACCGCAAGCCGCTGAACCATATTATTGATGTTAAGCGTTTAGTTTACGGCGTAATGATTATTACTATTACCAGCCTGTTGTGTCCCACCGTTGGACAAAGACCTCCCCCCTCTTCTTCCACTCCTCCCTGCTGAGCTACATCTGGCCAGTCTCTCAAAAAGGAGTCCAAGTTATCCCGCCGTCGTCGACGAGGTCTACCGGATCCCCGGTTCGACTCGTGGGGCACCCACTCTGTGGTTAACTTGGCCCACAAGTAATTCGGCGTGCGGCAGACATGACCAGCCAAGTCCCACAATGATACCTAGCGATAACTAATAACGAGTCTTTTGATTTAATTTTCAATAGCAATCCCGTATTAAACGATTCTGATTCGATTTCATACACCTCACATTTGAAATGATGCCAACTTATTAACAATTAAGGTGACAGTCCATTTCCAACGACATCTGCACTACTTACTGTTCATTCTACTATGGAAATTGACAATGACAGCGACGCGTTCAGTACCGGTAGTGCAGCTGCGGTTAGAAATGGAATAGATTTTGATTTAAGTAAAGACCATTTTAAATGCCATATTATGACATTTCATAGGTAACCTACCCCGTTGTGCCGTGTGGTGGCCGGCTTTAGAATAGCGCCAACCTTCACATTGGATAGGGTGTCGTACGAGGCGACCAAGTCCACAAACGAAGTAAGAAGCTATTTTGTCACAGGGGAGATGGTCCTCTTAGCATTGTTTTGCAATCCATCTAGGAGAAGGATACTCCAAAATAAAACCCGGAATGGAGTTTCCGTAAGGCGCGAGTAGGGTCCAACCTGAAATATGCGGCAGATTCCTGCAGCTGACCTGTCTCCACACGTATTGGCTCGCCTTTCCTGTGGCATAAGACAGTGCAGCCGATTGGGTAATGCAGGTGCTGGGCATCCCTGCGTTTCCTTAATTCCGTCCCAGGCGGTGTAATGAATGTTACACCATAAATCGTCTGCAATAGACGTAAAGGCCAATGAAGGTAACCTATCAAAATGGCTACTATATAATTATCTGACTATAATTTTAAATTTTCAGGGTCACAAACTTTATGTACGAGTTACTTTTGTGCACATCATAAAATAGATCGATGACGATTACATAATTATATTTATACGTTTTTTGGAACGTTATTCTGATTTTTTTGTTTGAAAACATGTGACCTAACTCTCTCTCTAACCTTGCGGCAATGGGGGAACGACCCGTCAAGAAAGCCATAACGTTAATATGTAATCCGCTCACGTTTGACCGGTTTAACATCTCGATAGTAATACAAAGTGAAATGTCCTTATTCCGATATCAAAACGGTGACAAATTGAATGAAACTTTGCCAATTTTCAATGGTCACGAAAACTGAAAACGAGATCTTGGTACAATGAACCTTGCGTCTTTAATTAAGAAATAAAATGAGGTACAATATCGATAAAATTTTCTCATCACACAGTGAAATAATAAAAGAACTCTTGACTAGACCTCTTATTTCTCGAAAGTTAAGAATTTTGTTTATGATTGATATTATATGTATAAAACCGCCCTCCGACCAGACCGAGAGAAGTCTGCAACGATTTAGACGTCATAATTTCATAGAAGTTTGACGTTTAAAATAACACTTGCACCTTGCACTGCGTGTGCTATCGAAATCGTTGCAGACTTTTCTTGATCCGTTATTATGTTTTGGGCATTTATCCTTTTCATAATCTCTTTTTTACAGAAAATAAATCTATTGGTTTTATTTTAAAATATCAGTTTTTAGGGTTCCGTACCCAAAGGGTGAAAACGGGATCCTATTACTAAAACTCCACCGTCCGTCTGTGTGTCCGTATGACTGTCCGTATGTCTGTCCTTCTGTCTGTCCGTCTGTCTGTCCATCTGTCTGTCACCAGGCTGTATCTCATGAACCGTGATAGTTAGACAGTTGAAATTTTCACAGATGATGTATTTCTGTTGCCGCTATAGCAACAAATACTAAAAAGTACGGAACGCTCGGTGGGCGAATCCGACTCGCACTTGTCCAGTTTTTTGTCAACGCCATGTTAAAAACTGCTGACTATTCATTGTTCTTTAATCTTTATCCCACAAACTTCGAGTTGCTAAAATCTCATTTACTGGTACATTGTTGCTAATTCTGCTGACACTGTTGTCTGAAGGCCCACCGCGGACCACGTTCGACGTGTTGCCTCTCTATCGCACTTGTTAATTCGTACGTAAGTGCGACAGGGAGGCAACACGTAGAACGCGGTTCGCGGTAGGCCCTCTGGCCAGACGCAATTAAATACGTGCAGGAAAGTTGTAATGAGGTCGTTAAGCTGGACCCCTATTCGACAAGCGACGTTTGAGGTATCGTGTTGATCCCCCGTTGATGTGGGAAAAATCATAAGTTCTCGAATACGTACTATGTCAACATTTGACATTAACAATCCACAGTTAGGGTGACAAGCAAACCAAACCGAACCACCCTTAGTTTAGAGTGGAGTTTTGGTTGTACCAAATGATATTATCCACCGTTGATGGAATCAACACTCAGTATGCAATAAAATCAACTGTTGATTTGACGTGGATGCGAAATCTGACAGTTGTACATGTCGAATTTGGCCCCTGGTCATCAAGTATAAATTGGGTACACATTATTAAGGAATCTCCGCAACAATAAGGGGACCACAGATCACTTCAGCTACTATTTATTTTTATTTTATTTATTAGTCAAATAAGTAACACAGCATTACAGTAAAACCAAGGCACTGTGAAACTACAAAAAAGAAAAATACAATACAAAGAAACTACAAATAAAAACAAATAAAGACAAATTAAACATTCGATTTGGGCGACGACGTAACAGCGTGGCTCCGTTGCGTCGTCTGACTTGGTGTAGGATTCGCCAGGTTGCCCCGGTACCGCCGAAACACCACACCCTTCGGCCAGAAGTCCGCGCTTGCGATGGTGTCCTGCAGCGGCCCTATAGACCGATAAGAAATTGTAGAAATTAAAAAGTGGCAACATCGTAGTGTCGTCCCTTTTAAATCAGTCTAAGAAAACGGGACGACACTACGATGTTGCCACTTTTTAATCTATAGATGGAGCATACATGGGTCATGACAATGATGGCTACTCCTGACTTCACACCGGAATACGGGTTATTAGCCATTTAGCGGCGTGGTTTAGTACAGGAGGGTGGTGACAAGCTGCGGTCAAAACCTACGGTGGTAGGTGGTGGTAGGTTTGGTGGTGGTGGTAGGGAGGGCTGTTCAGTTAATTTGGCGCTATCCAGGGGACACGTGTGGATATCTAAAACTAACCACCAGGGAGGGTTGTTCAGTTCATTTGACGTAACCCAGGGGACACGTGTGGATATCTAGAGCTAACCACCAGGGAGGGTTGTTCAGTTCATTTGACGTAACCCAGGGGACACGTGTGGATATCTAGAACTAACCACCAGGGAGGGTTGTTCAGTTCATTTGACGTAACCCAGGGGACACGTGTGGATATCTAGAGCTAAAGCCCGCGGACGCGGACAGCTTTATCCCCCGATATTATTCTTATATGTAACTAGCCACAGCCTCGAACGTGACATCATACTGGCGCAAGTTGAAGGCGCTATAGGAATATCCCCTGTAAAATGGTCGGATTCCATTAGACAAGCATCACATTGCCCTTGATCGCGTGAAATGGAGGGACATAGTTGTTGGTCACGATCCTCAGTCATGGGGGAACGACGACGAAGAAGAAGTTATTTAAGTTATGGTCGATTTTAGTTTAATTTTACAACGAATCCATATTTATGCATAAAATTTCGGATTTGTTTGGTTTCGCTTTTGCAGCGTGGGCGCTTGCATGCCTCTCGAACCAATAATACATGTCAACAGAAAACTAGCATAGCATATTTCAAGCTCAGAACTTTATTTTTTTATTTATACTAATTATGCAAAGACGGCAACATAGTAATACGGCAATTTACTCAGAATTTACCTGTAACTGATAGCATCTACTCGTTTGCGGCACATATTATAATTCTCAGAATCAGCTGTCGTGACTCCCTCCATTGTAACGGCGCAATAATATTATAGCGCAAAACGATTAATGTTACTTTTCAATAGACTTAGAGGCTTCACACAAATCACTGAAATTTATTTTTTTACAGTAAAAAAGTGAATTTTCACAAAGAATCACTCTTTGTGAAAATTCCTTGTGGTAATCGAAGCGTAGAACTGCAGCTTCAATACTGTTGCGGCATCATCTGACAATTTCCTTATTAAGGATGACTCACGCTAGACCAGGTCCTGCCCTGGCCGAGGCGTCCGTCATGTAATTTTCTATGACGACTGATCGGTGATCACGTGGTGCTTTGCATTAGAAAAGCTTCTCTTTGTATATCTCATTATATTAAATATATTACATATATTCTATATTTTATGTACAGTCAACAACCCTATTGGACTTTAACCTTATTATGTAACCAGTAACCTTTTTTTTTGTTTTCTCTTTGTTCGATTTGTTGCTGTAAGTTTTATTGCGACAATAAATGACTTTTTTTTTAAACGAAGCGCCAGAAGCTCCGGCCAGAGCCCACGTCTCGAACAATATTAGACTAATATTATTATACAGGGTGCTTCCTGTAACAGGAGCAATAAATTAAACTAAAGGCTGTACTCCTCAAACTGACCAACATTTGTTCAGCAACTTTTAAAAATTATGAATCCTTTAGACTTCCTCTTTTTCATACAAAATAAATATTGCCTTCAATGGACGCTGACATCAGTGTGTTTGACGTTGCTTGTCACGCTGTAAACATGACAAAATTTGCAGTACATTGCGTCTTAAAATAAACTTTAAAGTGTAATAAAAATCAAACCATGAGTTATTTTTAAAAGTTGCTGAACAAATGTTGGTTTGAGGTATGTCAGTTTGAGGCGTACAGCCTACAGTTTAATTTATTGCTCCTGTTACAGAAAACACACTGTATTAGTCTGCGTACTGTCAAATCGTATGGCTTGTCATGACAACACACTAATAGGTAATATTAGACTAATATCGTTGGCGAAATGGGCCCCTGGCCTCAACCCGGTCTAACGTGAGTCATCGTTTAAGGAGAGGGATAAACTGTAGACCTATACAAAGTAATCCAAATATGTTGCATTTAAAACAATGAAACTATCATTGTTCCGAACATTTAGTCATAAATTCAGTTTGATGTGGCAGTAAATCTAAAGTCTGCGATGACCGGGCGATACGTGATTTTATGACGAACGGGTGGATTATGCGCAACAAACGCGTTGTCAGGGGACAGCGATGAGCCATCCCGTATAAACAAATTTAATTTCGTATATTACCTACATTTTTACACGTTCAAGTCGATGATTATTTTACTGGGCATTTTTCACATCCATTGTGACAGAAACAAAAGCTCTTTTACCTGCAAAATTTCAGAAAATTCGTTTTTGTTTGTACGGGACAACGTTAGAGAATTACGTGGAATTGCTCCCCAGTAGTAGGTGGTGATAGTTAGATAGGTAGGTAGTGATATTGTCGGAATATTGCTGTTGTTGGACCGTATGTGGCTATAATAAGTTTATGGCAAAAATTTCATTTTTGGTACAAGCTTTTATCACTGACTGTACTTTTCTTACGACAGACAACTAGTTAATATTCATCGAGACAATTCTAAAAACCCCTAACACAATTAGGTTGCGTTGTTTCATCACAGAGTTCCTATGGCCACCTCCTGTCTCCATCATCAGATCAGTTCGACAGTACCATATTATTGTATTGTCATCAGAACTATATACAGCTGCCAATTTTCATGGCGCTACGATCCTTGGAAGATGGTTAAATTAGTTACCTTAGTATGATTAGAAAACATCACTAGCCCATAGACATAACTGTCATCAGCCTTATGGCTCCTCTACACGATGGGCCAACGCCGGCCACTCCAAGGGACGCAGCCATGCGCTAGAATGAGATAGCAATATCACTTGCTCCTTCTAACGCATAAATGCGTCCCTTGGAGTGGCCGGCGCTGGCCCATCGTGTAGAGGAGCCATTATATCGCCCACAGCTGAGCATAGCCTCTCTTCAAGTACGCCACTTATCCCGGGCCTGAGCCAATCTCATCCAGACTGTCGGATGCCGAATGTCGTCCACGGTCCACCCAACGAGCCAACCAGGCACTCCTTTCGTCTGAAGAGGATCTCCAACAGGAGTGGTCATTTCTCCGTACAAACGTACTCGACTGTTTCCTCCGTGGGTTTTGATGCTAGATTAATGATTTTTTTAACACAGATTAATATTGTCAATATCTGTATCGGACCGTTTTTTTTTTTGATATTTTTGTTTTTTAAGGCGCTAGAGCCCTTCAAAAATGGCCAAAATGGCCTCATTGACTATGCCGAAATGAGAGGCGTAGTATTCAAAATTGATATCAATTAGCCAAAAAAGCAAAACGGTCCGACACAGATAATTTCATAATCATTTAGATTTCAAAATTTAGTTATGATTGGTTAAGTTTTGGAGGAGGAAACAGTCTAGTACGAAACCTCGATTTTTGAGATTTTTACGCAGGAATTTTCGCCTTGTCCTTATCGCATTAGTTTTAGGAGCCGCTTCCGTTAGCGAGACAGGTATATTTACCTAAAATGTTTAAAACTTAGCTCCTGTTTCGTCTTACCTACCATCACTCTGCCTGACAAGTTGGCAACATGAAAATAGTTATTTACGATACAAGTGCGAAAAAGAGGAAATTCGAAACGAGTGGCGATAAATTAAAACACGACCGAAGGGAGTGTTTTAAATCGACACGAGTTGCGAATTACCTATTCGCACGTGTATCGTACAACGTTTTTACAGTACATATGGCCCTTTAAACTTTTGACATCGCTCGAAAAGTGTTATTTTACGCACTAGTGCGGGAAAATAGGACCATATGTACTGTAAACTGTATTTATTAGACAGATAAGGGCAATCTATCTCGCAGTCCAGAAGCTGCTGAACAGAAAAATCAATTCGTGTGTTGCTTTCCATTTCTTTGTTGTAAATGTATGCAGGTTTCCTCACTATATTTTTCCTCGGCTGAATACTTGTATTTAAATATTGAGTAATATTTTTCGTACACAATAGACCTCCGAAAAACCTCCGAAAAATACACGTGTTACCCTCGCGGCTACGGTTGTTTAAACACATGTTCAAAATAAGTATATTTTTTGGATAAAAATGGCAACTCGCTTTCTAATTATTTTGATAATTACTTACTGAATGAATTAGATAATTTTTTATTTAAAAACATCAGCGGTATTTTTTTATTGTTTTAAGTTCATGTGTTCTTTCTTCGGGTTTTTAATGTTCCCAGAAATGTTAGGTTATTTTATTCCTAGTCATAATCACGAGTACTCGAAAAAATTTACGCCTCACATGATTTCAAACTTATAAGTTTATTATAAATAATTCGCATCAACATAGGTGTAGGTACTTTAAATGCAACTATTGTAGGGAATTGTATGAAGAACATATAATTATGGTGTTCATTGGCAGTTTAGTAGTTGTAACTTCAACTGTTTCGAGTACCAATTTAAAACTGCAAAGTGTGGCACTAAATTGGGGAAAGGGCAGAATAAGCACCCTTGAGAAGTTGCTTCCCCTTCTATTTTTTCTAACAAAGGTACATAAGCTACATGCATATATTATGTACCTACATACAGATTTCTACTTTGGATCTTTTATCTGAAAACTTCATTAAGTATGTTATACAAAAGCGGATACCTTGTCGCTAACTGTTTATCTTTCGTCGTTTGATAACGTGACGACCAGTCTGGCCTAGTGGGTAGTGACCCTGCCTGTGAAGCCGATGGTCCTGGGTTCAAATCCCAGTAAGGGCATTTATTTGTGTGATGACACAGATATTTGTTCCTGAGTCATGGCTGTTTTCTATGTATTTAAGTACATATTTATATATTATATATATCGTTGTCTGAGTACCCACAACACAAGCCTTCTTGAGCTTACTGTGGGACTTAGTCAATCTGTGTAAGAACGTCTTATAATATTTATTTATTTACTATTATTTATTTATTATTTATAACGTTTTTCCCAAACCTTCATTTTTTCGACGTGAAAAGCATTTCTCTTGAAATCCGAAAATCCCTGCGATTTCCGGTGGATATTCCGATATGTTTCTATCGCGACCGAAAGCCGCCATAAGATGACAGTAGCCATAACTGAGAGAAATGTGATGTGATTCATTTATTTTATTTAGGTATTTAGAAATTTACATCAGGCAACAAGGCTCATATTACAAATACCTTACAGACTTACATACATAATATTACGTATTTTATAAACTTAAAACTAAACACTATTTAGGCGACAAAATGGCGTGGCTTCGTTGAATCGGCTCCTCTTGGATCGCATTCAGCAGTTTGCCCCGTGCGTAACTTCAAATTGAATTAATTTAACAAAACTAAATATGTACGAGTACTATAAGGGAAATCAATATTCCGTGAATGCAGATTTGTAGCTAATAAATTTATCAATCGATATCTGTGTAACCACAGTAACTTATTTGAATCGAATAATTCCGATATATGGTTGTTCGAAAAAAGAAAAAAGGGCGGTTCAACAGGACAATACATACTAAAAATTAACGGTGTAAAAGTACAAAAAAACGATGACCTAAATTTAAAATTATTTAAGCTTTCTTTTGGTCCTAAAACAACTCGGGCTCGTGAATCCTCACGTGTTCACATATGCGTGTTTATATACCTATGTATATGTACAGTAGAGCGTTTCCATGTCTCGATATCGTTTACAATTCTAATTTGAAGCGATTCAACGGAGACCGCAAATGAATGTGTCATGTCTTATGTGTGAGTGTCGTGGTACAGATAAAAACAAATGGTGCAGAGATTTAGCGATTTTTTAAATAATGACAATATGACATAAATAAGAATATTAGCTAGAATTAACGAAGATGTCGTCTATCTATGCCCTTGGCTGGGTGTTATAAGTCCTTAAAGCGGCTCATGGTTCAGGGTCTAACGGCTACGCTGTGTCAATAAGCAAGGTGAATTTGAATGGTAAACGAAAAGTAACAAAATAAAAACAATTGAATTGAAAACATAAAGTCACGTGGAAAGTTTACATACACAACACACGACACGATCGATACATCAATCGGGGGATTTCTCTAATAAAAATGGGTGTCGTGGAAGCTTCATGTTAACTGTAATAACATCCCATGTACATGACTATACAAACAAACATCTTATCTTATCTAAATTCTAAACTGAAATAAACAAATTAAAATAAAACAAATTAAAATATTTTGTGAAAAGAATTTAATTTGTTCAAATACTTCATAGTTATCTAAATTCTATCAAGGAATTATTAGAAGATTTAGAAGTGACATCCCCGCGTCTAAGCTGCAGAATTAATTAATTAACCTGATTCTGATTTAAAACTCTTGTTCTGAAACTGTTATGGATATGGTCTGTCAGCTGTCACCAGTGATATTTCTGCAAGAAGCATCAAATTATCGAATTAAAGCACTGCAATCAGAATCGGGTTAAAGGTGCCATTTCGATTCAGACTTCGCCAGCCTTACCGCCGCATCCCGAATGTTACTTGTAACACTGTAACAGTAATGCTGCTTCAGTTGGTTTTTCAATATAACATTTAAGGATTACTCACGCTAGACCGGGTCGGGGCCGGGCCGGACCTTCCGGAGCTTCGTTTTCTATGGAAAACACCACGTGATCACCGATCAGCCGTCATAGAAAATCACATCCACGAGCACGGCCCAGGGAATAACCGCGAAAATCGAAGTTCGCAAATTGCGGGGATTTTTCTCTGTCACTTTAATTACGCCTTCGTTGGAGTAAAAGAGAGAGAGAGAGTAAAAGAGATTTGCGAATTTCGGTTTTCGCGGTAGCCGCTCTGTTTAGCGTCAGTCATCCTTTAAGGTGACGTTCGTTTACGGATGACTCATGCTAGACAGGACCGTTTTCTATAGAAAAGTAAGCGCTGGAAGCTCCGACTCGGACCTGGCCCGGTCTAACGTAAGTCATCCTTTTTGCGTGGTCCGACAGAATTAAATAAAACCACTGTTGTTAATACATTGTACAAACGTGCAACAAACTCGTAAGCATTTTTTCTGTTCATTTTTTCCCTGGAAGGGAAAGACCGGTTCTTAAAGATGTGTTAAAAAGATTGTTGTCGTTTTATGACGTCACTTTTCATTACTGGAATATTGCATGCATTGTGTTTATGAAAGGTAGAAGGAAGAATACGAGTATGTATGGGAAAATGTAGATTTTATTTTCGTATGTGACTAAATATTTTGAATTATATATATGATAAAGATCGGTTCAGACCCCAGCTCGTACCAATGAGTTTTTCGGGACTTAAGTACCTACCTATATACGAAATATCATTTGATATAATTTACCAGTCCTTTACTTTTCGGTAAAGGAAAACATCGTGAGGAAACCGGACTATTCCCAATAATAGTCTGTTCGAGAAACTGAAAACGGTGAAAAATAGAGATAATACTCTTAAAAATACGTGTGATACCTCATTAGATTCGTCATGATGCCTAGAAAAATGTATTCGAAGAACACAAAAAATATAAACAAAAAAAGGGGGAAAAAAGTAGATATTTTTTATTTCCCCAATATCTCAAAAAGTATTAATATCTAAGTGTCTGTCTAGTTAAAATTTTCTCAGATGATGTATTTCTGTTGCCGCTATAACAACAAATACTAAAAACAGAATAAAATAAACTATTATGTGGGGCTTCCATACATCAAACGTAATGGTACGGAAACCCTCGTGCTCTAGTCCGACTCGCACTTGGCCAGTTTTTGATAAGGTATTAGAGAATGCTAGATATTTTTGACGCGTAATCTGATCCGTTACTTTTGATGCTAACAGTACCTACTACTGTAATAGGTACTCTATGCATAACAGCCGTAACAGGCACGGCACCAGTTAGATAAGTAGTTTGAATTTGGAATTTGTTGCACGAGAATACGGTAAGCAATTTAATGAATTTTCCATTCGCTCTTAAGGTTTTTTTTTTCATCCTTGCGCAGGGGCCATGCTAATCTTCTCTGTAGCGTTCGTATTTTAGTATATGTACTGCCGAAGCAAGTACAGGTTGCTATAGTGAGACCAAGACAAAGTCTTTAACGATTTTAATAGCACACGCAGTGCAAGTGTTATTTAATATTTATACGTCATAATTTAATAGAAGATTGACGTTTAAAATAACACTTGGACTGCGTGGGCTATCAAAATCGTTGCAGAGTTGTCTTGGTCTGATTCTATGCGTGTTGGGGCACAATACTCGTACAATACCTACACAATATTTAAGTCACATATTACTGATAAAATTGTAACCATTTAATAATTGCATTGGTAATTGAATTCAACTACCGCGCAATCAGCTCGTCAATTACCTACTCGATTGTAATTTTGCTTGTTTGTTCTTATTGAATCAACCAATTATGATGGTTCACACGTTTTTATGTTGATTGGTTGGGTCACGTGTATCTTGTATGCATGATGAATGGGTATGCTGTATGACTACTTAAGACTTAAGAGAGTAAATTGATGGTCACTTTTTTCTATACTTAATATATTTTCAGTTTATAATTTAAATACCGGGTGTGGCCTGTAATACGAGCAAAAAATTTAACTGTAGGCGGTACTCCTCATACTGACTAACATTTGCTCAGCGACTTTTAAAAATAATTTGTGGTTTGATTTTTAATACACTTTAAAGTTTATTCTAAGACGCAATGTATCGCGAATTTTGTTTTGTTTAAGGCGTGACAAGCAACGTTAATCACAATGATATGGCGTGGCGATGGCGTCCATTGAAGATAATATTTATTTTGTATGAAAAATAGGGAGTCTAAATAATTCATAATTTTTAAAAGTTGTAGAACAATAGTGTCACCGTTTGAGGAGTACAATCTATGTTTTAATTATTTGCTCATGTTACAGGCTACACCCGGTATATAGATTTGTTTCCTACCAGATTATAAATATATAGGTATAGTTTGTAGCTTTCAAATAGACCCCGATGGCTAATCGTTTGTCTTTTGTTAAGTAAAACCGCTCGTACTTGTGCATATTCTTCTAATCTTTTCCACTTAGAAAGGAATTTCAAGACATCTACGAGAACGAAAATACCTACTAGTAGTGCCTATCTTTATTATATTAGAATCAACATGTAACTACAACAACGAATTTAGAGTCAAAATGAAAAAGAAAATCCAAAATGAAAGGAAGCCAAGAAAATGAAACAACACTCACAAACAATTTTCACCTTTGCAATTAAATGTAAGTACTAGTATAGTACTTAGTTACTTACAGCCGTATTCATAAAAAATCCTTAAATGAGGAATGATCAGCTTATTAAACAGATAAATAACGGTACACGGCTCCATAACTTTCCGAGGATTTAATAAAAACATGATCAACTGTTTAGCGATAATAAACGTTTATAAATCATGTTTTGTGACATCCGGTTATCAGCAACTGATGGTCAATGCTCTAACTTTTTATGAATACGGTTGTTAATGTCTAGATGCCTACAGCACTGAATCAAGGCACTGGACATTTGATCACCCTGTAAACTCTATTGTATACAATTAATTGCAAGCGAGCGGGATTTTCTAGATAATTGGTTATTTGACCGTAGCAAACAATTCATGACGAACTAAAACCCGTAACATAATTCCAGTTGCATTCACATCCGTGAATTCCGTGATATTACGAATGACATTCCCAATTAAATTCCATAATATTAATCTCTGTAACAAAACATGAGGCCAATTTGAACGACATATTGATATTTAAATGATTTCATTTTCATTTCTTCGCAAGCGGAACGCACGAGCGAGTGATAACAAAAGGACATCATATTAACATCGAAATGTATATGAATAGGTCTCGTTTTCGTTCGGTTACTTTATGTTCATTTTTCTCTAAGTATACATTTATTTTATGTTCGCCTTTGTACTTCCATTACTGTAATTTATTATTGTAAACCTATGTTGTGTACAATAAAGTGATTACTACTACTACTACATTTATTTAATAAAGTATTTTTTATGTTACCTTTAAATATGTACCTTTATTTCTTGCAATAGACTCCGAAACATAACAATTCCAAGCGCTATAAGTTGAGCATGCCTATAGTTCGTTCTTTGAGCATCAGAAAAAGGTAAACAATCTTGATGTGTCTTTTAATTGAAAAACGCGTTTTAAAAATAATTCACGGCAAATATGTAACAATTATGAATCTAGTACAATCATTTATGTTCTCCTGCTTTCATAAGTAATAGTTACATGATTTTTAAAAGCGTTTTTCAATTAAAAGACATGTCAAGATCACTTACCTTTTTTCTAATTGTACAAAAACGAACTATAAAGTCGCGTGTCGCTCCGCAGCAGGTAGGTACATTAAAGCTGTATGTTATTATAAGTTTTAGGTCACACTATTTACATTGTATCATACTCACAGCAAATAGATCATACGGGGTCAGAATATTGATTAGGTTCCTATCAAACAGCCTTATCAAGTTATCATACTGCACAACCTCGCTTTGCTTGCCCGTTATATCACTCGCGGCCAACAATTTCCTTTTACTTCCCGGCCTTTGCAGTAAATCATCATCATCATCATCATCTCAGCCATAAGACGTCCACTGCTGAACACAGGCCTCCCCCTTGGACCTCCATACGTGCCGGTTGGAAGCAACCCGCATCCAGCGTCTTCCGGCGACCTTAACAAGGTCGTCTGTCCATCTTGTGGGTGGACGTCCTACGCTGCGCTTGCTAGTCCGTGGTCTCCACTCGAGCACTTTTCGTCCCCATCGGCCATCTTGCAGTAAATGGCCTAAGGTATTAGTAATGTATTAGTGACATCTGTGTTCCAAGACAATACGGCAAGTCTCATTAGTAAGCGTTGTTTTGTCATCCAGATTACCGGTCGTTGACACTGTCGGAAAAAACAATTAGTCTGACCGAAGAATTAAGTACCTACTATGGATGGATACACAAATGTGCCCTCCAGTAATATATAGGAAACGAAAAGGCAAAGATTTGGATATAAATGAGTAGGTACAAGATATGGGGATGGAAGTTTTGGAATTGAGAAAAAAAAAATTCAAAAACTTCTTATATGTATATGGAACGGAAAACTCAAGTTTTAAGTTTCATAATTTGATCCTTATTCATTTCTTGTGAAATTCTCCAGATTTTTATCCAACTTTCATGAAACTCTCATTTGGGGGATTATTGAAGTCAGCTTATTTTTAATGTACCTAGGTAGGTACTAGGTACCTACTACTAAATATACCATACCTACTCCAAGTTGATTTCGATGCTACACTGCATGTATGCCTGTTGCATTATGATAAAATAAAATTTGTAATGTTTTACAGGTTTAAAAAAAGTAGTTTATAAGTTCTTATAGGATCGGCAACACGAATGTGATCAAGCGTTGCAAGCGTCCATAGACTACGGTAATCGCTCACCAACAGGCAGGCTGTATGTTTGTCCACATGCTTTTCAACATAAAGTCGTTGCGAGTGCCGCTGATTTCAAAATTAATTATATTTATTTATTCCCGGAATCGTTTGAGCCCTGTAATTAAAACCGTAAATGGTATAATTTGTGGACGCTGTGGTTAATTACGGTGATAATTTGCGGTGATTAATAAAATACTAGCATATGTAAGTATTTATACATTACAAGTTATAAGTTTTGGGTTGGAAGGTCAGATGGCAGTCGCTTTCGTAAAAACTTAGTGCCTACAATTCTTGGGATTAGTTGTCAAGTGGACGGAGTGGACCCCAGGCTCCCATGAGCCGTGGCAAAATGCCGGCATAACGCGAGGAAGAAGAGATAGATTTTATGGTCTGTAGCCCTTTTTAAGTTTTTACTTTTCATATATTTATATTGAATCTACCATCTTACGCAAAGAAGCCTACTTCGAAGCCATTATTAAAGATGTCATTTAAACTTTGCCTTCAATTTGAGCATTTTTAATACATAAATGCATTTAGAGTACTTGCAAAGCACTTATACCCGACGCGTGTTGACATCAGTATAAACGTATAAAAATAAACATTTACTAGTAAGCGCACAGAAATAGCTGCCTTTGATGAAACCCTTGTTAGAATTTACTTTTCTTGCGCAAATTTATTTCACGAGCAGCGTTGGTGCTAAAAACATAGAGAAAATGAAGAACGTATCCCGTAATGGTGAAAATGAACTTTGTTTAAGCTATCGAAATGGAAACACTTTAATACTTACTACTATTAAGCAGAAATGTCTGCAATTTGTAACACTCAAAATTTTTGCGTCTGCAGTTTTAAGAAGTACCACTACTTATGTACATAACAGTTTAGTATTGCTCAATTAAGTATACATAGGTACGCTCCCAACCTAGGGCCCGATTCGGATTATGAAATATACATCTATTAGACATCTTTTAGACATCACCAAGATACGATAACGATATGTTTAAGATCTAACCTGTCAAACTTGACATTTGCGCGATTCTGGAGATACTCTTGAACGATTTCCACAGGATATGACTTAGAGATCTAATCCACATCTAATAGATATCTTACTCTATCTAACGTAAAAGTGACATTGTGGTTGCCCGAATTGCGCTGCAAAAGAGAACTAGTTAATATCTAAGCTATAACGTATCTAGAATGGATCTAGTACATGTCGTCTCTTGTCAATATCTGAAGTTCGAATACGGCAGCTAGTTCTAAGGAAATATGATGTGTAAAATATTTTCACCTAATTTATCCACTAATCATTTTAACGAATATCACGTCAGAATTTGTTCTAATTGTAGCTTACAATAAAATAAAAAAGTCTGCAGTTTTAAGAAGTACCACTACTTATGTACATAACAGTTTAGTATTGCTCAATTAAGTATAGGTACGCTCCCAACCTAGGGCCCGATTCGGATTATGAAATACATCTATTAGACATCTTTTAGACATCACCAAGATACGATAACGATATGTTTAAGATCTAACCTGTCAAACTTGACATTTGCGCGATTCTGGAGATACTCTTGAACGATTTCCACAGGATATGACTTAGAGATCTAATTCACATCTAATAGATATCTTACTCTATCTAACGTAAAAGTGACATTGTGGTTGCCCGAATTGCGCTGCAAAAGAGAACTAGTTAATATCTAAGCTATATCGTATCTAGAATGGATCTAGTACATGTCGTCTCTTGTCAATATCTGAAGTTCGAATACGGCAGCTAGTTCTAAGGAAATATGATGTGTAAAATATTTTCACCTAATTTATCCACTAATCATTTTAACGAATATCACGTCAGAATTTGTTCTAATTGTAGCTTACAATAAAATAAAAAAAGCCTATAAAACACCTAAAGAGGCAGAGGTCAACAACGCTCGATGTTAGGTGTCATTACACTCATTAGGTACTGTCCCTATCTACGATTTGATTTCGGCCGTTTGTATTGGTTCAAGTTGTATCAAAACGAAGTTGTTCGCCGTTCATCTTAACAGAAAAGGTTTAGAATCTCTGATTTAGTGATCTTCTAAAGTCAAATGTTATCTGGAATCAAATATATGATAGAAGTATATGTATATAGATAGGCCGGTGACATAAATCTGTCACAAACACTCCCCGATTGGTTATAACATTAATATATCGGCACATCAACATGGCGGGCTGGTTAATTGGACAATTACGATACTTTACTGCCAAATTTATGACCCACGGGATTTAATTAACGTTTTTATTCTGTCACCGTATATTGAAAGGCAATATTCCCTTTTTTAAAGTTGTCAACTACGCTGCGTAGAGTTTTAAAAATCAATTGTTCATTTAGCCAGCAGCGACAAACTGTGATATTAAAAAACTCTTATATTATACCTGTATGTTTTGTTATGTCTGATTGTTTTATAAGTATTTGTGTGAAACAAAATATATAATAACTCATTCCCCTCTTTCTTCATTTTAAAGGTATTTTGGAAACAACACCCATCATCCTTTTTAGGGTTCCGTACCCAAAGGGTAAAACGGGACCCTATTACTAAGACTTCGCTGTCCGTCCGTCCGTCCGTCCGTCCGTCCGTCTGTCACCAGGCTGTATCTCACGAACCGTGATAGCTAGACAGTTGAAATTTTCACAGATGATGTATTTCTGTTGCCGCTATAACAACAAATACTAAAAACAGAATAAAATAAAGATTTAAATGGGGCTCCCATACAACAAACGTGATTTTTGACCAAAGTTAAGCAACGTCGGGAGGAGTCAGTACTTGGATGGGTGACCGTTTTCTTTTTGCTTTTTTTTGTTTTTTTTTTTGCATTATGGTACGGAACCCTTCGTGCGCGAGTCCGACTCGCACTTGCCCGGTTTTATACTAACTTAACCTACTTCGCGCTCATATAAAATATCCTAGGCATATGTAGTTATACAAATTAATAATATACAGTTATAACAAACGAAGCTGGTATCAGGAAAGAGTAATAAAATTAAATAGCACAAACTGCGGCCAGAAAGCTGGGCGTCCTAAATAAGGTGAAGCGATACTTCACACCTGGACAGCTTCTAACACTTTACAAAGCTCAAGTCCGGTCGTGTATGGAGTATTGCAGCCACCTGTGGGATGGCTCAGCTAAATACCAACTCGCCGCTTTGGACTCAGTGGAGCGCAGAGCCAGGAGGATGATTGGCGACAAGAAGCTAACGGCTAAGCTTCAGTCTTTGGCCCATCGGCGGAAAGTCGCCAGCCTGTCGGTATTCTACAGGTTGCACTTCGGGGAGTGTGCCCAAGAGCTACACGAGCTTATTCCACCGTCCCCATTCTACCATCGGACTTTTAGACGCACGGCCGGTTTCCATCCTTACTTGGTAGATATTCCACCAATTCGCACGAAGCGCTTTGCTTCTACTTTCCTTATGCGCACTGCCAAGGAATGGAATTCCTTGCCGGCGTCTATATTTCCGTGTTCTTATAACCCGGCAACCTTCAAATCAAGAGTGAACAGGCACCTTCTGGGCGAGCTCGCTCCATCGTAGGCCACGTCTACGCCTCGGCTAGTCTGTGGCCATGAGTAAGCCCATTCATAATAAAAAAAAAAATATATATCAATATAGGAGCTCCCTACCCTACCTGCTATTTGTTATTTTATTGACTATTATTAAATTGAATACATTATTAAATGTTGTCCCCTAGAATCCAATGACCAATGTCTGGCTATTGCCAGATTTTGTTACCAACTATATGTATATCTCAGTTTCAGCAAGCGCGGTCTACCTTAATCTAATAAAATTGCCAACTCCTTACATAACAATAACACATAGTCCTGTTTACCTACACGAACAAACACTTCGTACCCAAACGAAACATTGCTTCTCCGCCGCGAACTAAAGTGAAGTAAGTATCTTACAGTTTCTTGTGAGTTGAGACGTTTTTTTAAAGAATACCCTCGTAAGTTTTATTGCCAGAAAGCTGTTCATCATGTTTGTAAATATGTTATGCTTTATACTTGCTTGAACTGTCTTCAGTTTCCGTAAAAACAGACTTTAGTAGGCATATTTTTCTTGGCACAATAGAATATTTATTTTATTTTATTTATAATTACAACACAATATCTAAACATAACACAATATCTAACAAAAGTATCGTTAAACCAGTAAGGTTCGTATGCTTGGATTGGAACTTGGGAATGTACTTAAACCGAATTTTATTTGTATGAAATTTCTGTTGATAACCGGTTATTAATCGGTTTTCTCATACAATTAAAAACCGGTTTACATTGTGTTGGTTGGCATTGTGGCGGTGCTTAAACAAATAAAAATAATGATATTCTCTGAAATAGATCGACGTAGGTAAGACTTAAGGATGAGTCATACTATAACGGGCCGGGCCTGGGACGAAGCTTCCATCACTTCTGTTTCTATGACAGGTGATGATTTCTATAGAAAATTGAAGCCCTCCTGATTAACACCGGATTCGAACCGGCGTCTTTATCCATCCGGGCTAACGTCATGAACCCACCAAATTACAGAGATATGGGCTAGCGATCCAGTGTCGTGCGTTCATGTCTCACCCAAATAGTGGTCTTCGCATGAAGAAGCCTACTCGTTATCACTATCACTAAACCTTATAAAACAAAGTTCCCCGCCGCATCTGCCTGTTTGTGTGTTTGTATGTTCGTTATAAACTCAAAAAATACTAAACGGATTTTCATGCGGTTTTCACCCATTGATAGTGATTTTTGAGGAATTTTAGGTGTATAATTTGTTAACCCGCGCGAAGCCGGGGCGGGTAGCTAGTACCTAAGTTCTAAAGCATAATTCTATAATCAAGGTTAAACAAAACAAGGAACCTCTTACAAACAGGAAACTCGGTTATGAAATAGGAAATTACTTGCTACCCGCCTAAATCCTCCCAATAACATTGACTTATATATGACTTCGTAAAGACGGGCCTTACGGCAAGGGAGCGACACTGCTGGCCTAGCCAAGGTTGCAATCGCTATGAGTTCGACAACGAAAAGCATTAATATCTCTCTATCACTCTTCCATATTAGTGACAGTGACAGTTGCGTTTCGATCGCTACGAAGCGTAAGCGATTGGCATCTTGGCTACGCTACGCGGCCAGATCCTTTTGGGCATTCTCGGCGCCGACTCGAGGTCCCTTTGCGTGTACGACCACAGATAAGATAATTACTTGCATTTTGACAGCCCTAAATAGCCGAAACGGATAATACCATACATATAAAAGGGACAGCAGGATTTATCCCTCTATCACTGTCAAACTTCGGTTTTGTAGGAAGTTTCTTTTCTGTACGGTAGTACTTTTAGTTATTTTGTGCTTACGGGTTACGGGCACCAAGAATCAACAAGCAGTCCAACGCAACTAGTTACAACTTGCAACGAATCGTGCGCGTGGTGTGAACTCATTATGGGTCCTCTACACGATGGGCCAACGCCGGCCACTCCAAGGGACGCATTTATGCGTTAGAGGGAGCAAGTGATATTGATATCTCATTCTATCACATGGCTGCGTCCCTTGGAGTGGCCGGCGTTGGCCCATCGTGTAGAGGAGCCATTAAAGTCATTAACCAATTTTATATCACGTTGTGCCATTCCATTGGTGCTCACCAAACGAGAATGTTCGGTCAAATGCTAATATCGAAAGAGAAAGAGACAAGCTTTGACAACAAGTATGACAAAGACGTATGGGATGCGAAAATTAATCAAAAATAACATATTTCTTCATAGGTACAGAAATAGATATGGAAGTATTTTTTGTGCTCCTTACGTATGAGTATAACCTATGTATAATTATATATTTAATGTCATTGGTCAGAATTATATGAACGGGGCCTATCCTTACTTTTGAAATCGTTGCCCAATAACTAGGTACTTACACTTGAAAGGTCAATAGTAATTGGTTTCCTAAAATAGTTTGCGGTAAAGTCGATAATATTTGTAGGTACTTACGAGTATTTACATAGATTGTTTACAAAATGAGGGCCCGATTCGGATTATGAAATAGACATCTTGTAGACATCACCAAGATACGATATCGATATGTTTAAGATCTAACCTGTTAATTTTGACATTTGCGCGATTCTGGAGATACTCTTGAACGATTTCCACAGGATATGATATGACTTAGAGATCTAATTTACATCTTAATAGATATCTTACTCTATCTAACGTAAAAGTGACATTGGTTGCCCGAATTGCGCTGCAAAAGAGAACTAGTTGATATCTAAACTATGACGTATCTAGAATGGATCTAGTACGTGTCGTCTCTTGTGAATATCTTGAAGCTCGAATACGGCAGTGAGTCACGGTCAACGTTCATATTCATAGTGAATAGTTGCTAAGTGGGTAAGGTGTAGAGTGTAGGTATATATATGATCTGAGAATTTTCTTGAACGTACTTTTTCTTCGAACGTACACTGACATGAGAATGTGCGTCTTGCTCACGCTAATAAATGTACAGTCACCTGCAATAATATGTCATACAATGAAGGCCGCAAAAATATCTGACACGATGTTATTTGTAGAGCCATAAGAGCGTGTCACTTATTTTTGCGGCGTTCGAAAAGTAACATATTTTTGCAGGTGACTGTACAAGAGAAGTGCACGATAACTAAATGACATCATTCAGATATTATCCGTACCGGTATATAGACCATAAGGTGTGATGAGTGATGACCTGGACCGGTCATTGTGGCACTCTTTGGGGGAGGCCTATGTCCAGCAGTGGACGTCCTCTGGCTGATATGATGAGATATCATTCTCATGTCAGTGTACGTTCGAATTGACCTGTTAGTTGTTTAGGAAATAAGAGCGTATGAAGATCATTTGACCACCTCTGACTACTTCATATCTTCATTTCATTGTGCTCCTAAAATTCCGATACCACTCGACATTTGTTCATTATCATCATAACTTAAGAACTTTAATTGATTTTGTCTTTGGAGTAATCGCCAACCATTTCTTTCTTGTGCCAGTATTTTAATTTCCTCATGCGACGCATTATTTTTTATTTCGCGGAGATAAGTAATTCTAGGTCTCCTTTCCTCTCTTGTCTTTGCAATCCAGAATGTTTAGGAAAATTTGTTATGTTTATGTAATTCCTCATTTATTGGTAATTCAATTTCAATTACTATAATGAAATAAAAACCTTATTTTCTTACAAAGAACAGTGCACAAGAATATAAAGTTTCCTGCTCGTACATCAAGGAAGCCGCACATTTATCAAAGAAGGAACTTCAGAAGGGGTTGAAAATTGCTCCCCTAGGGGAAATTTTAATATAAATGAAAAATACCCCGTTTGAGTGGAACCGTGTGGGATTAAAAGGAACTGGCTTAAAATTTCCTTCCGTAATAAACGTGTTTTCGCACGTGAGGAATAAAAGTTTTAATGGATACATTTCTGATGTGGTTTGGATACCTATCTATAAATGCATATGTATAGAAAAAAGGTACGCAGATGCGTACCTATTATAACTTAACGAAAGGAACACTTTTGGACGGATGCAGAAAATTCTTTATTGTACCTACACTGAGAGAAAAGTACAACAAAAACACACTTAGAATTACAAAAATAAACTTAATCTGAGGACAAGGAGAGTTAACTAATAGGAACAAATTGACTTTTGCAATTTCTATTAGTTCTTGCAATTTCTATAATCTTTTTGTTGAAATTATATTTGGGATTACTGAGCTGTTTATAAAAATAAATAAACTTTACAGAAACAGTGAAACGTCCATAATTATTACTAAAACTTAATTTTTTCCCCCAGTACAGAACTGTTTTTTAATTCCTGGTGATGATTTTTCTCTGTGTAGCTTTTGTATATTTTTGATAAGTAGAGTCAGTTAGATTAGACCAAGAAAAGTCTGCGTCGATTTTGTTGGCCACTCAGTGCAAGTGTTATTTTAAACGTCAAACTTCTATGACATTATGACGTATAAATAACACTTGCACCGCGTGGGCTTTCAAAATCGCTGCAGACTTTTCTTGATCTGACTCTGCCTAGGTACCTGTAGATACAGAAATCGACACGTTTAAGTGTTTAATTATCGTATTATTGAGGGTGCCACGTCTAGTTTACTTTTATGGCTTGCGGGTTAAGTAACTCTAATTACAATATTAATTAATTGTAGGTAAATGAACTTTATTATTATGCCAACAACTGTTTTCTAGAGTCAGACCAAGAATAGTCTGCAGCGGATTTGATAGTCCACTCAGTGAAAGTGTTATTTTAAACGTCAAACTTCTATGAAATTATGACGTATAAATGACACTTGCACTGCGTGGGCTATCAAATCCGCTGCAGACTTTTTTTGGTCCGACTCTACCAACGTACCGCTTGTGCGTTTAAAAACAAACATCGAAAAAGTATTTTTAATGATTTTATGCGGCTCATTAAGTTTCCGAATGGTTGCCTCTCAATCGGCGGAGGTTTTTTTGTCTCATTCAATTATTCGGTGCCATCAGGAACTCGGTTTCAATTTACGAATAATCCCAGTCACTTCCTGTTGAGGTGGAATAACTGCCGTATTCGAACTTGGAGATATTCACAAGAGACGACACGTACTAGATCCATTCTAGATACGTTATAGTTTAGATATCAACTAGTTCTCTTTTGCAGCGCAATTCGGGCAACCAATGTCACTTTGACGTTAGATAGAGTAAGATATCTATTAGATATGAATTGGATCTCCAAGTCATATCCTATGGAAATCGTTCAAGAGTATCTCCAGAATCGCGCAAATGTCAAATTTGACAGGTTAGATCTTAAACATATCGTTATCGTATCTTGGTGATGTCTAAAAGATATCTAATAGATGTATATTTCAAAATCCGAATCGGGCCCAAAGTTAGCCGTAAGAATGATACTGGACTACAGTCTGTATCTTTATGGCTCCTCTACACGACGATGGGCCAACGCCGGCCACTCCAAGGGACGCAGCCATTCGGTAGAATGAGATAGCAATATCACTTGCTCCCTCTAACGCATAAATGCGTCCCTTGGAGTGGCCGGCGTTGGCCCATCGTGTATAGGAGCCATTAGGTATTTAAAAAATGTAAACAAACAATGTGTACATTTTCGGGTCTTTATATAATTAGTTTTTTTAGCATTAGAAATAAGGCAAACAATCTTGATGTGTCTTAATTGAAAAACACGTTTTCAAAAGAAGTCACGGCAAATATGTAACAATTATGAATGTAATACGATCATTTATATTCTTCTGCTTTCATAAGTAATAGGTAGTTACTGATACTTAAAAAGCGTTTTTCAATTAAAAGACATGTCTCGAGCGCTTATCTTCTTTCTAATGCTAAAAACACGAACTATAGGAGAAGCATTTGAACATTAATCGTCTGAAAATGAGGACTAAATTTGTATGAAAAGGCGATTTCGCGCCAGTACACCACTTTCCTCTTAATCGGTTGTATGTGTTGTATAGGAAGTTCGAATGTATTGGACATTCGAGTGAAATTTCTGTTACTGCGGTTAGGTTGCTATTCCATATTGGTCCAATGTCATTGGGTTTCACACTCCCATTAAGCAAAATGTAAGACAAAATGCACATTGGACAAAGAAATTGGACAGGTGGAATAACAGGTTCTCTTATTTATCGCCGAAAATTGTATGGCCGATTATCACTTCCCAACTCACGTTTGGCGGAATTTTATTTCGCCGAATTTTCATTTCCCAATTTATCAAATGGTTTTTTTTTTATTTGCCAACCGTACAGTTACCAACTAAACGTTTGGTCTGTGTTTTATAATGCCAATTTTCAAAATGCCAACTTTCATGTCGTAGAATGTTTTAGTTGGCATAATATACACTTAGTTGTTTATTGTCTACAAATTGTTTCATTTGGTCAGACTGTGCCAAAGGGGGGCCGTTTTGTAGGAATAACTTTTCTCTAAAATCTAAAATATTTAGGTTGTTGAAAAAAAAATAACCTCGAAGACTAAGGCGGGAGCAAAGCTCCCGCCTTAGTCTTCTAACCTAACCATATCCAAGTCGGCTCTGCCCAGGAAGGTCTTGCTCGCTCGCTTCGCTCGCTCGCTGCCACTGGCTTCAAATATTAAAATATACATTATAAAAAGTCGAACAACGGCCATTTTTGATTTTTTGGTATGTATCTTTTTCTTATTTGTAACTTGCCTAATGTATGAAAAGCGAACTGTAGCTTCAACGAAACGTTATTCGTCCAAGAGTTGTTCGACCAAGTGAAAGATTTGAGAAATGATAAGTCTCCCAAAAGTTTAGAGGCGTTATAATAATCTGCTTTACAATAATTCTACCAATTGAAACGTTGTCATACAAAAATTTGCTAATCGTTAGTTGTCAAAGTGAAACGTCGGCGAAATGTTGGTTGGCAAATGAAATTCCGCCAAAAATAGTTCTGCGAAAAGGCAGAACACCGGAATAACACCATAACTTGGTATACCTGCACCCAGCTTTTCATTAATCTCGTAAATGATTCCCGTCCAAAGCGACAAAAACAGAACCTGATTATCATACTCAGAAAAATTGTCACAACGAATAATAAAAGAAACTTAGTCCAAGGGAAAACATCTTAAGGGGCGTCGTAAAATTGAAGTGAAACGGTTGCGAGGGAGACGGGGGCCGATTCTGCTGTAACAATTTGGGTTTTTATCTTGTTTTAATACGACCTTGATGACATTTAATTGAATTAAAATGAATTTAATTGAATAAAATTGAATTAAATTAAATTAAAGTGAAGTGAAGGAGCTGGTTGCGATGCCTAATATAATTGGCGAGATCAAAGCCACACGACTCCGCTGGCTTGGTCACCTGGAGAGGATGGGGGAGGATCGTGCTGTGAGAAGAGCGTATGTGGGGCACCCGGGCGGAAAACGTCCATCTGGGCGTCCCAGATACCGCTGGAGTGACGAAGCCCAAAAAGACCAGTCCGCCCTCGGAATACCCTGGCGTGAAGTGGCGCAGAATAGGGCAGAATGGCGCTCTCTTGTGTCAGAGGCCAAGATCCTCTTTGGGTCACTGAGCCAGTGATGTATGTATGTATGTATGTAAAGTGAATTAAATTTAATTAAATTTAATTGAATTAAATTGAATTTAATCGAATTGATTGATTGCATTTCGTAAACAATCCGAAGGTCGTATCAAAATCATTCAAATTGTTAAATCAGAATTTTCCTCACGGGCTAGCACGCTCAGCATTCAGATGTTATCAGGTTCCCTCAAATAAAAGACGTTTGTCAGTGGAATGTTTTTATGAAATCGCATCGCTTGGCCGCAAGAACGGTCTGCGTCTTTTGGGAGGTGATTTGGAGGGGAATTCATGAATATTTTAATACAATTTTAAGTGGGTGCAAGTTATTTGACAGATTTGACTTGGGGGGAGGCCTATGTTCAGCAGTGGACGTCTTATGGCTGAGATGATGATGATGAAGTTATTTGACTGAAACTGACATAGCCTCAAATAGTTAAGCGAATCTTGTCAGTAGAAAAGGCGCGAAATTCAAATTATCTATGGAACGATAACCCTTCGCACCTAAATTTTTTTTAAATTTTCTACTGACAAGTTTTGCTTGACTAACTATAAATCCAAGAAATGGCACATACCACATACCTATGTACACCAGTTACAATACAAATATTCTTTATTGCACACCTCATCACAGAGACAGTATTGTACACCTACACCAGTTTTCGTAAACGACTGCTACAATTTTTTTTTTCAAAATGGGCAAACGCCCTTAACTCTAAAACTAACAAATCTTACCCCTGAATATTTTATGATTTTTCTATATTAATATCAATTAGCCACTCAACCAAAAAAAGGAGTTTTAAATAACACGGACGGGCTAAAGCAGCAATATTAATTTTACTCTTCCTTTCCAAGCAAATGGACTCTTTATTGTGAATGAATGTGAATCAGTCTATTTTGCTAATTTTTCCCGTATACGAGACAATAGTGTTACGCACATTTAAGGCCTGTGCACACCGTTGCGGCCACCGGCTGCGTGTGTGTGACGTGCACGTGTGCGTGCGGCGTTGTAGTATACAGATCCTTACGAGAGACGGCACACCGCTTGCGTGACGTGTGCGTGTGCAGCTCCAAGATTTTAGAGCACGCGCTCGTGCACGTCACGCACACGCAAGCCAGTGTGCACAGGCCTTTAAGAGGCGTGCGCGGAGCCAAAGCCAACAAGGACAATTATCCCTTCGACAATTTAATTAAATGTAATGTCAGTCAGTGGTGTAAAGATGAGTTGATCTAAATTTTACTAAACTATTGGGTGAAATCGTGACTTGACTCAAAGGCAACATCGACGTAGGTGCTGGGGGCTGAGAGGTGTCACTCGATTTTATACAGGTTGGACATCGGGGTCGATTTCCGATTTCAAATTCAAATAAGTTTCGAACGCGAAGTGTGAGGGAGAGGCGTGGGGGGTGGAGGTTTAATTTCGTGAGTGTTGCGCATTGATTGGTGACAATGGATCACTGGCCATCATGGCACCTCTACACGATGGGCCAACGCCGGCCACTCCAAGGGACGCATTTATCTAGGATCGTCAAGGGACGATATTGCTATCACATTCTACCGCATGGCTGTGTCCCTTGGAGTGGCCGGCGTTGGCCCATCGTGTAGAGGAGCCATAGAGCAACGTGCCATAATATATCTACCTGTAAGCAGGCGTGGCTCAATCCGCGAGTTCGTCGCTTTGCAATAGGTAAGTATCTACAAGTACATCCGTCCTACATCAATTTTGGTGGCTAGCCATAAGCCGCGCGTGGCGCTGTCACCACTATTAGGGAGTGCTCCCGGTACTACCTTTGTACTATATAAACACAGTACCGGAACCGAGAATTCCCCGTTCTCGCCATACAAACTCAGTACCGGGAGCATTCCCTAGTCGCCACCTAGCGGTCATATACATATCTCCTAATCGTAACAGACGCGTTTTGTTAGATATTGAATCTTCTGCACCTAGTACAGTCTATCTATATATCCAGCTTGTACCTATACCTACAAAATATCCACAATGCAGTCTTCGTCAGGTGGCAAAGGTGGCAATCGCAAATCAGCAACAGCTTCATCCAAAACAAACCAATGACGATAATAATATCCGCAATGTCTGACCAAAATCATTTATTTACATACATACAATATATATACAGTGGTACAACTAAACGAAATTAATAACTAGCCCAAATCTAAAATAGGCCCCTGAGGCATTGTACCAAGGATGCTGGCGGCATTTCCCCGCTGTATCGCAATACTGATACGTTGTGCGAGGTAGCCGCCAGCTCTTCGGTCACCAGTTACGTCAACCAGACGCTTCGCGATTTCTGCGAACAACTTATGCGCGCTGGGACCCCATGGACCTAGAGTTTCAACTCCAAATGGTACAAAATGGTACTCTCTACCGAGGCCTTTATATTTGTTACGTTTTAGAATTTCGGCGCTTTCCGCCGCCCCGCCCGCTTTTACAGTAGTCCGTTGGAGGTGGGACGGTGCCAGCGTGTCTACACAGGTAGCATCCCACACCAGCATCCGTCCCAAGCTCCAAGGAACTAAAAACACCCCGTCGGGCCTCTTGCCATCATCTCTGATAATGCCAGTCGGCTCAAGAAGAGCAGGATTGATGGTGGCAAGAGACCGAGGGATTATGTCATTGTCCGCAATGTTATTTTTTCTCTATTTTATTTAAAACGTTTCTTCGTGATGTTTGATGTCAACGCAGATTTTTGCATTTTTCCATTTTACCCGCCTACTGCAAACTAAAAAGAAAGGGTTATATAAAGTGCCGCATTGTTGCAACGTTTCACTCTGTCACTCTTTTCGCTAAGAACATTGAAGTTTTCCATTGATGCAAAGGTAGACTGCAGTCGCTAACCCAGTCACTAAGTCGGTAACTATTTTGGTTGAGCGATCCAAAGAGAATCTTGGCCTCCGAAACGAGAGCGTGCCACTGCCACCCATCCCGATCCTAACCTGTCAAAAGTATTACTTAACTGAATACTCCTACCCAAGTAAAACCAAGCAAAACAATAGAATGAAATGGAATATTCCTCATACAAAACACAATAAAATTGTCGCAATACGTAAACAGAGTTATTTACGCTCGCTCCATTTTAGGGCTCGTAAAGTTAGGGTTTACTTGTGTTTATCGGTATTATCTGAGCCATTAAATCGTATGGTTTATAGTTCACTTAAGTGTGGCTTTACTCAACTATTTGTAGAATATCCCGCCCTAACATTTTGTAGCGGCGATTCGCTGAATGTTGGATGCTTCCTATTGGACGAAACCTTAGGAATCTTGGATTTATCTTTGATTATATCAAATTTTGTATTCACGGTACATCGACACACGATTAAAACTTCAAATAAAATGGAAAATGTATAAATTAATCAAAATATGTTTACGGATAAATGATTTTTAATTCTTATTGTTCCATACTGACCCATGTTCTTTCACTGATATGTGTTAAAATTGTTAAATATCAAACGGTGTCGTCAACGCCATCTAGCCGAGAATAGGCCAAAGGTGTGTGCGCCATCTATATTCGAGAATGACGCTTTCTTGATTTCCGAGGCACGTTTTTTTCTTAGACTTTATTTATCTTATACGGAGTTATATATATCTCTGGTTATATGTAACTAAATATGATTTCTGTTAAGAAGTTGATACCAGAGTTTAATACTGTTTAAAGCCATCATAAGAAACTGTCACGGAATGACCTCATTGTGTACCTATATGCCTATTACGGTCTTCAAACAAATCGAAAACATCCGGCAGCGCGCGGTAGAAGGCAAAAAAAAGGCGTTCGAGTACAGTCGCATCAGATATATCGGAGCGGCAAAGGTGTTCACAATATCTGAACACGCACTCTAACGCCTTGACAATAGAGGCGTGCTCAGATATTTGTGAGCACCTTGGCCGCTCCGATATATATGATGGCGACTGTACAACGAAATGAGAAGTTATACTTTTACGTCTTCTTCCTCACGTTATCCTGGCATTTGGAGCCTGGGGTCCGCTTGACAACTAATCCCATGATTTGACTTAGGCACTAGTTTTTACGAAAGCGACTGCAATCTGACCTTCCAACCCAGAGGGGAAACTAGGTCTTATTGGGATCAGTCGATCTTTTCCTTCACTGAATAGCGACTGGCAAATATCAAATGATATTTCGTAGGTACATAAGTACCAAAGGACTCCTTGGTACGAGCCGGGGTTTGAACCCGCGACCTTCGGAATGAAAGTCGCACGCTCTTACCGCTAGGCCACAGATTTTTTTTAGAAGTTATACTTACATATGTAAAATATACTAATAATATTAATTACAATTAAAGCAAACAATAGTTAGCAGGTAGCAATAATGCCAATACTATAATTTATTATACCGTATTTCACAAAGGCAACGACAGATTTACTACTTAAGTAATAAAAACTATTTATTACCTATTGTTTCGCTAATCGTGTTTAAATACGTGACACACATTCAAATAATAAGTTTAATATGACAAGTTAATTATAAAGGATGACTCACGCTAGACCGAGCCGGGGAGGGCCGGAGCTTCCGGCGCTTCGTATTCTATGGAAAGCACCCCATGATCACTGATCAGCCGTCACGCTGCCGTTTTCGAACTTCAAGATATTCACAAGAGACGACACGTACTAGATCCATTCTAGATACGTTATAGTTTAGATATCAACTAATTCTCTTTTGCAGCGCAATTCGGGCAACCAATGTCACTTTTACGTTAGATAGAGTAAGATATCTATTAGATGTGAATTGGATCTCTAAGTCATATCCTGTGGAAATCGTTCAAGAGTATCTCCAGAATCGCGCAAATGTCAAATTTGACAGGTTAGATCTTAAACATATCGTTATCGTATCTTGGTGATGTCTAAAAGATATCTAATAGATGTCTATTTCAAAATCGGGCCCATAGAAAACGACATGTCGGACTCCCCTATCCGGACCCGGCCCGGTCTAGTGTGAGTCATCCTTAAAGCATTATTTCAGTAAATACAACTCGTGTACCTACATTGAAACAGGTCGATAAGCGGAAGTAATTTATTTTAAAGGTGTTTTCTTTTTCCATGCGTTTAATATTGTCTAATTATACGTGATTTTTTTTATCTTCTAGAGCAGAAAGAGATAATACGTAGGTAGGTTTACCATCTAAACCAGGAACTGAAGTTTTTCTGCAACGGGTGGTCATTCTATGAAACCGTCCATTTATATAATTCCATTCTAGGTACTTTCCGGTCGCTATTACGAATCACGGTTCATAACCCGTGAGATTCAAACTGCATTTAATGCATTCTGAACCTAGGCGCCGGCAATAGATTCTCATACAATATTATCGGACTTCGTAGGCTAACACCCGGCCTTAAATCAAAACCGTAGCTACCGGCTAGGCTATCTATTAGGTATTTTATTATCCGGAAAATTTGCTGGGTAATCTATTGAAAAGTAATGTTCAAATAGCCAGAGGGGTTAAAATGGACGCCCCTTCTTCTGTCACGTTGAACAAGTGTGGAATAAGTGCGCATAAGATGGCAGGAGACAATAGCATGATACCAGAGGGCCTACAGCGAGCCACGTTCGACGTGTTGCCTCTCTGTCACACTTACGTATGAATTTACAAGTGCGACAGACAGGCAACACGTTGAACGTGGTCCGCGGTAGGTCCTCAGAGCTGAAAGTCAAAAGCTCACCAGTCATAAAGGACACATATATACCTATTAAACATGATATAAGTAATTACAGGGGCCAAATTCGACACGTACAACTGTCAGATTTCGCATCCACATCAAATCAACAGTTGATTTTATCGCATACTGAGTTATGATTCCATCAACGGTGGATAATATCATTTGGTACAACCAAAACTCCACTCTAAACTAAGGATGGTTCGGTTTAGTTTGCTTGTCACCCTAACTGTGGATTGTTAATGTCAAATTTTGACATTGTACGTATTCGAGAACTTATGATTTTTCCCACATCAACGGGATATCAACACGATACGTCAAACGTCGCTTGTCGAATAGGGGTCCAGATAGACATTTGACCATAGTTCTGTAGAAGGCGACCAACTTTTTATTTTTGTCAAAGTGATTTACACCCTAACTCAGTGGCTTTGGTCGCTTTCTGTATTGATAAAAAAATTGAGTTGGTCGTTTTCTGCATAACTACGGTCATTTTGTACATAACCCTGTGCCCTTAGTATAAATATAATAGACGCGACTAAAGGTCCCTGAACTAAGTCGTGGACGAACGGATATCTTAGGTACAGACAGATAAGACAAAACTATACGGAGCGTGAATGAACTGTAGACGGCAGCACAGATGCCGCCTATTAATTGGCGCGAAGCGTTATGTCAAGTTTCCATTTTTAGGGTTCCGTACCCAAAGGGTAAAACGGGACCCTATTACTAAGACTTCGCTGTCCGTCCGTCCGTCCGTCCGTCCGTCTGTCACCAGGCTGTATCTCACGAACCGTGCTAAACATAGCTAAACAGTTGAAATTTTCACAGATGATGTATTTCTGTTGCCGCTATAACAACAAATACTAAAAACAGAATAAAATAAAGATTTAAATGGGGCTCCCATACAACAAACGTGATTTTTGACCAAAGTTAAGCAACGTCGGGAGGGGCCAGTGCTTGGATGGGTGACCGTTTTCTTTTTGCTTTTTTTTGTTTTTTTTTGCATTATGGTACGGAACCCTTCGTGCGCGAGTCCGACTCGCACTTGTTTTATTTAAGCCACTAGATGGCTGACCCTACTATACAAAATAGAGCCGTCGTTTAGTGTAGGGGGCAACACCTGCTTAGGAGCGTGAATTGTTTTCGCTTTCGATTCAGGTCACGAGATGGCAGACCCTCCAACACGCACGGTCTCTTTAAGGATTCCATACTGACTGGGGAACCATGAAAATTTCGTAGATGGATCACTCTGGTCTCATTCCCCGGAAATCTCATTCCCCTGGCTATTCTATTCGCAAATTACCAAGAAATGCCGCTTAGCTAGGTTTTGTTTTGTATTTAGTCGTAGTAGTTGTGCACGAGTTACACAATCATCAAGATGAAATACTAATAAAGCGGAATTTCCTGGGAATTTGCGAATAGGTATGGCCAGGGGAATGAGATTTTTGTAAATGACCCAGATACGTTGTACTGTCGAAATTAGGAAACTCTTTTATTATTATCACGCGTTGAACCCCCCCAAAGTACCAATCATTCTCTTTAGATCCAGTCGCTAGATCCAAAATGGATCTAGTGGGAAAAGTTTTTCTTCTTAGATCCAAAATGTATGTTGACATTTAGAAACTGGATCTATAGGGAAAATATAAATATCATTAGATCCATTAAATTTTTCCTATGAAGAAAATGGTGTGCTTAGGCTTAATAGCTATCAATTAAGATTAACCAAAACGTCTTAAACAACGTTATTAAGCGTAACTTCGGTCGTCTTGAGGAAATCGTAATGCTTCTGTTTTCTTTCGAGAACGTATTGACTATTGACATTAAATATAATTAGAAATGCTTATTGTATGTCCTCTTTTATGCCACCCTGTATGAGCCAACTCTTATCTCTTAGTAGCTAGGTAGGTAGCGAATAACAATAATTTCTGTATGTATACAATGACGCATATTAAAGTAATCGGTGCAAAGTTAACATCGGACTCCGTGGCGACAGCGCCACGCGCGGCTTATGGCTGTAGCCACCTAAATTGGTGTGGAACGGATGTACTTCTAGCTACCTGTAGCAAAGCGACGAAATCGCGGAGTGAGCCACGCCTGGCTTAGTGTAGGTATATACTTAGTGTAATTTGAAAATGGTCACCGTGGTTTTTATAAAAAAGTATTCGGCTCGCATTTTCAATGGATTCACAATTATTAGAACATCCTAACATTAGCGCGGGAATGAAAGTATTCTCGGCGCCCATTCCGATATCACATTATGGGAATTGCCACTTGAAATAAGCGATATCGTCTAAACTATTTACATGCAAATAGCCTTATTTGCGTCCCCATGTTTTAAGACGTCATAGAACGAATGGGATTTGCGGTTTTTGAATTATAAAAAACCGGGCAAGTGCGAGTCGGACTCGCGCACGAAGGTTTCCTTACCATAAAGCAAAAAAAAACGGAAAAAAATGCAAAAAGAAAACGGTCACCCATCCAAGTACTGACCACGCCCGACGTTGCTTAACTTTGGTCAAAAATCACGTTTGCTGTATGGGCGCCCCACTTAAATCTTTATTTTATTCTGTTTTTAGTATTTGTTGTTATAGCGGCAACAAAAATACATCATCTGTGAAAATTTCAACTGTCTAGCTATCACGGCTCGTGAGATACAGCCTGGTGACAGATAGACGGACGGACGGACGGACGCACGGACGGACAGCGAAGTCTTAGTAATAGGGTCCCGTTTTACCCTTTGAGTACGGAACCCTAAAAAGGTAAAAAAAGGTTCTTGTACCAATTTGTATTTTCATACAGGATAACTGCCTTAGGTATTCATAAATTGTCGTCTTTTCAGAGGACATTATGAGCGCTGTCCATTTGCGGACGTTTTAGGAAGATACAAATTAGAAAAGTAATATTCATACCTACCGGGTGTGGCCTGTAACATGAGCAAATAATTAAAACATAAACTGTACTCCTCAAACGGTGACACTTTTGTTTAACGACTTTTAAAAAATATGAAGTGTTTAGACTCCCTATTTTTCATAGCTCGGGGTGCCGACCGGCTCGGTGTACGGCCCTGTCGGCTATCTAATGCTTGTCAACAGTGTTGTAAACGTCGTGAGCAAATGTAAAGTATTTATGTACGCGGACGATATGTGCTTACTAGCTTCAGATACAGATATATCGGTAGCCCATAATAACATTCAAAGTGACCTTGACAATGTAGTGAAATGGGCCCACGATAACGGTATAATTATCAATTTATCAAAAACGAAGTGTATGCATATATATTCCCCATACAATCGTAAGGCGAAAACTGTTAATTACAATGAGTATGGAATTATAGGTCACGGGTACGAATGTCTGCACAACCGAATAAATAATATCTATAGCTGTAGCTGTGAACCTTTAGAATATGTTGGTACATACAAGTATTTAGGTATGCATGTAGATAACAATTTTAACTGGAAAACACATGTTACTGCAGTTTGTTCTAAACTCCGTTCAGTCCTAAGCAAGTTATATCACTTAAATAGATTAATTAATAAAAAAACAATGCTCGTTGTTTATTACGCGTTAGTGGATTCAATCATTAATTATGGTCTAAGTGTTTATGGTCGAACTTTTCATACTTATTTAGACGAAATTAAAAAAATACAGTTAAGATCTATGAAATACCTAGTTAATAAAAAAATTAAAAATAGGCTTAAAGGGAATTACGACAAATTGTACAAGATATGTAAAATACTTCCTATACATCAAAAGGTGCAATACTTGATAGCAGTAGAAAATTGTTTTGATGATAAATTTAAGGTGTTGAAACAAAGTAGATATAGAACAAAGAGCATAAGGCTTAAAAAAATTGTACAAAATACTGCTAAAAACTATTATGGCAAAAGAACTGATTTGTTTTTGATACCAAAATTGTATAACGAAATTAACTACCTAAGGGAAGAAAATAAATGTAGTAGGGCTAAATTTAAAACTGAGTTAAAAAATACGTTATTGGATAATATACCCTAACATTTAAACTGTACCTAAAATATACCTGAATTTAGTTGTTAAGTTAAGTTTAGTATTTAGTGCATAGCATAATATGTATGTCTGTGAAGATGAGCGCGATCTCGCCAACAAACTGCAATTGCAGTTTGGCGAGGAATATAATGTTTATAAAAGTGTTGTGTACTTTATGATAAATAAATTAAAAAAAAAAAAAAAAAATACAAAATAAATATTATCTGCAATGGACGCCATCGCCACGCCATATCATTGTGATTGACGTTGCTTGTCACGCCTTAAACTTAACAAAATTCGCAATACAATGCGTTTTAGTATAAAGTTTAAAGTGTATTAAAAATCAAACCACAAGTTATTTTTAAAAGTTGCTGTACAAATGTTGGTCAGTATGAGCAGTACAGCCTACAGTTTAATTTTTTGCTCGTATTACAGGCCACACCCGGTCTAATGTACTCGTACCTAACTTTCCTACGTGAAATAAGTTGTGAACTCCCAATGTGAAATAAATTGAAATTCAACTTAATACTCTTTGATTTATTTATTCTTCTAGTACTTACTACCTACATTTCTAACACCAACGCTAAAATCGCTTAAACATTTTAAAACTTAAACCCGAAGTAAATGCACTAGCTTGGTGAAAACCACTCGAAACTACACTTCGCCAAATCCAATATCGTTTATTTAACTAGTATTAATACTTTAAACTTTTAAATGCAGCACAATCCAATTTCGAATCGAAAGAGAACCTTTCACCTAGGCCACACCTACAGAAAATATTAAACTATTAGTTCTGTGGCCACACTGTACCAATGTACCAATCTAGGACAAAACTGTACTTTATGGAAGTCGACTTTAACATCTATTACGCTCTTAAACGAAGAGTTTAAGTGAGAGAGAAGAGTTTAATTTCGATACAACTGATATGTAGTTATTATAATGTTGTTAAGCTTGGAGTATACATGCGGAATTAGTAATTAAATACAATACAATTTAAACTGTTTATTTCACACAATATTAAGGAAGTTCACAAACAAAGTCATAATCTATTATTATTTAGATTTTAATTTTAATTGAGTAGAGTCCAAATGAAATACGTTGAAATCTTTTTGGGCTTCGTCACTCCAGCGGTATCTGGGACGCCCAGACGGACGTTTTCCCCCCGGATGCCCCACATACGCTCTTTTCACAGCACGATCCTCCCCCATCCTCTCCAGGTGACCAAGCCAGCGGAGTCGTGTGGCTTTGATCTCGTCAATTATATTAGGCATCGCAACCAGCTCCTCTAGCTCCCTATTTTTTCTTCGCCTCCAAGTTCCATCCTCCTCTCTGATAGGCCCCAGAATCTTCCGCCAGATTTTCCTCTCCGCCACTAAGAGCTTGCTCTCTTCTTTCTGAGTCAGCGTCGAAGCTTCACACCCATACATCAAAATTGGTCTAATTACAGTCTTTTAGACTCGAATCTTGGTTGGTCTACTGATCAGCTTGGTCACTAAGACTCGATGGAGCGCTGCCGAGCATCTTAGGGCGTTTTGGACTCGAATATCTATCTATTCCTCCCTTCGGTTGGTATCAGTTACTGTGCAACCAAGGTACCTAAAATGAAATAGAAATGTCGTGTGTACCGTGCCTTACTGTAAAAGAGTTCACTTGAGCCAGGTTGTATCGACATTTCAGTTACCGGAGTGCACATAACGGCGAACTTTCCAATTTCTACTCCACGTTTGCATTTTCGCATCGAATTGAATGCAGCCAAACTTTGTGCTCTCGAATGTTTGGATTGAAATACTTTACGATTATTATTATTGTTCTGTTTGTTAGTATTTTTGTAAACAACTGTTCTTAATGATTTTTTTTATAAAACTCAGAGAAGTCGGAAGTTTTTCAACTTAGCATTACTGGTATTTACATTTAATAGCTCCTCTACACGATGGGCCATCGCCGGCCACTCCAAGGGACGCATTTATGCGTTAGAGGGAGCAAGTGGTATTGCTATCTCATTCTACCGCATGGCTGGGTAGTACCGCCTTGGAGTGGCCGGCGTTGGTCCATCGTGTAGAGGCAGGCGTGGCTCACTCTGCGATTTCGTCGCTTTGCTAAAGGTAGCTAAAAGTACATCCGTTCGACCCCAATTTTGGGGTTTGCCATAAGCCGCGCGTGGCGCTGTCGCCACCTAGCGGCCATATCTGTGCTGATCGTGACAGACGCGTTTTGTTAGAGAGTGAGTCTTCTGTACCTAGTACTATTATTTATTCTGTGGTAGAGGAGCCATTAAATATGTGCAATAGCGAAATCGAAATGTTCATTGCTTATTCCATCGGGTTTTTAATTCCAGCGTTTTACAGATGTAGTGCATACTTATCCTTTGCCATCGTATTTTCTCGGAAACCTTCGCATTTTGTCGTACTATTTTAATGAACCTCAGTACTTTTTGTACTGAGACTAGATAATAGCATAACACGTTCGTGCGTTGTCGTGAAAATACGATGATAAAACATTATACATCTGTCGATGCAGCTAAGCTGCATCGACACACGCACGAACGTGTTATGCTATTTCATCTAGTCTCAGTACAAGAAGTACTGAGATTCATTAAAATAGTCCGAATGTAACCTTTACAGGTAATATGTACTTTGTGATAACGATCACATTTATATCTTTGATATTGTGTATCGGCAATATCGGCATCTCTTAACGCCTTTTTATCTCCAAAAGCGTGTCTAGTCGTCGTTATAATTTCGATACTTTATGTTTTTTGGCCGACGCCCTCAATTTGTAGAATTCCCCAAGGGATTTTTACAATACATTATTTGCAGGATAACTGCCAATTGTGTGTATTTCGAATTTTGCCGTAGTGCTACAATTTAACTGGGTTCTGTTCGAAAAATATAAATATTTTTGATGTGGATCAAATAAAATAGGATAGGTACCGTATAATTTTTTTATAATAAAGGAAATGACGCTTCCTGCAGGACTTGAACCTGCGATGTCTGCAATCCGTGCGTCGCTACTGAAGGCTTAACGCTCGTGGTTCAATTTTGGAATCTTTCGCTTGCTCGGATATCAATATTATTTACCACGTGGGGTTAAAAAACAACTATGCCCCCTCGTAAAAAAAATAGTAAATATTACCACGACAAAATATAGGTAAATAAATGTAGTGGTCATGTAGTATCACAGAATAAATAATAGTACTAGGGACAGAAGACTCACTCTCCAACAAAATGCGTAGTCTGTTACGATCAGGACAGACATGGCCGCTAGGTGGCGACAGCGCCACGCGCCGCTTATGGCTATAGTTCGTTATTTTTAGCATTAGAAAGAACTTGAAAGAAGGTAAGCGATCTTGACATGCCTTTTAATTGAAAAATGCCGTTATAAAATCAATAACTACATATTACTTATGAAAGCAGAAGAATATAAATGATCGTATTAGATTAATAATTGTTCTTAATTTTGTTGCCGTAACTTATTTTTAAAATGTGTTTTTCAACAAAAGGCACATCAAGATTGTTTACCTTATTTCTAATGCTAAAAAATCGAACTACTAGCCACCGAAATTGGTGTGGAACGGATGTACTTTTAGCTACATGTTGCAAAGCGACGAAATCGCGGAGTGAGTCACGCCTGGTAGTATATGTAGTAAAGTTGTTTTCATCACACCATCTCGGAAAGGCTTACTTTGCACTTCAAAACTGATAGCAAAGTTGCATTTTATTCACATGTTGGGCAAAGTAATCAGATGCAAATTTTGAGTTGTTTTCTTTAGTTTGCTGGTAGAATTGACTTTTAAATGATGATTTTGGATGACAAATATTTAATAACATTCATTTGGATTTGATTTTGTTTGATATTTTACACTTAATATTTGCTTCGGGTTGGTGTGGTGAAAAATTTTGTGTTTCACTCGGGGGCAACCCCCTTTAACCCTCGTGCTTTGAAACCCTCGCAACGCTCAAGATTCCATTTTTCGAACCACTCGCTACACTCGTGGTTCAATTTTGGAATCTTTCGCTTGCTCGGGTATCAATATTAGCATGAGCAGTTAAACAATAACTTTGCCCCCTTGTAAAACAAATAACTATTACCTCTGCTGGCTCTGCAATAATAGTAGGTACATTATGCAACATGGGGCATAAGTTGAATATTGCAAACGAGAGTAAGTTAAATCGCGACGGCTTGCCGGAGTGATTTATAAACTCGAGTTTGCAATATTATTACGCCCCGATGTTTTTCATCACACTTGCGATACAAATATTAGTATAAAGACAAAAAACTGTTAATTATGGCACTAGAAATTTCATAACTCCCTAGGGGGAACGCTTTTTCTATACTCAGCGGGCAGTCAGTGCCTTAAGGGTGCAATATAATAACACGCTCAGGATGCTGTTGGGACTGCCCAGGTGCTGCAGCGCATCGGGCATGTTTGCGGAAATGCGAGTAGACGGCTTCCATGCCATTGTTCGAAAGCGGGTCGCCTCCATCATGCGCCGTGTGCGTGGGAGTAACAACGGCATTCTGAGTGTGATCGCTAGCTGTTTGGACTCCCCCATAGCGAGACACTGGAATAGTTTGCATGTAAATAATTGACTGAATTTTAACTATTATTATTATTTATTTTGTGTTTGTAATTCCAAAATGTACCTTTTATTTTTATTTTTTGTGTAAGACTGAATACTTTAATTTTTAATTTTATTATTTTAATCATTTTTAAGTGTACCTATTTATTGTTTTATTATTGTGTACGTAATTTTAATTATTTTAATTTAATATGGATCATCTGTTATCTGCAATAAAGAATTGAATATGAATATATGAATATAACTCCCGCTAAACCTGCGTGCAATTCCACATTTACTGAGCGAGTGTGATGAAAAGAGTATTTGTATGGTATTGTACCTAGCTAGGTAAATAAAAAACGTTTCGCGTAGTGTTGTAAAAAGATAACCATCTACATTATAAACTTCTGAGCACGGCTTTGCATACAATTTCAGCATTTAATCACGGCAAGCTGCCTCGTTATCAGACTTTGATCTTGGTTTATCTCACGACTTGGCACTAAGTTACAAGATGGCGGGTCTATTTTAATACAACGTCGGTGGCAAACAAGCATACATTCCGCCTGATGATTCATATTTTAGGCTATAATATGATGATAGTCGGTTATTGTATACAATAACCGACTATTATCATATTATAGCCTAAAATATGAACAATACAAGCCCTTGGAAATAATATTCCATTTGGAAATCATGTCCTATTGGCACCCCGCCATTGATAAATAAATTATATTTGTTAATAATTATTAACAAAATAGATAAATAGATAGATAGAGAAATTTCTCTAAAATGGCTTTAATTATATAAAATTGATATTATTGTTTTGCATTAATTCAAAACGCCATAAATATTTGTACGAGCAATTCCAACGATCCACGTCAACGTCGGTCAAAAAGGAGTAGTGTAAAGGGATTTAGAGGTATCTCCAATCTTTACAATATCAACATTATGTTGTATTCCCCGCTAGGTTTTTTTTATGTTGTGTTGTTTTGTGTTTGTTTTACACACTGTGTGTCAAACGGAACACTACTCCTGTGCTGCGACACATGCTGAGTGTTAGGGCTTCGACACACAGGCGCATTTACCGGGCGGCGCTTGAGCGGGGCGCGCCGCTTTTATGTATAAAACGCTCACGTCCCACCCGGAAAACGAGCCCGTGTGACGGAACCTTTTCTGGAACCACTTGCAGCACTGTAACTTCTAATTTACGTAGATTTAAGCCTATTTTAATGTTGCTGTGTATGTATGTGTGTTTCGAATAAAGCATCAACAAAATAAAAAAAATCATTCATTCATTCATTCCATTCTGACAACGCCGTGTGCCTCATCATTCACTTGCTCCCCGTGTCTTCCTCTGCGTTCTGCGTAAAATTAGTTCTTCCGTATGACACTTCCTTAGTAATTACCTACACCCCCCTTTTCACACATTTAAGGGTTGATCAGGTATGAAAACTATCCTAAATCCTTTCGCGGGATTCAAACTACCTGCATACCAAATTTCATCTAAATCGGTTCAGTGGTTTAAGCGTCAAGAAGTAACAAGGAGATGCGCACCAATCAGCAAGACGCAAGACGTTCGTCAAGGTCGTATCAAAACCATAACAAATAGTTAAATCAGAATCACATCCTGTAAAATTACATTATTTTATCTTTTAACCGTGCAGTTGCAATATGCACTTAATGCAACGCACGTTCCGGTGCATCACAGCTGCTAAGCGGGTATTCATATCAATTTATATGCATCCTGCATGAGAAATGTGATAAATCTTGCAAATGAACGATGTTGGTAATGATTTTTCCTCTAATATGAATACGAAATAGTACGTTACTTTCATATTCATATTAAAGGAAAATCGTGCTTCTGCCCGCAAATTTGTCTGATGATAGAATGATGATGAAAAATCTCATATGGTTGATAAAGATGGAAGATAAAGACGTATGGATGGTTAGACCGTGGACCTCAAAACTATCGCCAATTTAAATTTCATCTACTTAGTCTACTTACATCGGTTTAGTAGGGATTTTTTGTGAAACAAAATTTTACTTAGTTATTATGCTTATGCTATATCTTGAGACCGATTCTGATTTACAAATAGGTAAGTGCGAGCGAGAGACCTAATGACATGACTCTGACCTGCTGGCATGAGTTCCGTTCTCGCGCGCGAGAACCCAACTCATGCTAGCCGGTCTGATTGCATTTCTCTAAGGCCGCCCGTTAACCGTATCAAACCTAGATCAAACCCCTTTACAAATGGCTAAATGAGAATCAGCCTCTTTGTACCCTTTTTTTGCGGTACCTTTGTTTAGTCAGTCATTCTAAAAAAAATTATACCGATAATTATAAAGCGCGCATTATAAAATATGACTGTATGATATCAAACAAAATCAAACCAAATCAGATCCAAATGAACGACATTAAATATTTATCATTCAAAATTATCATTTAAAAGTCAATTCAACCAGCTAACAGAAACAACTCAAAATTTGCATCTGATGGTTACCTTGCCCCACATGTAGATAAAATGCAACTTTCTTATTAGTTTTTGAACAATTCAGAAAGCCTTTACCAGCTGGTGTGGTGAAAACAATTTAAACGCACAGAGCGCCGCATCTACTGAACCAGTATAAGAATGATCTCCAATCACGTTGAGTTGTTTCGAACCCGGGTGTCTAGTTACGAGTGTATTAGAAATAGTCAAGACGTTTTGTTCGATGGGTGGTGTGGTGTCCGGTTCAGAGGTTATCTGGTATTGCGACAGACGAGCGCAGTATCTAGATAGTTTGGAACCTCGGGACATATACTGTATTAGTAGCATTTTTCAAACACGAAGTACGGTTTATTGAAAACGAATTACATACTCGTAATGTCATCGAATCAACACCGAATACAAGAGAGAGAATACAATACAATAAAATACTCTTTATTGCACACCTTGTACAGAAAGCAATACAAAGAAAACAGAAAAAAAGAGGTTAAACAACAAGCGAATACCTACCAGTTATAAAAGAAACAAAACAAAAATTAAGAAGCATATTTTACTTGTTATTTAACAATTAATGGCACTTTTTTGTTATACAACTATAAATTTAATACCAATTGCCACTTCATTTGTTTTGTTTTCAGTTCTCCGAAAATTAAGTTATCTTGTTCATTAACAAACTATTTAGTAAACAAGTTTCGAATTATTGCTTAACTGGGTTCAAACGCACAGGCACAAACTCTACCTCATTATTAAAGTCAACCGCGTACGTGGTAGCTTCCACCTTCTCCTCTCCTTTAGGGATCTCGTTGGTGATAAGTTCGGTGTCTCCTCGCGCGCCGACGTCAGCATCCTGATCCGTGTTTTCATTCTCTTGGCTCTCCATCTCCTCGCGATCAGGGGCCTGAGTCACTTGAACAGCCTCGGTGCTTCCTGCAACTTCAGTTGTACCCGCACCCTCTTTAACATCGAACACAATCTTCAAAAGATCTTCACCGTAAGTCCAGCTGCCGCTATCAGATTTAACGAAGGATGGAAGCGTCCTTACGTCCAAGTAGGTCCTCTCGCTGCCTCCTTCAGTCTTATGAACGGCTTGAACCATCACTAAGCCATCTCTAGCTTTAACGGAGATTTCCTTCTCGTCGAAACCGTTGAGGTTTATGTTGATCTTGTATTGGTTTCCTTCAAGACCAGATGTCGCTTGACTGGGGAAGTGTTTCACGAGTTCTTCGATCGCTTTTTCTAGCTGTTCCATTTCTCTGTTGAAATCTTTGAAGAATCTTCCGGTGTCGAATACGTCATCGGTCACGAAGTCGTCCAAATCGGAGCTGTGGTAATTTTCATGATGGTGGTGGTGAGGCGGCGGCGGCGGTGGCCGGAAATGGTATTGGGGTGCCGCAAGGGCACAAGCTAGGAGACTTAAACACACAAGCGCGTACATTGTGATGCGACTGAACACTTCTGTAGACGATTCTATAAGTACAGCGGCTCGATAGCGTCCTGACCATTTTATAGCTAGCTGCTTTAGGTTAAAGTTCATTTCTTATCACTCTGGACAGAGACGACGTTCGTGAAATTTCTTTAAGCTTTCTGTCATGCGATTATGTACCTTGTTTCTAACACTTTACAGTTTTCTTTGGAATGGTACGGTTTGCAGTTCGCACACGTATAGCTGTGATCGATTTGTTTATTTGCAAAGCCTAATACACATGAAAGGGTACGAAATCTGGAGCGACTCTTTTCGACGCATATTGATATCGTATTTGATTTTGGCTTACGCTCGTACGCTCCTTGATTTTAAATTATGTGAATATGTCTAAATAATATACAGTGTGTGTCTGACCATGGGGCTTTAAATCCAGGGCTTGATTTTACTCGCTAAATAAGCTACTTTTACTATGGGACCAACCCTCAAATCGGGGAATTTTTTTTTGACTTTTCCATTAGAAAGCGTCGACATCAGATCAGCCAAAATGTATGAAAAAGTAAAAAAAAAATCGGGATTTCGGGGTTGGTTCCATAGTAAAAGTAGCTCAGTTTAGCGAGTAGAATCGATGAGGTATTTCCTTTGCGCTACGACATGGGATTCTTCAAGAAGCGGGTATTTAGGGTTCTCAAGGGTCGGCAACGCTTAAGTGGCTCCTGTGGTGTTGCTTATGTCCATGGGCGACGATGACCGCTTCCCATCAGGCGGCTCGTCTGCTCGTTTGCTGACTATTACATAAAAAAAAAACGTGAGAAAGTCGTTGCAGCGGTAATTAAATACCTATATTTTTACGACACCATAATCAGAATGAGGACAATAGCAATGTTTTTATTAACCTAGCGATACAAAATCTTGGAATAGGTCATACCTACTGTTCTCAAGCTATAAGCTATGTTGTGTTTTATATCAGCTACTTTTGCTTTGCTTATTTTTTCTTGATTGTTTCTGCTCTAGAGACGTAACTAGCTAACTAACTAGACTAAGAGATAGACTTGAATTTTGACAATCCTAAATAGCCGAAAGGGATAGTGCCATACATCAGAAAGGGACAATATAATTCGTCCGTGAATCGATGTCAAACTTCGGTTTTGTAGATAGTGTCATTTCTGTACGGTAGTACTATTATTTATTCTGTGATAGCGTCTGGACCACATTAGATAAATTAGGGTCCAAACAAACCGAATGTCACTTTCAATGGACACATCACTTCGCTGGCACAATATTAATGTTACATTTTCAAGATAATTGAAATTCGACTTAATGTCACTATGACAATGTTCAAATTTCAGTTCTATAAAAGTGAAACATAGAATCTTGTAATATTGGGCCAGCGAATTTACAGCTGCGACTGCGACATGGTTATCCATTTGTAAACAATATTTGTTTTTAAGAACGAATATCAAGTAGGTATCTAATTGTAGTTCTTGGAATCAATGAGACTGTTGTGAACCTGTGACTCATTAACAGGAAAACAAATGTAAATAGTTATACTTGTTAAGTTTTGTTACTTGTTTATTAGATAGAGTCAGACCGAGAAAACTCTGGAGCGATTTAGTTCACGCAGTGCAATTGTGTGTCAAAGTGCAATGTTATTTTGTTAACGTGAAACTTCTATGTGTGTAAATAACACTTGCACTGCGTGGGCTACCAAAATCGGTGCAGACTTTTCTTAGTCTGGACTCTACGCAAATCCCGATGTGTTGGGTATTAACAACAAAAGCCAAAAAAACAAAAGTCATCTACTTTACCTATACTCGAAAGGTAAAGGTAGGTACCGGAATCCTAATTGAGTCGCTTAACTTGAATCTTGGCTGAATCCATCTGTCAGATTATGCGATTTTGGTATTAAGAAAAGGTAATAGGACTAATAGGTATTTGCAGAGTCGCTTTGCTGGTCGAATGGATTTACCCGAGTTTGAAGTTAAGCGACACAATTTCAGGTTGTGATTGAGATTCCAATAAGTAAGAAATTGATTGATAGATAGATAGATAGATAGATAGATAAAAACTTTATTCATTTCCACAACATACATGGTACATAGATGAAAATTGCATCGGTTTCCTCATCACTAAGGGTCGTGGTCAGTTCTTGGGAGCTTCTCTTTGACTTTGCCGCCACCCCTTTCTGTCTGTCGCCGAATGTAGGACACCGTGGAGCGTTGCATCAAGGGCTGAGCGAATTTGGTCTGCCCACCGCATTGGGCTTCTGCATCTCGGCTTACAGCCTTCGATTTTACCATCAGTGATTACCAGCTTTTCCAGGTTATCACTGACTATCCTGGCAATGTGGCCAAAAAGTAGATAGCCTGGTTGTGATGTTCAATTCATCGAGGATCGATGCTTTAGTGCGACGCGCTGTCCAGCGTATGTTCAGCACCAGTGTTGGCCGAACGTGAATCGCAATTGACCATTAACCAGTATAGATTGAACCGTAAACTTTAACGGACGGTTACAGTTGTCGGTTCAATTTGTACAGGTTCATGGTCAAGTTTGGTCAATTTCATTAACGTTTCGGCCAACACTGTTCAGCACCCTCCTCCAATACCACTAGCTCAAAGGCATCAATTCGGTTACGGTCAGCTTTCCTCAGGGTCCATGTCTCTGCGCCATATGTGAAAATAGAGAAGACTAGAGTCCGATCTTAGGTGCTCTTGGTAGTGGGTAAGTAAACTAAATTCCTGAGTGCTCTCCACACTCCATCTCCACTACGTCTTTTTCTCTCTCTCAAGAACAAACAGGTTCCCTATTGATTGATGTTGGTGTGTACCAGCATTTGCTCGAAACGAAACTCCCATTACAGTTGGATTAATATCGGTTTTAACGAGTTTCAGCTTAATTGTAATTACTAATAGGTACCTACCATAGGTAGGTAATAAGGAAACCAAATTGCATTTACGAACTGTTTTAGCTGTAACGATTACATTTTTTTTTATGATCGATTTTAACTTTTCAGATTAGACATTTTACACAGTATTAACTGGTATTAGGTGAATGCTATTACGCCATACCTGCTTTTTAGGGTTCCGTACCCAAAGGGTAAAACGGGACCCTATTACTAAGACTTCGCTGTCCGTCCGTCCGTCCGTCCTTCCGTCCGTCCGTCCGTCCGTCCGTCCGTCCGTCCGTCCGTCCGTCTGTCACCAGGCTGTATCTCACGAACCGTGATAGCTAGACAGTTGAAATTTTCACAGATGATGTATATCTGTTGCCGCTATAACAACAAATACTAAAAACAGAATAAAATAAAGATTTGAATGGGGCTCCCATACAACAAACGTGATTTTTGACCAAAGTTAAGCAACGTCGGGAGTGGTCAGTACTTGGATGGGTGACCGTTTTTTTTTTGCTTTTTTTTGTTTTTGTTTTTTTTTGCATTATGGTACGGAACCCTTCGTGCGCGAGTCCGACTCGCACTTGCCCGGTTTTTTATAATATGTCTGTGGCAAAGAAGCATACAGCCCACTGACTGAGCCCACCCATTGAGTACCTGTACTACAAAACGGCATAAGGGTGTATGCAAAATTATTATGCAAAATTGAACCCTATGTCTTTGTAATAAAGTTCAAAATCAGATGCGAAATATATTTCCCTCTTAAGACTGGTCGGGAACCGCTCGGCATTTTCTACCATTCAACCAATAACTATTGTAGTGCAGCTGCAGTGTCTTTGATATCTTAACTATACTGCAAAACGTAATTCAAGACCAAAAAAAGTAAGAAATGTTGCCACTTTTTTACTAGCGCGTCTTGTATTTATGTACAAATAAATAAATAAAAGTACTTTTTTAAATAGTAGGAGTATAATTACTAATGAATAAATTATCTTAGCGTGATTATTTATCAAAAGGAAGTTATAATTTTAGAAACAAATTATTGCAATGGCAACATTGTCTCACTTTTTTTGGTCTTGAATTACGTTTTGCAGTTTAGGTACCAATAACCAATATTATAGGTACTACTGTACTACCAACTACTAGGTACCAAGACTACTACTACTTAGAGGAGTTGTATGAAAACTTGTAGGTGAGGGTCAAAATAATTCCCACAAAGACGGGGTTTGATTTTTTTAGTTCTTTGTGTGTATCTTTATGACATACTAAAAATATATCAAAATATATGCATGCAAAACGCATTTATTGACATTTGAAATTTGAAAAATCAAAAAAAATATTAAAAATCCTGTGTGGTATCAAATGACAGTCTACAATCGTTTTTTGTTTTTTATATTCTGTCAAGCACCTCCTTTGAAGTGCGTTCAGTTTATTGATAAAACTTTTAAAATTAATATAGAGCCTATATTTTTCATATTATATTAATATAATTTAAAATAAGTATTCATGAATTAAATATTCTTTTCTTTTACACAATTTATTTTGATGTGTAAAACTATAATAGTTTAGTTTAGTTTTCAGTGTAGAAAATAATTTTCAACATTGAAAAAAAATTCAGTTTTTAAGCCACCACTTTGTTTTTTATTTTTATTTTGTAAAATCAACCTCACAATCTTTTTTAGCGTGTAATTTCCTGTCATTTGATACCACACACGATTTTTAATATTTTTTTTTGATTTATCAAATTTCAAATGTCAATAAATGCGTTTTGCATGCATATATTTTGATATATTTTTAATATGTCATAAAGATACACACAAAGAATTAAAAAAATCAAACCCCGTCTTTGTGGGAATTATTTTGACCCCAAAGGCTATATCCTCTCTACTATACCAAGTATACTTTATTACCAACATTTATTATGTAATTAATTATGTATGAACTGTTTTAATTGTTATGTGATTTATTGTAATGAATTTAGGTGCATCATTCATCATCTTCGTTATTGTTATGTATGTTATGATTTGTATTAATTTTCTTTCTGACATGATCAAATGGGTGTATTTATAATAGCGCCATCTAGCCCATATTATAGAAACTTTTATCACAATACACAGTGCCCGCAAAACAGGTTGTCCATGGCCGTTAGCTATTGTTGCTTTCCTGCCGCTTTTCGATGTAATTGCTAGATGTCACTACCAGGTAAGTGGTAGTGGTAGGTTCAGGTTGGGTTTACTAGGGTGGTTCAGGTACAGTAATAACAGTAGTATTGCAGTGACATGTTATCTACTGCTGCTGTCTGTGGTCCCGACTTGGACTTTTAAGGGCTAAGGGCCAGACACGCTGGTACCCAGAGGCAATTTATATGGGAACCGCACACTGACTGCACAGTTTCTATACCACTTCCATACAAATCGCAGCTGGCTCTTTAAGTATTATAGTTGGGAATTCATTTAATTAATCGTATGGCAAGATTTGAGTCGCTTAACGCTTAGCATTAGAGAGTTACAAAGAATTAAAGAGCTATATCCAATGTCTTGGCCCATAGTAAGGCTGCATCTTCACTAGGAGAGAGCAAGTCTACATGGTTACCAATAACCTTCTATTAGGCCAGTCAACTGTTATGTGATGGATAGTCTGCTTTGGAGCTCCGCAGTCTCCAAAGTCTTGCCACCCGCACTTGATAGTTTGGGATATGTTGCAGCTGTTTCTGCCCCAGATATCGTCCAGGTAATTTATGATAAGGAAGAAAATATTTTCAACATAATGCAATTGCTCTCTGCAACTAAATACTCCCTATGGATAATATCTGCCTAATTATCTTAGTTTTACAAAGAGTTAACCACTTTTGTATAATCAAAGCATGTATTCAAATTTGGTAGATAATCTTGAATTAACAAAATATAGGTACTAATCAAATTAAACAATAACTTAAAGTCAGTATAACAAAAAACATTTATTCACTTCAACACAGCACTGGCACCAATACACAATAGGAATGTACAACCAAAATTTAAAAGTCCTAATTGTCTAAACTAATTTATCCCTGCTCCTCTGTTCCTTCCACTTCCTTCTTCACAGGACCCGTCTGCACAATAGGGACTATTCTCTCATTAGAAGCTATAGGAGGCGCTTTCAAAGGTGCTGTGATAGTCAACACACCATCTGACGACAACTTAGAGATCACTGCATCAGCCTCAATGCCTTCAGGGAGAGCATATCTTCTACAGAAACTCCTCGAAATGTATCCGTGCTCGTCCTGTCTCTCTTCGTGCTTGGCTTCTACGACTAGATAACCGTCAACAGTCTTGACTGAGATCTCTTCGGGCGCGAAATGCTGAACGTCCAAATTGACTTGAAACTTATCCTTTTCTTCCTTGATAGATGAGCCGAGATCACGGGCCGCTGCCTGGAGGTTCCGCCACGGTCTGCAGTATTCCTTGTTCTGCGGTAAAGCGAGGATGGTCAGGTAGTCTTGAGGAGTCAGCCCCAGTCCGAAGTGTTGATCCACCAGTTGACGAGGTCGTCGGGGACGCTCGTATTCCAAGTAAAGAGGATAGAAAGCCATTTTTCACTGATGCTTGTACTATTCAAACACAATTCCAGGTAAAAGCAGACTTATTTGCTTTGTAAACTCACCGGTAGCGCTTTGATTCAATTCGCACAATTTTGTTTTTGTGAATGACGTCTGTCAACAGACCGGCTCGCGTATTTATACGTTGGCCACAGCGCCATCTATCAGTGACTAGATATTTCTAGAAACTCGCGCCATTCGTACACATTCCAGAAAATTCAGCGTTCAATAGAATTGTTGTCTGCAGGGGTTCGTAACCTTTTACGTATTACGCATCTAGAACTTCTGTTGGTTTTTAATTTTTGTAATTTATATACCTAGCTTTAAACGAGCAATTCTTGTATATGTATATAAATACATAATACATATTAATAAATAGATAAATAAATATATATTTATTTTTTATATATTTCAGGCTTCTCGGAAACAGCTCTAACGATTTCGATGAAATTTGCTATATGGGGGTTTTCGGGGCGATAAATCTATCTAGGTCTTATCTCTGGGAAAACGCGCATTTTTGAGTTTTTATATGTTTTCTGAGCAAAGCTCGGTCTTCCAGATATTGTACAATAATATTATTCCGATCCGATGATTCTTATTTTGCTGAAAGGCCACACGTTACTTTACTTAATTCGGCATCCTTAATGACTTATTAGTCACCGCACCAGGTGTAATCGTGTTTAGAAAGTGATTATTAAAGCCTTACCAAGCGTGCCTCACTCCGCGATTTCGTCGCTTTGCTACAGGTAGCTAAAAGTACATCCGTTCGGCCCCAATTTTGGGGTTTGCCATAAGCCGCGCGTGGCGCTGTCGCCACCTAGCGGCCATATCTCTGCTGATCGTAACAGACGCGTTTTGTTAGAGAGTGAGTCTTCTGTACTTAGTAGGGTGGAGTCAAAGTAACCAAAAATTTCTTTTTTCTTTTTTTCAAATTTCCTGTATCATTAATCGATGATCCTAAGTAAAACCTCTGTCCATACCAAAAATCAGACGTCTAGGACTTAATCTTCAGGTGGCGCACCTTGAAGGTAGTTTACAAAAATCTTTAATTTTTACGCTTAAGTGGCTCCCACTATTCGAAGTCGATTCACGATTTAACTTTATAAACGCGGTGTTTTTAATTGTATCGAAGTGTCATCTCGTATATGAATCGGTTTTCTTTGAAGTCTTCTTCTTCTTCCTCGCGTTATCCCGGCATTTCGCCACGGCTCATGAGAGCCTGGGGTCCGCTTGTCAACTAATCCCATGATTTGACGTAGGCAACTAGTTTTTACGAAAGCGACTGCCATCTGACCTTCCAACCCAGAGGGTAAACTAGGCCTTATTGGGACTAGTCCGGTTTCCTCACGATGTTTTCCTTCACCGAAAAGCGACTGGTAAATATCAAATGATATTTCGTACATAAGTTCCGAAAAACTCATTGGTACGAGCCGGGATTTGAACCCGCGACCTCCAGATTGCAAGTCGCACACTCTCACCGCTAGGCCACCAGCGCTTAAGTAAAGTGTTACAAAATGCCAAAAACTCGAAAAGATTTGAGGTGTCCTGTGTTTGGCGATCCACAAAAATTAAGTGGTAATGTGTTGCCGACGTATAGTGATGTGATTAAATATTACTTATGGCACAGAAACTATCTACTCGAGTTGAATAAAAGAAAAGATCCTTCAGTCAAAGATATTTGTGAAATAATTGCTACCGATATCGAAAATATATGGGCTAAAGCATCTATCCCTACAATTAGTCATCAACAAGTTGTCGCAAGATTGATTGTGTATTACAACAAGTATAAAGGTGTAAAAAAACTGCGTAATGACTCCAAAAAACAAACCTTTTATGAAGATTCTCTGAAAAGTTATTTGATATCGCAACATGTAAATGTATATCCAGAGAAGTATGCAAATGTGTAACTAAAGTGCCTGTTGCTGAAGAATTATTCTTGCAAGACCAACGAACTGATCGCAAAATGTATATAGGGACTGTTGACAAGGTGATGACCCAATCTATCCAGCGAGGTGAAATTAGGAAGCGAAAGTATGACCAGTTTGTGCAAAAATCCATGTGTGCTCCTAGTACTTCTTCATCTGCTTCAAATATAATTTGGACGTCTGACAGTTCCAGCACTGACCTTGTCAACAGTCCCTATATACATTTTGCGATCAGTTCGTTGGTCTTGCAAGAATAATTCTTCAGCAACACTTTATCTATATAATCTAAAGCAGCACTTTAGTTACACATTTGCATAGGTACTTCTCTGGATATACATTTACATGTTGCGATATCAAATAACTTTTCAGAGAATCTTCATAAACGGTTTGCTTTTTGGAGTCATTACGCAGTTTTTTTACACCTTTATACTTGTTGTAATACATAATCAATCTTGCGACAACTTGTTGATGACTAATTGTAGAGATAAATGCTTTAGCCCATATATTTTCGATATCGGTAGCAATTATTTCACAAATATATTTGACTGAAGGATCTTTTCCATTATTCAACTCGAGTAGATAGTTTCTGTGCCATAAGTAATATTTAATCACATCACTATACGTCGGCAACACATTACCACTTAATTTTTGTGGATCGCCAAACACAGGACACCTCAAATCTTTTCGAGTTTTTGGCATTTTGTAACACTTTACTTTCAATTTTCACTTCTTCGCCACAAGCAATTAATTGTATTTACTTCGAATAAAACCGATTCATATACGAGATGACACTTCGATACAATTAAAAACACCGCGTTTATAAAGTTAAATCGTGAATCGACTTCGAATAGTGGGAGCCACTTAAGCGTAAAAATTAAAGTTTTTTGTAAACTACCTTCAAGGTGCGCCACCTGAAGATTAAGTCCTAGACGTCTGATTTTTGGTATGAACAGAGGTTTTACTTAGGATCATCGATTAATGATACAGGAAATTTGAAAAAAAGAAATAAAAAAATTTGGCCACTTTCACTCCACCCTAGTACTTAGTACTATTATTTATTCTGTGGATCTGTGGCCTTACCGCACTAACTTAAAACAATTTTTGTTCAGATCGTAGCTTGGTTTAGGACGACTGAATTAAGTATCAAGTTATGTATCAAGGTATTTAAAAATATCAGAAATTTTTAATTATATTTCAAGAAACCGCGCGCTATTGTCACAGTTCTAAATTATCACTATCACAAGATTACATGGATATTAAAATATAGTACTGGAACTATAGGTTGACGCGCCCTGGTGTTGATATTTTAACTAGTGCTACTCGACACTAGATGGCGGAAGGGACGTTACAATTTTCGAGAAATTTCAATTTCACCCACTCCATTTATTTCGAGATAAATTTTAAGATTTTTAAGACGTCCGAGAAACACGACAAATATTTATAATTTATTTGGATTGTTTCGTAACGTTTCGCATTAATTGTATACATAAATATTAGGTATGATACTAAATTATTTTTATAAGATAATGTAATGTACTTAATCTAAAATAAAGTAAAATTATTTAACCTGTTTTTTCCTATGCTCAATAGTTGTTTGTAGTAGCATAGGTTTGTAGCTTATCTGGAAGGCATAAAACTAGAATCATAGAGTGACAGAGAAAGATGCCCGCAGTTTGCGAACTTCGGTAGTCCCTCTCCTCTCATACCTACCTACGTAACATTTGGTAACATGTAGCAAATGGACATTTCCACCTTTTGAAAGTGTAGGTACCATTTACTTTTTTTCGTAAATCCATCAACTTTTGGGTTATTTCTACTCAGAATCACGAGGACTATCGATTTAAAAAGAAAAACAAAAAAATGTCAGTTTTGTGACGCATTTTCATACAGGTCAGGTACATTCTGTATGAACCAGGGCTCGGAACCGATATTTTTTAAAAACCCCGAAAGAGCTCAATATTTTGAATTATTTTAGGCTCTGTACGTAGGACTGCGTCATGTATTTAGTTAATAACTTCGTATTATTAGATTGTTCAATTAAATAACGAGTAACGAAAACGAACGTAATAATACCGGTATTTTTGTATGGAGCAAATAGCGGTTTCCGACCCCTGGTATGAACCGTCACAAAATTGATACCCAAAATTTAAAAACTGGGGACACTTTGTTCTTAGTCTCCTTTAAAAGTACTTGCTCGTGTCTGAGTCTAAATAACCCAAAAATTTATGGATTTAAAAAAAAAAGTACCTAATTGGTTCCTGCCATTTTTTCTGAAAACCCCCGGATATCGAAAATGGGTAGATGGCTAAATAAGAGGTGCAATGACTCGCAGCAATGTTTGATAAATAAAAATAGATCCATACACATCATGGCATCTGAACAAAAAATTATACGTTAATACTTATTACGCAGTTACGCATTGCGCAGATTCCCATAACGGTCATAACCATCCAGCCACAAATCCAGCCCACCCACAGTATTGTTTAGGTAGACCTACAGGTACATATCATTACGTAAGGTTTCTCTGGTAATGACGCCGTACGCGGTGACAACATACACTGTAAGTTTGAGTAGCAACAACTTGCGTGAATGTGATGCTGTAAAGTTGGATCAATACGCTTCACCAAAATGCGTATGAACGACCTTGAGTCGTCCTTGATTTGCCGCGTGCCGCGCCTAGCCGGCCGGCTTCAGACAGTTCAGACGAATTGTTTACAAAATGGAAAGAACTACGCGCCAAAAAATTCGCCTGATTTTTATTCATTACTAGTTACTATAAGTGGATAGCTACAGTAGAACCTCAATTATCTTAAATAAATTGGGACCGAGACTAGTTTGAATTCAAATAATCGAAATGAGGGTTTTTTAGACGAAATCAAGGAAGCATACTTAATTTTTTTTTCTGTATTTATTTAATCAATTTTTCAACCAAACTCTTATTGCAGTATCTCAGTATCTCGAATAAAAAAGGTTGGTATTTTTGGCATTAAATTCATACTTACTAATCAGAAATTATTTTGACTAATGAAAGTATCGAAAGATTTGGTGCCCTGCCAGACCACAAATAGAACGCACCCATCAAGATAACCCGTCCACGCCAAGATATTGCATTGCCCTGCACTTGAAATAAGATGTAACGTATTAGAAATAAATCATTTATATACATTTTTATCGCGTGGGCTTATTATAGCGAAGTGCCTTTATTTGTACACCCAACCTGTGTGCGTAGGCTTAAAATATTAATTGTTGATTTAATTAAAGTGTGACTAACATTCAGGTACAATACAATCTAGAGTTCTAGAGCAATACCTCGAGCAAGCCTGCCTGCCTACTTCTGAGTGATCCGAGTTTCACTAACACAGATCACTCACAAACGTTCCGCCAAAAAGCTGCTTCCATACAAATTCTCATTTTAATACACGCATAAAAACATGAACTGGGCATGAACATTTAAGAAGCTTATTTATATCTGCTTGGTATTTGTTAGTTACCTACTAATCATGTCCGTCTTCCTGTCTGTCCGTCCGCGGCTTTGTTTGCTCCGTGGTTGGTGCTAGAAAGCTGACATTTGGCACGAATATACAGGATGTTCGGTACATCGATTGCCAAATTAAAACGGCAGATAGGTTGAGTCATTTGCTATCTTCTCATGCCTAGAAAAAAAAAATTGGCCATGGTTTTTTTTTTACTACTGCGCAAGTAAAAATTTTAAATTTACGAAAAACTGACATAGAGCTGGAAAAAAAACTTGCGCCCAAATAAAAATTTCTAGGCTTGAGAAGATAGCAAATGCCTCAACCTATCTGCCGTTTTAATTTGGCAAACGATGTACCAAACAACCTGTATAAATCAGAGGGCCTATAGTGAACACCGAAGTTCACAAATTGCGGGCATCTTTCTCTGCCACTCTAAGTACGCCCTATGGAGTAAAAGAAAAAGAGGCCCGCAATTTTGGAACTGTTCGCGGTAGGCCGTCAGTCGTAATATGTAAAAAAGAAGCGGCCAAATGCGAGTCGGACTCGCCCATGAAGGGTTCCGTAACAACAAGTAACATAATAAAATTGCTGTTTACGATTTATGACGTATTAAAAAAAAACTACTTACCAGTAGGCCAAGCACATGATTGGCGCGACAGTATCTCGCTGCGAGGTAGACTACCCGTCTTTTTCTAACTATGTTAACAAAAGAGGGACGGTTAGTCTATCTCGCCGCGAGATACTGTCGCGCCAACCATGTGCTAGCCCGGCTGATCTCATTCAAACCAATTTTCGGTGGAAGTTTGCATGGTAACGTACATCATAATATATATATTTTTAGTTTTATCATTCTCTTATTTTAGAAGTTTCAGGGGGGGAGGGGGACACACATTTTACCACTTTGGTAGTGTCTCTCGCGCAAACTATTTAGTTTAGAAAAAAATGATATTTAAAACCTCAATATCATTTTTGAAGAGCTATCCATAGATACGCCACACGGGGTTTGATGAAATGAGTTTCAGTTCTAAGTATGGGAATCCCCCAAAGTTTAGTTTTTAGAGCACCGTATTTTTTTATATTTTTGTGAAAAAATTGTTTCAACAGTATATAGTTCTTATAGTATCGGAAAAAAGTGGCTGTGACATACGGACGGACAGACAGACATAGGACAAATCCATAAGGGTTCCGTTTTTTGCCATTTGGCTACGGAACCCTAAAAACTTGTTTTTTTTATAGTGGCTCCCCTACACGAAAAGTGGGGATGTATCTTTTATAGTGTGGCCTTATGGCCTATAATAGTGGGGTCTCTGACGTTGTAGTTAACGTGCAGTTCCCATACAATTTGCAGTCCGTCTGTTTTGGCCCATAATTGATCCCCCTGCGTAAAAAGCCCCCTGTCTGCTAGGTATCTCTACTGCCAATTGGACAGGGGGCCTACTACAATGGATACATCGAAAATCGTCTCTCTGCGTCCCTGTCACTTACTAATAAATCCAGCAAAGCGACAGAGAATAGATGGGGAATAGGATACCTGTACAATCATTAAATTATTTATGTTAGAATAATGTTTATCCCCAAGTCTACAAATACTTTTATGGCCCCGACTGTACAAAATTAAATTTACAACTGCGATATTAACTAATTCGGCCACCAACTAGGTACCTATGTATTACTTGTCTATGTATATCTACAGTTGTGTACAAAAATGGTACAAAACACAAATATGTATAATGGACATGTGGGCAAAACATAAATATTGAAAATGGAAAGAAAAGGTAACTTAAATAATTCAAAAACAATTTATACATTTTAAAATATTTATTTTATGACATAAAATAAAGGCGGTTAAAGACTTCGTCACACAGGCGCGTTTTGCGGGCGGCACGTGAGCGGGGCGCGCCGCTTTTACATTATAAAACGCTCACGCCTCGCCCGGAAAACGCACCTGTGTGACGGAACCTTAAATTTACACTTTGAAATAATTCAGTCTTAGAAAATTAATCACATTTTGGAAACACTAACCACCTATTGTGATCCAATTTGCTTCTGCACGGGTCCCGTGTGAGCTATTGGCACGATCCTTTCGCCGGTAGATGGCAACGCTAGCACTTTTGGAGCTGTGACCGTTAGAACACCATCAGAAGACAGGTTAGACTGCACTGTGTCAGGCAAACATCCTTCAGGCAAAGCGTATTTCCTCACAAACTGCCTGGAAACATAGCCGTGCTCATCCTGCTTTTCTTCGTGTTTACCTTCCACAATAACATGTTTGTTAATCACTTTGACGCTTATTTCCTCGGGTTTGAAATGCTGCACATCCACATTTATTTGGAATTTCTCGTTGTCCGAAGTTATGGAGCCGTCGCATAGTGCCAATTGGTTCATGGTTGAAGTTAACTGTTCCAAGGGCTTCATCATCTGTTCAAATGGTTGCAGCATATTGTTCCAGGGTTTAAAGAAGAACTCGGGGTTAAAGAAGGTCCGTGGCACCATTGATCCGTAGGGGAAGTCGACGTAAGGATCCGATCTGAAGATGTCCCTCTCCATCCTACGAAGAGGCCGTTCCCAGTCGTAGAAATGCGGAATGATCGACATTTTGACTAGACGCTTTTATTCACTTTGTATTATTATTCTCAAGTTCACACTTGCGCTTATTCAGATTGCAACTGGCGGCTAGCCGGCGTTCCGCCGTATTTATAGGTCCCGTTTACAGCGCCACCTAGTTTGCTCGTTCGGAAAGTGCTAGAAGGTTCAAGTGCAAGGTCCTTATCCGGCAGTATCGAGAATGTTCACGACAAGTATAGAGCGCTTATACACGCGTACCTTCTCGATTTGGTCGTTTGCTGTTCACGTTTTTTGAGTTTAACGCCATCTCGTGTTGAATAGCGGAACTCATTTATCAGCTACATGAGTAATTTAGAAAATTCTCGCCTCTGCTCGACTGATCTTGCAGATAACCGACGTCGCTCGTAAGTTCGCTCTAAGTTCGTAATAAAATTGGCGCCACCGTCATTATTTGGGGGCCGATTTATGAATTTTGACCGCTCGATTTTGTGTATTTCGTTCATAGTAGGAGATCCCACATACAATACAAATACAAATACAATACAAATCGTTTATTGACCAAATATTTTTACAATTGACATCACAGATTGAACTTAGCAGAAAATTTGATTTTACAATTAAACTTAATATCCATCGGCCCCAAACTAGGCGCAGCCTGTATCTCGGGAACCGGAAAAATAGAATTTACTGAGAGACTTTAACAAAACTGAATATGATGGCCATTTTTTTTTTTTTTTAAAGAACTATCTAATATAAATTTAATTTAAATACAAAAAATGCATGCAGGAATATATACAAACAAAAAGCACAATCAGAAATAAACCATGCAGCGTAAGTGGATTTAAATTTAAGGAGTGAATTGTGTGTGTGTGTGTGTGTGTGAATAGGTGTGTGTGTGTGTGTGTGTGTGTGTGTGTGTGTGTATACGCTACCTAAGTACGAATAATTTCTTCTGTCTGATCGTAAGACTGTGTAAGAAGCCATTTCCTAGTTTTCGATTTTAATACAGAGCAAGAGAAGTCATCAAATTTGCATAATTTAGAAACCCTATTGTAGACTATGGGGTGCAGGAAGAATGGAAAGCGTTTGGCGAAAGCAGTGTTAACTCGAGGACAACAGACAGTCAGGTGATTAAGACGTTTTTGACGACGTCTGACGTGGTCTACAGAAGCTACAGCAGTTCGATGAGATTCAGTAACAGCTTTTACTACGAAAAGTTGACGAACTCTAAGAACTGACGTTTCTCCGTACAACTCGTTGGTAGGATAGCGGAAAGGTTTCCTCAGCATTACCTTCAGCACAGCTCGCTGCGCCCTTTCTACCTCTATCATTGCACATATGGTCGACCTTCACTAATCTGTCTGACGTGACGGATGAAACTATAAACATATGAAAGAAAATATGTTCCAGAACATAAATAAATAGGGTTGCCTAAAGAAATATAGTCAAGGCTAAATTTTTTTTTTTTCGCCAAATTTCACCGATTTGTTTAACGAACGAAATAACTTTTCAATGGAAAGTATACAACTTGTACAATATAAATCAACTAGGTTGCCTATCTTTTTCCGGACACTATTATACCGGGTGTGGCCTGTAACACGAGCAAATAATTAAAACATAGATTGTACTCCTCAAACGGTGACACTTTTGTTCAACAACTTTTAAAAATTATGAAGTATGTAGACTCCCTATTTTTCATATAAAATAAATATTAACTTCAATGGACGCCATCGCCACGCCATATTATTGTGATTGACGTTGCTTGTCACGCCTTAAACATAACAAAATTCGCAATACATTGCGTCTTAGAATAAACTTTAAAGTGTATTAAGAATCAAACCACAAGTTATTTTTAAAAGTTGCTGAACAAATGTTGGTCAGTATGAGGAGTACAGCCTACAGTTTAATTTTTTGCTCGTATTACAGGCCACACCCGGTATATGTGGTTGCCGTGTTAATGAGGTGATTTTATATCGATAATTGCACTCATCTGTCTGAGTCTGATGCTTGAATTATACATCAAAATGATGGTAATTTTATTGCAAATACAATGGTATAGGGTTGCCTGTGAAAATCCGGTCGCAAATAAGGGTGCCAGGCTTTTAATTAAAATTAGAAGGGAAGACTTTTAGTGATAACTCATAATGGCTTAACTGATCAAGTTTGTTTTAATTTTATTTGATTTAGTTTTATAAGCATTATTTTTATGATTTTTTCATATTTTTTGGACAGATGGTTCAAAAGTTAGAAGGAAATACCTTTTTTTTTCTAAACGATTATTTCCGAAATGATTCACTTTATCAAGAAAAGTTGTTTAAAGACCCCTATTTATTTTGAAAGGCCTATCCAACGACACCCCACACTATAAGGTTAAAACGATAAAAAAATTATCACACACATTTTGTTTCTTTCAAAGCGATTATTTCCAAAAATATTTGTCAGAAAAACATCAAAAAATGTTTTTCTGACGAACTCTATTTATTTTAAAACTCATATCAAATTACATCTTACAACATAGGTATCAAACGAAAACAAAAGAAAAAAAATGTATGTGACCCTTTTTTTTCGCTTCAACCCCATAGTGTGACATGTTGTTGTGTAGGTCTTTTGAAATAAATACGGTTTTTTTAGTAAACATTTTTTGATAAAGTGATTTTTTTAGGAAATAATCGCCAGTAAAGAAACAAAATGTTGGTGAGGAGGAGGATTTTTTTTCATGCCAACCCTATGGTGTGGGATGTAGTTAGAAAGGTCTTTCATTTTGAAATATGGGGTATATATCATAGGGGTTTAAGAAGAACATTTTTTGATAAAGTGAATATTTTCGGAAATAATCGCTTTGAAAGAAACAAAATGTGTGTGACAATTTTTTTATCGTTTCAACCTTATAGTGTGGGGTGTCGTTGGATAGGCCTTTTAAAATAAATAGGGGTCTTTAAACAATTTTTCTTGATAAAGTGATTCATTTCGGAAATTATCGTTTAGAAAAAAAAAAGGTTATTCCTTCTAATTTTTGAATCATCTGTCCAAAAAATATGAAACTAATCAATAATCATGAAAATAGTGCTTATAAAACTCAATCAAATAAATTAAAACAAACTTGATCAGTTAAGGCGTTTATGAGTTATGGCTAAAAGTTTTCCCTTCTTATTTTAATTAAAAGCCTGACAACCCTTATTTGTAACCGGATTTTCGCAGGCAACCCTATACCATTGTATTTACAATAAAATTACCATAATTTTGATGTATAATTCAAGCGTCAGATGAGTGCAATTATCGATATAAAATAAAATCACCTCTTTAAATACGGCAACCACATAATATTAGTGACCGGAAAAGATAGGCAACCAAGTTGATTTATGTTGTAAGTACATCGATGTAGAAGGAAAGGAACACACCGTCAAAATCAATGTCACTACCAGCAAGGCGACTGTACTTAAATCAGATACTGGTAAAAAACAATCGGATTTTAACACGATTTTACCAAAAAAAAAAATTTTAAGTGGCGGCCATTTTTTACAATGTTTGACTAAGAATTCATATTAAGGTACTTTTCGAATCGTCAGATGTCAATTTTTATCATGCTTAAAACAAATTTTCCGCCGGACGTACCGTTTATGAACTATATACCTACATGCAAAAAACTGAAAAAGAGCAAAAAATTTTCCACAACTCCTGGAATGGAGCAAACGGATTAGGTACACTAATTTAGGACCTAATAAAGGTATTAAGACGATTTCCAGCTTGCTGGGAATTAATTCCTGGAAAAAATCGAATTTGATTGGCGTATCAACAAAGAGAATTTGAAATAGACTGAATATTGTGAAAGTAAATTATGTAGGTAGTTGGTAACTTAGTATGTTTAGGCCGGGGTCGGCGGGCGAAAACGACCACTCCCGAGCATTCCCGAACATACCATTCAGACGCCGCGGGCGGCGGGCCGCTGTCGGCAGCGGGCGGCGGGTGAAAACGACCCCGGCCTTAGTGTCATGTTTCGACACAAATGATTAAAACTTAGAAGGCCCTTATTCTTTCACTGATATACAGGATGATTTCGGGGTCGTGGAGCAAGAGAGCCAGACATCATACAGAATCCAAAGATGAGCCTAATGATGTTGTTAATTATTGTTTATCACCAATAATGATGATTATTTTCCAGATGACAAGTAGGAAATAGTTATTTGTACAACAAGAGATCAAAGTTTGATATTTCTTCGAGTGCTTATTTTGAGTCCCGTGCAAGCGAAAGATTCTATAATAGATTCACGAGCGTACCTAGCGAGTGAATCTAATTTAGAATCTTGAGCGTAGTAAGGGATTCAAAAGCGCACGAGATGTAAATAACTTTGATCTCGCGTAGTACACAAAATTTTTCACCCTAAGCAGTGAGAACATACCTAGAGTGACAGAGATAATAGAACCCAAGTATGTATATCGAACTTGTATTAGACCCCGCATGTTGAAATGACATTTGACTATAAAGGTCACTTGAATGACATTTTGTCTCACTCAGTGAGCATAAGAGTGAGACAAAATGACTTAGTGAGCAAAATCGCATTTTACTCACTGTTTTTAAGAAGCAAAGTACCCTTGTTCGAGCTGCTGAGGTGAAAAACATTTTTGCATACAATTTGGTGACCCTACTCAATGTGACGTCTTGTCGCTTTCCATACAGCGTATGTCAAAAGTCATAGGGTGACCATAATTACTTAGTATAACATTAATTTTACTTAAAAATAAGAATAATTAAAGTAATTATCTTTTAATCAAATACTACCATATGATAATGTCGATCATTTACAGAGTCAGAAAAAGTGGTTCTGGATCATGACCCAGAAATCACCCTGTGTACATATGTGTAAAATGTATTAAATGTCTAGGCCTCCTCTTTATCCTCTACTATCCTCGAGTAGATGGCAATACTTTTGACATTTAACAAATTTACCTAACACATATCAGTGAAAGAATAATGATCAAATTAAAGTCAAATGGCGTTCTAAAAGTTTTAATCATTGGTGTCGAAAGATGGTAGTAAATCAAGTAAATGTACCTACAGACTACCTAATTTACTTTGACAATATTCCTCTATCTATTTCAAATTCTCTTTGATACCAATATATACCCAACTTTGCACTCCCTAAAACCTATAAAACGACACCCATGATGACTTATGTCAAAGTGCACGGCAGACATCTTGGATTCCAAAACTATCATCATTTTCGAATTCTGAAATATACTTACTTTACTCTTTGAATATACCCTTGTAAAATAAGTTAGGTAAAATAAATTTGTTTGTAAAATAGTAAAATAAGTTTATAGCAAATTAAGTTAATATGTAAGTAGGCACAACATGAGCTCATATTATTTATTCTCGTACTTTTGTGATATTACGGGTCTTTCCAGAAAAACAAACATTATCCGGGAAAAATACGTCTGATAGGACCTAACAAAGTCACTCTTAACTGAAAAATTTGTGGACCTTATGGCTAAGGAATAAAGTTTATATTGCAGGTAGTTTATAGCAATTAATGGTGTACCTATAGAGTATTAGTGTACCTATGTATTGACTGTCTGCTATAAAAGGATTAGCGTTTGACAATTAAACATTATTGTTGAGCTGATCGTCTAAAGTATCATACGGTTTAGGTCAGTGAAGTAGGTAAGTATGACGGGAACCAAGTTCTCTCTGTGTTTTTGTTTGCTGCTGGTTATTACCGTCAGTTTGATTGGTAAGTAATTAAAATATTTTTCTAACTCTATGGGTACGCTGACTAGGCGATGCTGGAAGCCCTAAACCACGCGCGGCGTTGCATGAACAAAAGATCCTTGGGTCCTAAGGACCAATCCTGCCAAAGGAAATCTCTTGTTCATGCAACGCCGTGGTTGACCTTTTTGTGCTCTGAGCACACATTTTGCGAGATTTGCCGATTTTACGTTCCTCGCAAGTCCGCGCGTACTTGTACAGGGACAAATTAAATTCGAGTTATTAACTCTTTAGAAATAAAAGAATGTTCCAAATTCAAAAGCGCAATAATTGGCTTCGGTCCTACGAGGGTAAATATATGGAAATGACACCTATCATACCCTAGTCATCGAGTTTCCGATGGGTCTAGGTACTATGGGTAGGCTCTACTTAATGTATCTTATGAAAAATACGAAAAGTAACGTAACTTTTTAACGAGTAGGTTTGTATAGGTACCTGGTCTATATAAGTAAAGTAAGTCAGTTTCAGTTTCAACGTTATTGACACTTGTAGTTAACAGTTGTAAACATATACTAATCTATGGTTGTAACTGTACCTATTTGAAAATTGGCTTTGTTATGTTATTGACTTAGAACTATATCAGTATTATCAGTGCAACTCCAGAGATAAAATAAAATTATGTGACATAGACCAAAAGTTGGGGAATCAGTGGCAACAATATTATTATTTATACAGAAATTAATTGGTTTATTAGACAACACGATTCCCCTAATGAGGGCGCCACTGGACGGTCGACGCAGTCTTAAGTGTGTTGTGGATATTGGATTGACCAAAAACAAAAACCGGACAAGTACGAGTCGGACTCGCCCACCGAGAGCTACGTACTTTTTAGTATTTGTTGTTATAGCGGCAACCGAAATACATCATCTGTGAAAATGTTAACTGTCAAGCTATCACGGTTCGTGAGATACAGCCTGGTGACAGACGGACGGACGGACGGACGGACGGACAGTGGAGTCTTAGTAATAGGGTCCCGTTTTACCCTTTGGGTACGGAACCCTAAAAACGATACATATTATTTACCTGGTTGCAGAGGCCAATCCGGTGCAACGGGACTACACCTACTACCCCAAGACAGGCGGCTGGCTAAAGCTACACTTGGAGCCCGCTACGTGGAGGGATGCGCGGCTGATTTGCGCGCAAGAAGGTAACCACTACAAAGAGAACTCCTATAAAGAAAACCGCCAGCCCGTAATTCTATCGAGGACCCGTTAGACGGCCTTTAAGATACGTCAAAAATTTGATAAGGATGGATCGGATGTGTCAGTGCCAAAAGTGACGTTTTTGCTTGAAGAAATGTCACTTTTGACACTGACATATCCGATCCATTTCGTATGTACCTATAGCAAATTTTACAAGCTTTTTATTAACTTGCGATCTACTTATGTACCTACCTACAGTATTTCCGGTCATATGTCTGTACGGGTCAAATCTTGCAGTGCAAGTTAAATTTGACTTACTTCCCAACTTCCAATGAAGCTGAAAATTTGCCTTCATATGTAGGTCGGGTGACAATGCAATATTATGGTACCTTCGAGCTGATCTGACGGTGCAGATGCATATAGGAACTCTGTGATAAAATAACGCAACCTACTCGATTGTGTTTTTAGAATTGTCCACGAATTGTCTCGATGATTATTAGTTGCCTGATGATACGTAAATATTTTCTTTACAGATGCTGTACTCGCTTCACCTGAGAATGATGCTCTACAACAAGCAATCCGTAATGCAATGAGCAAGTCCCAGACACTAAAAGTGTTTACTGGAGTACATGATACTTACGCTACTGGGTACTACTACTCTATGGAAGGTAATGATATGACACGCCTTCGCTCGAAAAGATGTCACCATACCTTTGGCCTATCCTCGAGTAGATGACGATACTTTTAGAAAATTAACAAATTTAACACATAGCAGTGAAAGAATAAGGATCAAAGTCAAATGGAGTCCTAAAAGTTTTAATCGTTCTGTCGAAAGATGGCAGTAAATGTACAGTACATTTTACTGCCATCTTTCGACAGAACTACTAACATATTTTTTTTTGTAAATACATATATATGTATAAAATGTGACCTGAACAATTTGCTTTTACCAATAAAGATATGTATTCAGTATATTCTGTAGAACGATTAAAACTACAAACTACAAAATTTTGTATGACAATATAATTCTATATTCTCTTTGTACATTTATATTTGCAGTGTATTTGCCCCCTCAAATTTAAACTGTTGTGAGACATAGGTTCTAACATTGAATAATTGTGACGTCCCACGGGTAAAGGTACATTATAGCGGTTGGCGCTTACGCTATTATTAACGCCGCTCCAATATTATTGCGGTGCTATGCGACGTAAGCGCCAGCCGCCATAAGGTACCTTTTGCCGTGGAACGTCACAATTTTACACTTTAGATTCACTTGTTTTTCAACAGTCTAAACCATAAAATTATTCAATATTTGCCACCTACTGTGCCTTAGCACAGAAGAAATAATAGTACTACCGTACAGAAAGGACACTTCCTACAAACCCGAAGTTTGACAGCGATTCAGGGTCGAATCATGTTATCCCTTTCTAATATATAGCACTATCCCTTTCGGCTATTTAGGGTTGTCAAAATTCAAGTGATTATCTTATCTGTGGTCGTGCATGCACAAGGAAGTTAAGTGGTGCCAACCCTAATAATTGCTCGGAACAATGCTGAGCCGAACGAAGCCGAGTTCGACCGAAGTCAGGAGTGTCTCAATGTGTGAAATCCGCCATTGCGTGCGTGTTCTGGACTTAGCAATTTATCGTTAAATTGCATGCAAGTTTTTAAACCGTCTAAATGAGACTTTACAGTTGATCTTTGCTGTTTCAGGCACTCTATTGTCTAGCATGTCGGTATTGGTTCACGAGGAGTCTTCAAACGCCAGTCGTGCTGAGAACTGCTTGCATCTCACTCAAAATGATAAGGATGAGAGCGAAATGATCCGCGGTAGCTGTTCGGTGGCTCTGCCTTTTGTCTGCTTTACGAGGAAGAGGCCAAGCGTTGTGGATTGTGGAACAGATGATAAAGGTACAACTACAAGTGATATTGATATCTCATTCTATCGTATGGCTGCGTCCCTTGGAGTGGCCGGCGCTGGCCCATCGGGTAGAGGAGCCATAAGACCCAGGGCAATATTACTCGATATTAATTTGTACTTGTACAAGTACACGGGGATTTACGAGGTTAAACTAGCTTTAGAAACGATGACGATGATAACTATCCTATTTCCTTCCCCGTGCCTCAATCTATCTCCATACCAAATTTCATCTAAATCGGTTCAGCGGTTTCAAACTCAAACTCTAAATATACTTTATTCATGTAGGCCTAGCAACAAGCTCTTATGAATCATAATGGTATCTTGATCGAATTAACAGAGCAATTTATTGATGTTAATATTATTCCATAACAACATTGGATTATTATGTTTAAGCGTAGTGAAGAGGTAACAGATAGACATTTTATAATAGGTATTATTAAATTTAGTAGGGATAATATTGTGAAGGCATTGTGTTCGTATGCGACGACAACGATACTGTTATTATTATTTGTTTATCCCTTATCTTGGCATTGTAACACCCGTGATACATGGAACTTAAAAAAAATCTAGCAGGTTCACTTTAATACCTAACAAAATAATTCTGCCGTCAGTATGTCGAGCTACCCTCCTTTCTTATAGAAAAAAATAATGGATACAAGTGTCATTGTAAATGAATTAGTAATAATTAACATGGCGCCACGGAAACAACAGAGTTCGGTTCGCACTGGATGTTATGCATTTATTTCTTAGATTAGTATATATTTTTCCATAATCTACATTACTATCTGTTAGTGCATTAATATTTACAATACGTTTGAACTTTAAAAACATTTAATACACAGAACCTTACATAAAACTGTTATGTATTATATTTGATACATTGCCAATGCCAAGAACTCAGAAATGTACATATCAAAAGGATTGTATTACATTTAATACATTGCCAAGTTGTCGTCAAAATAGTTTTACACGTTTTTTAATTTTTTTTATATTAGTTAGGTTATAAAACATGTTTCAAGTATTTAATATTAGTTGTCGTATTATTTAGTTATTGAACTTTGATTTTTTTAAAGAATTAGATGGGTTTTAACTGTATATTCGTACGCTGTAGCATTATTGCTACGCCGTAGCCCGTAGCACGGAAAAATATGTGTATGGAAAAAAATGCCCCCAAAGTATTAAAAAAATATTTATTATAAATATTAGGTACTCGTAGATATCATTTATTTTTACAGGTGTAATAGTCATTTGATGTTTAGATTGCGTTTAATTAGCAATAATGGATAATTTCTGTTGCATTACATGTTTTATTTTTATTAAAATCCACATCTTTCTTCTAAAATGTAGGTAACTATTTTGTCGAGGGATTGGCATTGTATCAAATATGATACATATGATTTCCCGAAACTGGAAAATCCCAGATTTTTTCCTTATTTTTTAATAGTCTAGTATGCTCAATAGGTGCTAAAAACTAAAAAAAAATATTTAAAATATTTTGAGCCTTGCCAAGATAAGGGTTATACATTGAAACATTCAGAATAAAATATTACAATTAGGACAAAGGCCCCGCAAAACTGTTTTAACAGTTTGACTGCAGGAGGAAGTATCTAATTAAATATTTTCATAGCATTTTCTTGTCTTCTCATGAAAGTTTACTGGAGTTGACGTCGATATGTAAGTACTCCACTCAACCGTCCGGCCCGCGAGACTGTTTTCCTGTCAACCGTCCGGGTTTTTTTTTTAGCGACGCACGCCCCGCGCAGCGCATTCACAACTTTCTACAATAATTATAACTACACTGCCATCTAAATTTTTTTAGAGCTAACTATTTAGTTAGGCTACGTTGTCGCATCAAGAGAATTAGTAAATAATGCCGAAATTTCCGTTAGATAGCTCTGAAATCAATTCTTTCTTCCACCCCTTTGGATAGTAAGGTTCCCGCGGACGGTTAAGAGCATATTTTTTCGGATACTATGCTATCGTCGGACGGTCAAGTGGATAAGGCCCCAGTACGAGAGGCAGTGTAATCAAATTAGATTAGGTACCCTAAAAAAATTCATAAAGGGAGATGAGACGGTCGGTTACGCCTTGTGAGTCTTGGGAGGGAGTAGATGTGATGATAAACACTCCCTGACAACAGCTGGAGCTAACTAATACTTTTTTTGTAGATTATAAATATGAGGCCCGAACAAACCGCTGTTACAAGTTCCATACGCAGGAAAAGAACTGGTCTTCCGCCTTCGCCACCTGCTCCGACGAGGGTGCGCACTTAGCCGTCATCAACAGTGAGACCGAGTCTCAGGTCTTCCAAGAGCTGTACGCTAAAGCCAAGGCCAGTGTGCCAGCTCTTTATACGGTCATATTTGTCGGCTTTACTGACTTGGCAGATCACAAGACGTGGATGACAATACACGGTGAGTTGTTTTGTGAATGTTAAAGCCCAAAACATTTCAAATATTCGGTTAGTGTTTGTGCGGAAAGAGATGAGTCGTAGAATGTATGGGCTCCCTTACATTCCACGACTCTTCTCTTTCCGCACAGACTCTATCGTATCGTAATAGGTATTTATCACGTTCTTACTTAAACTTTACCTGCACCTACGATAGCACATCGTATGATAACATTATTTGACATCTCTACAGCAATTCTCTATAGTCCGTTTTTTTTAGCATTAGAAAGAACTTCGCAGATGTAAGAGTGTGGTTCCAAATCCAGCACTTTAAGCGGTAATAATTTGAAGTAAATTATATGTATTGACCATGTTACATTAGATAATTCAATAATTATTAACAATTAAAGAGCCTGATAAAAACTGCACGCTTGCTTCTGTGGAGTTCTTTCTAATGCTAAAAAAAACGAACTATAGAATCGAGACCAATTTGAATACTCAATGTCGTGACAGACTGATAGTTGAACATCTTTGTGTAAACACGTACCATGAGACTTGGAGTAGCATTTACATTGACTTCGTTATAGTTTGTATCTTTATTGGAATTTTATCATTTTCAGGACAAACCCTGCAGGATGCGGGCTTCAACAAATGGCAACCAGGGCAGCCGGAGAACCAAGAAACCCAGTGTGGAGCCATGTATGGCGTAGGTGGCTTACTGGATGACTACTGGTGTCAAAAACTTTGCTCATTTATTTGCGAGGTGGATCCACATAATCCTGTAAATAAAGCAGACGAAAAACTTAAAGATTATATCAATATGGTTTAGACCGTTCCTGTTTTGTCAGATTTCTCTAAACTTTGTTAATTCATAAATATATGGATTGTCTAAATACCCGTACACCTACTTTTATTTTTTAAACTTAAAGCCATAACAGACAGGCGAACCGGACCGCCATCTTGGTCCTTCCGAGGCCTGTTCGATCGTGTAGGTAGAAGGTGATCCGCTGACCGGAATGTGTACGCACGTCTGTTACAGGTTTTATACCTAACTTCTCTAAAGTAAGTATCTTTTATTAGAAAACATAAAAATAATGCAGTAAAAGGGGATAGTGTATTAAATCCCTATAGTTCATTTTTTTAGCATTAGAAATAAGATAAGGTAAACAATCTTGATGTGTCTTTTAAGAGAAGGTAGGTTAGGTACATGACATAAAATAAATTTATAATATTGTTATATTTATGAGATTTGTGTTTTTGACACTTTTGTTGGAAAATAAATAAAGTATCACAGACTCCACCTCTACCCATAGAACGCAAGACCCTGTATAGGTATATATGATGCATAGCCAAATACTTCATATACCTAAATTAAGAATTAAAAAAAACCCCAACGCAATGAAACGGACGAACTGATTTTGATAAGTCTAAGAACCAGCGCTAGAAAATCTGTTAAAAAAACATTTATCCACATCTATTTAAGAATGACACGTCACAACGGTCCGGGCCCGCGCCGTGACTTACGACACTTCGTTTTATATCGTCGGTACGAATAAAAAAATCACCATATATTTTAAGCTACTTTTCAGGAGACAAAAATAACTGTTTATTTTCCTGTCTGTAATATATTTGTTGCACCTGTATTTTTTTTCTGATAGATCAATGATTTTTACATGATACTCATGAAGAATATATATAAACAGATTTTTTTGTAATTTTTTACAATATGGCTATTTTAACCAAATTTTGCTACATAGCGACTTAAATTTGGTAGGAAAAAATCGTCATGTGTGAAGTTTGTACACATAGCGATTTGTTGCCAATGTAACATAGTACGATATATGATACCTACATAGCGGATTTTAGGGTCTGTCGGGTAATCCATTCTACAATAAATCGTCATGTGCAACATTATCGCCATCACCCTCGACTTCCGTCGACAACATTTTTACGACAACAAGGCATTTAATATCGTTATGTGCTAAAAAATCACATAGCAATTTTTTTGTTTCTGTTCTGTTATTTTTTTGTACAAATGTTGTTCTGTGTTCACATAGCGAAATTTTTATTTTCAAAACTAAAGATATAACAAAAATATTTATGTGGGTCGACGGGAAATTTAAAAAGGAATTCAAATACTTATGCCAAAATCAAAAAATCGTAAAAAAACACAAAGCGATTTTTTTATTCGCATCGACGATATGGCGGAAGATCGGTGATCACGTTATGCTTTCTATAGCAAATTGAAGTGTCGGAGGCCTCGGACCCGACCCGGACCGTTCTAGCGTGAGTCATTATTTACCTGTTTAAGAGCTACGGTGCCACAGGCAGGCATGTGTGTGTTGTGTGTGTGTGTGTGTACAGGTACACACATAGCGGTCAAACTTATAACGCCCCTTTTGCGTTAGGGCTTAAAACAGTTCAATATCTTTTCGCACTGCTACTTCTATTGTAGACCGTATAATATAGCGTTGTTATTGTTAAGTACTCGTAATGTCATAAGTTATCGTTCATTGCTCGGTCGGTCGCGGTGACAGACAGACGGACATGTTGCGATACGGTGTGTTACTCAGTTTGGCGGTCATATGGATCGGGTGAGATTATATTTACATTTCGTTTCTTATGCTCTGAAAGTGGTTTTTTCTATAAAGCGGGATATTTGATATTTTTTTACGATGTGCAATGAATATTAGGTTCAAAATGGATTTGTCGCACAGTACCATTTTTTTTTTGTTTTGGCATTTAACTTTTCCATAATATAACGATCCTTTCGTAGTTTACCTTACGTAGGTAATTATTGAAAGTTACCTCAAGAAATACTACGAGTTTATACAATATTTTGTTCTACGTTTTATAAAATACACATGTGTTTTAATACTTTCCCCGTATTCCTTATGAAACGCAGATCCTCCTCAACTCGAGTGAAAGCACCCATTTCATCCCTTGGTCAGCAATCTACTATTATTTACCTAAGATATTTATTTATATTTATTTATTTAAGATATTTTTTAGTTATTTTGAGAGATGTTTGTGTACTAAAGTAGGTACCTACTAAAGTTTCACAAATTGCGAAATTACCACATGTAATTATTTAGAAAACATCAGTGTCATGTATGGGGAACGAAAGATACTATTCCGTTTCCAAAATAAATTTTCTTTATTAGTTAAATTTTCGATAGCGTTTCAAACTTTTTGGAAACTCTTCAAGTTGAGGAAAGTGAGTGAGAGCATGTGTAGTGCCGTAAACCGGTAAAATAGAGGGAAAAACGCCTAGGGGTAGAAGTCCCAAAAGATGGTCGGACCAAATAGCGGAGGAACTAAAAATACCTGTCAGCGACGCACTCCACCAAGCTACAGAACGGGACCGATGGAGACAACTAGTTGACGGAATCAAACGGAGTCACGATCCTCAGCAATGAGGGACTGATTGAAGAGGGGGACTAGTATTTATGTACGATTTTTTAATTTCGACTGCTCGCTGTCGTATAAGTATTTCCTTTCATAATATCTCCACTACTAGGCATTTAAAATCTATTAATAGAATTGATAACGAATGGTCAATACCACTAGATTCCCAATTTGTATCACTCGTATTTCGAAAATTAGCATTTGGCCGTTTTCCTCCGATTTTCGAGTGACAAAATCGAGCGAACGAAATTCAAAAATCGCCTCCCTGACCTTTGGAACATAATACAGATTGCTTATACAAGTATTACGACAAAGTTACCGAGGGGTGCGGACAAGAAGTCAAGGTCAATGACCTAATTACTAGTGACCCCGATGCCATAACCACTATTATTGATAAGCTCAGGACGCTACTGATAACCGTAACATGTGACGTAACGTTGGTCTGCTCTGTAACTCAATAAAGAAACAATTAACTAACGATTTTTAAGAGATTTTTATACTTTACTTATGATTTATGATCCGTCTATAGACTTTCGTTGTTTTTGAGTATATTATTTTGTTTTTAATCTGTATTATCCAGGAATCCAGGTGAGCTCGTTAGACTGCAGAAAAGCGAGAACATTATAAGCTACAAGTAAGTAAATCATAGGTATTTACAGCCAACTGCAAGAGTAACAAATAAAATACTTAAGTATGGGTACAAAACGTGAGAGTTTAAAGTGTTATAATAACAAAAAAGCTTCGTAAATGTATTAAATTGAGATTTAGCTAAAATACCGTGCACTGTCACATTCACTCATTCATTCATTCACTTATGGGTTCCACTTATTTTTCAAGTGTGTATATAAAAATCTAATCAACTAATCATTTACCTCATAAGTATATATCTCTCATGCCGAACCCTATATCAGAGATGTCCTGTTTACAATTAATTTTTAATGCATCTATCTTGTCCTTGCAGTCCTGCGCAGCTATGCTTCTCCAACAGAAGCTTTGCATTCGGAGTGGCCACCGCAGCCTATCAGATCGAGGGCGGATGGAACGCTTCAGGTACTTAACTTATGCTTAACTTACTTTTCCGTTTTATAGGATTCAGTGGCCATTTTCTTTCTCTTCAGCGAATGTGCGCCGAATTTTGGCCAAATCTACGCCTCTCCAACAGTGAACGCATATATTTAGTATGGAAACCGCCTTTAGGAACATTACCGTTCAAATTCTCGGGCCAAATTAGCACACATACAAAATTACGCCTACATTTAAATAAGACGACGCGTTTACAGAGCCTGTAATCAAAGCTGGTAAACAAAATAATAGTCATCTTTATTACACTAATGGTACATAGCTAAGTGTAGATGAAATGCATATAATGTCAATAACTACCAATCAGCGACATTAATCCGCTAATAACCTTCTTGCTGTACGTACTGGCCGCTTAGAGTTTGCGATTCATATTTGATTATAATATGACTTGGACAGGGATAGGTTTATGCCATACATTGAAGAACCAGTCAAATAATTCACGTATAATAATTTAATGCAGATTAAAAGATAACTAGTTAAAATGTTGTTATGAAATGACAGACTAAGTCAACATAAGTAAATATATCATTGTTGTATAAATGTATTCCGCTATAATAAGTATTTTGTATATTTTATTATAAATTTGTATGGCAGTGCGAAGTCACGTACAGTCACGCCATTGTAAGTGTATGGCAAACTTGATTTTAGAATTCGGACTGGCTATACAGCCTGCAAAATTTACATGGGTACACGAATCGGGTCAAAAATATTTGAAAAGGCGGAGTCACAATAAATCCCCACTTTCAGTTCCAATGGAAATATTTTATATGTATATAGCCGGTCAAGCAAGATTGTCAGTAGAAAAAGGTGCACATTTAAATTTTGTATGGAACTACACCCGTTCGCGCGCTTACATTTTATAAAAATTTGCCGCTCTTTTGTACTGACGGCAATGGCTTGAGACAGAACCTACATATATGTTACGGTAGAGCGTGGATTCGAATGATCAACATTTTCAGATAATGTGTGTATTTGTTAAATTAATTTAGTGGAAGTGTATCTACATATAGGAGACCGGGTATGATTATCTCACGAGTTATATCTCATGAATAGAACATATTCTAGATATCTTTCCAGGCATCCACTCAATTTCATGTCTCTCTAATTGGACAGCTATTTTCCATAGCTTTCTGCGAATAGCATCTTGTGGGAATCTGAATGGAAAGTAATGTAAAATGATAATATCACATTTGATTATTAATTTGAAATAATTAGATAGCTTTTTTACAGCTCCATCTCATGAAATAAAAAAGGAAAATACAAATCTGTAAGAAAGAATTCAATACTACATTTATTATTATATAGAAAATACCTAAACCAAGCACAAGTTAATAAAGTAGTCTACTTCATTTGGCATAACACCATCCTTATTATCCTCGCAATTTAAAAAGTCGTATGTTGTTATGAAAGTCGTATGCAGTTGTTACGTTTTAGCTTAGCACGGTAGTATTGAAAACAAATCGTCATGTTTATTCCAAATTTTACTGAACTTATCTGTTTACTACAAGTGAAAAGTGATTCCACTATCCTTGGTATGAACTAAAATAACTTCTGCACAACTTCACGAAACCTGAAGACATTTTTAATTACAAAAAAACGTTGTTTTTATAAATCAATTTAGCCATCCGTCACTGACTGTCATCTCGGTCGAACTGAAGTTACGAATCGAATAGTTTGTAAGCACCGCCTACAATCGAATAGTTTACGTTGGGTCATAACTGAGCGGACAGAATACTTCCATGTATATCAGTTCGCTGCTCTCCAATTTTCCCAAGCACAAGTCGGGCTGCTTGGCCTACCAAGACCTAGGTGCTACGTGCTTGGTTCTCACCTACAGAATGGAGCCCTGCAGGCCTTTCTTATATTTATCCAACGAGCAAGCGAAACGAAGTGATGTTCTTATACCTAGGTATTTAAATTAGAATGCAGCTGGTTAAGTTTTTTTTATAAAAAACTTTTAAAAGCCAGTAAAAGCAAGAGAAGGTCGTCAATCAAGGGGATTATGGAGCTTTTAGGGGATTTTGAAACTTGCAAATAGGTAATTAGGTATCTACTAAACTAGAAGCAATTTCTACTGTGGTGACATGGGAGCAAGGTGCCTGGGTAAGGGTAGTTATTAGAGTAAGTTATGTCATACTGGTTGTGTGAGAGATACAGAAGAAATCAGATTATGTGATGACGATGAACGACAGAGAAGTATAGAAGAAGAAAACATGCTGCGCCGAACGCAAGTAAATGAGAAAAGGGCGAATGACGAATGATATTGTTCTTACTAATATTTTTGTAGGCAAGAGTGAAAGCATCTGGGACCGCTACACGCACACCCACCCGGAGCGGGTCTACGACCACCAGAACGCCGACGTTGCCGCGGACTCGTATCACAGGCTCAAGGAGGACGTGCGGCTGATGAGGACCCTGGGAGTGCAGTTCTACCGGTTCTCTATCTCCTGGCCACGGATACTGCCGGAAGGATTTAATAAGTAAGTACGACTACAAGAACTCCAGGACTTGTATCACAGGCTCAAGGAGGACGTGCGGCTGATGAGGACCCTGGGAGTGCAGTTCTACAAGTTCTCTATCTCCTGGCTGCGGATACTGCCGGAAGGATTCAATAAGTACGACTACAAGAACTCTAGGACTCGTACCACAGGCTCAAGGAGGACGTGCGGCTGATGAGGACCCTGGGAGTACAGTTCTACCGGTTCTCTATCTCCTGGCTGCGGATACTGCCGGAAGGATTCAATAAGTACGACTACAAGAACTCCAGGACTCGTACCACAGGCTCAAGGACGACGTGCGGCGGATGGGGACCCTGGGAGTGCAGTTCTACCGGTTCTCTATCTCCTGGCCGCGGATACTGCCGGAAGGATTCAATGAGTAAACATTTGGCCTATGTAAACCTATAAATTGAAGAATACTTAATTATGACTTTAACGGCACTTGTGTGACGTTTAGCGTCACATGTAGGTAGAGATAGATAGGTTAGAAATTATAGTTTAATTTAGAAAAGGTATTTAATATTATTTATAATTACAGGAAGCTAGCTAGGGTCGTGAGTCCGTAAAACTGAGCTAACACAGAAAGAAATATAGAAACAAGTCCTTAAAAGGCGGCACTTTCCTGAGGCTCTACATCGTAGGCGGGCAGTTGTAGATGGCTCCGCGGTACAGCGCAGGAGTCCCAGTTGGTCCAGAGTAGACTAGGATGGCTTCCCGCTGTGGTTCAGGATCCTCAGCTCGGAACGAAAACCTTCCAGATAGCAGAGCTTGCGCATAGCGCAACCCGGGGTAGTGCAGGATAGAGGGTTTTCAGGCAGGGTGCAGGCAATTTCAGCCCCAAACTTGATCCCTAGTATTATTGGTCATATTAGAATATGCACACAACAGTGACTGCTACATCCGGCCCACAAGGAAATAAATATCAGGAAACCTTTTAGCATTATTTTAGTGTTCACGGATGAAGCAGTCAGAAAGGAACAGATTCGTTAAAAACAGTATAAAACATCCTGCCACTGTATTAAATTTTACAACTTCATACTGAGTACTGACGTCCATCTACCGTTTTCCATATTTTCTCACAGTAAAATCAATGAAGATGGCGTCCGCTACTACAACGAGCTTCTAGACGAGTTGGAGAAGAACAAGATTGGAGCCCTAGTGACCATGTACCACTGGGACCTCCCGCAGTCTCTCCAGGACCTTGGAGGCTGGACCAATCCCATCATGGCTGACTACTTCGTTGACTACGCTAGGGTATGTAGAAACTGCCTTAGATGGCAGAAATACTGCCTATTCCATGTTCTATGTCCAAGAGGTAACCCTTACCAAGTACTAGTTACCCGAACGTCAATAACTACTGGAATGAAACTTCAGGTTTTTCCACCATGGAAGCCACCATTTCATGGCAGCTAAATTCCTTCATGTTTTAAAAGTTCCTTTTTCCAGGTCCTCTTCCAGACCTTCGGCGACCGTGTAAAGACCTGGCTAACCTTCAACGAACCCCTAACCTTCTGCCACGACGGCTACGGCGGTTGGGACGCGCCCGGCGGACACGCCAGCGGACTTGAAGACTATCTGTGCGCCCACACTGTTCTGCGGGCACATGGGATGGTGTATAGGATGTATAAGGAAGAATTTGATAAGGATCACCAAGGTGAGTTTTGAGTCGACACAGCTCCCGAAAGTAAGAAGTTCTTCTGATCAACTAAAGTCATATGTGGTACTTTTGTATGCCCATATTATTATGTCTTATTGTGGCCATATTATTATGTCAGGCAATGTGGGGATCGCTCTGGACATGCCGTGGATGGAGCCAGCCTCTCCGTCCGCCGCGGACAAGGCTGCTGCTGAAACTGCAAGGCAATTCCTAGTTAGTAACATTATCACGATTTTTTTGATATGAGTTATGGAAAGTTTAAAAAGAGGACTGTAGAGTAGAATAATAAACTATCGTCAAATCAGTGAGTTTACTAACTCTACCTTAGTATCTTAGTATGTCTGAGCTAACTCTTCGCCAAGTTTAATGTAACAGTGAGGTGTCAGTGTAATATTTCTAAAGAAATATGACGTTTTAGGTGACATTTCTAAACTTTTTAATTGCAAAGTCTGTGCGGAGTTAGCTTGGTCCGACTCTACTCGGTACGATCCCAAATGATGTAAGGTAATTTTAGCATCAAAATTTTTTTTATGACATATAGTATCCAATATTTATTCCCTTTCACAGTTCGGCTGGTTCGCTCACCCGATCTTCTCCAGCCAGGGTGACTACCCCCCAATTATGCGTCAACGAATCGACACCATCTCCAGGCGCCAGAAATTCGCCCGCTCCCGACTTCCCTCCTTCACCGAAGAAGAAATCCTGAACATACGAGGATCGTACGACTTTCTAGGCCTCAATCATTATACAACCAACTTGGCGAAGCCTGGGGCCGGGAAGATTAGTTCGAAGCCGAACTATGATGACGATATGGGGGTGAAATTGACGGTCAACCCGAAATGGCCGAAGAGTAATTCTACATGGTTGAGGGTGAGTTTACAAAAGTTGCATTTCATATACATATCTAGGTACGGTCAGCCAAGAAAGTGGTGGTGGGCTTGGCTGACCGTACCTAGATATGATGACTGTAGGTACTCTATAGACGCAAAGCATGATACTTATGTTTATTCTGAGGTAGGTTTTATGCCTTGTTGTTTGCAACTACAGAACTCTAATTATGAGCTTCTAGATTGGTCCAATTGTTTCAAAAATTAGTTTCATTCAAGAGGGTATGCTACTTGGTTTAAGAATTGAAAACTTTCCTTAAAGACACCACTGCATGATATCTAATATGCTAATACTTAACTATCTAAGCAATCGTTATGCCCTAACAAGATTTTACTTGATCCTCACATAGAGCATAGTCTTAAATCTTCACGATGAAGTTTTTTTAGGTTTCTTTCAATGTACATTTTCGTCTTCAAAAAAAGTTTGAAACTTATCTGCACATCTGACCTAATGCACAACGACACCAGTAACTTAAGTATTTCAGGCGTGGCTCACTCCGCGATTTCGTCGCTTTGCTACAGGTAGCTAAAAGTACATCCGTTCGGCCCCAATTTTGGGGTTTGCCATAAGCCGCGCGTGGCGCTGTCGCCACCTAGCGGCCACATCTGTGCTGATCGTAACAGAGCCGTTTTGTTAGAGAGTGAGTCTTCTGTACTTATATAGTGCTATTATTTATTCTGTGACTTAACTAACTTTTTAATAAATTTTCCAGGTTGTACCTTGGGGTTTCCGCAAGACCCTGAACTGGATCAAAAACACCTATAACAACCCCCCCGTGGTCGTCACAGAGAACGGCGTGTCCCTCGAGAAAGGGTTAGACGACGCCAAACGGGTTAACTACATCGACAGCTACCTGAGGTCGCTACACGCTGCCATTTATAAAGATGGATGTGACGTGGTGGGATACACGCACTGGTCTCTATTAGACAACTATGAATGGATGAGAGGATTCTCGTACGTATTTTTTTCTTTTACACCAGGGGTTGGAGACCCCGGCTTGCGGGCCGAATCCGGCCCGCGACGCGTTCCAATCCGGCCCGCCGACACCCAAAGCGAGTGCCCATTATCCGGCCCGCGGGAGCCAGGCTCCAGTGGTTCAGCATTCATTGAGGGTGGAACTGTTCCTAACAGCAGCAACCAGACACCCGCCCCCGACGCAAAACCGACGGTGGACCGCGCGAAAGTTTCTGAGGGGCAATATGGCCCTCAAATAAAAGAATTTCATTTAATCAAGTAGGATTTTACAAACTTTTGAATCGTCAAAAAACATTTTAATAAATGTGGAGTCTTTTCAAAAGGGCTTATTGAAAAGACACTCCTTAAATAATCATCAGTAATCTCATTTATTTCATGACTTAAATAGTATGAGGTCTCTATAGACCGACCGCTTAAATGAGTCCTCGCCTGCGCGGTACGGGGGCGACGGGGTAGGACGACTAAGGGTGACGGGGAAGGTGCGGGCGGCAGGCGTACTTTCGTATTGATTGTCGCTGTGACAAGGTACGAAGTGCTGGTATGGAATTAAATTCTTTAACTTTACATGCCCGCTATTATAGCTTTTTCTTTGTAATTCTGGATACGAGTAGATAGGTGTATACATCGATTTCGCGCAACCTAAAATAATATTGTAAACAGGTAAGTTAATATAAAAGGTCTTGGATTGACAGACGTTTATCCACAATGACCTTACAATGTCGTTATCTAAACACTCTGCAGTTTTCAATGTAGTCCTGTTCTTGAACTTTACTCTAATTACGTTAATATTTGCAACGATAACCACTGTAAACAATAATTAATTAGAATGATGTTTATAAATGCGTAAACAATCATGAATACCACGGTATTCGTGTTATAAAATGTACCTACAGCGAGCAACAAAATTGCATGGACAAAAATTATGGATGAATTAATTTATTAACCCCTTGCACGCCTACGCCTCGCCTATCGTGTGCGGCGTGTGTCACCGTAACCTTATAACCGCGAAGTTGTCGGAATGTACAGAGCAATGTACGTTCAAAAGTGCATGGATAGATGTCGACATTGTCGACGGTAATGCCTTAATATTAGGGGTAATGGCTTTGAGGGTTGATGTCCGTGCAATTTTGCCGCTGGGTGCACCTACTTCGTCTATGAAACTTCTCGTAGGTAAGGTACTCTATCTGTCCTTGGTATTTCGTGCCTTGCCACAATGACTAGGAAAGCTTCTAGAGTTAGACCAAGAAAAGTCTGCAGGGATTTTGATAGCCCACGCAGTGCAAGTGTTATTTTAAATCTTCTTCTTTTAAATTTCAAACTTCTATGAAATGATGACGAATAAATAACACTCGCACTGCGTGGGCTATCAAGATCGCTGCAGACTTTTCTTGGTCTAACTCTAGGCATCTTATATTTGTATTTAGATCGTATCACGATGTCTCAAACATAATTTTCTATTTCCAGAGAGCGTTTCGGCCTGTTCGAGGTGGATTATTCGAGCCCGGATCGCACGCGGACCGCGCGCCGCTCTGCGCACTACTACGCCACCGTTGCCAAGACTGGCTGTTTACCCGACAAGCACAACTATGAATATTAAATGTTTTTGTACAGAATAGGCGACTGCATTATTTACTTGAAAATTTTAATGAATTTCTCGATCGTTGGGATTTTGGTTATAATAATTATGTCCCCGGATATTTTGAAGACGGCTAGAATCATCTGATGAATAAAATTCTGGATATCTGTATGATATTTTGGCCGAATTTTAGTCATATTTTAGCGTAATTTTCGCGGATGATTTTTTTTTGTTCTACCTACAGCACAACCGAGGTTTGATTCCACGATTTTTTACCACACACAATACTAACATGAAAGGTTAATAAATACTTGACAGTATGCTTAGAGGATATAACCAAATGGAGACGCCTTGTCTGTAATTTTCGGTACAAAACAGTCTGCCGATTTTTGCGGGGGAGGGGCACGTCAAATGTATACGTAACGTAAAAATAGCCATGTCAGATAAACGTTCTTCCATACAATGTGTATGACCATTGGCCGGCTATTTTTGACAGAGAGGAACGCCTGTTAATGGCTACTCCATTTGGTTATATCCTCTAAGATTGTTTGTGTCCAAAAGAATGTGATTTTTAGAACAAGAATGAAAGATGAGTAAATAACTTCAGAAAATATATTTTCCGTTGAAATACATTAAACGTGTTTGCTTAAGCAACATATTTGGAAGACTCAGTTCCTTTCTAAGGGTACTTACATAATAACTATAATTAAAATTCATATAAATTAGATTATTTACTACTGCCTGATACAATTCATTCAATATAGGCATTAATTATACGTTAGAACATTTTGTTCTATACATGCAAAGACGCAGACTTGACATGAAAAATAATTCTAAAAATGTATAAACCAGTGCTTTAAGGGCCACTCCACGCTAGCGTCTCCCAACTTCCAAGCCTCGGGGTCTAGTCAACTGTATGGAAAATAGCGTCGCTCCGCAGCAGCCATAGAGTTGGCTAGACGCCGACGCTTGGGAGATGCTAGTGGCGACTGTACAAGATTGCCTGTCAAATGGGGCATTGTCTATGAAAAGGGAGTTTATTTTCGATGGCGCTTACGCCGCACAGCGTCGCGCGGCATTGTATTTATATCGGAGCATTGTTAATAATAGCGTAAGCGCCATCGACAACAAGGTCCCTTTTAATAGCATAACAAATATCAAAAGTGCTACCAAGATCGAAATGATGTCAAGTGTTATCATATTAAATGTGACAGTCCATATCAAAAGGGACCTTATGGCGTATTACGTATTAGTGCGCCGTTAACAATGGCATAAGCGCCATAAGGTCCCTCTTGATTAGGACTATCACAAATTCAGAAAAAAAATATTGCGTGAACCATTTCCTTTTCTAACAGTATATTCCAAGTTATAATCCTCTGTATCCTCTAAATACAGCTTCAAGGTAAGGTGGGGTAAGACTAACATGTGTTGTTTATTTTGCTCGGAGCAAGACAAACGGTATGAGGATTGCATACAAGTGAGAGTCTTACCCCACCCTACCCTACATTATTTTCCAATCCACTAACCGCGGATGCACGGCTCGATTCTGAAAATGTATTAGATCTCTACTAGACCTCAACAAGTTACGATATGGATAATTTAAAGATATTTGTAAGATAGATATGTCAAATTTGACGTTTCCGCGATTCTGGAGGCCCTCTTGAACGATTTCGACAAGTTATGACTTAGATATCCAAGTCACATCTAGTCGATATCTAATGTAAATCTAGTTGATCTCTACACGGTGTAACATGAGTAAACCGAATAATTTTAACAGCGTATTCCTGATCATATTTAGAGACAAAAATGTCCTATAAACTTTTTTGAAATTCGCCTAGTTTCAGAGATATTATTAATTAAAAAAAAACAAATTTTTATTATTACTTAGTGTAAAAGGCCTTTTTGATGGTGGTGTTGCTGCTATGGGACGTAGTCTAAATATCCTTATTGATAGATGTCAAAAAGTGACAACTAACACTATGCAAAAAGTAGGTTCTACGAAAAAAAAATGTAAAAATCAATTTTAAGTGACAAGTTTACCAATAACATTTATTTTTTATGTACAAATACATTCAAAAAATTAAAAAAAAAAAACAAAACAAAAAAAAATTTTTGGCGAAATTTACCTAAACTCATATTACATTTTTTACTTCTTTTGACCTCAGAAATGCGTGGTTAAAATTATTCGGTTTCCTCATGTTACACCGTGTATATCGTTTCTAGATCTTGTGATTATCTCGTTTCCCGAATATGCGTGGCAATCGGCCGTTGGCGGCCGCTGTGAAGATCATAACTGGTCACTTGTTTCGTTTATAGTCTGCCTCTCTCTTTCGCACACTTCATTTTAAATCTTTAAGCGTAAGCGATCTGTGGAAGTGACGGTAATAATCAGAATTATGAATTCTATTTTAAGTATTATTAAGGCACATTTTACATTGTAGAACTCTGTAGATACACTTATATCTCACTTAGAGATAAATTTTCACTTAAATTTACATTATTAATATTACTAGCAAAGACCTTTTTATTTGATTGCACAGTCTGATCTGTTTCTTGTATATTAAGAAGTAATATATTTACATTGTTTCTATAACATCGATAGGAACTAGTTTATTACAATAATAACTAGAATTATTTTTATCCCATACATTTTTCTATATTATCTACATATAAAGTGGTTATTGCTTTTAGGTATTTGAGCAATTTAGCTAATTATTATAATATCAACAAAGGCATTATAATAGCACCTCACATACTTAAGTGCACATATAAAAATTGCGCTAAAATACAATATAAACTTGCTTATATTTTTTGGTATCCATAGTTTTTTGACGGGTACTTGTAGGTATATATACAAGTATTTTAAAACAATTTTGAATAAGTACATACAAATAAATCCGTACATAAATAATGAATATTTTGTATTCATGTTGATTTGTGATTTTCAAATTCTCCTGGTTGCCTTTTACAAGCAGAAAACATAGTACGTAATTTATTGGTCTGGCTTGTAAGCTACAAGACTAAACACAATTTTGATACTAATAAGTACTTTCAACTACACCAATCTATGTAATAATAAATACTGATTTATACACTAAATACTTCATAAATTCGGATTTACGTAAAAAGGCTGTCCAATTGTACATACAGTCAACAGCAGAAGTTGCTAAGCGGCCCAGGTGTTCAAAATGATCTTGGCGCGACTTTATTGTTGAGAGAATAAGAGCGCGTCCAGGTAATTTTGAACACCTCGCCCGCTAAGCAACTTCTGCTGCTGACTGTACAATAGGTTTTCAAACATTTTGACAAACACATAGCATTGAGCTGCGTACGGAACTAGGATTTTTTTTAAGGTCCATAGTTTAACTGGATCGTAATAATTACATAAAATGTCAATCTAACCAAAAAGCAATGTCGTTAAGGAAACTGCTACTTTTATTGCGATTCGTGACCAAATAAAAATAGCTTGTTTGAGTCGCCTACGTTTCGGTCGAAATTAAGATTAAATAAAGCTCATATATGTGAAAAGTTCAAAACTGAATCAAAATCGGCCGAGTTGTTTTTCAGCTAATCGTAAACTGACAGAACAGTTTTTTTTTGTTTTTAAATTACTCTTTTTAAAAATAAAAATAGTTAAACTTCCAAATTGACGTAATGACCCCTGTTAATACGTTAATAGACACGAAAAATATTTATTTTAGACTCTAGTTTCAATTTCCTTTTACATACATTGCCTTTTCGTTTCGACGCTAGAACTTCAATTTGACTAATGAGTGTATATGGAATTGGACTTTATTTCAACTACAATACGATCTACTTTAAATTATGGATTTCCATCACAGAAGGGTTCTGCTTCAAGTGCAATATGTTCCTTTTTATCTGAAATCTAAACAGAAATTCTGATAGAAAGGTCCTTATTGCTCATGAAGCATAAAGACCCTTCTCTGATGGAAAGTCACAATTCTTCAACTAATGACAGCGCCATTTTCTTTTCATCACACTCGCTCATTAAATGTGGAATTGCACGCAGGCTTAGCGGGAGTAATAGAAAAAGCGCTTTCCCTAGGGAGTAATGAAGTTTCTAGAACCATAATTAACAGCTTTTTGTCTTTATACTTCATTTTTGTATCGCAAGTGTGATGAAAAACATTGTGTGTAACTCGGGGTGTAACAATATTGCAAACTCGAGTCTATAAATCGCGACGGCTTGCCGGAGCCGGAACTTGCTCTCGTTTGCAATATTTAACTTACGCCCCATGTTGCACAATGTACTGTAAATGACCTGCTAAAGGCTTAAAAATAAACGAATGGTCAGCCAACATCGGCATTGGAGTAGGGAATTCTACTTTACAGCACTAGGGACTCACGACTGCGGCATCTTGCACTGGCCGCAGGTCTCCATGCCGTCGCTGAACTCCTCAATCTGGAGCGTCATCTCGAAGAAGTTGTATTTGTCGTGGACCAGCCGCGTCGCTTGCTCTAGGACTTTCTGTGGGCTCACTCCGGTGCCTGCAAGGTTAGAGAAGGGTTATATGTAGTATACTAGCGATTCGCTCAGCTTCGCACGGGTAGAACCAGTGGCGGATTTGCAGTCCTTGCCGCCCCAGGCCCCAGGACCAGTAGCCGTCCCTTTCTCAGCAACCATCATATTGCCTACATTTTGAGTTATTTCTTGTTATGAATTTTTTGTCACAATTAGCCACTGTGCCTTAGGGCATATCTGCCACTGGGTAGAACCTTAAAAAATTATACGCCTAAACCTTCCTATATAGAGTATTTGACTACTAGTCGAATCAGTTTCTTTGTTCGAACTGTCAAAACGATTGGTACTATGGAATTTATTTGAAACACTAGCATGTGACGTCACAATCAAATCACCAACTCCTTATAGTTTTATACGGGTATAAAAATAGAAATTGTGTCTAAATATAACTGCTGTCTACGTTTCTATACTCGTATTTATCCTCTGGTGCTTTATTTCATGCATGCTGTAAAATAATTTATTTAAAATACAGTCAAATACCCTATAATCACTCTATTGATAGGTAAAAACCGCATGAAAATCGGTTTAGTAGTTTTCAAGTTTATCGCGAACATACATACATACAAACAGACACGGATGGAAGGCACTCATTTCAGTCGAGGTAGTTTGGTGCTCGAACGCAGTGAGACCGCCAATAGTTCGAGTCTGATAATGACTCATAAAACTACGAGTAGGGTGACTGCTGCGGTTTCTTTCATGAATTTTTGTGATGAAAAACTTATTTGGATCATAATTGTACTTACGGATGGCTAAATGCGCCGACAGGGCAGTTTTATCGAGCGAAAGCGCCCACATGCGCAGATTGTGGACACGCACGACGCCGGGTAGGGTTAGGAACGTATTCGCCACCTCCTGCAAAAGATAATGGGACATTTAGGATTAAAGGTTTCTAAAAATGGCAAAAGCGCCTATACTCTGTCTCTTTAGGTACTTAAATAAAAGTAAACAAATTATTTGAACATTTTCGGGTAGTTATAACATTTATTGAGTAACCAACCAAACACAAAACCACCTGGATCTGTCACTGAACGACCTGACTTTACCTACGTCATTTGATCATGTAATGTTTTCATCTACCTGGCTTCTTAAGCCATTTGAGGGTAGATTTTGTTTACTCTTTTAAATATCTAAAGATATTACAGACTATAGAACGTGAATATTGGGTCCGCCAGATCATCGTGGATGCAATGATTCTGTAGTACGCAAAAGGTCCGAAACATCCGATCATTGCAGGGAAACTGTTGGATGAACTGGTATTTGGAGATTCCTGGAGTGTCCGTCCGTGATAATGATGATGCCTGTAAAATCTACTTCTTATGAAGAGCCGATGATCTGGTCAATGTATTGATTGTATTAAGGCACCAGTTAGAGATCCTTGAAACGTATGTCAGGCGTGTCTCACTCCGCGATTTCGTCGCTTTGCTACAGGTAGCTAAAAGTACATCCGTTCGGCGGGTTCGGCCCCAATTTTGGGGTTTGCCATAAGCCGCGCTTGGCGCTGTCGCCACCTAGCGGCCATATCTGTGCTGATAGTAACAGACGGTTTTGTTAGAGAGTGAGTCTTCTGTACTCAGTACTATTATTTATTCTGTGCGTATGTTCAGTAGTTTGGTATGAGGATACGTTTCATGGATGGCAGAGGGTCGGGTGGCAAAGCGCATCTTTTACTCGGAGCTGGAGGAGGGCAAGCGAAAGCATGGCGGGCAACTTCTCAGATATAAAGATGTGCTTAAGCGACACATGAAGAACTGCAACATTGACCCGCTTCTGTGGGAAAAGCAGGCGGCCGACCGCCCTGTATGGAGATCTTTTGTCATTAAACAAACTGATGACTTTGAATCCCGTCGACTTATGGAACTAGATATCAGACGGGATGAGCTGAAAGCCTGACCACCAGCGGCTATTAGGTATAATTACAACAATGGTGTCCTGACCTGCCCGTTGTGTGCACGGGTCTTTGTTAAGAGCCAACAGGAGTGGTCATTTCTCCATACAAACGTACTCGACTCTTTCCTCCGTAGGTTTTGAAGCTAGGGCAATGATTTTTTCAACACAGATTAATATTGTCAATATCTGTGTCGGACCGTTTAGTTTTTTTTTTATATTCTTGTTTTTTAAGGCGCTAGAGCCCTTCAAAAATGACCAAAATGGCCTAATTGACTATGCCGCAATGAGAGGCATGGTAACTCAAAACTGATATCAATTAGCCAAAAACGCAAAACGGTCCGACGCAGATAATTTCATAATCATTTAGATTTCCAAATGTGGTTACGATTGGTTAAGTTTTGGAGGAGGAAACAGTCGAGTACGAAACCTCGAGTTTTGAGATTTTTACGCAGGATTTTTCGTCTTGTCCTTATCGCACCAGTTTTAGGAGCCGCTTCCGTTAGCGAGACGGGTATATTTACCTAAAATATTTAAATCTCAGCTCCTGTTTCGTCTTAATAAGATCGGCTACGCAACGCAAGCCACACGCGGGCACATGAACGTCTTCAGCAGCGGAGTTGACACAGTCGCCGTGGTCGATATCGGCCGGGAGAGTATATATATACATGGTGATATACCTGGAAGTCGAGTCCTCTCGGGGAGCCCTCCATGAGCACCAGCAGGGTTTCCTTGATGATGTTGAAGGTCGTGAGCAGCACCAGCACAGAGAACAGGAACGTGCAGATCGGGTCCACCAGGTCCCATGACGGCTGTGGGACAAATTATATATTATACAGAGTTTAGGTTTAGCACGGAAAAACAAAAACTAGGGAAGCGACTTGAGCCTGGGTTAGGTACTGTAAGAACCGGTGTCGCCAAAATTTGGGTCATACTATCTTATTACAAAAGAGTTTATGAGCCATCACCCGTCCCTATCAATTGAACTCTATGAATAAAGAAACATTAAAGTGATTAAAAACCTCGTCTATTAAGTCTTCGATCGCGTATTCATCATGTTCTAAAGTGTACCTTACTTCTTTGTAATACGGTATATACCTTGAAGTAAATAACAATAGCGACGACCTAAACCGAATATCTGTATTAAGTCTCTCAAAACGTAGAAGGCTCGCACGTAGATGTTCTAATGTAAATCTTATGTCTTTACAAATACAGTCCAAATTACCTTGAAGTAAATGACGATAGCAGCAACCAGAACGCCGAAGCTCTGCAGGAAATCTCCTAAAACGTGTATGAAGGCTGCTCGCACGTTGATGTTCTCTCTGTTGTCTCTGTCGTGTTGGTGAGACGACGAGCTCTCCACGTCAGACTCGCTCGTGCGATCCTGAAACATATAATTTCGTTTGTCAAAATTTATAAAATCATAATTTGAACGCCACGCCTATCGTGCGCGGCGCGTCATCGTGAACCTTGGCGGATTGCACGACTTAGGTTGATATTGTACTGCAGCTGCGCGTGTCAGTTGACATTTTTGGCGGTCAAAAGGTTAAATTCTTGCACATAAACTAAAAATATCAAAATTACTTCTAATAATGCGCAAAATTTATGATGAACTCATCTATTACTTTTTTAGTTCAAACTAAATTAAAATAACAATGATATATTACGCAGTCCCGGGCACGCACAGCCGTCTCGCTCACGTTCACGCTCAGTGAGAGGGAGAGATAAACCTGAACTTAAGTCACCTTAAGTGAAAATATGTGACGATTTCAACTAAAGGTACCACAGGTGTCTGCTGTTGACAAGGTTGATTTCAAATTCAATCTTTATGGAAACCGCACCTTATTGACAAGCGACAAGTACCCTTTTGGTTGAGAATGGCACATTATACCTTATTATTAAGAACAGGGTTGCTGCCTCCATGCGAATGTCCGTGACCACCGCCGCCGCCGTGGCTATGCCCGTGCTGATGCAGAGTCAAGCCCATACTGCAACAATCACATTAACAACCTTATTGTCATAGTAATAAGTCTCACTTTTCAAAGGCACTCAAAAGCCGTTGCTTTTGCTGATAGTTAAAGAAAATTAAACTCTAATGCGATATGAATAAGGTTGAAAATTATACGAGACTGCGACTATGACATGACATTAGCATCTATTTCGAACTGTCCCTTTGTACGACCGTGTATAGGGGTTGTGCACAAATCACCCGAGGTGTTTTCGGCTACTTTTTGACCCCCCTCCCCTCCATTTTGAATTGCAGAGTGAAGATTTATGTTTAAGGAAACCGAGGAAAAGTAGCTACTCATGTGGTAGGTTTTTTTTCTTAGTTTCGTTCACTGTAGAAAAATACACGTGAGGTTTCCTTATACCCCTCCCTCAACGTGATCTATCGTGATTTTTTCGTGACCCCCCCTCCCCTTATCGAACGAGCCCATACTAGAATACCGGTCATCGCCCAACTTAAGTCAATGCTCTTCATAAAATAACCTTGTAGTCGTAGTAATAAGACACAAATTTCAATAACGCGTATCAATATTCAGCCGCTTTATTCCCGCTGGCAAGTTTAAGTCAAATTGAACTTAAAACCCATACAAATAAGGTTGAAACTCACATGAGGTTGACCAGCACGCCTACAGCAGAAGTGATCAACATGACGGTAGCATCTATCTCGAACTGCCGATATATGACCCTCTGAACGGCCATGTATACTAGGATACCGGTCACCACCCAGATGAGGAGGACTGAGGTAAGGGCGCCTATTACTTCCGCTCTGTACCAGCCGAAGGGCATTCTGAAAAATAATCAAGGGTATAAGTACATGTAAGTAATAGGTGGAATTAGAAGGTGAGTTAGAGATATACAGTGAAACCTGGTTAAGTGGGACCTGGATAAGTGAGAAACCTCTATAGCTGGGACTCATGGTGCGGTCCCGACACTTTAGCTCTGAATTACCTCTGTTAGATAAAACGAATTATATTATATTATATTATTAACCACCTCTATAACTGAAATATATCCTCTATTTTCACCTCTATTAATGGGACCCTCTATTAATGGGACCCTCTGTAAATGAGACAGAAATTTATTTGTACCTGGCTAACTGAGAGCCTGGGTAAGTGAAATACCTCTTTAAGTGAGACAAATCTGCTCGTCCCTTGAAGTCTCACTTATCCAGGTTTCACTGTAATTGTGTTACTTAGCTAAGCTAAGTTAGCTTCGATTGTCAAGCATTGCTTTTTAGTTTTGTAAAGCCCTGTTTTTTTTATCTGTCTAAACTAAGTTTGCACCGACTTAGCAAATTTAATGTATACACACACATCTTGGAACGCCACATTTGACCTTGTTATGAAACTTAGCGTATTCGGACAATTTTATTTATATAATAACTCGTTTGACTACTCTAAGAAAGAGATATAGGCTGATCTGCCAAAATGACGCCCGACGTGGGGCCACACTATCATCTGACCATTATTTTACTTTAATACTTGAAAAAGATCAAATAACTTACTATCTGGCAAGTAAACTTAACCTCCTAAGACCCTGCGTACAAAATTTTGTACATATACCACAATTTTTAAATTTCATTGAGTAACTAAATAAATAAAAAAACAAATCATAATGCCCGGGTCTCAGGCGGTTTTTACTACTGTTCGTAAAAAATATAGACGCTTGAAGCATGTTGGAGTAAAAATACGAGTAATAATTACAATAAGGTAATAGTTATTTTATCAATTTTCAAACACTTCTGGTTCTCATGGATCCTCCCATCATTGGAATTATTCTTAAACACATACAAGAAAATAATATAAAACTTTAACGGCTTTACTTGCTCTACTCTTTCTATAATACTTCATCTTATATCTATTGTCCATTTCTTATTTTTCTCCTTATGTTGGCATGCTACCTAACTGTCAAAACTATCGCCTTTCCCGCTCTTTTTCTAATAAACTGCACATATGTCATGTGTTGTCTGTGATGTCCATAACAATAAATGTTTTTGTTTTAGGTTCCCAGCACAATTCCTATCACCAAATCAAAATTATTCACCGAACATTCTTAACGTGCGTGGTACGTCTTAAAACGTCGTCATTGGCAAAATCCCTCCTGCCAATACACACAAGAGGGGAAAGCCATTAAAAAAAAATTACAATAAGGCCCGTCTCTCACGAGACTACTCGACGCTTCGCACACGACGAGACGTAGGAAATAAATATGGCGGGTACTCACAAGCGACGCGTAGGATACGCGTACGAAACACAAATCGCTTGAAAGTAGTCTCGTGAGAGACGGGCCTAAGGGTAATTTACCTTCTAGTAGCCGGCCGACTGGCCACCCAAATAGAAAACAGCGATATCATAAAACTGGCGAAATCCGTGAGAAGGTGGGCAGCGTCCGTGGCTATGGCGAGACTGTTCGATAAGTAGCCACCTGGAACAGAAGGATACCGATTAAGCTTCATCATCATCATCATCTCAACCATAAGACGTCCACTGCTGAACATAGGCCTCCCCCTTTTTTTGGGGGGTGAATGCCATAATCGCCACGCTTGGCAGGCGGGTTGGCGATCGCAGTCGAGTACACCGAATTTGAGGGACGCTGCTGCCCGTCCACCGGTGGTCCCGGGTCCTGGACGAGTGGACGTAGTTTAAGGACATACCCGGGTCCAGATTAAGCTTAGAATAAATTTAATAATCGGCCAAGAGCGTGTCGGGCCATGCTCAATGTAGGGTTTCGTAGTTACCATTCTGTTAAAATAGGCCAAACGGGGGCTATAAGTAAGTATCATAAGCCATCAATCTTATTACTAAAGAAAAGAAGATTTTTTCCAATAACTCACAAACGACTAGACCGAACATGTTCGCTATAGTTTTCATTGAAAGTATTTATTAAGCTCTTATTTCACATTTTTTTTATATTTTTTGGACCCGTGGTTCAAAAGTTAGAGAGGGGGGGGACACATATTTTTTTTCTTTCGGAGCGCATATTTCCTAAAATATTAACTATGTCAAAAAATGGTTTGAGGAGACCTTTATTCATTTTGAAAGACCTACCCAGCGATACCCCACACTATCGGAACAAAGCTAAAGAAAATTTCAAAAGAAACTTGTTGTATGGGACCTCCCACCCTAAAAAAAAATATTTTACCGTTCTGTCGCAATGTATGATTTATGTATCCATGCCAAATTGCAGCTTTCTAGCATTAACAATCACGGAGCAAAGCCTCGGACAGACAGACCTGGCGAAACTATAAGGGTTTTTAGGTGACTATGAAACCCTAAACATGGAAAAAATACTGCCTTGGGTGGCCCAGAAGTCCACCAAGATACCTCCTTGATGTGATGCACATAATACTCAGCATAGTGTCGGCTATTTTAATACACATACAAGTATATTATGTATTTCATTTCTTACTGACATAATTATAGCCGTATTATGTAAACAATGGGTAACTAGAAAAAGCCTTGTATAATTCATGGCAATTTATTATAGGTACTATTAATAAAGTTAAGGCGCCTTTTATTCTAATTCATTAGAAATCGAGACTTGTATTGAATTTTATATTATTTTCCCTTTACCTTTTTAATACTAAATAAATAATAATAAAATGTATATTTTTTTGATGTGTTGTGTTTTTTTTTGTTTTTGGACGAGCAAATTTTGTCAGTAGAAAAGGAGGCAAATTTGAAAAATCGCGGGTTTGTAACACTACGTTTGAATAGTTCGAAAATCGCGTGTTATTTATATCTTAACTGTTTTGTTTACATTATTTTGTTAATTTGCTAGGGATATCACCACCTATTCGGAAAAGAGCTTTTTCTTCCCTGCTAGGAGGGATCAGTGGCAGTTTTCCTCCCTGCTAGGAGGGATCAAAGTAGCACTTTTCTGTTCTAGCACACTATTTTTACATTTTTTTGCGCATTATTTTTTTAACTTAAACAATCTGTTTATAGGTCAAGAAATGAATGCTCAAAAAACGTTGTAGAGGGAAATGCTAGGAACACAATTTTTGACTCCGTAACTTTGTTTGGACTAGTTAGGAGGTGAACATATCAAAAGTCCCCGGCTGTAGCCCCGGTGCTGGGGGGTAGAGGGGGGTAAGAAGGTCGAATTTTTAGGTTTTTCATTGATATCTTGGAAACTTTGCGTCTTAGCGACATGACTACTAAGACAAACCGAAAGCTGATAAAATTTGTTACAAGTTTTATCCAGTCAAGTTTTTCGATATCTTGAATAGTTTTTGAGATACCCGCTCTTGAAAGTTTATTTAGGGATTTTAATTTTATCTTGATATCTACATCAGTGAAGCTGTTAGGCCATGTTTGGTATCATTTTCGTATAAATCGGGGGTGCTGAATTCATTTATGGTATCAAATTGACACTATTCCGAAGTAAAACCAAAATTTAAAAAAACATATTTTTTTAAATCCCTCTTCACGCTTAAACTGCTGAACCAATTTCGTTGAAATTTGGTATAGAAATAGTTTCAGTCTCGACACAGGACATAAGATAGTTTTTATATCCAAAAACATCTTTTGAGGGTGTGAAAAGTGGGGTGCAAGTGTGTATGGGGAGTCAATAACCGCTGAACCGGTTTAGATGAAATTTAGGATGGTATACATCTGTGATTTAGATGAAAATGATACCAAACATGACTTCAAACCTTACCTTAAGCAGTATTAACCTCAGGAAATCAGTTTCATCGACGAAGTAGAATTCCCCCCATACTCCATTTCACAACTTTAAAGGATGATTATTGAGATAAAAAGTATCTTATGTCCTGTCTTGGAACTCGAAATATATGTATACCAAATTTCAATTAAATCGGTTGAGCGGTTTAAGCGTGAAGAGGAATTAAAAAAAAAAAGGTATTTGTTTAATGTCTATATGTTTTTTCTTAGGAATGGTGTCAATGTGATACCAAAAATGAATTCAGCACCCCCGATTTATACGAAAATGATACCAAACACGGCCTAAGAGCTTCACTAATGTAGATATCAAGATAAAATTGAAAGCCCTAAATATACTTTCAAGAGCGGATATCTCAAAAACTATTCAAGATATCGAAAAACTTGACTGAATAAAACTTGTAACAAATTTTATCAGCTTTTGGTTTGTCTTAGTAGTCATGTCGCTAAGACGCAAAGTTTCCAAGATATAAGTGAAAAACCGAAAAATTAGACCTTCTTTCCCCCCTCTACCCCCCAGCATCGGGGCTACGGCCGGGGACTTTCGATATGTTCACCTCCTAACTAGTCCAAACAAAGCTACGGAGTCAATAATTGTGTTCCTAGCATTTTAAGCATTTCCCTCTATAACTTCTTATTGCTTGGCCTATTAAGCATCAGATTGTGTCAACACTAAGATTTTTTTATTTTCCTCATAGTTGATGTGAAAAGCAGTATGTGTCACACGGTATCAAAATTATTTCGTCTTGGGCGTTAACACTTGAATCCCTCATTACGCTCAGGATTCAATGTACGCCCTTGACGGAAATATATCATTTTGATCCCTTGTAACACAAACTACTATAGTTTGCTTTACATTGCTACTGACATAGCCAGCTTGACACATCGATCAGCATTGAGCCGCGTTTTATACATATATGAGTTCATATTTATTTTTACCACACCAGCTCGAAAAGGCTTACATTGCACTTCAAAAACTGATAGCAAAGTTGCACTTTATTCACATGTGAGGCAAAGTAATCAAATGCAAATTTTGGGTTGTTTTCTTATGTTTGCTGGTAGAATTGACTTTTAAATGATGATTTTGGATGATAAATATTTAATAACATTGATTTGGATTTGCTTTGGTTTGATTTCATTTGATATTTTACATTTAATATTTGCTTCGGGTTGGTGTGGTGAAAAATTTTGTGTTTCACTCGGGGGCAATTTTTGTTTAACCCTCGTGCTTTGAAACCCTCGCAACGCTTAAGATTCCATTTTTCGAACCACTCGCTACGCTCGTGGTTCAATTTTGGAATCTTTCACTTGCTCGGGTATCAATATTAGCACGAGCGGTTAAACAACAACTTTGCCCCCTTGTAAAACAAATAACTATAAGTTGATATTTGAATGCACTTACCGATAATTTCTCCTAACATAAATATGACGCATAATATACTGGCTATGATGAGTTTTCTCCTCGCCCGTTTGTCTATCTCTTCGTTCCTCGTTCTGTGACAGTGTAGTCGTCCTGAAACCAGATAATATACAGTTAAATGTTCGTTTCTTACAGACACTTTAAAAAAACAAGTCAATTTGACATCTATTGAAAGATTATCGGCAAGATATCCATAACCACGGGGTTTAATAGTTTAGCCTTAAAGATACCGAAGTTGTCAAATAGTACAGTCGCCATCAGATATATCGGAGCGGCTAAGGCGCTCACAAATATCTGAACACACATCTATTGTCAGGGAGTTAGAGTGCGTGTTCAGATATTGTGAACACCTTGGCCGCTCCGATATATCTAATGGCGACTGTACAAGGTACTATCGAATAACTTGATTCCTGACCCACTGTGAAACCTTTTTTTTACTACGACTTTCGCTTTACATAGGTTTAAAGAGTAAAATTATTCAGATACTTAATACGGTGGGTCACAAATCAGTTTGTTCGATTGTACCTATAATATGATGATGGTTCATTAGCGTAATAATGAACACCTCAGTGGACACGTTAGATGCGCTTATAATATCATAGGTTGATGTTATTGCCCTTGATGATTCTCAGTTATTTCAATGGGCATTCTTACCCTCAAGGCAACATCAACAGTTCCAAGGTATACAGGTACCTGCATAATACCCTCTCTATAATGACTCGTAACTCATAATAATTATCATTATAATTATTGTTTGCATTCAAGACATAACAGTTATGTGAAATTTGAACACCGTGCGAAATTTGACCACCGTGCGAACAACGCGTCCAATAGTGTGTGAACTGCACTGTTTGACAACATTAAATTTTACCTATGCATAAAGGGTTAATTTATTCCAATTTCAACCTTGCGTTGAGTACGTTACGGTTGACATTTAAATGACAAATCAAATTGAGCAGATAGGTGTTTGCCAAAGTTATTCTGTAGAATATGAGGCACTCTTCATGAACGCGAGTTTGTTTACTTTGTTTGTTTGTAGTTTATTTATAAATAGTCTCTTGGTTATATTCTCCGTGTTTTGGCTACTGTTACTAAGTCTAGTTCAGAAGTCTTGGCCTTAGCCCTGTACTTACGTTTAACTTCTATAATGCTCCCGTTGCGCTGAGACTCGCCTCAATCTTCAGTAGGTATCTATGACAGCGCAGCACCCCAAGGAAGGGTTCCCGTGCAAACAGATCACCCACAAAGCCCTGTATTTCATTGCCGGATGCGTACAATTTCTTAGTTGAAACTGTATCTTCGTTATATTCTCCGTGTTTAGGATACTGTTCCTAAGTCTAGGTCAGAAGTAGTCCAGAAGAATTACTGGTCTAGTAGCCCTGTACGTACGTTCAATTTCCACAATGCTCCCATTGCGCTGGGGCTCGCCGCCATCTTCAGTCTCTATGATACCGCAGCACCCTGTGGAAGGGTTCACGGTTCCCCTCACACATATCACCCACCAATACGTCTTTCAGTGCCAGATGCGTACGATACCCAGTTAAAAGAGTCTCTTGGTTAAATTTTCCGTGTTTAGGCTACTGTTACTCACTCTAGTTCAGAAGTCTTGGCCTTAGCCCTGTACTTACGTTCAACTTCCACGATGCTCCCATTGCGCTGGGGCTCGCCTCCATTTTCAGTCTCTATGACAGCGCAGCACCCTGTTGAAGGGTTCCTGTGCACACAGATCACCCACCAACCCCACGCTGTCAGTGCTATTCGTACGATGCTCAGTTGAATCAGTCTTTTGGTCTCCGTGTTCAATAAGTTCTTTTGGTCTCCGTGTCCCTAAGACAAATTTGAAAACAGTCCCAGTCCCTGATCTAGTTAATACTTACGTTCAACTTCCACGATGCTCCCATTGCGCTGGGGCTCGCCTCCATCTTCAGTCTCTATGACAGCGCAGCCGTGTTGAAGGGTACCCGTGCACACAGATCACCCACCAACCCCACCGTGTCAGTGCTATTCGTCCGATGCTCAGTTGAATCAGTCTTTTGGTCTCCGTGTTCAAAAAGTTCTTTTGGTCTCCGAAGATAAATTTGAAAACAGTCCCAGTCCCTGATCTAGTTAATACTTACGTTCAACTTCCACGATGCTCCCATTGCGCTGGGGCTCGCCTCCATCTTCAGTCTCTATGACAGCGCAGCACCCTGTTGAACACAGCAGGGTACCCGAGCACACAGATCACCCACAAACCCCACGCTGTCAGTGCTATTCGTATGATGCTCAGTTGAATCACTCTTTTGGTCTCCGTGTTCAAAAAGTTCTTTTGGTCCCCGAAGATAAATTTGAAAACAGTCCCAGTCCCTGATCTAGTTAATACTTACGTTCAACTTCCACGATGCTCCCATTGCGCTGGGGCTCGCCTCCATCTTCAGTCTCTATGACAGCGCAGCACCTTGTTTAAGGGTTCCTGTGCACACAGATCACCCACCAACCCCACGCTGTCAGTGCTATTCGTACGATGCTCAGTTGAATCAGTCTTTTGGTCTCCGTGTTCAAAAAGTTCTTTTGGTCTCCGTGTCCCTAAGACAAATTTCAAAACAGTCCCAGTCCCTGATAATACTTACGTTCAACTTCCACGATGCTCCCATTGCGCTGGGGCTCGCCTCCATCTTCAGTCTCTATGACAGCGCAGCACCCTGTTGAGGGGTTCCCGTGGACACAGAATATCACCCGCCGGCCTCTCGCTGGACTGTCTGTGCCTGTGCCTGTGCCGTATGACGCTTTGCCATCTTTGAACCTGAAAAGACCAAAAAAATGTATGTTAGTTGTGTGTGATTCGTTTTCTATCACTTGGTGTTTTGAGTTGTTTTCCCAACCACTTTAGTAGAATAAGAGTTGTGTGCGCTTTGCAAGGCAAACGGCTGACAGCGTACATTACATAACAATAAGTAGGTAAGTAATTTACATGTAAAGATGCCAGTCGTTATTTAGTAATACGCTATTACTTACTAACATATTTCTACAAGCTCGTAATCCGTGCTTTTAGAATTATTTATAGGTTAACTTTCAAATAGAAATTAGAGGAACTACTAAAAGCGATGACTGCACATGCCTTAACAAAAGTGTCGACTGTCGTAGGCTTACATTACGTTTCTATATCTATTAACCCCATTATTCATAAACGATACAAACCTCAATTAGCTAATCAGTAATCGTTTGTCCTTATCTGTCATTTTGTCTTATGTATTTGTAAGAAAAGGATAAAACAGAATGTATCTAAATCAGTCCCGTAAAGTTTTATGAATAAGGTCTAAGTCCACTGTCAAAAGAAGCATCCAGGCAGCGACCAAGCAGGCGCCTGTCACGCAATGTCAACGGAATCCAAGGCCTCTAGAGGTCACTGTGTCTAGGTGTACGCGTGACTGACGCAACGAGGAAACTGAAAGTGTTGACATGTTTCACTAGGGCATAGCATATAACAATTACTATAATGTAACACTTGTACTTAGCATTTTAACAATAATAAATAATACGTTACTAGTACAGAAAGGATACTTCCTACAAAATCGAAGATTGACAGCGGTTCAGGGACAAATCATGCTGTCCCTTTCCAATATATTATGGCACTATCCCTTTCGGCTAATTAGGGTGGTCATAATTTAAGTAAGTAATCTTATCTGTGGTTGTGCACGCAAAGGGACGTCAAGTTGTGGCACCCCTAATAAGCAGGACAACATTTTTGTCCTACTTGGAATTACAAATCTAAAAACATACTTAAACCAGCAAATTATATAAATATATGCAATTTCGACAATCCGTGGCTGAAAATTTTGGATTTCACGATAAGATGGAAATGATTAGCCAGACTGTACATATCCTCAAGCCGCCCATACGTCAAACCTTGCCAAGCAAAATTAAATTTTATTGTGTCAACACAAAGTTCAAATTAGAATGGAACAGAAGACCTTTTTATAGATCTCTGGGTGGCTAGAGGATATGTGATTTTCGGCAGTCTTTCAATATTTTTTCTAAAAACCGGTTTCACTACTGGAAATAATATATTTTTCTGGGATGAACCGTTGTTTTAGGTCAATCAACTTGATTCTAGGTCGGCGTGATATTAAGGAAAATTTTAGAGCGAGTGTGATATCGATAAACCACCGATCATATCATATAACTGATAAACAAGCGCAGAGAATCATTAAAACCTCATTAACAAACATTCACGTGTCCGGGATCAGATCAGAATCCGGAACCACAAGTTAATTAGGCAGACCACAAGGCAGACTAAGCAGCTAACAAGCTAATTCGAACGTACACTGACATCAGAATGATATTTGGATCATTATTTAGTTATTGTTCGTCTCGTCCACATCAATACATGTACAGGCGCGTACGAGCGAAATGCACGACGAACTTGAGCTGTACGTCAATCATGTGGTCGTCATCAATCAGTTTTTCACTTTTCCTTTATGTCTAAGGGTGTTATTCCAATTGTCTAATATCTTGGTCCTTGGTCATTGCTTCTCACTCTCTCTCATTAAGCAAAATGTGAGTCAAAATACACATTGGACAGGACCAAGAAATTGGACAGGTGGACTACCACCCTAAGCATAGCATCATCATTGTATACCTAAGAACTGCGCTCTTGTTGGTGAAGTAATCTCCCATAGTTCTTTCTATAGCCATTTCTTTGGCACACCTGAAATACCTGTCGTAAAATTTAAATAATCACGATTAATTAGCAGTGGCGCTAGTGTGCACGTTGATGGGCTAGGCAAAGGGAATGCAGTTATTTTTTAGCCACCGTGTATAAATCGGTCCCCATTATCCGGCACGTGGCCATTACGCTAACTGCATGATGGTAGGTAGACGCGTAAACGTTTGGCTGATTGCGCTCGATTGCTATGTTTACAGCGGTGCGCGCGCACCCATAATGTGGTCTTCATATTGGATGGAAATCCGCACATAACACGGCACTGTATATCGCATGGCCACTTTGAAATGGATTCATTCATAATGTTGATACGTAGTACATACTCGTATTTTCTGTGGCAATTGCATGGACATATTTTATGAAGTGATCATTTGCGGCTCAGCCATATATAAATTGCTAATTAAAATTGACCCTTATCATCGAGCAAGACAATAGACAGAAGACAAGAGAAAACGGTCCGAAAGAGAGGATCACATTAGAGGACTGTGTCTCACTTGCACTGGTTACAGTATTGTCATTATATTGATATATTGACTTGTGATCTGATGACGTCATTGCATGGTCCCTTTAACCCTTAAATTGGCATCAGGACAGAGGAGGCATATAACCTGTGCTCGTTTTTTTGCATTTTTTTTAAACAGTCAAAACGAGATACGATCCTCTGGTTAATTTTTTTTTCAGTCACAGTTTTTTACCGAAGCACTCATTTCGGAATCTACATATACAGGTCCGGCCCGCACACCGTTCAGGCGTGCGAGCGGGACATCACTATATGCCCACATAGCGCTGTCTTCCTCACACACCGGAGCCGCATCAGTGTGATAATCGCGTTACAGTCTTGCGCATTGCGCACCCATAATGCGCGCGTTCGAGCGCATCCGACGTTTTTCTATGCGTTTCTTAAGGTCCCGTGATGAAAAAGTGTGAATTACCTGAGTATAACAGGTTTTTATACAGAAAAAGGTTTCATAACATTGTTTTAAATGTCTTTAAAATTATTTATCTACGCACATATCATTACTGCTCTAAAATGCATTCAGAAACCGTAGGAAATGACCAGCATTATCACAACCAATTTTACTATGAGAACTTTCTTATCTGTGGTAGTAGGTAAAATTTGTACTTTAAAGTTATAACTTTACAGATTTTTGTAAAGTTATGAGTTTTAAATTTGGAACAGCTGTCAAAACTCAAGTGGGTGTCTATTCTAGTATCCATAGATATTAAAACAATTATCGATACGAAACGTCAATTCGGTATATTTTTTTAATATAACCCGTAGGACATTTGATCTCGAGTGGCATGAGAATAGGGACTTCATTCTTTTGTCTATGAATTAAAAAAAACTACGGATGCGTGACATTTGTGAAAAAAAGTTTTCATTTACCGCCATTTGACTTACAGTTTCATCTTTTAATTAGTTTTAGGTTATAAAATTGATTTGATAGTTATTTTTAAACAAACTTTAAGCAAAAGTATCGTGTAAAATGAGTGATAAAAAGATATTTAGGAGCCGCCACCTCTCAAATCTGCGAGTTAAGTCAGACAGCAACGATGGATGTCGGTTGAAATATGAGGTTAGTGAATATATAATAGAAGGTAATAATATGTGTGTAGATAAAGTAGTGTATGTAACTGTACATAATTAGGCATTAAAACACTCGTGTGATCCTTTTAAGAAACTCACTTCGTTCGTTTCTTAAACCCACACTCGTATTTTAATGCCTTTCATTATGTAGCAGTCACATAAACTACTATTATGCCGTACATTTCAATGCATTCATTTATAAGTATAATTACGTCACATGTAATACTAAATCTCGCTTCTTTGACAACACGGAACCTTTAGAGCCTGTAGCTACGCTCGGGCTTCGCTTTCACTCTAATTAGAGCAGTGGGCCGCACGATATGCAGATAATATATGGACAACACAACGCAACGCAATACAATAATGACATCTTCACACGTGATAGGTATTGATCTGTGAAGTGAGTGGTGAAGGAACTAAAAGCGATGATAGCGCTCGACGTGGCAGAAATGTTAACTTTTCTGAGCTCTAAAATTGGCAAAAGTAGTACCTGCACCAAAGAAGGCCCATCATTTTTTTTTTCTTATGTTTAATATCAACTTGCAGTTGTCTATGGTACTAGCGAACATGAACGCAAAATTTGAATCCATTCACACTTGTAAAAGTATGAAATTTGGGGTCATCCATTAATTACATCACACGTTTAGGGGGAGGGAGGGGGTCAAGAAAATGTGACATATTGTGACATGGGGGAGGGGGGAGACACAAACTTTGTGACGTCACTTTAACTTCGTCAGTAACCGGAAATTTATTTAAATTATTTTATTCGCTGTACATTTAAATAAGAAGAAGAAGAAATACATTTATAAATAACAAGTTTTTAAAACGATAATCGTTTTTATTCGTTTAATTTTCTTTCATAAGCAGTTTTGGGTTACAATTAGTGATGTACCGACTATTGATTTGGCCGACTAGCCGACTAGCCGACTAATCGGCGCTCGAATGGCCGATTAGTCGGCCGACTAGTCGGCTAGTCGGCCAGATCATTAGTTTCGTATAAGTTCAGGTGAAAAACAATAGTTTTGCTCTTTTGGTTGCGCTATTCATATATTAGCTTGGCTAAAAGGTGTTTTCTATTGGTTCAAAGACCTATCACAAGAATCCTCGTTCAATTTCTGTCTTTCTTTTATTTTGCGATCCTGATGAGCAGAAAAAGTTTTCACACCCTGAATAGGTATTTTGGTAAAATAGACATAACACATATGGTAAATATTAACTGTTGGTTTCTTTTTTTCTGTTTTTCTTTCACTAATAAAGTGCCGACTAATCGGCCATTTTTGCCGACTAGTCGCCGACTAATCGCCGACTACAAATGTGGCCGGATAGTCGGTTTTCCCGACTAGTCGGCGACTAGTCGGTACATCCCTAGTTACAATACTAATATTTATATCGTCAAATATATTTTATTAAATTTTTAATAATACTTAGGTACTTCCATAATTCGATTTGTCGATTTCGTAGAAAAAATGTGACGTCACACTAGGGGGGGAGGGTTTTGCCAAATGTGACCAAGTGTGACAAGGAGGGGGGGAGGGGTCAAAAAACCTAGAAATTCGTGTGACGTAATTAATGGATGACCCCTTTTGAATTAGGCAAGCTTTAGAAATGTTAGAATTGGACCTTTTTTGGCACAGGTACAGTCACCACAAGGGATTTTTATGCCATTTAGGGTTCTTGCTAAATTGGAAATTGTATAGCGTAAGTATTGAACAACTAATTTAGCTAGGACACAGAATAACTAATAGTACTACGCTAGGACCGTAAAGCAGAAGGAAGCAGTGGTGGCCGAGTGGATATGACGTCTTGACTTTCAATCCGGAGGCCGCGGGTTCAAATCCTGGCTCGTACCAATGAGTTTTTCGGAACTTATGTACGAAATATCATTTGATATTTAACACTAGCTTTTCGGTGAAGGAAAACATCGTGAGGAATCCTGCATACATCTGCGAAGAAATTCAAAGGGTATGTGAAGTCCCCAATCCGCATTGGGCTAGCGTGGGGACTATAGTCCAAGCCCTCTCGCGCATGAGAGGAGGCCTGTGCTCAGCAGTGGGACGTATATAGGCTGAAATGATGATGATGATGAGGACCGTAAACGTCGCAGCAATCGCGGAGGGTGATGGTACTGTAATAAGGTATGTATTTGTTCAATATTTAATAAATAATCAGTTATATTTTAGGGATTTCTTGAAGAAGATTAAATCGCAGCCGCTACAGGGGTCCTTTTTGCTCTAAAACGTTACGTTACGTGTTGTTAGTGTTCAGTGCGATCAGGGACATAGGTAAAGGCTTTATTAGTACTGTCATTAATTCATTTATGCATTTAATGGAGGCTATTTAATAGCAGAACTAATAGGTAGACCGACTAGTAGGCATTTAAATTTATGGATGAATGTTGTGCGCAATTATTGTTTTGACTTATAATTCGTTTTTTTTAGCATTAGAAAGAACTCCACAGAAGCAAGCGTGCAGTTTTTATCAGGCTCGTTATTTGTTAATAATTATTGAATTATTTAATGTAGCATGGTCAATAGATATAATTTACTTCAAATTATTACCGCTAAAAGTGCCGGATTTGGAACCACAAGCTTACTTCTGCGAAGTTCTTTCTAATGCTAAAAAAAATGGACTATAAAATATGTGACGTTATCTATGAAAAGGGAGCTTATTGTCGATGGCGCTTCCGCCATTATTAACGATGCTCCGATATAAATACAATGCCGCGCGACGCTGTGTGGCGTATGCGCCATCGACAATAAGGTCCCTTTTCATAGATAATGCCCCATATGGGTTCAAAATATTTTGACTACGGTGACTTAAAATGAAGAGTTGCAGAATCTAGAAACTTACTTATGCAACAATGGTAGTGTATAGTTATATTTTTTAAGGTGTCCGATTATTAATTATTTAAGGGTTTCTCATGACTTTTACATAATATACAGATATCTTAAATAAAAACTTGACTACAACCAACGCCAATCCTTCACAGAAAACCGCACCAAAATCGATCGAGTAGTTTTGCAGATCATGTCACTCTACAGAGGCTATACCCATCACACCCAACCCAAGCATATCATATCACCATTTGTTATCCTTTGTTTTTTGTTTTTTCTTCGTCCCGTCACAGAATAAATAATAGTACTAGGTACAGAAGACTCACTACTCACTCTCTAACAAAACGCGGCGGTTACGATCAGGACAGATATGGCCGCTAGGTGGCGACAGCGACACGCGCGGCTTATGGCTAGCCACCAAAATTGGTGTGGAACGGGTGTACTTTTAGCTACCTGTTGCAAAGCGACCAAATGAGTGAGCCACGCCTGGTTCCGTGTATAAGAACTAATTATTTTTTTATTTAACATTTTAAGTCAGGCAACAAGGCTCATAAATTACAATTACCTTACAGACTAACATATATATGTCGCAGTAAGATAGATAAAGCCGTTACATAGTTATAACTCTAGGGATATAATTATATGACGTAACATAGTTATATGAAAGCGATTCATTACTATCTTACTAGGTATATAACTATAATACGGCTTTAGTTTAGTGATATAGTTATATTACTGGATTAAGTTTAGTGATATAGTTATATTACTGGATTAAGTTTAGTGAAATAATTGTAGGTAGGAGTGCAGCGGTGCGGCGGAGATATAGTTATATCCCTAGGGATATAGTTATATGCCGTATAATACTTTTTAGCAATATTACGTAAAAGTACAGGTCGATTCACGAAAGCTGGCGCGAGATTTCTACTGAGTGACAGCTATTTTCATTCAAATTCTGTCAAATATCGCGCCAGCTTTCGTGAATCGATCGCAATGCCTCATAAACCCTTAAGAATAGCAGCATGAAAATATATATAATAGTTATCTTACTAGGAATATGATTATAATACGGCATATAACTATATCCCTAGGGATATAACTAAGCCTCCGCCTCACTGCCGCACTCCGAATACCTACAATTACTATCTTACTAGGAATATGATTATAATACGTAGTTACGTACTATACGGCATATAACTATATCCCTAGGGATATAACTATACCTCCGCCGCACCGCTGCACTCCTACTTACAATTATTTCACTAAACTTAATCCAGTAATATAACTATATCACTACACTAAAGCCGTATTATAGTTATATACCTAGTAAGATAGTAATGAATCGCTTTCGTATAACTATTATGTTACGTCATATAATTATATCCCTAGGGTTATAACTATATAACGGCTATATCTATCTTACTGCGACATATACATACCTATCCATTTTATAAATTTAAAAACTAGACACTATTTAGGCGACAAAACGGCGCGCGGCTCCATAGAATCGTCTGGTCTGGTTATAAGTAAGCGCCAATACCATTTTCCTAATCTAATCTATTGCATTCTTAGTTTTATGCTAGAATACACATGCTCTATTTTAATTGTTAATACCTATACTGGTAGGTATTTGTATGCGTCAAGATTTAAAACTACGCCACAGTTCCATTCCAATAGGTATGGTCAATAATAAAACAAAATGAAGCAGGCAAAATATATGACACCCTAATGAATCCTGCACACATGAGTGTCTAGGTTGAAATCCAACTTAATTTCGTTTTACCCATTTACCAAAATTCGACGGTTTGTATGGATATTTGTATGTCTAATTTGGTGTCCCCCATCACGCAAAAAAAAGACTTTCACAAATAGTTTAAAACGTGGAAAAGGACATTTTACTCCGGATTCCATCTCCTAAGGGGATGCAATGGGGTCGCAATGTGAAGAGGCTTGTATTATTATAATCATAGGTATAATTCTTTGTACCCTATATTATTGCAGGTGGCTGCACCTATTTCCTTTTTTTTTATACCACATCGGTGGCAAACAAGCATACGGCCCGCCTGATGGTAAGCAGTCATCGTAGCCTATGGACGCCTGCAACTCCAGAGGAATTACATGCGCGTTGCCGACATTTAAAAACCGGTACACTCCTTTTTTGAAGAACCCCATAACTACTGTAGACCCTCGGGAAAACCTCGGGAGGGAGCTCATTCCACAGCCGGAGCGTCCGCGGGAGAAAATTCCTCTTAAATCGCACAGTACGCGACCATTTAGGTTCTAGAGTGTGAGGATGAACATCCTGCCGACGGCGAGCGGTGCGGTGATAGAAAGCGGCCGTTGGCATCATGTCAAATAGTTCCTCAGAGCAAACCCATTGTATAAGCGGTAGAACACACACAAGGAGGCAAAGTCTCTCCTTAGACTTAAAGGTTCAATACCGCTTGTGAGTTTGGGATCATTGACGATTCCCACAGCGCGCCTTTGGACTGAGTCGAAGAGTCCAAGCTGGCATCCAGGTGCTCCTGCCCAAAGGTGACAGCAGTACTCCTTCTAAGGAAATTAGGCATGTGGAAAAACATGATTATTTAGGTAGCTAACCTTTTTAGGGTTCCGTACCCAAAGGGTAAAACGGGACCCTATTACTAAGACTGCTGTCCGTCCGTCCGTCTGTCACCAGGCTGTATCTCACGTACCGTGATAGCTAGACAGAGAATAAAATAAAGATTTAAGTGGGGCTCCCATACAACAAACGTGATTTTTGGTAAGTACTTGGATGGGTGACCGTTTTTTTGCCTTTTTTTGCATTATGGTACGGAACCCTTCGTGCGCGAGTCCGACTCGCACTTGCCCGGTTTTTTGTAAGTTTTATAGATACGGTAGAAAAAACGTTCAGAGGCAGTGAGGTGTGGATTCATTGTTTTGTGATTATCTTTCTTGTTTTATGCAAAATTATTAGATCAGTATGATTCATTCCAAGACCAAGATAAGGTTATTTTTTTGTCTCCATAAGTTGCAACATCGTTTCTTGAGTCGAATGAATTAAAACTACATTGAGAATATGTAAGTTTTTCGCAAATGGGTATTTTTTTTATGTATAACAATTATTTATTTACAAACAAAATATATACAGTGGTATTACTAAATGAAATTAGGTATGATATTATTGCATATATAATAGGTACATATTATACCTAGGTACACGTCAATATGCAATATATGTATTTTAACTATACGCGTACCTATGTTTAAATTCCTGGTAAAGTAACAAAAACAGCGGATGTTTGTTCATGTATAATATCGGTTCTAGGTTTAACTTTAAACATGTTCCAACTTCTATTAAAGCACCTTACTACCTTAAAATAAAATCGAATCCTACTCAACACAATCTTGCGCTACAAAACCCTATTTCGATTTTCGATAAATGCCAAGTGTTATCAATTATTTGTTTAGTTTATCGATATCACTACAAGTTTCAGTCGATATGTCCTTAATAAGGTCAGAGACGTCGGTGTTATGTCAACGAACTCGCAGACTACCCTCTTGAGATTGAATACTTATCGCGGAGATAAAATAAATATGTGCTATGTGCTCATCGTTTGAATTAAGGCCCCGTGGGTTTAGGTTCTCACTGAGCCTAAGCGTGAGAGAAATGAATGTGCGTTGCCCGGGATCGCGGAAATCATGTTTGTAAATTTTAATTTTATGTATTTTAATTTACGATTTATTATATATTGTATATTCCTCATATTACATATTTATCTACTTTACGGTTGGACCCATTTAGTTGCGGTCTCTTCTAGGTTTGTGATACACCAACGATATCAGGTAAATAGGTTAGGTTAGTACAGATGGACGACAGAAGCATTTAAACATTAACATTACCTTGCCTAATAAATACAGTAATTATACTAATTATCATAGATGATACTTATGCTCTTATCGTAAGTGCACGCGTCAAGGTAATGATACTATAGATTATGATATCATTATTATCAAACGTTGTCATTAAATTAAATAATAAGTCAAGATCTACACTTCTGGCCAGCCTTACCAGTGCCCTACATATTATATTACCAGGGCCAGGCGTGTCTCACTCCGCGATTTCGTCGCTTTGCTACAGGTAGCTAAAAGTGCATCCGTTCGGCCCCAATTTTGGGGTTTGCCATAAGCCGCGCGTGGCGCTGTCGCCACCTAGCGGCCATATCTGTGCTGATCTGATCGTAACAGACGCGTTTTGTTAGAGAGTGAGTCTTCTGTACTTAGTACTATTATTTATTCTGTGCCAGGGCTCGGATTTTTCAAACTGGTTTTCAAATTCCAAATTTCTTACATTACTCGTAGTTACATTTAACCTGAGAACGGCACATTTTAATATGATTAAGTTTTATCTCATATGTATGAGGATAAAATATAAATAAATTACACGCTCATGGTCGGATGGTGGCCGATACTTCGGAGAAATTCGGCAGGAGGCAAAAGGAAGAGAGGCGAGCCGCAGCATCGTTTGCGTTCCTGATTTATGAACAAGGGCCAATCAGATATTAAAATTAAAGATGGAACAAGAAGCATTTTTTTTACTTTTCTTATGGGAAAAAATGTAAGCCTTCAAAATATCACAAGTGATGACGAGGATGAAGCTTGGAAGGAAGTCCAATTCCAGTGAGCTTTGGGTAAAAAACATGTCCGTTCACTATACACAAAAAGAGTACAAATGGCGAACTTAACGCCTCTAATATGTTAGACTCTAAAGTTTAATCATAATTATGACTCACAATAGCTGCTGTGTAATTTTTGTATTCATAATTATTGGAAATACTTATGTGCAGTATCGATAACTGATGCATAGATACCTAGTTACCTACTTCATAATCGTTACTCAGATGCCTAAATAAATAAAGGCGCCCTTTTCTCAAACGATATTAGTCTAATATTATTTATTTATTACGATTTGACAGTTCGTGGACCAATAATATTACGGTCCCATTCGGATTATGAAATAGTTAGACTTCTATTAGACATCTTTAAGACATCACCAAGATACGATAACGATATGTTAAAGATCTAACCTGTCAAATTTGACATTTGCGCGATTCTGGAGATACTCTTGAACGATTTCCACAGGATATGACTTAGAGATCTAATTCACATCTTACTCTATCTAACGTAAAAGTGACATCGGTTGCCCGAATTGCGCTGCAAAAGAGAACTAGTTGATATCTAAACTATAACGTCTATAACATATCTAGAATGGGTCTAGTACGTGTCATCTCTTGTGAATAACTTGAAGTTCGAAATACGGCAGTTAGTCTAATATCGTTGAGAAATGGGCCCCAGGCATCGCTGGGAAGACAGTGTGACGGCAGATCTGCTTCAGCTTCACGTCAGTAACTGGCAGGAAGTTGCGCACGATCAGGAAAAAAACATGTAAGTAAGTACGTCTCGAAAATTCGTGCTGGTAATGAAAAGATTATCAGAAAGCATTTGTAAAATGTAATACTACCACAGAATAAATAATAGTACTAGGTACAGAAGACTCACTCTCTAACAAAACGCGTCTGTCACGACCAGCACAGATATGGCCGCTAGGTGGCGACAGCGCCACGCGCGGCTTATGGCAAACCCCAAAATTGGGGTCGAACGGATGTACTTTTAGCTACCTGTAGCAAAGCGACGAAATCGCGGAGTGAGCCACGCCTGATACTACTATGTATTACATAGTAAGACCTACTTAAATGAGTATTAGTAATGTACTAATGATGTACCACGCGACACCCAACACAACACGAAATGAATATTAACGAACGACTGCGATTTATCACGCAGCACTTGTTTCTTTTATTTGCGATTCGTTGCAACGAGTTTTCTTACAATTTCATATAAAACTCCGACTACCAATGAAGATAGTGATAATTTTACACCTTATAGCAATGTCATAAGGTCTACTAATTGCTATCTTCATTTAGAATGTGTTTAGTTTTGTTACTAGACACAGCTATTTTCAGCCGTAGTTGTTTAGATTTAGAAAGAAACGTGACTGAAGGTGACTTCGTCGTGTCAATACCGCGGAAAAAGCCTCTGAATCTTCACAGAGCAGACATCAGACATCAGCAAGTAAAATAATTCAGTAAGTACTTTGTATGTACAAATGGCTGTGTGTAAGTATGTGATTTTTCGTGTCGAAGCAGCGTGTCTTAAGTTTGGTTTGTGGTCCTATTAGCCATGTTTGCTATAATTGTAATTTAATTGTTATAGTGTTGTTATGTAAATCCACTACTTGACGCTAGATGTAGACTACGAAATAAGTCTCGTTTTGGTAAAAAAAACTGATGCATGGAGTTACCACTCGTTCCTTCTCTATGGTATGATGGAAATGACGTCGCTTAGAGCGATGGCGGAAAGAAGCTGAATCCCTGCATTCTAAACCATTCCTCGCAACAGTCGCAACCTCGCAACCCCCGTTCCGCAATCGCAATTCCAATTTCCTTTAAGGTAATTCAGCTCCTAAATTCCACGCTTGTCTAGAACATTGACAAGTAGCCTGCATATATAACTAGCATGCTAATCACTAGATAACATAATAATACACAATGCATAGACCTATCCATAGAGATCAGAAGACAATAGCGTTTGTGTCGTAAAATCTGCCGCTAATGTACAGCCGCCATCAGATATATCGGAGCGGCCAAGGCGCTCACAAATATCTGGACACGCCTCTATTCTTAAGGCGTTAGAGTGCGTGGTCAGATATTTTTGAGTACCTCGGCTGCTCCGATATATCTGCGTACAATCCACATTATTCTGCGCGTCGAACGTTGACTGAACAGATGCCGTCATTTAAAAAAAACCCAACCGATTTGGTACATGACTTTTAGGAGCTTTGCCACTCCTTTAACGGATATGAATCTATCAATCCATTATTTATTAGAACACTACACTAGCTTCTGACCGCGACTTCGTCTGCGTGGAATGAAGATGATGATGATTGATAAAAACTACCCTATGTCCTTTGTCGGGGCCCGAACTATCTCCATATCAAATTTTGTCCATATCGGTTCAGCCGCGGACCAGAGCTGTTACCTCTTCACGCACACACACACTTTGGCATTTAATTTATTAAATATGGATTTAGAACTGTGAACATTTAGATATCAAGTGAATATCTAAATATCCCAATATAAGAAACTATTATGCGAAAATAAGAAACTATTTTCTACTTACACAAAAAATGAGACTTGCAAACTATGTGTTACACGTCCTACACCAGCCAACTGTTCTCAATTGTTCAAATCGGTTTTAGGATATTATTCGACATATATTTCTTTATTACTTTAGTTCAATTAATTTTTGAATTATTGAATGAGTGAGTCAAAATTTTTTCAGTGCATTAAGATCTGGATAATTTGGCTCTCAGTTTCAAATAAAGTCGCGTGGCCTTATAACTACTTACCACCTACCAGCACGTGTCGCGGTACTATTTGTCACCTAGTTTACTTACATATACGTGACACGACACGAATAAAGCACTATCAATAAGTCTGCAAACATACATATAGGTAGATACTATTTTACAAAGAATTATTTTGTTATTAAATGGTAGCCTTCTAGCGGTACAAAACCAGCTGCTTTTTCCAATATACTTGTTGACTTTTAGTTTCTTTTGTATTCCAGTATTTACTTTTCGGTAAACTACCAATAATGTTGTATTCCTACTTATAATATTGCAAGATACACGTGTCATAGAACAGCTAGGTAAACTCACTGTATCAACGGCTTGCTATCTTCAGACATCCTTGGATCCTAATGTAACTTCACACTAAACACTAACCAACGTCAGTTCCAATACTATTTAGCTAGGAAATAGAGAAAAACCTCACTGTCACTAATAAAGCTTGAATTTTGCTACTACTTTAGCCTAAACGCACGATAGGAACTAATTCTAACCATTACTGGGTCGTTATCTAGAATACTTTGAGTGGTTATCACCTACCGGGCACTCCTTCGCATTGGAGATAACGTTACGATGTGCAAATAGGAGCCGATAATGCTGTAAACATGTCGTATTAGGGTCCCGTCTAGCATCTGTTAGCTTTAGGCACTTTATCGAATACACCTTTGAACGGTCGGAAGTTTTTACTTTTTAGGGCATTTTCGAATTCTCGTAGTGATCCAAAAGACTAGTGCCCTGTTAGCTCTTTTTTTAGGGCTCGCCTCATCTCTTGACGCCTAAAAGGCTAGGCTATTTTACTAATGAAAAAAAAAGGCTCTTAGCCTTTTAGGGGTCAAGACATGAGGCGAGCCCTAAAAAAGAGCTAACATTGCTCCAGTCTTTTGGATCACTAAATTCTGGTGATTTTTGAATAATAACCGTCTGATATTTCCAAGAACACGTGTCACTAAAAAGGAAAATCCTTGTTTTGGAAAAACTTTAAGTTGGATGACACCGTGATATGCCGGTCGTATTTGTCTACTTGACAGAGTGATAATGATAAAGTCTGCCCCTTTGAATAGCGTGGTGTTATAACGTGATAAGTACTTATTTAATCGCGTGGATAAATATCCGTAATACGCCTGCAGTTGTCATTTTTTTAAATCTTGCTACGGAACAAGAGATGCCATTGTCAATTACCTATTTAAGTTTGCTTCCTTTTTTATGCTTACCTAATAGTCCTAATACCCTTCAAGTGGCATTGTCATACCTACGTTATTTTTGAGTTGTTGATATTTTAATTTGATTGTATATAATTATTCAAAATTGAAATTTAAATTACGTAGTTGCCGGGAGCCGGTTCCTACCACTTGGAGGGTCATCATCATAATTTAAGAGCATGGCTCTTGTCGGTGGAGTATGCGCCAGTTTTCGCGGTCCTCGGTCAGGTTCTTTAGGTCCGACAGTAAGACACGACATTTGCTTTTAGTTGCTGTGTATAGCTTGCTCGTGGTTTTCCTCTTCCTCTCCTAGCTTCGATCTTGCCTTCTAATATACCTAGTTTTAAAGAAAGTGTCGTGTCTTATGTCTTATCAAGTGACCTATCATTTTGCCTCGTCTATTCTTGGAGGGTCAGAGTTAACAGTTTTAATTGTAGCGTAAATACATATGCAAAGATAAGTAGGCTTTCGTGTCCCTAAAATCAATTCAAAAATGTTAAGAATCTTGGAACCCCCTGCTGATAAAGTGTATGTCTGTTATCGCCTTTTGGATTTTAACTTAGTCTGTTTACATTGAGACGTTCGCAGAAGTCGTTTGGTATCAAAGAATACATCATTAGAAGGAGTAGCGCGACAAACGGCTGGGTAAAAAGAATTTTTTTGATGCTTACATGATCTTATTCCTGAATGTTCAGCAAGTGACAACACTGTGCTATCGTCCCGTTTTTTTATATATATTGGTTTGAAAGGGACGACACTACAGTGTTGCCACTTTTTAATTTCTACTCTTTTTTGCCAAGCCGTACGTCCTAAACCTACACATTTATCAATCGTGCTTGAGACCATTATAATGAGCCCAAATTTAATGTGGTTACCTTTGGTCGTCGAATTTAAAAGGTTCTTTCATTTAATAATAAATAAATAAATATTAGGGGACATCTTACACAGATCAACCTAGCCCCAACCAAACTAAGCAATATGGGTGCTCTGCTAGGCGACGATATAAACATATACATACCTACTTAATAGATAAATACATACGTATATACATAGAAAGCACCCATGACTCAGGAACGAATATTTGTGTTCATCCCACAAATAAATGCCTTTACCGGGATACGAACCCAGGACCATCGGCTTTACCCACTAGACCAGACTGGTCGTCACAAATAGTGATCATTAAAATAGTATCAATCAAACTAACGTGATATTGATATAAATCTGAATAAAATTATATGCCCTTTAATCATTCCATCTTTAATTTAAATTTAATCGATTAATTAGTAGATTATTAAGTCAATTTCTTATTAATTATCTCGTAATTAGACAGTTAGGAAAATCTCCTTCGTAAATCTAACGCCAATTTAACAGTAATTCGATAATAGCATATATTTTTTTAATTTATATTTGTAAAATGTTAGTTTTTTTATAGACAACCCTAAAAACAAAGATCGCAGTACCTGTTAGTTAATTAGTTTTAAAATATTATTATTTTAGCTATTACATTTAATAAAAACTGGACACTTGTCCGCCAGTCGGATACGTCATCTATGAAAATATCAACTGACTGCCTATCATGGTTCATGAGATACAGCCTGGTGACAGACAAACGGACGGACGGACAGACGGACAGACGGACAGACGGACAGACGGACAGACGGACAGACGGACGGACGGACAGACGGACGGACGGACAGACGGACGGACGGACAGACGGACAGACGGAAAGACGGAGAATGGAGTCTTAGTAATAGGGTCCCGTTTTTACCCATGGGTACGGAACCCTAAAAATGAAAGATTTAAAACTTGACTAATTAATACGACAGAAGCACATTATCTGATTAGATACCGCCAATACAACTTCGAGAATGGATAACATAAGGATTACTAGATTAGTTTAGATAAATGATAACTGAGGAGTGTCTTTCAAAAGGTCTTATTTCTCCATGAACACCATACAAGAATAAGCCCTTTTGAAAATACAGTCCTCAACCGAGTTCAATCCCCGGCAGTGCACACGTGGTTGGTGATTTTTTTTAAACCGTGATGTTAGCAGAAAAGCCGTACTATCTGATGGAAGCTGACTGTAGCCTATGGATACTTGTGACTTGATGAGAGGTGGCACTAGTGCCTTGCCGACCCTTTATACATAGTTTCACATGTTTGTATCTTTTTTTAATTTTAATACTGCTGAAATTGTAACATGTAATGTAACATTACCTACGCTTGTAATCGGAAAGGAACTGGCTCTTGAGACGCAGGGAAACCTACTTTAAGAGCCAGGAATCAATGTTATGTAACAACTCAATGTTGCAATAACGATTATTTTTATAGATTGTCTGTGCAGTTAATGCCACAATTCTTACCGATTAACATCTTCGACCAAAAAACGTCACTTTTGATACTGACAGCTCAGTATCATATTGGAAACAGATCTAATAACTACAACTCAAATTGGCCTGTAAATCGCGAATTAATGTCTCGTTTCCACTGTTCGTTAATTTCTAAGCATTGATATGTCTGAAATTACTAAGTACGTGTTATTTCTTGACGTGCCTATTAAAGTTTTACTGTATTTTGCAGTCAAGGAGTGAAAATGGGTCACGTTGTACGGCAATCGGCATTATTTATCCTCTAGCCGCCCAGAGTCCTATAAAAAGGTCTCCTGTTCCATTCTAATTTGAATCTTTGTTTTGTCAAATCAAAATTGCATTTATCTTGGCAAGTTTTGACATCTGCTAGAGGTAGGGTTGCCAGATGGTCGGGATTTGGCGGGATTCTCCCGATTTTTAGCATGTGTTCCCGATTCCCGACAAAGTGTAAACTGTCCCGAAAAACAGCTTCACGTTAGCGCGCGAGCGAGCTGAGTAGTACCAATAATGTAAAATATCATTATTTTTAATACAATTACTTTAATTTGGATGTATTGTTTTTCCCGACTTAAGTCCCAAAATCCCGAAAAATGTATATTGTTTCCCGATAATAGCTCCTTTCGATCTGGCAACCCTAGCTAGAGGTTAAAATAAAGAAACACGTTTTATGTTTCCTGCAGAGTTCATAAACGATTTAAAGAATTCGAATACAATATTAACAAAACATAAAAGGACACCTAGCTGCCGTGATTCAGGTAAACATGATGAAATCATACTGTTTCAGTGTCAAATATTATCATGAACAAGATAGTAATTATTTGTATAGGAATTACATTGTAATTTGTAAAGGTTTTTCAAAATAATCAAGGTAAATAAAATAGCAGTTTTTACTCCATTACTAAGAGGTTCAATTATAAATAGAAGAAAAATAAAAAAAAGGGGAAGTGCGAGTCGGACTCGCGCACGAAGGGTTCCGCACCACAATGCAAAAAAAAAACAAAAAAAAAACGGTCACCCATCCAAGTACTGACCCCGCCCGACGTTGCTTAACTTTGGTCAAAAATCACGTTTGTTGTATGGGAGCCCCATTTAAATCTTTATTTTATTCTGTTTTTAGTATTTGTTGTTATAGCGGCAACAGAAATACATCATCTGTGAAAATTTCAACTGTCTAGCTATCACGGTTCGTGAGATACAGCCTGGTGACAGACGGACGGACGGACAGCGAAGTCTTAGTAATAGGGTCCCGTTTTACCCTTTGGGTACGGAACCCTAAAAAGACCGTACTCCCATCTCATCATACCTAGGCCCAAAACGCACTTATAACCCCTCAGGTCTCCACTTGACTATCCTGCCCTAATATACACGGTGTAACATGACATGAGTAAACCGAATAATTTTAACAGCATATTCCTGATCATATTTAGAGACAAAAATGTCCTATAAACTTTTTTGATATTCGCCTAGTTTCAGAGATATTATAAGTTTAAAAAAAAAAACAAGTTTTTATTGTTACATAGTGTGAAAGGCCTTTTTGATGGTGACGTTGCTGTTATGGGACGGAGTCTAAATATCCTTATTGATAAATGTCAAAAAGGGGCAAGTAACACTATGCAAAAAGTAGGTTCTACGAAAAAATAATGTAAAAATCAATTTTAATTGACATGTTTTCCAATAACATTTATTTTTTATGTACAAATACACTCAAACAATTGAAAAAAACAAAACAAAAAAAAAATTTTTTTGGCTAAATTGACCTAAACTCATATTACATTTTTTACTTCTTTTGACCTCAGAAATGCGTGGTTAAAATTATTCGGTTTACTCATGTTACACCGTGTATAAAATTTGATCAGATGTTAATTGTAACAAGAGTTTTACATTATTCGGAGTTTATTATTTAGCTTTCATAAAAAAATTGGTTAATTTACTTGCATTTTACAAGCTTTTATTTAGTTTCACCTGACCGTTGTCTGTCTGTCTGTGTGTAATCAAATCTTGCAAGTTAAATTTTATCCAATTCCCGGTTTCCGATTGAGCTGAAATTTTGCATGCATGTATAAATCGGATGACAATGCAATATTATGGTACCATCGAGCTGATCTGATGATGGAAACAGGAGGTGGCCATAGGAACTCTGTGATGAAACAACGCAACCTAATTGTATTTGGGGTTTTAGAATTGTCTCGATGAGTATTAGTTGTCTGTCTTAAGAAAAGTACAGTCGGCGATAAAAGCTTGTACCACAAATGAATTTTTTGCCAAAAACTTATTATCGCTTTACTTATGGCAAATATAATATTTTATGCTTATCAGGACTTATGTGGTATCTTCATCAATAACAGCTCTTTTCACAGAAATGCCTAATTCTTTGCCACAACTTCCGATGTTACGTAAGATAATATAAGATACCTACATGTCCTACATACATAATATCTTATGTAGATATTAGCGGTCTTAGAGGCGTGTGAGTTGTACAGAGGGAACTAGACCAGCGGCTAAAATAAAGCTACAAAATAAAGTTTTAAATATTTTTTACATAACATACTTAAAAACTACCGAACGAGCGCGAAGCTTGAGCGAAGCGTCTACGTACTCTAGTCGCATTTCTTTACCGATTCCGGTGTACATACATACTATATGAGGTTTCGACAATTAAGTATGTACCTATACGGGTATTTTGTCGTTCCACTTTTTGTAAAATTTATATAATAGTGGATCCATGGGGGTTCGCGAAGTCTACATCTCAAGAGCCACAAGTGACACTTATTATACAAGTACCTAGATAAAATATAACTACAATATAAAACAAATATAACTACATCCAGCTGTTTTCACAATATTTTGTATTGTTTAACTTGAATGCATTTGACGTGCGTAGACGTGTGGATCGTTTACTCATTAATATACTGTTTTGAAACCAGCAACGATCTAAGACAATAGCGTATGCAACTGTTTATTACATTACAGTTCATGGTGTGCGGGGATCATATACAGAGTCGTCACCAGCCTATAATGCTTCTCCAGTACCGTCTTTATCATAAGGGCACAAGGGGCCCGTGCCCATCCTCGGGGGGGCCCGAAGGACAGTAACAGTATATTTGATTACCCATAATAAATATTCCCCCCAAATTCTTATGTGCCCCAGGGCCCCAGCATAGTTTAAGACGGCCCTTTGCTTCTCACTGTTTCTGGTTCTCTGATTCTTGTGGTAGCTCCAGCCTGCATTCTGCGGCAAGGAATGGGAAGAAAAGACTACGAGGGAGATGCGAAGTTGACGTTAAAGAGCCACCTCACACTAGCGTCTTTTGAGAGTCTGCGTCTCGTCAGCGCTGTGGAAAATCGCGTCGCTGCGCAGATGCGCTCATGGCCGGATTTCCGCCTCCACTCACAAGGCCCGGGCATATTAGGGTCCCAGGCAACTTAGCAATGGTATTGAGATGGAGAAGCCCCCCTCCCCTTAATTCCATGTGCTATACCAAGTGCCTAGGGGCCCTAGGTCTCTAAATTCGGGCCTGGTTGCGATAACGTTGCATCGAGCAGCAGCCTGATAAGCAGACATCGTACATTTTCCAGCATTTTTGATGCAGCGGAGTGGTGTTAACGGAATCGGTATAAATAAATTCAACCCTAATTATTAATTAGAATTAATGACGTTAATATTAACTTTCCTTAATTTACCATTTCAGTTGAAATTTTATTATCTATACCAATTCCGTTAACACCACTCTGCTGCACCAAAAATGCTGGAAAATGTACGATGTCTGCTGTTAAGACGCCGACGGTCGGGAGACGCTAGTGTGACCCTAAATCGCACTGCTCGCACTCGGAACCAACTGCATTATGGCGCTACCGTTCTGCAGTCGGAATCGGAATTTATAACACAGCGACATTACTCGTTGCCGGGTTCCAACTCAAACAGAGATAGGTACAGGCAAATTCAATATGTCCTATATATTGTTTTTGAAATCATTTGGAATACCAAATGATTTCAACTCAGAGAACGATTTCAATGAGGAAACTCATTGGGCAGGTAATATTGGTATTTGAACCTACGGGCTCCTATTTGTCCACGCGCGTATTTAACGACTCAGCTACCGCTTCATACTTAACTTACATTAACAACAGGCAATAAACTGATCATAATGTAAATGACGAAGGCAAAGGATGGATTGATACACGCTCAATCATTGAAATGGAAGTGGGCCGGACATGTGGCACGCATACAAGACCAGAGATGGACTAAAAGGGTGACTACATGGGCAGGTCCTCAAGGCAAAAGAAGGGAAGGAAGACCGGTAGATAGATGGGAAGACGAGCTGAAAAAAACAGCCGGCCCCAACTGGATTCAAGTAGCCCAATCTAGAGAGGACTGGCTATCTTTGGAGGAGGCCTTCACCTGCAGAGGGGTTCTTGCAGATTAAAATTGTATTAAAATTGTATCAAATAATACCAACATTTAAATGAAAAAAAAAAAAAATCACTAATAACTATTACTAACAAAATGAATTACTAACTTATTAGATTTAACTTTTTTTGTTTTTAAATTTTTGTAATCTGCAACGAAATAAAAGGCTTTTTATTTTTTATTTTTATTTATAATGTAAATTACAAATAATTGCGCTCTCATGCATTATTGCATTACAGAGATGCGTATGTCAGACCCACATCAAGCGCGTAACTCTTTGGGGAGTAAATTTATTTGCAATCAGTTCAATGGCACGCGTTTTGTTTTAAATTATCGTCGGGTGACAAGCAAAAGTCACTAAGTACCACCACAATTACATAGACATAGTGAACCATATTAGTACAGAAAGAAGGTCGATTTTTGTTTAAATTTTTTTTAGTAATTAGTGACTTTTGCTTGTCACCTGACGTTATGTATTTGGGCATCAAGCTTATGGCTCCTCTACACGATGGCCCAACGCCGGCCACTCCAAGGGATGCAGCCATGCGGTAGAATGAGATAGCAATATCACTTGCCCCCTCTAACGCATAAATGCGTCCCTTGGAGTGGCCAGCGCTGGGCCATCGTGTAGAGGAGCCATTAGGGTAGTATTCCATCTGTCCAATGTGTATTGCGTCTCACATTTTTCTTAGTGAGAGAGTGAGACGCAGTGACAAAATATAAGTAGATAATAATCACTACTGAACTTAAATAGGTGCCACTAATATCTAATAAATAGGTATACACTTTAATTTAAAGTACCATCACCCACACTCTTAACTGTCCATCAGGGGGGCGATTTTTGAAATTCGATCGCTCGATTTCGTCGCTCGAGAATCGGTGGAAAACGGCGAAATGCTAATTTTTAAAATACGAGCGATAGAAATTTGGAATCGAGTGGTATTGACCACTCGTTTTCAATTCTATTAGTAGAATTTAATTAATGTCTAGTAGTGGAGATATCATTTAACGAAATACACGAAATCGAGTGGTCGAATTTAAAAAATCGGCCCCCTGTAGACCTTATGCCTTTTGTAATAATTTGCCACTTAAGTACCTAATTAAATATTTATTTATTTAATTTATAAATATAACATAATATTATTTTATTAGAATATCATAGTTCTTGCTTTATTTCCACTTAATCATGTTTAAATTTCATTGGTTTAACTGAGGATTGAGGATGGTGGGCAAGACGAGGTATTATTATATAACAATATTGATATATATTTTGGCAGTGAATTGATTAATATCTAGGAGACCGAGTTTTGGGCAGAAGACATATAAAAGCTCAAAAATGCGCGTTTTCCCAGAGATATAGCCTAGCTAGATATTATGTTGTTTATCACCCCTGAAAACCCCCATAAAGGCTTGGCCACACACAGAGCGCGACGCAGCGCCGCGTCCGCGCCGCGTGATGCCGACGCGAAGCCTGGTCAAACAGGGCGCGCGCCGATCGCGCCGGTCTCACGCTCTCAACACGCCCTCAAGGCGCGCGTGAACGCGGCGCGGCCGCGCGGGAACGCGGCGCACCGCTCGCTGCCTAACGTCCGATCCTACTGATGTGACCTTGCGCGACGCGGCGGGCCGCCGCGTTCGCTCGGCGCAGCGCTGCGCACGCGCCGCGCGGACGCAAGGGGCCGCGCGGCGCGGGGCGCGACAGAAGCGGGGCGTGATACCGGCGGGACGCAGTCTGTTTGACGTCGGTAACCTGTTAGCATGTGCCGCGGTCGCGCGGCGTGGACGCGGCGCGGACGCGGCGCTGCGTCGCGCTCTGTATGTGGCCAAGCCTTAATAGCAAATTTCATAGAAATCTTTAGAGCCATTTCCGACATCCCCGAAATATATAAATAAATAAATATATATTCAAGAATTACTTGTTTAAAGGTATTAGATGGGTTTGAAGTTGCATTTCATGAAAGATAAAATTTATGAACTAATTCAAATTATAATTTACTACAATTTCTATAAGACAAACTTTTTAAATATTAAATGTCATTAAGTACACAAAATCATTGCAGGGCAAATTATTTTAAAATTAACCAACGAGTATGAGAATGAGGATGAGTATGACTTTAATTTTAATGTTAATATTGCCTCCATAGCTCACTTTAAACCCGTAACAATGAAACCTCCGATGGCTAGTAATAATGTTTAATGCCTTTAGGCATTAAGTCCGCCATTTGTACATTTTTCCTGTGCTTGTGCATTAAAGTTTAAATAAATAATAAATAAATAAATGTTTGGGGCATTGATAAAGGTAGAATTTATTTACATAAACAGCGGGAGGTCCCGGGTTCGAATCCTGGTAAGGGCATTTATTTGTGTGTTCATCACAAATATTTGTTCCTGAGTTATGGATGTTTTCTATGTATATAAGTATTATATATTATGTGTATATTATTTATATCGTCATCTAGTACCCACAACACAAGCCTTATTGAGCTTACTGTGGGACTAGGTTGATCTGTGTAAAATTGTCCTATAATATTTATTTATTTATTTATAGTGGGGCCTGGCCATCACAAAAAGCCTTCCTTCGAGGGCTGGCCACAAGCACCACAATATGTATAATTAAATTAATTAACAACTACAATAATTTTCCTATGATGCTCACAAAACTTCAGTGAGACACAGATATTAAATATATTAAAATGAGTCACTCACATATTTTTGAGTCAAAGATGGACTCTAAAATATATACTTGTTCTAGTTTGATTATATATTTTTAAATATTTTACATTATTTATATGCTCATGATGACTCATATGACATTACCTCTCATCTAAAATAATTATGTTTTAAAATATTACCCTCCTTTCTTGCACAGTGCTTCTAAGTATGCAATTTAGGAATTTAGTACCTACCTAATAAAATAAGTACTTGTAAAATAAAATATCCCTTATCCCTTTTTCTGCAAATAAATATGCTTATTATTACGTTTTTATTGAGTAGACACCAAAGATCCCTTTAATTCAATAAAAGGCAATAAATTTACATGCACCTTGCGATCTTGACTCGCGCCTCGCGAAACGCAAGTACTTATCTACTATTATTTATTTTTATCGGTCACTCACTCTATAACTTTTGAACTGTCAAAGGTCCAAGGTGACCCAAAGCCGTGCCATCTACAAATAGAGGGCTGAACTTACCCGTTCCCGTTATGTTTTTCCTGATCCATCACTTTATTCTGCACTAAACACCCAGGAGTTTCCGACTTCTCAGCGACGTGGTGAGCCTCCACATCGTCCAGGATCGCCGCCCGATCTGCGTTCGACTCGTTCAACTTATCACTCGACAAACTCTTAGCTTTATACCGCCCGCTCAGAGGCGTCAGTCCTTTATCACTTAACGAAGCACTCAAACCGTTCAGTTTCGTATCTATCTGCAACTTTTCGCTAATTATATTAGATGACATTTCGCAGTTCACACCAAACAACGCGCTACGTCAGTTCTGTCAATCTCAGCTGGCGCGGGCGAACTGACGTGCGGTGTGTGAAACCAAACGTTTTGCTAGACGTCGCGCGGCAGAACAAAACAATAGCACGCGACCTAGTTCACGATGACATTGCCCTCCACTGCTACTTGTGGGGGCGGACGGACATTCGCATCTGGCAGTGTTAACGGCGCGTGACAACAATCGTTTGAAAAAGTTAGACAGTTTATTTCAATGTCAAAAACTAGGGTGAAGGCAAATCGCGGTCTATTGTGAATATACGACCCATCTTAGTTAAACAATAACTTCAGTGAGGAAGTGGCTTTTCCTCTATTAATTAAAAAATAGGAAGCGTATTTTTCGTTCACAAATGCCTTATAATGGAGTTGAGACAAAAACATTTCTGACAAGAAGCATTTCAGCATTTCCGTTTTAAGGTGAAACAAAACGCTTTTTAAAAACACTTGTGGCGCAAAATAGGCGCGAGACTTAAAATAGTTCCAAACAATTTTATTGTGTAGTTGTAAGTAAACTAGATTGCTGTTGATACACAGTCACAAATATCTCTATGTCACAGAAGTAGGTACCTACGTAGTATGAGTAGAGTAGGTAATAAAGTTGTTCAAGCAGATCTTTCCAGTAGAAAAAGTTGGCAAATTTGAAAAATGTAGGTGCGGAGGGATATCGTCTCATAGAAAATTTGAATTTCGCGTCTTTTTAGGGTTCCGTACCCAAAGGGTAAAACGGGACCCTATTACTAAGACTTCGCTGTCCGTCCGTCCGTCCGTCTGTCACCAGGCTGTATCTCACGAACCGTGATAGCTAGAGAGTTGAAATTTTCACAGATGATGTATTTCTGTTGCCGCTATAACAACAAATACTAAAAACAGAATAAAATAAAGATTTAAATGGGGCTCCCAATGCTCCCATACAACAAACGTGATTTTTGACCAAAGTTAAGCAACGTCGGGAGTGGTCAGTACTTGGATGGGTGACCGTTTTTTTTTTTTGCTTTTTGTTTGTTTTTTTTTGCATTATGGTACGGAACCCTTCGTGTGCGAGTCCGACTCGCACTTGCCCGGTTTTTTTTACTGACAAGATTTGCTTGACCATCTATACGTAGGTACTTAAATAGATACCTATATAATGCCTAGCCAGACTATATTTAGTTCAATTAGAAAACCACAATCAAATCGGTTCCTCGATTTGGGAGCTACAATGCCATAGACAGAGGGACATATCTTTTACTATCTTACAACACCCCTATTTTTGTTTCGGGTGAAAAATACGAGTAAGTACAGTCACCTGCAATAATATGTTACTCTTTGAAGGCCACAAAAATATGTGACACACTCTTATGGCTCTACAAATAAGATCATGTCAGATATTTTTGCGGCCTTCATTGTGTAACATATTATTGCAGGTGACTGTACAACAGGTTTTACTTATTTACCTATATACCTACTTGTTACTTACTTCCGATGGCGCTACAACATTGTGGATATTGGCCTCCTCCAGATGTCGCGATCCTTTCCAACCTTCCTCCAATTGGTCCACTTGATCATCCTTTTAAAATCTTCTAACAAGAGGTTTTACAGGGTCCGACAGGTACCAAAGCTAGAGTGATATTTAGTTACATGTACCTACTTATTTTCGGCACATCATATTAAGTTTATCACGCGGGAAGAACCGCAACATTATCGCTTCTAAGTGCCCCCAGGTTTTTGCTCCCCATGGCAAGGAACTGGCAAGTATTAACAAACTGCTTGAACGTTATCAGGACCCAGGGCCACTGGCGAGGACGCTTGACCTCGCTCCACGCGTGGTCCGATTACTAACCCACTTGCAAGTAGGGTTGCCATATGGAAGAATTAAATGTCCTGACAAAAATTCGGACATCACCCTAAAAATCCGGACATTTCTTGTAGCAGAGATTTGGCGTAGATTGAACGACGTCTCGGCGGAGCGCTGGTCTCTGCGGTATACTGTGTCGTGGATCTACTTTTCCCTTTCCCTTCGCCCGTTCCCGTAGCCCCCTCCCCGCGCGCGCATTTTATTTTTATAAGGTCATTCCTAAAAATCCGTACACTTGCCAAGTCCGGCCGCAATCCGGACAAAGGGTCAAAAATCCGGACATGTCCGGACAAATCCGAACGTATGGCAACCCTACTTGCAAGGGACACGGCGCGGACACAAGTAATATCTAATCATTATTCAGCTTATATTAACCTATAATGGACTTGGTAGTTAGTTGTTGACTACATTACTACAAAGCTAAAAAATATCTCTATAATTATTGACTAGTTGGCTTTTAAAATGCCATTGTAGGCCCACTTGCACCATTCCCTTAATACGGGGTTAATCGGTTAATCCTGGAATTGCCATCACTTGCATTGGTTAACGGTTTTAACCGCTTAACGCAGGGTTAGTGGGATGGTGCAAGTGGGCCTTAAAAATTATCTTAAAATTCAGTAGCAGGCCGGTTCTTTCAACGGTTTTGAAAGTAGGGCTATACCTAACCGCGAAAATCGAAATTCGTCAATTGCGGGCATTCTTACGTCTCTCTAATTACCTCTTAATGAGAGTAAAAGAGAAAGATCCCCGCAATTTGCGAATTAAGTTTTCACGGTAGGCCCTCATAGTCAGCAGAGCATATGAGATACTCTGCCAGGCGATGTAGACTAGAGAGGAGATGTAGTGACCGCTTCCTAACAGTTTAATTTTGAACCAAATAATTCATATTATAATTTGTACTTTAATATTTACAGCTAATAGAAACGGCCGATAAAAACATGGCTATTATATACTCGTAACGTCCATCTCATAAATATACGTATTGTTGTCAAGTCAATGAGTCTTTAAAAAATATCGGTCTTCTTAGGTATACTAAGACTTTAGGTTTGAGTTTGTTCAATAGGTTTATTTCTCAATAGATATCATTCTCTATTCAAACAATCAATCTTTAAATTTTAAGGACATAGAACAAGTAGATAACTTACCTATGTACCTATTTACCTATTATGTATTTTGCTATCTGGGTTTGTAGCTGACACCTTTCGTTATCGACCCTCCTAACCACACACATAGCCACAGGAGGCGTGGGAATGGCAAATATAGATAAAATATTTAAATACATATAGCTTTACCTACTAATATATTGTATACTTATATCGATATCTGTAGAATCATATACCTAAATCAGACGTATAATAATTATGGCAACAAGAGACCTAAATATCTTTTTTACTGCGGGACTTGCGGGCAAAGCAATTGGCCTCGACATGTTGCCCAAATTACTTACTTATCAGTCAATTTTTCCGGCGAGATGCTGCGTATGACATAGGTAATAGAAAGTAGGTAGTACGTTTTTATAGTACATGTAATTCAGAAACCTGAAGAATATTAATCTACCGTTTAATTGAAACCTAAGCAGGTTAACTAGGTATAGTAATGTAATCAATTATCATGCCAAATATTGGCGTCTTAGTTTTATCTCATGTATCATCATGTGTATAAAAAAAATCACTAAATTCCAGTTTGCACCTATCTCATTCATTCCCATAGATATCCATGGAAGTACCTATTTGCCACCATCAACATGTAAATATGGTAAAAAATATTCAATCAGGACACATATATGCCAGCAGCGTCGTAGCCTCGAGGGACATTTATGAGGTCATACCATACATTCAATTACATTCAATTAGTATAGGTCAATTGGCTGGGAACCTCCAGGTGAGGCTAACGCAGTATAAATGCAATTTCCCATTGAGTCATTTATATACCTAAAACTTTTTCCAGCAAAAACAAGGGACTGACAAAAAGAAATATCGACAAAACTATGTATTATCGATACGTAGGTATGTATCTCAAGTGGCTTTTAAGAGACTCTGCGAGGCCGACTACCCAGAGCATCCAAAGCGCTAGCAAGGCACGCTTTTTTGTGAGGCCGAAGACCCAGCTGCAAGAGAGCAGATCTTGGGCTCGAATCAATAGTCAAAGCGACCCGGGCCGCAGATCGGACTGAGAAATTAGTGTTTTTAAGCAGGCCGAACACCCAGCGAGGCCGAAGCCCAAACTACAGGAGAGTAGAGCTTGGACTCAAACCAATGGTCAAAACGAACCAGGACGCACTGGACGCAGACCCGACAGTGAACTTGGAGTCCAAGCGAAGGCCTCAAGTTACTCTTGTACTCATTCAAAACTCGGTCAAATCAATTGAAAGTGTGTGTTACATAACTATACGCAGTATCACAGATTAAATAATAATGAAGCCACTTATCAAAAATGTAAAGGGCTTTCACACGACACGACACGACCTCGCCACGGTACAACTTTAACTGCTGCAAATAATAATTTAATTATTGACGCTAACTTTCTTAAGGATGAAACATTTTTATTATGAGGTAAAATAGAAATACTAAATAAATATACCTACTTGGTGGGATACTTAAACTTGGCATCACTACAATACGCAAATTGCTAGTTACTGTACTGCTTCAAAATTACGAGTATATATTAATAACACTCACTATTTCGTGTCGTACGAAGGAAGTCATATTCTACTTATTATGCACAGCACAAAATCGCGTTCAAAATTAATACGCACTAAACTTGTTCGAAGTAAACTTAAATTCAACCTTATTATTAGTTACATTCAGTCTAAATTTACACGTGCCATACTTGTACTTATTACCATTTAATTTTAGACGAGCGGTGTCATTGCGGGGCGCGTACGCCGCTGAAATTCGTTCAGTCAGGAATGTTATTCCCATACTTACAGCGAGCAATCGCCTCTGATATGCCTATAACCAGTATATGTTGGATCCCTGATTATGCACAGTTGTTGTACACATACTAACCACCAATGCCGATTAAAAATCAACTGTATCGCGATAGCCCTAAGGTTCAAATACGAGCGCTGTGTATTCTCGCCTTCATTGGGGTGGTCGACCGTACTACATTACCAAAACATGTTTTCTCGAATGAGCTGTTACATTTGAACTACTCTCCATTACTTAGTAAATTTTAGTGGAAATTATTATCTGACTTTTTTATGGATTGACCACCTTGATTGAAACGACCTGGAGACATAGCCAAGATGTCAATCGTACGTCGACGAAATCCAAACGAAAAACAAATGTATCGGGGTGACAGATGCTACGAAAAGTCACGTGACAATTTTCATACATTATTTGTTTCCATTGGCGTTTTCTATCAACGATTGTCATCTTAGTTAGGCCCCCTGAATTAACCAATGCGTACCTACTTATATAAGGTCTGGTACAGGGGGGCAAATTTCGGCTGCGGGGTAATTACAATTACCTAATCGAAATATGTTTTACTTTATTAACTAGAGTCAAACACAACACACCTTTTTCGCTAGAGTCGGACCAAGAAAAGTCTGCAGCGGATTTGATAGCCCACGCAGTACAAGTGTCATTTATACGTCATAATTTCATAGAAGTTTGACGTTTAAAATAATACGTGCACTGCGTGGGCTATCAAATCCGCTGCAGACTTTTCATGGACTGACTCTATCTGGACATATATGGCATTCTAGTATTTCTAGTTAACAATGTAAATAATTTTTAAGAAAAAAAAACCGACTTCTATGGGGCCCGGTGAAAGATTATGGTAGATGGTGCACTATGTAGAAAAGGAGGTAAAACCAGTACCTACTTTCTAGTAGCATTTCGTTTCCGTAAGGGTCGTAGTTATCTAGCCTAACCTAACCCACTTCTCTGATAGCAGTTCGGTTCTGTGAGGATCGCAGTTCGAACCTAATCAAACCCACTTTTCTAGTAGCATTTCGTTTCTGTAAGACTCGCAGTTCTAACCAAACCTAACCCACTTTTGTTGAGTTCTGTGAGGATCGCAGTTCAAACCTAACCTAACCCACTTAACGGCGCATGCGGTGCGGTGTACGGGAGTTTGAGCGGGAGGGGTTTGGCAACATCATACCCACATTTTATGGTAGGTAATCATAGTGGTTTATTTAGTTTAGGTATCATAGTGGTTTTCCGGGTCAAGGTCCGGGTCTCTGAGTCAGAGTCCGGGTCCGAGTCCCGGTCCAAGTCCGGGTCCGGGTCCGAGTCCGGGTCCGAGTCCGGGTCCGAGTCCGGGTCCGAGTCCGAGTCCGAGTCCGGGTCCGAACCGGATCCGGGTATGAGTCCGGGTCCCAGTCCAAGTCAAAATCGAAATTCGAAATCACCAAACATGTACTATGCGTCGTTGAAGAGTTCTGTTCTGATCATCATCAGCAGTTCCACTTCATCAAATGCGACAGTTTTTAATGTAAATGCTTGATTTTATGATGAAAATACAAAAAATTATATACGTATGCCTTTAAGATTTGAGGAGTTCCCTCGATTCCTTATGGATCCCATCATCAGAACTCGAGCTTGACAGAAATGTGGCTTAAAAACTAAACTTGATTAACAAACATAACGAAGAGGACAAATCGCCAAACGTGAACTATGCGTCGTTGAAGAGTTCCGTTCTGATCATCATCAGCAGTTCCACTTCATCAAATGCGACAGTTTTTAATGAAAATGCTTGATTTTCTGATGAAAATACAAAAATCTATATACGCATGCCTTTAAAATTTGAGGAGTTCCCTTTATTTCTCATGGATCCCATCATCAGAACTCAAGCTTGATAAAATTGTGGCTTAAAAACTTAACTTGCTTAACAAACATAACGAAGAGGACAAATCGCCAAAGGTGAAATATGCGTCGTTGAAGAGTTCCGTTCTGATCATCATCAGCAGTTCCACTTCATCAAATGTCACGTTTTTGAATGTATATGCTTGATTTGTTGATAAAAACACAAAAATCACCATATGTATGCCTTTAAGATTTGAGGAGTTCCGTCGATTCCTCATGGATCCCATCATCAGAACTGGATTTTGACAAAAACGGGACCAATCTGTATGCATATACATACAATCAAAAAAATAATTTTCAAAATCGGTCCAGTAATGACGGAGATATGGAGTAACAAACATAAAAAAAAAATAAAAAAAAATAAAATAAAATAAAAACATACAACCGAATTGATAACCTCCTCCTTTGGGATTTGGAAGTCGGTTAAAAATGGAAGATATTTCGATTCGTTTTTAATATTTAAGTAAAAGCGTATTATGATTGTTTAAATTTTTGGATATTTTTAATTTGAATAAATTATATCTTAAGTATCTAGTCGAAATTATCCCGCAGTCGAAATGCCCCCCCTGTACCTTAGTTAGGTATTAAATAGCAGTTATAGCGTATGTCGCATTCATTTGCTGAAGCGAATGCACGCTAAGCGTAAGGAATGGCAACACCACTCATGACAGGAATTGCATACTATATTAAGCCCCCTCCACACTCGTGCGCGAATCGCGGCGCGAAGCCGCGAACGCAAGTGTGGCGTCGATGTTCGCAAACAGCGAAATCGACTCCACACTCGCGTTCGCGGCTTCGCCCGCGATTCACGCGCATAGTCTGGAGCGGGCTTTATATTGGCAAGTTCGCAACAAGTATTCATTGATTTGTTACATCAAATTTTGGTAAAGAATGACTATCGTGCGTAACATTCTTTTTTGTGAATGTCAAGCAACAATTAGCATCGGTTCTGAGACTTGAGAGTCATTATTCGGGGAATAGGTATTTCCAAAAAAACTGGATCGGTTTCGAATAATTAAGGTACCAAGGAAAGTACCAAAAATTACTGAAAATGTTACGTAAAAATACAAACACAGGAAGGACAAACAAGAAATATAGAATTATTAGGCCAGTGTTCAAAGTCCCTCGTTTCGATATTCCAATATTTTTCATTAGTTAGTAAGACACTTGATGTCAGTTAACTAAATTGCATCTCATTTTACCTAAAGTACCACAAGTAGGTAAGTAAAGTAAATATTTACGTCACTTACCAACCCGATGAAGCGTAAATATCTTCCTGTTCCGCGCAATTCAGAATCAGTTTTTGTCCACTTCCGTCTACAGCAAATTAGGTAAGTATTAAGGTAATTTTATAGTTGTCAACAAATGTAATTACTTAATTGCCAATAACTTGCAATAATTAGCAAATTAGAGACTGCTTGCGTTTAGCTTGCAAGCGTCCATCCGTAACACTAGTAACATCACCTTGCTGGGTTTGCTTCTTTGCTATCGTCGTCGACTATACAGAGTGGCTAAAAAATAACGGCATTTTTGCCAGGATGGTTTTGGGATTATACTGGGCAACATTTACTATAGGACCAACACCGAAAACGTGAAGAAAAATTGTCTGTTTCATACATTTTGGCTGGCCCATTTTCTATGGGAGGGTAAATACTTTTTCGCGATTTTGGGGTTGATCCCATAGTAAAAATACTAAACATTACTCAGTATAATCCCAAAACCTCCCTGAGGGCCGACCAGAGGGCGAACATCGATAACGTAATTTCGTTATCTGCCTTTTTAGATAATGAAATTTCTATTTTCGATGTCAACGAAAGGCCTTCTGATTACGTTGCCGAAATACTTCAGCCTACAATAATTGTACTCAAGAAGATGTTTCGTCTTGTTTTTTTAACCGGACTAATGAAGTGGAATTTGTATAGGTAAGCCAGCTTTTATTTCCTGAAAATTATGATCTAGACACGTTACAATACATTACATAATCCCTACTAATATTATAAAGACGAAAATAACTCTGTCTGCTACCCCTCCATGCTTAAACCGCTGAACTTATTTAAATGAAGGTTGGCATGGAGATGTTTTGTGGCCTGAGAAAGAACATAGGATAACTTTCATTGATCATTATCATCATACTACGCAAACATAGTTGCGGGCAGAAGATAGTAATCTTTTAAACCTTATCAAAATCAAATCAAAAGCATTTATTGCAAACGTATTACATAATATTAGGTAGGTAGGTACCTCATCATCATCATCATACTTTAAAAGCATGGCTCTTGTCGGTGGAGTATGCGCCAGTTTTCGCGGTCCTCGGCCAGGTTCTTTAGGTCCCTGTAAGACACGACATTTGTTTTTGCTTTTAGTTGTTGTGTATTGTATAGCTTGCTCGTGGTTTTCCTCTTCCTCTCCTAGCTTCGATTTTGCCTTCTAATATAGTTTTAAAGAAAGTGTCGTGTCTTATCAAGTGGCCTATCATTTTGCCTCGTCTATAAGTATTCTATGGTACAAAGTAGGTTTCTCTTCTCTCCAACGATTTGCAGCATTTCCTTGTTCGTAATATGGTACCTATACATAATATGGACCCTGCAAGGGCGCAGCAATCTTATAAATAAATAACAAACTAAGTACTACAATAGGACTTAATCGCGTAAGTAGGTACCTACACTTAATTTTATTATTGGGCCTGACGTTTCGAACGTGACATTACGTCCGCGGTCACAGGTAGACTGGCACCTACTGGCACTACCTATTCCTCATCAGTCAGAACTATCTGATTAATGATTCTATTAAAATATGGTTCGGAACTTTCGGAGGTGCCTTTATAACGACTGCGCCTAATAAAAGTAACACAGCAATCATTTCATCTAATGAGTTGCCTTCCACACAAATTCAGACTTAACAAGCACTTTTATTTCACGATAAATTAAACCCTGATTTAACCATTGCAGTTACCGTTAATTACACAAGTTAACCTAGCGATACACACCATGACACGTGGTAACAATCATACATTTGCCAAAACAATAATCTTTTTCAACTGTTTCTCTAAAACTGAATTAGTTTGATTGATGCAAAAACGAGCTAGGTACAGTCGCCATCAGATAAATCAGAGTGGCCGAGGTGGGTAGTGACACTGCCTATGAAGCCGATGGTTCCGGGTTCGAATCCTGGTAAGGGCATTTATTTGTATGATGATACAGATATTTGTTTCTGAGTCATGGTTGTTTTCAATGTATTTAAATATTTATATATATTACATATATCGTTGTCTGAGTACCCACAACACAAGCTTTCTTGAGCTTACCGTGGGGCTTAGTAAATTTGTGTAAAAAATGTCCTATAATATTTATTTCTTTTATTTATATAGACGTGATTTGTGAGCAGCTTGGCCGCTCCGATATATCTGATGGTGACTTTACCTGTTATAGTTTAGATTTGTCTTTATGGTAGCAGAGTAAAAGGCAAAAATCATTACAATCATATTAAGTACCACGACGATATTATTATACTTAGACTCTTAAATTTAAAAATAAACTTGGCGTCATTCTAAATAGTCATCCTCTTTTCGACATTAGCATTATATTTTGAAGGTTTCAAAGCCTAACCTCAACTGGCGACTGGCGTGAACTAGGCAGCCACCACTCCAGTTACCTACTTGCGCGGAGATGACACAGTTCACATAGTGACCGCGGCCTCGCCGTGACATTGACCGGCCGCGTTGGGCCTACATTCGACTGTGTGCATACGCTTTGCATGCTGCTGAGGTGGAGGTCACGGCACGCGGTCAATGTGGAGTTGTATCGAACTTGTCGAATTTCATTGTTGTCGTGTGAAGATCTACTTCAGATAACATTATTATTTAGGCTTATCGTCTGGACAAGAAGATGGTCTATTTATTAGCAGTTTTTTTATTAAGTTCGGCACTCAACTTTGAGTTTTTTAAGCTGTCCTAAAATTACGAGTTTTCTTATTTTGCGTAACTTTAGAACTGTACCATACTATACCTACTAAGTGCATAGTATTAACCGTTGGATTGAATAATCAATGGTGATTCACAATGATAATATATGTACCTAAGCAACTAACAAATCAAATTACTTTACAGTAGATAAATGAATTTAATAACAAAATCCTAGTACCTCAATAGGTACCAATACCAAAGTAATACGTTCTAGGTACTAGAACGTAGGTAGTTCTAGAAAGAATAAAACAAAACTGAAAGATAATATCTTACTCTTTAATGAAAAAATTTCTAAAAATCTAAAGAAAAATAACAAAACAAATAAAAACAACAACATCACATGACAAAAAGCACGGACTAATTTATCAATACGAGTATTTCACTCGAACAAACGCAAAGGTCTTCGGGACACGTTTCTTATTTCTGCGTATAAGTTCGTATTAGTTTAATGCCTATGATCAGTGCTGTGGTACATGCGACAATCTTTATCGTATTCATATAGTTGAATTGCGGGATCGAGCGGGTAAGAGGTCCTTCATCAAGGATCGTTGGTGAGCTGGTCAGTTCAAAGTCTTCAAATGTCGTCGCTTGGGGTCGCAAGCACCTCAAGAGATGCAAGTAGGCTTTATGCCCTGCTTCTAAAGCGGCTGCCACGTCGCCCTCCCCAAACACGTCCAGGGCCCCCCACTCCACTACGCTGTTAGGTTTTATAGAAGACGTCAGGTTGCGTAGAGCCACGTAGTCCCCGCAGCGCGGTACGAAAATATCAGAAATGTTTTTCTCTTTGTAAAAAAGGGGCTTTGCGGCTTCTTCGCCAAATAAATTCGTAAGCTGTTCCAATACAGCATCCTTGGTATTGCTGAAACCGTCTTTAACTATCAGAACCCCAACTAAGCTTGAGTTGGTTCCCGTACCCGTGGTTGTCAAGAGTGGACGCTCCATAGCCCAAACGATGGGACCCCGCATACTAAGTATATCGCCGCTGTATCCCTGACTCTGCCAGAAGTTCCTTTCATACTGAATTCTGAATTTGATTACTCTTCCAGGTAGCATCGCACCAACAACTGCAGCTTCTCTGTTTGACATAAACTGCTCCTCAACCGCTATCTTCAGCAATTCATCAGGCCTCACAGCCATTGCTAATAAATTGCAAATGTAGTTGGTTTCTCCCTTAATGGTTTCCAAAATAACCTGTTCATTGGAATAAGATCGAATTTTCTGAATGGGTTTCGCCACCAACGTAATGTCTGCTACGCTTTTTTGCAATTTATGGGAGAAATGTCTCGTGCAGTATCCGAATAGCTTTTCGCGAAACCTCGTGTTGGCTCCGTCTAAATGGTTCCTCATGCTTGAAGTCCTGTAGCACTGATGTAAGTAAAAAAGGACAGACACGGAGTACGAGGAGGTCCCACAGACTAGTTGAACCATCATCCTCATCACTTGTCTCGAATTCGAAAACAACAGAGCACCGCAGAGATGACTTTCCATCGTAGTTTTATCGAAGTACAATAGATTTCTTCGCTCCGTCTCCGTGTTGACTCGTTTTGGTTGAAACAAATCTCTCGCATTCTGATCGAGTAGGTCCTGATATTGATTCAACTCAAACCTCTCTACCACATTCAGGTAATCAAAGTTATGGTAGTCAGTAGTGCACTGAACGGTGCTTCCGTCAAGATATTGAAAGAGTTTGTTTAACGGTGATCTCACTAATTTAGGATTAGCTATAGCATCGGGTAGGGGTAAACCGAATTCTTTGGAAAAACTGAGCAGATAGTCTCTTCCAATGTTGTCTACAAATTTAACCGATTCGGGTTCTTCAGTGTCATCATCATCTTCCGATTCGTAATCATCAACCTGAAAGGCTACGTTACCTTTCGAAATATCCTTGCGAACTGTCGACATATCTAAGACTACGATATCCATCGACTTTCCAAATGTCTTCTTCAGCTTATGAGCGGCAACTATGCCAGGAAGACTACATCCTAGTATGATCACGTCCGCCCTAATATTAGAATGAACTACCATAAGTAACGTTAAAAATGTATAATTTACAACACTAAAATCCAACCATGACGCTTGATGTTTTTAAACAATGTGTCAACAACGTGTCAATTTTCATCAATAGACATTTGGTTATTATTTTTAGGCACATTACCTGTAAATAGGTCTGTCTTTTTAGGTCGCGGTTATTGGTAAAATCGTTGAAATCCTTAGATAATTTAATAACTGGAATACTGGAGTGGCTATTAAGAGCTTACCCCTCTGCCGAAAAACTTGCACAAATGTGCAAAGTTTTGTATGGATGGACTGACACATGGCTATTTGTACGTTACGTACAAATCATGAATAGCAATCAGAGAAATAGAATTGACGTCCCCTCCCTCGCAAAAATCGGCAGACTGTTTTCGTAAAAAAAAATACAGCGATGACATCTCCAGTTACTAAATGCTCTAAGGTTAAAATCTTACACTGTATACGAATTACACAGTATAACTGGCCCTGATTATAATAGAAGCGGTTTTCCCACACATCTACAATGTAAGCGTAAGCGTCAATGTAGATGATGTTATCTGTGGGTCTCCCCAAACAATATCGACAGCACGGCGTCGGCGCGGAGCTTAGTGGCACTGGCCAGTACCGTCTTTACCATAAGGACACACGGGGCCCGTGCCCAGGGCCCCCATCCTCATGGGGCCCCGAAGGACAGACTATATTTGATTACCCATGCTAAATAGAAGATCATAGTAGAAATATGTTAGTTGAATTAAGGCCAGCGCAAACCAGCGGAGCGTAGCGCAGATCACCGACGAGCATTTACGCCGCGCAGCGCACACCGGCGAAGTAAAATCTTCCGACATACCGCGAGCGCCCGCACAGTCCGGCGCTCGCGGTCGGCGCACCACGGAGCACTTCGGCGCAGGCCGGGGGATGCCGCGGCATGCCGCCGCGTGTACTGTATCACAAGGGATTAGTGAATTTAGTGACTAGTATGCACTGGTTCTCCCCCGTCGTCCCGGCGCTACTCCGGCTCACTCGGGCGGCCTCGGCGCATGCCGCGGGATGCCGCGGCATACCGCCGCCTACCGCCGCGATATCCTCTGGCGTGCTCCTCGTTGCCGCGGAGTAACAATCCTCCGTGATGCTCCGAGGTCGGTCTCAAAGCATTTAAATTTATACCTGAATGTAATTGAAATAGGGAAGAAAATACATTGATAATTTTAAAGTGATCTGCGCTGCGCTCCGCCGGTTTGCGCAGGCCTTTAGCATTCTTTTCTTTCCAAAAGGGCCCCAAATTATTATGTGCCCAGGGGCCCCGGCATAGTTTAAGACGGCCCTGGCACCGAGGTGTTCCAGCTCAAATTAGGCTATCATGGCCAAGGTCACGGCCAGAAGTCAAGCCAGCTCGAAACGGATCGCGATGACTGCGCACGGTGGAGGTCCTACCTATTTAGGCGACCTGGGAGCTTAAAATAAGGTAAGTGACTAATTGAATTTACAATTAGACAACCTATTTTGTGCCTCATTTACGTGTCCTTTAGGTAGGTACTTATTAATTCTCACCATTAATATTCCTCTAGACATAAATGAGATCAACATTAAAATTTATTATCATCTTTACTCATCAGTGTCTGTCTAGTGTCTTCTGGAAAAGTATTAATGACCATTGTTGACCATAGCGCGTGAGTCAACGTTCGGAGATGTTAGGTTAGTGATGTGTATAGGTACCTACAGTCATCATCACATCTCTGTTGTCAAGGCATGCGACCGCGGGAAACTCAAGGCAATAAATATTGGTACTTAGGTCATTAGGTTTTGTTATACCTAATTACCTACAGCAAGTAATCGTGACCTTCGGCGTTACGCGTCAGGGGCGCGGCCGTGACGCGAGCCCATCAATGAACCATCACACGATTCTCACGTCTCGTGATCCCGACGATCAAATAGATTAATTCACAGTAGTTTGGTTCAGTCGCCGTCAGACATATCGGAACGGCCGAGGTGTTCACAAATATCTGAACAAAGCCCGTTGGCATTATCAAGACGTTAAAATGAATGTTCACATATTTTTGAGCACCGAGACCGCCCTGATATATCTGACAGTGGTTGTAGGTACAAGTATTATTCAATTGTGCAAGGGTTTGCACGCATGTCATTAGCTGTCCCTTTTTACATTTTTATGAACATGTGCAATGGAAAGACCCATCTTAAAATCAAATGACGTAGAAGAGCTTGAGGTCGTCGTTCGTAAATGGTCTCTGTTATGCCGGGAGCCGGAATTTCTGCACGGGATTACCCCTATTACCCTTGAATATTTTAAGTCACTTGAAAATGGGGACAGAGCATACATGCACATGAAGTGTTTTAATACCTAGTATTCGATTAGTTTTAAGTTAACAATGTACGTACCTAATAGATGAAAACTAATAAGAGTATAAATAGCTTCGAGATAATCGAGATAATATTTGCATGCTTAACCAGCAAAATATGTTTCTGTACGGGAAGATCTTTCCAATAACCTCCTAAGGCCCAAGGTCCTTCCTATAGTACTTAAGTTCAAGGAAATTTAAATCATATTCGATTGGAACAGAGTTGTTTTTGCTTTCTTTCGTTCTGTTTTTGAAGAACGCAAAATCAACTCTATTTCGTACATTGTGGGTTCAAAATTCAATGGAAAATTGTGCATTTTTCATTTGTATGGCTGGGCCTTAGGAGGGTATCACCTTGTTATATACCATATTTTATGCGAATAAAGAATTTTCATTTCATTTTCATTCAAATTATATTTTAGTCTGAAGAGATATAATATACCTAACATTGTTTCTTTGTGCAAATTCCATGCGTATTCATATAAGTTCCTTTATTAGAATTGGAACCCAGTTACTATGAACCTAATTGATAATCTAAATACCTACGCCACTTGAAACCTGTTTGGTACTCAATAAATCTATTTTAGATTACGCCTAACACCTAATGTATTCAAAGGTTTATTATTTAGGTACCTATGAAAATCATAGCAAATCAAAGCAAGTCTATGATTATCATGCCATATCTATAGCGGAAAGGATTATTAGAATAGTGAAAAGTGATCAATTAAATATGAACCTTATAACAATGACAATGAGCCTTGATTTAAACGAAGGCGTTTCATTGATAAGATTTTCTTCGCTAATTTGCCTCGTACGTCACAGAACTCACAGATAACTGCCGTTTATCAACGTCACACCTCCAGTAGGCGCCTCCTCTCAACCGGTTGGCGGTTACGATCTTTTTAAAATAACTGCTTGCGAATTGTCCTTAGCAACTGAGGCGCGCGTGGATACAGTTGTAAAAGGTTGTAAGTGATAAAAGGACGGTGTTATGCAATCGTTTCAACGATGAGAAAGTAAGGATCAATTACTCAATGAGAAAATATACTACGTCTATGTACACACTTTCTTAAGGAAACAAGCTTTTAATACCTACTCTTTAATAGTTTTTGGGTAAATCGGCTGTTTGCCGCTGGATGCCGGATGTTTACTCATTAATCTCATTATCTTTCACATGAACATGACTTTGACTTTTAATGAAACTAATTCCGTCGAGGTATAAAACCGGGCAAGTGCGAGTCGGACTCGCGCACGAAGGGTTCCGTACCATAATGCAAAAAAAGGCAAAAAAACGGTCACCCATCCAAGTATTGACCCCGCCCGACGTTGCTTAACTTCGGTCAATAATCACGTTTGTTGTATGGGAGCCCCACTTAAATCTTTATCTTATTCTGTTTTTAGTATTTGTTGTTATAGCGGCAACAGAAATACATCATCTGTGAAAATTTCAACTGTCTAGCTATCACGGTTCGTGAGATACAGCCTGGTGACAGACGGACGGACGGACGGACAGCAGAGTCTTAGTAATAGGGTCCCGTTTTACCCTTTGGGTACGGAACCCTAAAAAACACTTAGCATACGGTGTCAAACATGTTTCTGTTGTTACTTGTTGTTACTTACCTAAGTCTGATTACTATTTTTTTTACATTGTAGGCAAACGAACAAACGAATGGCCTGATATTAAGCGATTAATACCGTCGCCTATGGACACCCGCAACATCAGAGAAGTTGCAAGTGCGTTTCCGGTATTTAAGATGGGAGTACGCTCTTTTTTTGAAGGTTTGAAAGTTGTATCCGTCCGGAAATAATGTCATACAGTTTTGAGAAACTTAGGTACCCACTAACCTATAATTGCCCGTGAAAACGTATTCTTATGTCAGCTGCTTCGGCAATACCTACTATTATTTGTCCATTAGAATGAATAGTTAGATGCTTACCCCTTTTCGACAGTGACCTAATTTTAAGATTGATTTGAATTGACTCTATATCTATCTTGGATATAGAGAATGATTAAATTTGACGCTTAAATGTATAGGTAGATAACCTGCAACATAGTAAGTATTGGCCGGATCCAAGGACCGTTAGAGATATAAATAGGTCATAAGTCTACCTTTTAGCAGGACACTTTGATTGGGACAGGCAGGAGTACAATTAGGTATACGCTGGCGACATACCCTATGACACCATCCTGCAAACATTACAATTTACGACGTCTGAAGCAGGCTCCTTGGCCCCATCTCCCCTTAAGTCCTTTCGCCCCCGAACACAGGCGCCTGCGCACGCGAGCTCGAGCACGTAGGCCAGGACCGACGCGTGCCCATGCGGAGTGACGTCACGGCGCCGTCATTTGTTTAATTGATGATTCGCGAGCGGATATAGGTCATTGCCATGTAGCGTGAACATCGAAGTATACGAATGAACGTTTAGGTCTTTCTCTGTCTTATTGTGACAGGGATGCAAATAGAGTCGGACCAATATAAATCTCCATTGCATTTTGCAACGATAAAGTGCTGTGGCCAGATCATTAATGTAATATGCGTAACGATGGCTATAATTTTACTGTTATTACTTAAAAATCTTGGACAAAGAAGGGCTGAAAAACTGTCGTCTAATACTAGTAACTAATACCACACATACTGCCGTATTCGAACTTCAAGATATTCACAAGAAACGACACGTACTAGATCCATTCTAGATACGTTATAGTTTAGATATCAACTAGTTCTCTTTTGCAGCGCAATTCGGGCAACCAATGTCACTTTTACGTTAGATAGAGTAAGATATCTATTAGATGTGAATTGGATCTCTAAGTCATATCCTGTGGAAATCGTTCAAGAGTATCTCCAGAATCGCGCAAATGTCAAATTTGACAGGTTAGATCTTTAACATATATCGTTATCGTATCTTGGTGATGTCTTAAAGATGTCTAATAGAAGTCTTATTTCAAAATCCGAATCGGGCCCATAGTTAGGTACCTCTTATATAGTTGTAGAATGAGCTACCTTCATCCCTTGCGTTATGACTTAGGGTTCTTTATTAAGAAGCAGGTATTTAGGGTTCTTTTTGATTGTCATCAGGCGGCTCATCTGCTCGTTTGCGGCCTATTAGGTACATAAAAATGCCATGAACATAATGCGACGTAAACTTAATAGTTTACGTCGTAATCACGTTGGATAATTGCCAATATGCCACAACTGGTTTTCGTCAGTAATGTGTTACTTATTCTGTGGTGATGTTTGCATTCCGCCATGACGTAGTATTACTGAGGTTTGAGAACAACACACAGCTGCACAGATTAGGTTGATAAGATATACAATATTAAGCGTGATTTTGGGATCGGAAGTGGCAAGCGTATGTACTTTGCTTAATACCTATTATTTAATTATCAAATCACTTTGCCAACGGTATCTATAAGTTGAGGTCCTACTTTACACTAAATGCTCGCATAATCCTAGTTTTCGTGATTCCATCCACGTAGTGTGCCGCTCCTCGTTGTTTGACCCCCCATAAGGTGGACTGATGACCTGGTAACGGTCGCGGGAGTCCGCTAAATACGGGTGGCGCAAGACCGGTCATTGTGACACTCTTTGGGGGAGGCCTATGTTCAGCAGTGGACGTCCTCTGGCTGATATGATGATGAGTTTCCCTCTCGGTCATTGCACCATTTTCTTATTTAACTGAGCGCAGTTGCGTTCATATTAAACGGTAGGACCCAAAGCTAAAAGAAATTGTTCAATATACCAAACCTACATCTTTTCCGGACGGACAGGACAAACCGTGTGAGTATGGAAACACGACAAGATCTCATGTAGACGGAGTTCGTTCCCATTTAAGCCGGCGTCGTTACGAGACTGCTTAGACACGATTATTTCCTTTATATCAAGTTATCTGCCCCTTTCAGTTGCCAGGCGGAATTCTGTACCCCAAGAAATGGACTGTTAAGATAAATAAAAGTATCCGGGTGTGTCCTGTAAAGGATGACCGAACATCGCATTATTATTATCAATATCAAAGCCTTGACAGATTTTAGAGTCGGCAATCGCGCCAAAAATTCTCAGTTTTCCTGTGTGCCTACAGTTTAATTTTGTGCTCGTAAAGAATGAGTCACGTTAGACCGTGCCGTGTCCAGGCCGGAGCTTTCGGCGTATCGTTTTCTGTGGAAAACATCACGTGATCGCCTGTTATGTCATAAAAAAGTATGCGCCGAAAGCTCCGGCCGCGACACGGCCCGGTCTAACGTGACTCATCCTTTACGAGCACAAAATTAAACTGTAGGCACACAGGAAAACTGAGAATTTTTGGCGCGATTGCAGACTCTAAAATCTGTCAAGGCTTTGATATTGATAATAACAATGCGATGTTGTTAGAATTGAATGCGCGGTTAACTGGTTTCTAACTATAATTTTTAATTCACATAAAGTATTATTTGAGCTGGATGACCTAGACAAGACTTCAACGCGCGAAAAAATTATTTTAATAAACGAAATTTTTGAGTTCCTACGTTACAAGGACGTTCCCCGGTGTTTGGGTGGATGGGTGTCAAAAAGTGAAGTTTGCCCTATCATGTCTAGATAACGTCGATAATCGTATTCATGTTCTTTGCCCGCTGCGCACTTCTGAATTCGGAACCGAACCCTTATCACTAACAAACAGATATATACAGACGTTATGTAAGCGTAATGTACGTACATACCTAAATCTAACCAGATTAGGTCCATAATCCATGTATCAATGACATATTAGAATGACAAGATTCGGAATCCTTTGATCGATATGCGAATTTGTTTAAGTACCTGCAATATGAATACCTGCAATTAACATCCATATAATCCATTAGAATTTGATCATAGATACCGAGTATAGAAATTGTCCTTTCTGTACCGGAAAGCCAAGGCTACGTAGAGCCTACTGATTTGTCGCAAAAATGGTCGAAACAGTCACCTATAATCTTATGTTGGCTCATTATAATTGTTAATTAGTAATTACAAATATGTATACCTAATATATATATTAACTTTTTTTAATTTGGACATGTATCAATAAATAAGTACATATCTACACAATTTTGTTTAATCAAACACAAACAGACAAAACGTAAAAGGGCCCACTGATTAACAATCCGCCGGATGGTATCGGCCTGTCAGTTAGAACAAAATTTTGACAGTTCCGAACAACTGACAGGCCGATGCCCTCCGGCGGACTGTTAATCAGTGGGACCCTTTAAAGCGTTTTTACCCTATGTCTGATCTGTACATCGGATGTCAGATATGACTACAATGAAGCAAAAGTAAAAAAGTGCGGTTTTATATATATATTTTTTTACCTAACTTTACTTTCGTTTCGAAAATAAAAGGACTTGATGCCATTGGCATTTTTCTAGCAGCTGTTTTTTATTGTTCGCAAAGAAAAGAGTCGTGAAATGTATTCGGCTCCATACATTCCACGACTCTTCTCTTTCCGAACAGACACTACATACTTAATGCGAAAAAAAAAACGCTCTAAAACAGTCATTTCACTCCTTTGTAACGGGTCCATATTGGGTCGCATAATAATTGATTGTCCTAATGTAATGTTACGCATAAAACTCATTTCGCATAATTGTTATTGTGCTGGAAATATTAACATTTCTGAAAAATTATAACACAAACCTAACCTAACCTACCCTATTCTACACAACCTATGCAAAATATTTTCGAAAATACTTTCTGTTTCAGCTGGAGAAAAAATATGCGAAAAGAGTTTTAATGCGGAACGTTACAATATGACAATCAATTATTATGCCACGAGATAGGATCCCTTTGTAACCTATAGTAGGTTAGGTTACATTACGACCATTCTAATAACCTTATGAGTTAGACTTTTATTGTTTACAGGTTTATCTAATTGAGATTTAAGTACTACTTAGTAGTTAGCGAAATATACGGTTAAATTAATTTATGGTTTAGTGGCCAACCGAGAATTGAACCAATGGGCTGGGGTTAAAGTTTAACTGTTAAACTACGGTTAGTTGCATGTGCTCAATTGGTTTAATTAAGAAATCATGTTGTGCAGTTATGCCTCTAATGACTAAGTCCGTCTAATAAAGCCTAATAGATCTGACTTTTACAGGACATGTAGGTACCTAGTAGTATAGTATAGATAGAGTTCAATAAAAATTACAATGACAGGTTTTGTTATCATTTGACTTATAACATTATAAGTTAAATGGGGTTGGCCGCTGGAAGTTTTTAGCAGATGGCGCCATCATAGCTTGCCCTGTCATTCCATAGAATTGTGTATTTTTTTTGTTTTTTTAATACCCCACGCAAAATGCCCGAATTCTTTTTTCCGTTTTATCTTAACTTAGCTAGATTCTTGAGATAAATAATCCTTCGAATTTCTTCTGTTTTTGTTTTGCCCATCCTCAAAAAGTAATATGCAACGAGATTACAACCAATAAATTATATCTAGATTATAAGACATATCTGATATGACAACTGTCAGCATAAGTTCCATATCTAGAAATGTAAGCAAATAATTATGTCTATAATCTGTACAAGCTGTTTAATTATGGTTTGTTGTCTGCCTTCTAGTCCCTACTTCCACACTAATATTCTAAATGCGAAAGTGTGTCTGTCTGTCTTTCTGTCTCTTTGTTACCTCTTCACGCTTAAACCGTCGAACGGATTTAGTTTAAATGTGGCATAGTTTGAGTCCCGGGGCCTTAACCTAAAAATTATCCTATCTTTAAATAGTTTTATGTCGGAACCTATCCCTGAGATTAAAAAAGGGGGAGGGAGAGGAGGGGGGGTGTTGTGGAAATGAAAAAAATAATAGATTGCCTGTTAATTGGTGTAAGCCATTAAGTATTATATATTATATATACATATATTATGCTCAAAATTATTGCCATTAAATTTGATCCAGGCGCTATACTTACTAACTCTGTCTGTCTGTAACCTTTTCATGCTTAAACCGCTGAACCGATTAGTTTGAGGCCCAAGGAAGGTGATGGGATAGTTTTTATTAATCATCATTATCATCATCATCATCATCCATCATTATTCCATGCAGACAAAGTCGCGGGCAGAAGCTGATTAGCTATAATTTTAATTATAAGAGATAATAAATCATAAATACCTAAAGTTTATAACCTTTATTATCTCTAATAATAATAATAACCTGTGTTATCTCAAATGTTTGTTATTCAAAAAGCATTAAATTCTCCGTAAAATGATTCGGCTCTTTTTGAGGGACAGCGTACAAAAAATGAGGAAATTTTCATAGTAACTTTGTCATTACTACTTAAATCTTAAATTAAATTAGCTTTTCAGGGTCTTCATTTAAATTGTAATATTTTTAAAATGGTTGACTTTATTACCTATTTAAACGAGACAGGTGAAAATAAATAAAAGCTTGTAAAAAAGAACTCGTTTAGACAAAGCAAAATTTGAAAGTAACGTCCACATTTTAGAAAAAAATGACGTTTTAGGTTGCTCTCACGTTAAAGTTGGCACTGCAATAGCAGTGCTGAGTTAGCTTAGTCAGACTCTAGACAGATGCCTACGTGACTAAAAACCTGCAGGGTTACTGCACCCATTGCAAATATCTGACTCTTAAATTGACCAAGCACAACTAAAACAAATATCTCAACCCAAAAACAAACTTAATACTACCGTGGAAGGTTATAAAATCGCTTGTACGTCGTGTTAGTATATTCCCGTTGTGTTCATTCGTGATTTTGTTAGTAATTGGTGCCTTCCCGCTTCGACCCCTGCGATTTAATCTGATCGCATATCTCTATCAATTCAAATAGGAAGGTGTAACAATGTTTCACGTGCTCTATGGGTGAACACAGCTAACGATGGGTACCAGCTTGATACAGTTATATTATATGACCAGACATCGTAAATTATATAGTATTTTCGGTGCAGCATAGTGGCGTTAACGAAATTGGTATAAACAATTTCAACCAATTTTAATTACGTTAATATTAACCTTAATTTACCATTCAATTAAATATTAAATATTTTTTTAAATATTATAGGACATTTTTACACAAATTGACTAAGCCCCACGGTAAGCTCAAGAAGGCTTGTGTTGTGGGTACTCAGACAACGATATATATAATATATAAATACTTAAATACATAGAAAACAACCATGACTCAGGAACAAATATCTGTATCATCATACAAATAAATGCCCTTACCAGGATTCGAACCCGGGACCATCGGCTTCATAGGCAGGGTCTCTACCCACTAAGCCAGACCGGTCGTCAATTGGAATTATCAATCAATCAAAGCATTTATTTTCTGACAACTTATTTTCTGACCATAGATAAGTACATACCTTACAAACTAACATATATATACAACAACACTCCCCTGCACCAAAAATGCTATTAATTTTACGATGTCTATATGACCCTTCATCAATAGTATTCATGAATCATCATGATTCATGATTCGGGATGAAAACTTAACATACATTTGTGAAGAGTTCGAAAAAAGTACAATATAGTATTCTTTCTCAAAAATTTTTGTTTGTTTTTTAGAGGAGGCTCAAAATCTTATCAAGTTATCATTATCAATAATTAAGTATGTTGCACTGAACGTTTGTGCATGCCGCGTGCCATAATCGTTATTAAATAATAGTTATTATCATCACAGAATAGATATTAAAGCTGCTTAAGATATGATATTGTAAGATAGTCTAAATTTTCGTGGATTAGTGTTAATCGATCGTAAAGAAGAGTTCTAAGAAATAAACGTAAATATGTATTACGAATTCTTGAAAGGAAGGTCGATGCTATTTTAACATTTTTTTGTAGTCTTTCCTGGTTTTAATACGACTTTGACGATCGTCTTGGTGACGTGACTGGTAAATATATTTCATTCATTCATTCATTCATATCACGCGCGTGGACGTCTGGCCGAAGGGTGATGTGGTGTTACGGCGGTTCCGTGGGAATCTGCCAAAACCTACACCGGAACATGCGACACAACTGAAAACCGCCGTGTCGCTGAAATGATATTTAGCTTGTGAGATTTTACTATTGTGTTTGCTCAATCAAATCTTGTCAGTAGAAAAAGGCGCGAAATGCAAATTTTCTATTACGGCGGGTTTTTTTCGATATCCTTTCGCGCCTACATTTTTCAAATTTGCCGCCTTTTTCTACTGACAAAATCTGCTTGACCCAGTATATGTATCTATGGGCCGTAGTTGCCTGATAATAAATAATATTTGATTTTTTTTTATGTAACTGACGCTCTCATGCACGCACGACCGACCTTCACTTCATTTCGTATCGACCGACCGGTCAAGTCAAGACCAAGTCGATCAAGTCGTATCAAAATAAGATCAAAACCGTTACAAATGGTTAAATCCGAATAGCTTTTCCTTAAGCACCATTAAATATTTAAATGTATTACGCAGGTATGTGTATGGGGGGGGGGGCATACACAAATCCACATTCACCTATTGGGTAATTGGACATTAGCATGTCGAGCACTGGTACGTTTACCTTAGTTCATGGTTTAAACATTGGCAGTTTTAGGAGATATTTCTGATAGCGTTGACTTTATTTATGCAGATACTAGCGTATTGTTTCCTTTATCATGGCAATAAATAGGAACAATATGCGACAGTGGACAATATTAAGTAAGTAATAAATTTCTCTCTCTCACTTTCAAACTTAGTTTGACAAGACTACGATAGGTTGTTTCTGTGGCAACCATATTGTGATTGTGACTAGCGCCGCAGCTCGAAATCCCAGCTCGGCTCATAAATAAACGCCAAATCTTGTGATATTTAAAGCCATGTCAAATGGGGTTGGCCGGTCGACCTGTCAATCCCTAGAATTGTGTCAAATTTTTGTTTTTTTAATGCCCTGGATGCCATCTCTTTAAGCCAAGGGAAAAGGGGCAAGCTATGATGGCGCCATCTATGCAAACCTGTGACAGTTGCCAACCCCATTGGCTTTTATATTGACGTACTGGTACTCGACGTAGTCATATCAAAAGTGTAATAATTATGGGCCTGACTTTCTTGCGTCAAAGTCAATTGATGGGTAATTTGCGCAATTGAAATGAATCCTTCTGCCGTCAGAATGATGGAATCCCGCCTTCAGTCGCGTAGTCTGCGACATTTGGTTTATGTTTACTCCTGTTCACACGGCATCGCAAAATGGGCAATAGCATTTTGGTATGCTGTTGGTTACGCGACAGAAATTACGGGGACTGATAATCTCAAAAAATTTCGCTCACTCTTCAAAAAAACACGTTTAGTTAACTCAATTGTGGGAGGAGCAATAATCCGCTTATTGTAGGTACTCATTTCCAAAAACAAAGCCGACAAAAACATAAACGTAGCAGTAAGAGGGTCCAACTGGGAGCTTACACGTTGAATCGTCATTAGCTGCACGCTGCACGCACATGCAGCTTTATTACACAATGATTACTTACTCGATATAACCTCGGAAGTCCCCGGGTACTTCTCCAAGTACAAGTGTACCTAATTCGAATTTTGAACTCTATAGAAATAAATGAGAGTTCCAAATTCAAAAGCACATAAATTCGCTGACTCTTATGAGAAAACACCTTCATATAACTATATAGGTCGGGAAATTTTGGAGCTCATAACCGATAACTCGTAGGTATTTATATATGTAGGCACGTTTTCTAACGTAAGTACGTTATGAAAAAACGGATGAGCAGTAAATTTTAGAACGCGAATATGTCACTCTGGGGAATATTGCCTCTTTAAGGAAACCGTCCTTTTCAGATATTTTTGGTCTTAAGGATCATTATGGTAGGTATCAAAAATAAGGAAACTTTTTATTGACGATTTATTACGTATTTTGCATTTCAACAAATTCAAATATTAACCTGACTCTATGGAAAATCTGACGCGATCTGATGATGACACCTACTTTAAATTCACGGAAGTTCCACGAAGTGTAACATGCAGATGAGAAATTTCCTAGTAGCAAAATTGTATCATTTTGTGGTAGATCACGTCCTCCTGGCAAGATTTCCTTATCAACTATACTTCTTTCATAATGTGTTGAGGTTTGTGAAGTCTCCGTGGATATACTGGATATCACTAGGAAAAAGCTTTTCCATTTTCATTTTCAATCCTCGGTACAAAAATTTGATGTGCGGATGGAAAACCGACACCGTGGCCATTCCATCGCTATCCCATAAGCCATCCGATACCACTACCCTCTCTACACGCTGGCCCATCTCAGTGGGCCAGTATGATGGCACATCATATCGATGGGCCATAAAATTTGTGATGCAGTGAGTAAGTACGTCAAAACGGCTACGAATTTCTTGAGAAAATGCAATCTTATCATTTCCACAAACATTTTTAAAAACAATGATTTCTTCATAAAAATACGTATTCAGTAGTTCTTAAAATAAAATACAATCGTAACTAACTCATGTAGACAATTTTAAACCTGCGATTATCAACTGTGCCCAGCTGTGATCACCTGACGACGTACACACATGTGAACATATGTTATGACTTATACTTGTAGTACTGTGGCGTAGTCGTTCCATCATGTGATACCGGTCATATGCTCGTGGGAATGTATTGGTAGCTAATCGCTACACACAAGCAAATCATTAGAACCTGTTTTAGCCCAATAATTACTAAAGAAGATATTGATAAGCTCGCTCCGCTGCACGCTAAATAGTCTAGTTATCGTTAGTCATAAAACTGAAACCGTTAACTTTGCAGGATTTTCGTAAGGTTATGCTGTAGGTAGGTTAGGTTTGTTTTATGGCAATCCTGCAAAGTTACGCGTTTCTGAGAAAAAACAATTATGACTAACGAAAATTCGGACAAACAATACATTATGACTTATAACTATTTGGGAAACAATAAGGCTTGTTCACGTAATAAAGTAGCCATATGCAAATGTAAATTAATCGTTTACTTCAAACGCTACAGATAACAAAAACAGGTAATTATATACCTAAGAAAACATTTAAAAAATTAAATACAATGCATTTTTTTGCGGAATCCTTAAGAACTGGCGAATTTTTTTACCTTCTTTCGAACGCCTGCCATTAGTGTAGTTATTGACGTGTTAGTGAACTGACGAGCGGCTGCGCTCCATATTCTTTTGAAGTCAGCATCACTGTCCGCTACTGCACCTTTCTTGAGCAGGTATCGCTTGATGTTCGCCCAATACCTTTCTATCGGGCGAAGTTCTGGGCAATTTGGCGGGTTCATGTTTTTCGCCACATAAATAACATTCTGATTATAGAGCAAATTTAAGGTTGTTTGAGCGTAATGAGCTGAAGCTAAATCAGGCCAAAATATAGGGGGCCGTTCATGTTTCCTATATAAGGGCAAAATTCGCTTCATAATACACTCCTGTCGGTAGACATCTCCGTTGATTGTGCCAGTAGTAAAAAAGCTCGAACTCTTCAGCCCGCATGAGCAAATAGCTTGCCATACCAGGATTTTGGGGGCGAATTTTTCAAAAGCGATGGACTTATGCTCTTCCGATACATCCTGGCCAGCCACACACGTATAAAATTGAGGCCCCGGTAAAGTTCTCATGTCTTTTTTTACATATGTTTCGTCATCCATTAAAATGCATCGGTCGCGATTTTGATTGAGAAACTTGCTCAAAATTTTGGCACGACATTTTGCTCTTTCGATCTGAGCAGGGGTTTTTTTTGGGATTTTTTGTTTCTTTCTGGTCACAAGATTATTTATCTTCTTAGCGTTTTGTACCTTTCCAACCGATGTCTTTACCTTTTTGGCGATATCTCGAACAGAGGCCGATGGATTATGGCGGAACGAGGAAGCTATTGCGGCATCCAATTTAGGCTTCACGCAGCCTTTTTTTCGACCGCGACCTGGTAGATCATGTAGAATATGAAATTGCCCAAATTTATTGATCACTTTTCGCACACCATCCTTAGATATTTTATATCGTTTTGCTAATTGTCGTATCGAGACACCCTTTTCGCTGCAATAGGCGACAATAATTAATTTACGAATATTTTCATTTATTCTCGGCATTTTGATTCTATTTACTCAATGACATCTATTTTATACTTTTTTTAAACTTTATTATATATTTTTTGGAATGTCACGTACCAGCATTGCAAAAAGTTTCTATATTCCTGTGAAGACTTAGTTCTAGGTGGCTACTTTATTACGTGAACAAGCCTTAGATCCCCTAGTCTAGTATTGTAAGTAGATTCCATCGACTCTCAAGTTCTTATGCTGGCTCCACATGCTGGCAAACATCGCAACAGCAAACATCGTCAAACAGCAACCACAAAAAAACTACCAGAAATGTTCAATTCAGGTACTTAGAAAAAAAAAGAAAAAAATGTACTTACTTACGAGTAGAAAGTAGAGTGCTCTAGACTCTCTAGAGCAAATGTGTCGTTTTCTGCACACTTTTTAAAAACAACAAGGACCCACTTTTAGCTGCAACAGTACAAAACAAATGAAAACAATATTTATCGTCCCCCCCCCCTTTAAGATCCCTTATGGGGATAAGTTCGCCTTTGTACATTGTTCATACATATTTTGTTTTTATTGTGTTTGTATCGGTCTTATGTATGTACATAAAGTGTTTATACATACATTTATAATTTCTATATTTATTTTCTAAATATAAAACTAAAACTACTAAAATTTATACAAAGGAATATTTTGTAAAGTGCAATGTCCAATTATTTGGATCGCCAAATTAATTTTTTTTCTTCAATATTATTTATATTTTTGTCATGTAGGTACGTAGGTACCTACATCTAGGGACGAGCACACAAACATCACAATATGTGAAATGTTCCTTAGTATCTAACACGTACACGCAGTTGTCACGTTACACAAGCATTAGTATTGAACGCCTACAATTTATTGTCCAATAAACATGCTCCTCTGTATAATTACCTACTGCGGAATATTTTACAGTAACTTATGGTAAGGAGTCGATGCTCATTTACCGATTTGTTATGGTTTTGATACTACCTTGACTATCTTCTCGGTGATTTGCTCGTATCAGTCGCATCTCACACACGACTTTCTCCTTCATTTAGCTTGCGTTCATAGGTAAATAAGCATTAAAGAACACGCAGGCGTATCCTGATTTTAATACCTAACAGGTTATGAATTATATGACAGAAGAAATAATAGTACCTACTACCGTACAGAAAGGACACTTCCTACAAACCCGAAGTTTGACAGCGGTTCAGAGTCGAATCATGCTATCCCTTTCTAATATATGGCACTATCCCTTTCGGCTATTTAGAGTTGTCAAAATTCAAATTATCTTATCTGTGTTCGTGCACGCAAAAGGAAGTAAAGTGCTGCCAACCCTAATAATTGCTCGGAGCAATGCTGAGCCGAAGGGAGCCGAGTTCAATCGAAGTCAGGGGTGTCTCCCCACTGATTATATCTGAATTAATTAGGGATCTGATCTGTCAGTGTCAAAAGTGATGTTTTTGGTTGAAGAAACGCTGCTGGGTGGAAGTCGAACATACCCACTAAGGTTCTGCGCTCTGACTTCTGGCCGAAGGGTTCTGTTCTGGCGGTTCCGTTGGAATCTGCCGAATACTACACTGCAACACGCTACGCAACAGAAACCGTGTCGCCGAAATGATTTTTATCTATTGAAATAAGATCAAAACCGTAACAAATTGTTAAATTTGAATGGAGCTCTAGATATTTTCCTCACATTGTAAGAGCAACATAACTAAACTTTTGACTTTGCATGGCATTTAATCTTATAGGTTGGTATTAAATAGTAAGTACCTATACCAACCAAAGTAGCAAGGCGGGTTTTATTTTGATAGATAGATGATATACCTATCAGTGGTTAACTTATAAAATATACACTTATTATATGATTCCTTAAACTCACAGTGTGAAATTTGAATTTAATTAGGTATTTATTTCATAAAAGTATCCCAATGGCTTTAATGGACCATTTTAATTTCCTTTCTCCCCTCTGCTCGCGACTTTCTTTGCGTAAAAGGTTAAGGGTCTTTTTCAGACAGACAGAGTTACCTTTATAAAATAAGTAAGTAGGTAGGGATAGTAGAGAGCAACATTGTTCTTAGAAGAAATAAATAAATGATAGAGTCTGTGCGGAAAGAGAAGAGTCGTGGGATTTGAGGGCGCGCCAGTGCTATTTTATGGTTTTTGCTATGCTGACAACACTGGTCACGTGATTATAGTACGACACTAAAGGTCATGATACTTGAATCCCTTTTGTTCCGGTTTTTTATCACGGCTTACTAAACGGAGCCTGGTGGTGGTGTCGGCTCGTCAACTCAATCCTCTGATTTAGCGCATGCACTAGTTTTCTTTTTAAAACACTTGTTTTTATGTCTCAGATACTAAAAAGTGACAGTGCGTTTGACAAAACTGCTAAAACTAGTTAAGAATCTGCCCAATACAACTGTAATTTTAGTACCAAACAAGATAGAGTCTCATTTATGTACTGCCTAATCTGTGCAGTCCAACAGTTATTAAAACCGGGTAGATCGGGTAGAAATTGGGCAATAGAACTGTAATTTTATCTGGGATATATTTCACCCATTGTAAACTTGACTTGTAATGTATGTGTACATTATTAATAATAAATATGAATATGAATAAAAATAGTGCATAAGTAGGTAGGCCTTAAATATTGGGATATGTCCGGTTCTCTCATCTCACGATATTTTACTTCGCCGAAAAGTCACTGCTAAATATGAAATATAATTTACAGTGAAACCTGGTTAATTGGCACCTGGATAAATGGAAAACCTTAATAATTGCAACCAAAAGTCCGGTCCCGGTCCCTTGAGACCAAAAGGCCTCTATAATTGAAATTTTGGAACCTCTATAATTGCAATTTAGATTTTAGTGCTTTTCGTAATTTTGCCTCTATAATTGACCACATCGCAACTTAAGACCTCTATAATTGACACTGTGCTAAAAAAATCCGTTATTTTTGCTCTTGTTTTTACCTCTATTATAGAAACGAGTCTTGCTTATTACCTCTGTAATTGAAATAATGTAGTTCTATACAGCAGAAACAATATTTTAATAGCAATGATCATTTTATTTATATCTCCATCCAGAATTTAATTTATTTATTGGGTATCTATCACAGCCTGTAGTAGGTGAAATAGTTTTGATCAATAAAAAACAAAGTATGCTTTTTATATTCTAATAAAACTTTCTTCTACAATTCAAGGGAATTTTTTAAACCCAAATGATAAGAAAATAAAGTGGTAATTAATGTAGTGTAAAAGTGCAAGTATAGACGGAAGCAATATATAGAATGTAAGCGTGTAAATCTACTTAAAATGGTTATTTGCACCTCCATAAAAGAAATTTGTCAGAACGCAACCTCTATTAATGAAAACCTCTATAATTGACACAACCATTTTTTGAACCTCGTTAATTGACACGACCTGCTTAAATGAAAAACCTGGTTAATTGACATAAATTGGCCGGTCCCTTGAGATTGCAATTATCTAGGTTCCACTGTAGTAACTAACAGAACCTACAAATAAAGAAATATTTTATTATAAAAAGTTTTATTCAGAACCTAGTAAACGAACTTACAAATAAAGAAATATTTTATTAGAAAAAGTTTTATTCTTTGTAATTGAAGTCTAAATTAAAAAATACTATATCACTTATGTTTGAGCCAGCTTCAGAACAACCAGGGACACTCATAGAACTATCTTCATCTGAACTGGATGTGCTTGAATCCGGCACGTAAATTACGAATTCTTGCATATCACCTACTTAGCGGTCTTTTATTCGAGATACCGTAGGTACTTTTACCCAATCCTGAAAAAGAAATTACATATAAATATGCATCAAATGGCAAGTATCAAGACTATTTGTCAGTTATTTTAAAGATCATGAATGACCTGCATATTTATGAAAATTAATATATTTTGAATGAATATACTTACCGATTATGTACCGGAGACAAGTTACTTAGGGGGCTTATTAAATAGGTAATTATTTAATTTTATAAACAACATCAATACCCGCGAATAGCGGAAACACGTTCTGCGACTTTTTGTAAGTCGATAGTCGGCTTTTAGCCGTTTTCTTACCGCTGACAAAACCGAACAATGTTAAATATAATTTTCCTTGTGGTTTTATGTACGGTTTTATCGTGTTTTGAAAATATTTTATACATAAAACTTGCGGTTTTTGTTAATAAAAATATACAATGACAAAAGTTTGTTTACTTTTTACAAGACAGGTGTCAAAGGTTTGATTGCCATATAAAATTTAAAATGTTAGTTCCCGTTTCTGCCACGACTCTTCTCTTTCCGCACAGACTCTAGCAACAAACGAATAGCTGTAGAGAGTAGATAAGCCCATCTATTAGTTATCTATGACTCATTAGTGGCGCCTAACTCTAATCGCAATGTTATTTCGGGACTACGTGCCAGCTTGAATGTACCAAGCGGGGCAAAAGAATGGATATGCGCAGTTTTCAATACGATACGACTGCAATTCGATTCCGTCTCGATGGTACAAACTGATGCCACTTCTATCGCTGTTTTGTAAGCTTAGATTGGATGGCCTGACGAGACGATCATGATCATGATCATGATGATTATGCACAACTTGTGCTTCCAAGTCGCAAGAGGACGGATAAAATCAGTTGTGTCGTATCCGGAAGTTTTCAGAAAAAATGGTATTTACTGTTTTCGAAAAATTATTAACTATTGAATGAGACAGAGAAAAATGTGTCGCCAGTTTTTGACAATACAAAATGTGTGTGAAAATGTGTCACAAATGACTAAAGGGGCCCACTGACTGTCAGTCCGCCGGACGGTATCGGCCTGTCAGTTGTTCGGAGCTGTCAAAATTTTGTTCTAACTGACAGGCCGATATCGTCCGGCGGACTGATAATCAGTGGGTCCCTTTAAACACAAATCACGTGGCCGGGGTCGGGCCGGAGCTTCCGACGCTTCGTTTTCTATGGAAAGCACTACCTGATCACCGATCAGCCTTCATGACATCGCGGACGCCTCGGCCCGGGCCGGGCCCGGTCTAGCGTGAGTCATCCTGTAACATTCTCCCCCTCCTCTCCTCAACTAACCCTAACTACCCCTACTCAGCTAGACCTAGACCTGCCTAAAATACTAAAAATTCCAATAAGAAAATCTAAAATTCTAAATAATCTTAAAAATACCGTAAACCGTAATTATCTTTATAAGTTATCATAAAATAATGCAAATAACCTAAATAAATTCTAATTAAATAAGTTAATATCTTGAATTGGATCAGTAGATTGGCCAAATGATCGTCTAATGTAAGTAAAGTTTGTCAAATGTAATAGTCAGTTGGGCAAGTACAATTACTAATAAATGTCACAATATTTTGTTTTTGGGGTATAGATGTCGCCCCGCCTCCGCGACACCCGTGATCATCATCCAGTTGCAGGACAGAATCCCCGCCCCAGTTCTGAAGGAACTATATTGTGGTCCAGAAGGGACATCTTTTAATAATGACAGGCCATCACCATCATTCGACCATATCATTATTTTGTGACATTTTTCGTCAACAATGAGAGGATATCAAAGGGACAATTTAACATAACAAAATACTGGTAGTAGAGCAGCAGTATTTGATCCACTCCAATTTCCCAGAACTCTGTAATTTTGTAATACATTTTAGTAATCAATGAAGTAATATTAACCAAACTATAATTGTAGTCATTTTGAATCACACTTTCGGACCAAAATAAACCACGGATCTTGCATCTGCCTCGATCTAGCCTGGATAAATCACTCACTGATATAATTTCAATAATATATGACCCTGTATTTTAAGGTCAAGTGTGAAAATCACAGATAATCTGCAGAAAACAGAATGTAATCGTCATACAAACTGCTAAGGGACAGGCAAAACAAATATTTCTTTGTAAGCAAATTGATTCTACAATACTACATTATATTGTGGTTATTAACTTTAGTATTTCCCACAATATATTTCTACCAGTAGCGTTGCAAGGGTACAAATTTATACAGTCATGTCATAAGTAAGTCAAGTTTGTCAATAAGTCATAAATAAGTATATGTAATAAAGTCCTAACAATCCCTAGCCCCAAACTACATCCTAGTTAACTCTAAACTGAATCTAACCCAAAAACCCATAATAATGAACAACAAATGCAATAATATAGCCATAATTGTATCGAAAGGGAACCTAGCTATCTACTGTAAATATCTAATGGCTTTGATATATTAAATTTATAAATCTAGATCAATTCTACAAAACCCTAGACCAAACAAATAAAAACCTAGCCCTAACAGCTATACTATCCAACTATTCTACCGAAATATTTGCAAACTAGCATCCCGGGATGCACATTTAATTTACTCGCGCAATTACTCGATGTGCAATGAGTAATTTCTATGCTATAGCTAACTAAGACGAGTGAGGAAACTCGATTTATTCTAGACCCTATTCCTCGTGTGCTAGCCATACTTTCACACAGTGGATTAGGACAGCGAAAGTAAGGCCGGAAAGGGGTAATATAAAAGTGAATATATAAGTATATAGATACGGGATAATTGGACTAGAACCTGGCTTCTTTAAGAAGTCTAGATGACAACCCAAATCTTCCAGATCCTAGGGGGTGAACCTGTCTTAATAAAAGCAGGAACTGCCAGGCCCCCACCTGGTTTTTATCCAAAACACCGCAAGTTAGTAATTTGGACTATAGTTGACACCGTGAGGTTACCCGTCCAACTCACTAACCCCCCAACACTATGTTGGATCGGAACTAGTTCTCTCTATCCCATAAGTATGAACGAAATAACTCACTAAACTAAATTTAAATTAAAATATAGAGTATTCCAACCAAGTTCATTTCAATGCTTAATATCACTAAAATAAACCAGGCCAAAACACTACACATATTAAACACAATTAAAACACAAACTAATTAATGTTTACTGGAAACAACTCAAGACTATACAATATTTAAGACTCTATTGATTTGTAACCTAGACTTCACTTAGTATATTATTACACACTAGCGCTTGTCTGAGCACAAATCAATAAATAATTAAGAAAAATCTATGAACAAATTTAACTTTACAATATTAAGAAAGTCTATTGATTTATAATTTAAACTTTACTAGTACAATATTAAATACTAGCACTTGTCTGAACCACAAATCAATAAACAACACAAAAAGAATTAAACCCACTAAAATTAACACAATTTAAATTTACTTCTCTAAAATTATTTAAGTAAAACCCCACAACAAATTACACTATATTATGCTCCAATCCAAACTCTACCAGAATCATGAGAAACTAGCAAAGTTCAGACTAGGACACAATATAGGTAACCTAGATAGACCTAGCTAGAGAACCGACGTCCGACGGTCTGCGGAAGGCGACGAAGAATCATCTCCACCTGACTTTATGGACCCCTACTATGATCCTGAAACCCCACTTCCTTAAACCTGATTGGTATTCCCAATAACCAATACTGAATTTCATAATTTCGTACAATCCTCTCACTAATTACACCTTATTCCCTAATTAAAATAAGGTCCAAATTGACCTACTTTGGGGTGTGGTTTAAACTATTTCTTTTACGCCTATGGGATTGACACTACAGTTTTTTATTCTAACCGCCTTTGTTTTTCTATATGACACATATTGACCCGCTCCGCCCTTTTGTTAATTCTTTATAATATGGTTCAAATTTGCATAGAATATTTTAACCAAAACAAACATTATTCATCCATTTTACGATGACGTTTGAAATCCAAGTCGACACACTTGAAACTTAAGAAACCAAACTGATTTTTTAACGGAATTTATACCACAAAAGCGTTATGACATTGAAATAAAGTTCAAATTATTTTATGAATAAGTTTCTTAATATTTTGGTTTACTATTAATCACTAAGCTCTTGAAAACTATACCTAGAATTTCAGACGAAATGGCTTACTTGAGATATGAGAAGAAATATTACCGTGGGACACAATATTGAAATTTAACCGACTTAAAAATAGAACAATACTATGTTCACATATAATGTTAACATGGAAGGAAGCCGCTGACATGTTACAATCGCCTCCCAAAATTTGCTGTAGCTTAAATATATTAACTATATATTTGCGAAAGTAAATTTTCGAAACAAAACAAAACAATAACAATAATATAAATTAAAAAATGATGCAATTTGAATATAATAAGAACCCTTTTAACATTCTTCCCTTCTGTGTGTGCCCTTTTTTTTTGTTGCGGCTGTGTGTGGTGTGTGTTTAAACCAAACTAAAGAATGGACATTTCTGAAAGAATAAGTTTCTAAGTTCAAACATGTTAGAAATAAACAATTAAAAAACGCAACCAGTTTAGCTTGCCTCAACAAGAAAATAGAAGTTGTGCTTGTAGGACATTTGTCCTAACCTTCTATCGATCCTAATGATACATACGACGTTTCCGACTTTATGTCTATATTTTAGCGACCAAGAAAGGAACAGACGTATCTCTTTTTAAGACAAGATTGAACCTTTTACCAAGGAGCACACTTTGCCACTCGAGGGATTACTATTCTTTAAAAGATTTAATTCCAACACCGTAACTCATGACTTAAATCTTCAAAAAGCCTTTCCCAGATTGGAGCATGCACATCAATAACGGGACGTTAAAATAAAAGATTAAACTATTGTTTAACCTTTCGCTTCTACAATGAAGCGCTAAATAAATTGAATTATTATAATTTGTTAAAATTCCTAAATAGTACTGACCAATAAAAAAGCACAACTAATCAATAAACTGATTCGAAATGAGCTACATAATACATATTATCATTAAAATTAATCTAAGCTCACTTCGCATTATGCTTTTCCATGAAGAAAGCACTATGACGTCACATTAATGATGGGTGTGTGAGTTCTAGATCTGATGTTGTGTGTAGTGTAGAGATAACACGGAGGCAGTTTAAAATCTGCAAGTATGCTCTTTTTTTTTTGTAGCGAGCCTAACCTAACTCCAAACTACCGTGTTACCTCCCTTGTATAGTGTAGTGTTCCAGTCAGAATGTCAAAAGAAAGTATTTTGATTTTAGTCTTGCTATTTTCTCAGGGCCCTACATACATTTTTTTTTTGTTTCACCAAACATTCGTCATATTTATGCTTCAACATTCTCACTTTCACACGCCCCTGAAAATCTAACAAAACTTTCGCTAGTAAAATAATTAAAATCAAAGAAATGTTAATAATATGTATTTTTTATGAAAATTCACTGTTAGCAAACATACAATCAATACATCTATAAAAAGGTTTTTTTTTCTCTATTACTCATTTGAAAATACTAAAGCAATATACTACATAGTCAAAGTTTATACCATCTTGTGAAAAAAAAACTAAACTACATCTACTTGCTATAAAATATAACTATGGAGAGCCAAGCAAAATAATAATAAACATATTAAGCTTTGAATTTATTTAAAATTATTTATTTAAAATATTTCTGAAAAGAACCAATGGGATAACCAAATATAAAAATAAATAAACTTTAAACTATATTTAGAAATTACTAAAAATTCAAAACGTAAATAAAGAATAACTAATATGTTTGCAATGTAATATGTAGATAATACATTATTAATATTTCTATTTTAACCTAACCTACTTATTGACCAATATAAAGTACACATTGAAATTTTAGTATTTATGTTTATTTTAGTCTATATTTATTAATTCACGTGTAATTAGATCAAAATGCAAAACCAAGTTATCTAAACCAAAACTTGTCAATCACTGCAAAAATCGACCCTATTAATATGTGTCATAAGCTACAACAAATTACCTGTTTGCTTAAAAGTCATGGAAATAAAACTATTTAAGTCAAACGCAAAATTGTGGCTTATAGAAAAATATTTTACTGTATTATTTACCTACTCATAATAATTCTGAGTATATACATGAATATGTAAATTATGTAACCTGAAAAGGTAAAGTCTCAAAATAATTGAACGTATAAATACAATGTAACCCGATTCTTATATAGGTACCGTAAAACAGTTGAACTTCAAAATAGTTATTGTCATTTTATATTTTAATTTATTCGATATCAATTATAGCTCAGAAATTATAATACTATTAACAACCTATGTTTACACATAAGAATAATAATAACAAAAGTTATTAGCCACTTCAATAAACATTAGATACAATAAAATAACTTAATCCCGACCGAGTAACTCACGCATTCCTATACCTACTCATATAATGCCGAGCAAATATGCACCATAATGTAATGTGCACAAACTCCATTTGCGTACCAATAATCTAGCCCACTCCGTTATGTTCATAAAACCCGTCTATACGAAGTTATCTATAAGTCAATGAATCTATCCTACCAACTTTGTCAAAAAAGTTTGTTTAAAAACGCAGTGTTAACAAGATTGAAAGTAACATCCTATAATATTAGTGAAATATATAATTAATGTTCATGTTCAATTATGTATATAAAGAATTATGGAATATACCTTGATTAATTAGGCTGTTATCGTAACCAAATATAGTGAATCTATTAAAATAATGTTAACCTAAAGCACTAAGCATAAAACCATCCCATAAATATGTAAATTATAAAATTTATTTGAATTCATACCAAACGCTATTCCTTACATGATTAAAAATAAAAACATTCAAATTTTTAACTTTGAGCGACAAAGCACACTCCTATCATATAGCACTCAAGTGGTTGGCACAACACTTTTTGTAATTTCTTCGAATGACTTAAACTTTAAACTCAAATTTCAGTCAAGTGGCCGGCGCGACGTGTTTTTGTTAACAGTCTAACTATTCTCGATAACTTTTAATAATGTGTCGAGTGACGCTGATAACAAATTAACCGTAAACAAACAGAGTTAAAATAATGTATTAACTTAAACTTTGGTCTCCTAATAAGCAAAAATTAACTGTATGATACTAGGTAAACTAGTAATACCTTTGAATGACTAACCCTAGTATAATTTTTTTAAATTTTATAATACTACACTTTAATCGATTTTTTATGCCAGACAAGGCATTAATGAGGGTGTACTAAATAATGTATGTATGTTTGTTTATGATTTATAGAAACAGAAATACGAGATACAAAGTTACAAAGTAAATTCATGCAACAAAATGAACTTATCCCTGAATGATAATCTCCCTAGTTGTACAATTTTGATAGATAATTAATGATATTATGTATAGCATATGACCGAATTTTAACAGTTATTAACTTTTATTTATGAAAACAAATAAAATGATAAAATGATGACGTTTAAAATTTGCTACAAAAACAGGTAATTCATATTATCTACATATGTTCAATCGCAATACTATCGCAACAAATTTACCCGTATTTTTTTTTCAACTTTTATTAACTGACTGAAACTACAAAGATGTCAATATTGCCCTTAATGCAACTGTAATATTGAACACATATCCCGAAAACTACAAAACACAACTAGCCTTACCAGTTGAAAATGATAATGTTTTGTGATTAGTTAATTATACTAAAATATACGTACTAAAACGTTTCTAATTTTGATTATCCCTATTTTAAGCTACGGCATCTAGGAGTCGAACCCAGATTTTATTTAAACATTGTAATTACGCAACCGACTTCAACACAAACTAAGACATATATGTAATATAAACGAACGTAAAATGTATTGTGAAATTAGTTTGATTACAGATTGATGAACTATTATTACACAAACTAAAGCTAAACTTAACATGGGATCATTATACGCTAAGTGAACCTTTTATGTTTAATTGATATAAGACGAAATAATATATAAATATATAGACTTGTGTCAATAATTTCTAAAATCTACATAGTACATATAGAGTTCAAATCGAAATCTAAAAACAACAAAATTACAATTTTAGACCATGTTAAGCATAACTACGTACGCCTCCCCATGTATACAACTTTAATAATTTTAGCTAACCAGATTAAGGACATTACTATGCACGCCTCCCCATGTATATAATTTTAATAATTTTAGCAAACTTTAAAACAACAGTTCTTTAAATATTACAAATATATTTTTTTGATAAACTGAAGTATTTAATTACGTAAAAAACTTGTAAAAGCTATGATTAACTTGGCATACGCATAAAAATTATACAAGGAATAAAATCGTAAAAACGTTCTTAATTCGCTCAATAACTCTATTCCAAAATATGCTATCCGTTTTCACGACAACAATTGTGTTGTTATAATCAACCGTTTACACTAATCAACTATAACAACAACTTTGATCCAAAACAAGACATGTAACTCAAAATGAAAATTAGTGACGTGAATCAAAATAATAAAAACCAAATTAAATAGACTCGCGGCACAATTACAGGAAAATTTGAATTATTATAAAATATACATAATAAAGTAAACTTTATCCTGGACTCAGGCAACAATTTTAATAAATATACGAATTATTATAAAATAATAAACTTAATGCTGGTCATGCGAACCAATAGTACAAAAATATGAATTATTATAAAATATATATTATAATAATTTTATCCTGGTCACGGCACCAATTGTAACATTCTCCCCCTCCTCTCCTCAACTAACCCTAACTACCCCTACTCAGCTAGACCTAGACCTGCCTAAAATACTAAAAATTCCAATAAGAAAATCTAAAATTCTAAATAATCTTAAAAATACCGTAAACCGTAATTATCTTTATAAGTTATCATAAAATAATGCAAATAACCTAAATAAATTCTAATTAAATAAGTTAATATCTTGAATTGGATCAGTAGATTGGCCAAATGATCGTCTAATGTAAGTAAAGTTTGTCAAATGTAATAGTCAGTTGGGCAAGTACAATTACTAATAAATGTCACAATATTTTGTTTTTGGGGTATAGATGTCGCCCCGCCTCCGCGACACCCGTGATCATCATCCAGTTGCAGGACAGAATCCCCGCCCCAGTTCTGAAGGAACTATATTGTGGTCCAGAAGGGACATCTTTTAATAATGACAGGCCATCACCATCATTCGACCATATCATTATTTTGTGACATTTTTCGTCAACAATGAGAGGATATCAAAGGGACAATTTAACATAACAAAATACTGGTAGTAGAGCAGCAGTATTTGATCCACTCCAATTTCCCAGAACTCTGTAATTTTGTAATACATTTTAGTAATCAATGAAGTAATATTAACCAAACTATAATTGTAGTCATTTTGAATCACACTTTCGGACCAAAATAAACCACGGATCTTGCATCTGCCTCGATCTAGCCTGGATAAATCACTCACTGATATAATTTCAATAATATATGACCCTGTATTTTAAGGTCAAGTGTGAAAATCACAGATAATCTGCAGAAAACAGAATGTAATCGTCATACAAACTGCTAAGGGACAGGCAAAACAAATATTTCTTTGTAAGCAAATTGATTCTACAATACTACATTATATTGTGGTTATTAACTTTAGTATTTCCCACAATATATTTCTACCAGTAGCGTTGCAAGGGTACAAATTTATACAGTCATGTCATAAGTAAGTCAAGTTTGTCAATAAGTCATAAATAAGTATATGTAATAAAGTCCTAACAATCCCTAGCCCCAAACTACATCCTAGTTAACTCTAAACTGAATCTAACCCAAAAACCCATAATAATGAACAACAAATGCAATAATATAGCCATAATTGTATCGAAAGGGAACCTAGCTATCTACTGTAAATATCTAATGGCTTTGATATATTAAATTTATAAATCTAGATCAATTCTACAAAACCCTAGACCAAACAAATAAAAACCTAGCCCTAACAGCTATACTATCCAACTATTCTACCGAAATATTTGCAAACTAGCATCCCGGGATGCACATTTAATTTACTCGCGCAATTACTCGATGTGCAATGAGTAATTTCTATGCTATAGCTAACTAAGACGAGTGAGGAAACTCGATTTATTCTAGACCCTATTCCTCGTGTGCTAGCCATACTTTCACACAGTGGATTAGGACAGCGAAAGTAAGGCCGGAAAGGGGTAATATAAAAGTGAATATATAAGTATATAGATACGGGATAATTGGACTAGAACCTGGCTTCTTTAAGAAGTCTAGATGACAACCCAAATCTTCCAGATCCTAGGGGGTGAACCTGTCTTAATAAAAGCAGGAACTGCCAGGCCCCCACCTGGTTTTTATCCAAAACACCGCAAGTTAGTAATTTGGACTATAGTTGACACCGTGAGGTTACCCGTCCAACTCACTAACCCCCCAACACTATGTTGGATCGGAACTAGTTCTCTCTATCCCATAAGTATGAACGAAATAACTCACTAAACTAAATTTAAATTAAAATATAGAGTATTCCAACCAAGTTCATTTCAATGCTTAATATCACTAAAATAAACCAGGCCAAAACACTACACATATTAAACACAATTAAAACACAAACTAATTAATGTTTACTGGAAACAACTCAAGACTATACAATATTTAAGACTCTATTGATTTGTAACCTAGACTTCACTTAGTATATTATTACACACTAGCGCTTGTCTGAGCACAAATCAATAAATAATTAAGAAAAATCTATGAACAAATTTAACTTTACAATATTAAGAAAGTCTATTGATTTATAATTTAAACTTTACTAGTACAATATTAAATACTAGCACTTGTCTGAACCACAAATCAATAAACAACACAAAAAGAATTAAACCCACTAAAATTAACACAATTTAAATTTACTTCTCTAAAATTATTTAAGTAAAACCCCACAACAAATTACACTATATTATGCTCCAATCCAAACTCTACCAGAATCATGAGAAACTAGCAAAGTTCAGACTAGGACACAATATAGGTAACCTAGATAGACCTAGCTAGAGAACCGACGTCCGACGGTCTGCGGAAGGCGACGAAGAATCATCTCCACCTGACTTTATGGACCCCTACTATGATCCTGAAACCCCACTTCCTTAAACCTGATTGGTATTCCCAATAACCAATACTGAATTTCATAATTTCGTACAATCCTCTCACTAATTACACCTTATTCCCTAATTAAAATAAGGTCCAAATTGACCTACTTTGGGGTGTGGTTTAAACTATTTCTTTTACGCCTATGGGATTGACACTACAGTTTTTTATTCTAACCGCCTTTGTTTTTCTATATGACACATATTGACCCGCTCCGCCCTTTTGTTAATTCTTTATAATATGGTTCAAATTTGCATAGAATATTTTAACCAAAACAAACATTATTCATCCATTTTACGATGACGTTTGAAATCCAAGTCGACACACTTGAAACTTAAGAAACCAAACTGATTTTTTAACGGAATTTATACCACAAAAGCGTTATGACATTGAAATAAAGTTCAAATTATTTTATGAATAAGTTTCTTAATATTTTGGTTTACTATTAATCACTAAGCTCTTGAAAACTATACCTAGAATTTCAGACGAAATGGCTTACTTGAGATATGAGAAGAAATATTACCGTGGGACACAATATTGAAATTTAACCGACTTAAAAATAGAACAATACTATGTTCACATATAATGTTAACATGGAAGGAAGCCGCTGACATGTTACAATCGCCTCCCAAAATTTGCTGTAGCTTAAATATATTAACTATATATTTGCGAAAGTAAATTTTCGAAACAAAACAAAACAATAACAATAATATAAATTAAAAAATGATGCAATTTGAATATAATAAGAACCCTTTTAACATTCTTCCCTTCTGTGTGTGCCCTTTTTTTTTGTTGCGGCTGTGTGTGGTGTGTGTTTAAACCAAACTAAAGAATGGACATTTCTGAAAGAATAAGTTTCTAAGTTCAAACATGTTAGAAATAAACAATTAAAAAACGCAACCAGTTTAGCTTGCCTCAACAAGAAAATAGAAGTTGTGCTTGTAGGACATTTGTCCTAACCTTCTATCGATCCTAATGATACATACGACGTTTCCGACTTTATGTCTATATTTTAGCGACCAAGAAAGGAACAGACGTATCTCTTTTTAAGACAAGATTGAACCTTTTACCAAGGAGCACACTTTGCCACTCGAGGGATTACTATTCTTTAAAAGATTTAATTCCAACACCGTAACTCATGACTTAAATCTTCAAAAAGCCTTTCCCAGATTGGAGCATGCACATCAATAACGGGACGTTAAAATAAAAGATTAAACTATTGTTTAACCTTTCGCTTCTACAATGAAGCGCTAAATAAATTGAATTATTATAATTTGTTAAAATTCCTAAATAGTACTGACCAATAAAAAAGCACAACTAATCAATAAACTGATTCGAAATGAGCTACATAATACATATTATCATTAAAATTAATCTAAGCTCACTTCGCATTATGCTTTTCCATGAAGAAAGCACTATGACGTCACATTAATGATGGGTGTGTGAGTTCTAGATCTGATGTTGTGTGTAGTGTAGAGATAACACGGAGGCAGTTTAAAATCTGCAAGTATGCTCTTTTTTTTTTGTAGCGAGCCTAACCTAACTCCAAACTACCGTGTTACCTCCCTTGTATAGTGTAGTGTTCCAGTCAGAATGTCAAAAGAAAGTATTTTGATTTTAGTCTTGCTATTTTCTCAGGGCCCTACATACATTTTTTTTTTGTTTCACCAAACATTCGTCATATTTATGCTTCAACATTCTCACTTTCACACGCCCCTGAAAATCTAACAAAACTTTCGCTAGTAAAATAATTAAAATCAAAGAAATGTTAATAATATGTATTTTTTATGAAAATTCACTGTTAGCAAACATACAATCAATACATCTATAAAAAGGTTTTTTTTTCTCTATTACTCATTTGAAAATACTAAAGCAATATACTACATAGTCAAAGTTTATACCATCTTGTGAAAAAAAAACTAAACTACATCTACTTGCTATAAAATATAACTATGGAGAGCCAAGCAAAATAATAATAAACATATTAAGCTTTGAATTTATTTAAAATTATTTATTTAAAATATTTCTGAAAAGAACCAATGGGATAACCAAATATAAAAATAAATAAACTTTAAACTATATTTAGAAATTACTAAAAATTCAAAACGTAAATAAAGAATAACTAATATGTTTGCAATGTAATATGTAGATAATACATTATTAATATTTCTATTTTAACCTAACCTACTTATTGACCAATATAAAGTACACATTGAAATTTTAGTATTTATGTTTATTTTAGTCTATATTTATTAATTCACGTGTAATTAGATCAAAATGCAAAACCAAGTTATCTAAACCAAAACTTGTCAATCACTGCAAAAATCGACCCTATTAATATGTGTCATAAGCTACAACAAATTACCTGTTTGCTTAAAAGTCATGGAAATAAAACTATTTAAGTCAAACGCAAAATTGTGGCTTATAGAAAAATATTTTACTGTATTATTTACCTACTCATAATAATTCTGAGTATATACATGAATATGTAAATTATGTAACCTGAAAAGGTAAAGTCTCAAAATAATTGAACGTATAAATACAATGTAACCCGATTCTTATATAGGTACCGTAAAACAGTTGAACTTCAAAATAGTTATTGTCATTTTATATTTTAATTTATTCGATATCAATTATAGCTCAGAAATTATAATACTATTAACAACCTATGTTTACACATAAGAATAATAATAACAAAAGTTATTAGCCACTTCAATAAACATTAGATACAATAAAATAACTTAATCCCGACCGAGTAACTCACGCATTCCTATACCTACTCATATAATGCCGAGCAAATATGCACCATAATGTAATGTGCACAAACTCCATTTGCGTACCAATAATCTAGCCCACTCCGTTATGTTCATAAAACCCGTCTATACGAAGTTATCTATAAGTCAATGAATCTATCCTACCAACTTTGTCAAAAAAGTTTGTTTAAAAACGCAGTGTTAACAAGATTGAAAGTAACATCCTATAATATTAGTGAAATATATAATTAATGTTCATGTTCAATTATGTATATAAAGAATTATGGAATATACCTTGATTAATTAGGCTGTTATCGTAACCAAATATAGTGAATCTATTAAAATAATGTTAACCTAAAGCACTAAGCATAAAACCATCCCATAAATATGTAAATTATAAAATTTATTTGAATTCATACCAAACGCTATTCCTTACATGATTAAAAATAAAAACATTCAAATTTTTAACTTTGAGCGACAAAGCACACTCCTATCATATAGCACTCAAGTGGTTGGCACAACACTTTTTGTAATTTCTTCGAATGACTTAAACTTTAAACTCAAATTTCAGTCAAGTGGCCGGCGCGACGTGTTTTTGTTAACAGTCTAACTATTCTCGATAACTTTTAATAATGTGTCGAGTGACGCTGATAACAAATTAACCGTAAACAAACAGAGTTAAAATAATGTATTAACTTAAACTTTGGTCTCCTAATAAGCAAAAATTAACTGTATGATACTAGGTAAACTAGTAATACCTTTGAATGACTAACCCTAGTATAATTTTTTTAAATTTTATAATACTACACTTTAATCGATTTTTTATGCCAGACAAGGCATTAATGAGGGTGTACTAAATAATGTATGTATGTTTGTTTATGATTTATAGAAACAGAAATACGAGATACAAAGTTACAAAGTAAATTCATGCAACAAAATGAACTTATCCCTGAATGATAATCTCCCTAGTTGTACAATTTTGATAGATAATTAATGATATTATGTATAGCATATGACCGAATTTTAACAGTTATTAACTTTTATTTATGAAAACAAATAAAATGATAAAATGATGACGTTTAAAATTTGCTACAAAAACAGGTAATTCATATTATCTACATATGTTCAATCGCAATACTATCGCAACAAATTTACCCGTATTTTTTTTTCAACTTTTATTAACTGACTGAAACTACAAAGATGTCAATATTGCCCTTAATGCAACTGTAATATTGAACACATATCCCGAAAACTACAAAACACAACTAGCCTTACCAGTTGAAAATGATAATGTTTTGTGATTAGTTAATTATACTAAAATATACGTACTAAAACGTTTCTAATTTTGATTATCCCTATTTTAAGCTACGGCATCTAGGAGTCGAACCCAGATTTTATTTAAACATTGTAATTACGCAACCGACTTCAACACAAACTAAGACATATATGTAATATAAACGAACGTAAAATGTATTGTGAAATTAGTTTGATTACAGATTGATGAACTATTATTACACAAACTAAAGCTAAACTTAACATGGGATCATTATACGCTAAGTGAACCTTTTATGTTTAATTGATATAAGACGAAATAATATATAAATATATAGACTTGTGTCAATAATTTCTAAAATCTACATAGTACATATAGAGTTCAAATCGAAATCTAAAAACAACAAAATTACAATTTTAGACCATGTTAAGCATAACTACGTACGCCTCCCCATGTATACAACTTTAATAATTTTAGCTAACCAGATTAAGGACATTACTATGCACGCCTCCCCATGTATATAATTTTAATAATTTTAGCAAACTTTAAAACAACAGTTCTTTAAATATTACAAATATATTTTTTTGATAAACTGAAGTATTTAATTACGTAAAAAACTTGTAAAAGCTATGATTAACTTGGCATACGCATAAAAATTATACAAGGAATAAAATCGTAAAAACGTTCTTAATTCGCTCAATAACTCTATTCCAAAATATGCTATCCGTTTTCACGACAACAATTGTGTTGTTATAATCAACCGTTTACACTAATCAACTATAACAACAACTTTGATCCAAAACAAGACATGTAACTCAAAATGAAAATTAGTGACGTGAATCAAAATAATAAAAACCAAATTAAATAGACTCGCGGCACAATTACAGGAAAATTTGAATTATTATAAAATATACATAATAAAGTAAACTTTATCCTGGACTCAGGCAACAATTTTAATAAATATACGAATTATTATAAAATAATAAACTTAATGCTGGTCATGCGAACCAATAGTACAAAAATATGAATTATTATAAAATATATATTATAATAATTTTATCCTGGTCACGGCACCAATTGTAACATTCTCCCCCTCCTCTCCTCAACTAACCCTAACTACCCCTACTCAGCTAGACCTAGACCTGCCTAAAATACTAAAAATTCCAATAAGAAAATCTAAAATTCTAAATAATCTTAAAAATACCGTAAACCGTAATTATCTTTATAAGTTATCATAAAATAATGCAAATAACCTAAATAAATTCTAATTAAATAAGTTAATATCTTGAATTGGATCAGTAGATTGGCCAAATGATCGTCTAATGTAAGTAAAGTTTGTCAAATGTAATAGTCAGTTGGGCAAGTACAATTACTAATAAATGTCACAATATTTTGTTTTTGGGGTATAGATGTCGCCCCGCCTCCGCGACACCCGTGATCATCATCCAGTTGCAGGACAGAATCCCCGCCCCAGTTCTGAAGGAACTATATTGTGGTCCAGAAGGGACATCTTTTAATAATGACAGGCCATCACCATCATTCGACCATATCATTATTTTGTGACATTTTTCGTCAACAATGAGAGGATATCAAAGGGACAATTTAACATAACAAAATACTGGTAGTAGAGCAGCAGTATTTGATCCACTCCAATTTCCCAGAACTCTGTAATTTTGTAATACATTTTAGTAATCAATGAAGTAATATTAACCAAACTATAATTGTAGTCATTTTGAATCACACTTTCGGACCAAAATAAACCACGGATCTTGCATCTGCCTCGATCTAGCCTGGATAAATCACTCACTGATATAATTTCAATAATATATGACCCTGTATTTTAAGGTCAAGTGTGAAAATCACAGATAATCTGCAGAAAACAGAATGTAATCGTCATACAAACTGCTAAGGGACAGGCAAAACAAATATTTCTTTGTAAGCAAATTGATTCTACAATACTACATTATATTGTGGTTATTAACTTTAGTATTTCCCACAATATATTTCTACCAGTAGCGTTGCAAGGGTACAAATTTATACAGTCATGTCATAAGTAAGTCAAGTTTGTCAATAAGTCATAAATAAGTATATGTAATAAAGTCCTAACAATCCCTAGCCCCAAACTACATCCTAGTTAACTCTAAACTGAATCTAACCCAAAAACCCATAATAATGAACAACAAATGCAATAATATAGCCATAATTGTATCGAAAGGGAACCTAGCTATCTACTGTAAATATCTAATGGCTTTGATATATTAAATTTATAAATCTAGATCAATTCTACAAAACCCTAGACCAAACAAATAAAAACCTAGCCCTAACAGCTATACTATCCAACTATTCTACCGAAATATTTGCAAACTAGCATCCCGGGATGCACATTTAATTTACTCGCGCAATTACTCGATGTGCAATGAGTAATTTCTATGCTATAGCTAACTAAGACGAGTGAGGAAACTCGATTTATTCTAGACCCTATTCCTCGTGTGCTAGCCATACTTTCACACAGTGGATTAGGACAGCGAAAGTAAGGCCGGAAAGGGGTAATATAAAAGTGAATATATAAGTATATAGATACGGGATAATTGGACTAGAACCTGGCTTCTTTAAGAAGTCTAGATGACAACCCAAATCTTCCAGATCCTAGGGGGTGAACCTGTCTTAATAAAAGCAGGAACTGCCAGGCCCCCACCTGGTTTTTATCCAAAACACCGCAAGTTAGTAATTTGGACTATAGTTGACACCGTGAGGTTACCCGTCCAACTCACTAACCCCCCAACACTATGTTGGATCGGAACTAGTTCTCTCTATCCCATAAGTATGAACGAAATAACTCACTAAACTAAATTTAAATTAAAATATAGAGTATTCCAACCAAGTTCATTTCAATGCTTAATATCACTAAAATAAACCAGGCCAAAACACTACACATATTAAACACAATTAAAACACAAACTAATTAATGTTTACTGGAAACAACTCAAGACTATACAATATTTAAGACTCTATTGATTTGTAACCTAGACTTCACTTAGTATATTATTACACACTAGCGCTTGTCTGAGCACAAATCAATAAATAATTAAGAAAAATCTATGAACAAATTTAACTTTACAATATTAAGAAAGTCTATTGATTTATAATTTAAACTTTACTAGTACAATATTAAATACTAGCACTTGTCTGAACCACAAATCAATAAACAACACAAAAAGAATTAAACCCACTAAAATTAACACAATTTAAATTTACTTCTCTAAAATTATTTAAGTAAAACCCCACAACAAATTACACTATATTATGCTCCAATCCAAACTCTACCAGAATCATGAGAAACTAGCAAAGTTCAGACTAGGACACAATATAGGTAACCTAGATAGACCTAGCTAGAGAACCGACGTCCGACGGTCTGCGGAAGGCGACGAAGAATCATCTCCACCTGACTTTATGGACCCCTACTATGATCCTGAAACCCCACTTCCTTAAACCTGATTGGTATTCCCAATAACCAATACTGAATTTCATAATTTCGTACAATCCTCTCACTAATTACACCTTATTCCCTAATTAAAATAAGGTCCAAATTGACCTACTTTGGGGTGTGGTTTAAACTATTTCTTTTACGCCTATGGGATTGACACTACAGTTTTTTATTCTAACCGCCTTTGTTTTTCTATATGACACATATTGACCCGCTCCGCCCTTTTGTTAATTCTTTATAATATGGTTCAAATTTGCATAGAATATTTTAACCAAAACAAACATTATTCATCCATTTTACGATGACGTTTGAAATCCAAGTCGACACACTTGAAACTTAAGAAACCAAACTGATTTTTTAACGGAATTTATACCACAAAAGCGTTATGACATTGAAATAAAGTTCAAATTATTTTATGAATAAGTTTCTTAATATTTTGGTTTACTATTAATCACTAAGCTCTTGAAAACTATACCTAGAATTTCAGACGAAATGGCTTACTTGAGATATGAGAAGAAATATTACCGTGGGACACAATATTGAAATTTAACCGACTTAAAAATAGAACAATACTATGTTCACATATAATGTTAACATGGAAGGAAGCCGCTGACATGTTACAATCCTTAATGCAGCTGAAATCCAAATGTCACCCTAAAGCGGTGCAGAGTTACTTAGATGAACTGTACGTGAGATTGTTTTGTAGGTACGTAATAATAAAAAGCAGCAAGTGCTCGAAATGATTAGATAATTTAGTGTTCTATGAACTAATATTATATGAACGTTGTTAGCCGTATACGTTGCGCTGTATCCTGAAGGGCTAGCATGGATTCTATGTTTATGATGATTATTTTGACACCCTTTAGTAAGTCACGGTACTTATCTGCACCTGAAAAATAATGGTGGCAATTCTTAGAAAAGTAACCGGTGCAAATGGTACAAGTTGGCAACCAAATCCTAAAAATTAAGATGGCTAATTTTTTGGTCGATAAGATAACTCGATCCATCGATAAGATTTGATGTTCTGATGATCATATGAAGCCGATATTGGAGACGGGCAACCACGAAAATCGATAACCAAATTTTTGTGCTTGCCCCTCCTTTTTGAAGATGTTAAAAATTAATTTCATGCAACTTTAAAATCGGGCTAGCGATTCCTATGTAATAAAGTAAAATCTCTTAAATTTGTATTTTACCGCTCAATTTAGATTAACCTCTTGTCTGTGTATGGTTATGATCCAGACCGAATTTTTGGTCAACTTTTAGCATTTTTTTCTGCTCAATCAATGATGAATGATGACTCACGCTGGACCGGGCCGAAGCGTCCGACATGTCATTTTCTATGACGGCTGATCCGTGATCACGTGGTGCTTTCCGTAGAAAACGAAGCGCTGGAAGCCTCGGCCCCGCCCCGGCCCGGTCTAGCGTGAGTCATCCTCAATACAGCACAACCAAGGTTTGAAACCCATAAGATTTTTTGTCCACCACACACATATTTAAGATTAACCAAGCCAGATGAATCTTAGAAGACGGAAACTTACATAGCGCTCTTATTCATCTAGGTCACAGGTCCCCACTAATTCAAGTACTGGCCAGACATCATGTTAGCCCTCATCACAGCTGAGACCCAGCACGTAGATCGCCTAAGTGGGCCAGGTCGCGAGATTTCGTTGCGACACACTTATTTTAATTACTAGACAGGTGGCATATCAGAACTGAGCTTGTCTATTAATTAAAATTGTTTTTAAGAGCTAGGTTAACCAAGATAAACTTATATCTTTGGGAATAAATCGAATTAGGACGGGTACCGCCGTTATGGGGTCGCCTAAGGGCGCATCGTTAGTTAGCTGAAGATGCAGGCTTCAGTGACGAAGAGCCTGGTGACATTTACTTTAGCAGTTGATAGTACTTACTTATTTCATTTTATAACTTAAACATTACGGACCAATTTTTAGGTTTTCAGGTTTTACACGGCGATGCACGCTCAAAGCACTGGAAAATGTCACATAGCTATAGAATCTGTGCGGAAAGAGAAGAGTCACGAATGTATTGGACCCCATACATTTCACTTCTCTTCTCTTTCCGCACATACTCTTATCCCTGCCCCGTTGCTGTCGGGATTAGACCGTTTGCTCCGTTTCTCAATTTATCAAAATAATTTGGCCAAGTCCGAGATAGCTCGAGGCATTTAGTGTTCCGTACGGCTACCATCAGTTTGGCATTGACATAAACGATATCGTGAACGTAATTTACTTCCTATAGGTATATCTCTTTCGCACTAATATGTCAGTACGAGCGAGATGCATAGAAAGTAAATAACGTTCACGCCCACGGTAGCGTTTTATGTCAATGCCAAACTGATGGTAGCCGTACCGCTCGCATCGTTACATTTTACAGAGGTTGTTTGCCTGTTTTTAGGATACCGTATTCAACTACACCCACAGAACAATAGTACAAAGTGTCTAAGTGCGAAGGCCGAAGGCCGAGCTTTAGCAAAATGTCATCGCTTTAGCACAGAGCAATAGTAAATACAAGTGTCTAAATGTGAAGGCCAAAGGCCGACCTCCGCGTAGCCCGAAGGCCCGAAGCGTCCAGGATGTCAGTGCTTTAACACAGAACAATAGTACAAGTGTCTAAATGCGAAAGCCGAAGGCCGAGCTCCGCGTAGGGCCAAAGGCCCGAAGCGTCCAGGATGTTAGTACTTAAACACAGAACAATAGTATAAGTATCTAAATGCGAAGGCCGAGCTCCGCGTAGGGCCGAAGGCCCGAAGCGTCCAGGCTGTCAGTTCTGTGTTTAACCACTGACATCTTGCAGGCTTCTGGCCTTCGGCCCTACGCGGAGCTCGGCCTCCGGCCTTCGCATTTAGACACTTGTATTAATTACCTGTGTTTAGAACTGACCTCCTGGATGCTTCGGGCTTTAGGCCCAATGCGATTTCAGCCTTTGGATCTTGCGACTTAGACACTTGTACTTAAAAATACTTGGAAAAGTTACGGGAGGCGCGCGTCTGTCGGACGCTTCGGATCTTCGAATCGCTCCTTCGGCCTTTGCATTTAGTTAGATTCTTGTACTATTGCTTTATGTTTGAATAACGAAGTCGAGCATCTCGCGAATGCTTGATGTATTATAATAATTTAGAGTAAGGCCAAGCGCGCACCACGATTTTTTGTCCTGCGATAATTTTGTCGCAGAAATGCAACGTATGTGTTTATATGTTAGTGCGCGCATATGCGACAAAAAAATCGCAGCGATTTTAAAATTGTGATTTGTCACATTTTTCCGCGATTGTTCGCGACGCGATTGTCGCAAAGTGAATTGCAGCATGCGGAGTTGTATGGCCCCGCGCGCACTATGATAATAAAATCGCACCCCGGCCGGACTTCAGTCGGCATTTCGCTCTCCAAACCCCAACATCTCGGCACCTGCATCTCCAATGGAGTCTCAAAATGAGACGCTAGATGTTGACCATTTAATTATGGAAATAGACGGGGATCACCTTTGTGTTATAAATGCTCAAAGTAATACAGCAATCGCATATTAAAGACACGTTTCATGACAAGCGACTGGTACGAAATCCATGTTGAGAATGAACAAATCGTCGACTTTTTCATCGCAGTGCGCGCAGTGAATTTTCTGCGATATATTACAGAGCGATTCTAAAATCGTGTCGCAAAAATTAATATCGTGGTGCGCGCTTGGCCTACAAAACTTGGTATAATACCTTAAATGTATACTCCTTCAATTTGAATTTAGAACTCATTATTATTTTTTATTTGATTTTGTTTCTAGTTCTATGCCATATATATAGACTTTAATATTATTTAGAACTGCTAAAAACAAGATCAGCTTACTTTAAATATTTCGTCAATTTTACCTTTGTTTCTAAAAACTGTGATATTTAACTGTCATATACTTTAATGTCTTCCAAAATGATTTTCTCGTAACAGGACTGAGGGGCTACCGCGAAAGAAAACCGAAATTCGCAATTTCCGGGGATCTTTCTCTTTTACTCCAATGAAGGCGTAATTAGAGTGACAAGAGAAAAATGCTCGCAATTTGCGAACTTCTATTTTCGCGGTTATAGCCCTGAATCTTGTTGCTCACCGATCCGTTATAAAATATACATAAGTACTGAATATAATTAATAGATATTATAATTATACAATTAATACAGAAATGTAAAATGTAGGTACTTAATGAAAAGGAATATTGTGTATATTGTTTCGACGAATCAGATACTCTCAATAAAATCTATACATGAGGCCAAAGCTGTTCATAAATATTAAATAACTTCATTATCTCTATACGCCTTACTAACTCTATGTGTCCTATTGTGGAAAAAAAAAACACAACGACAGTCAAGAACGGAATTCTTAATTTGAATATTTTCAGATTTTTGAGTCCATTGGTTGGACAGCCCGTTCGAAATTGAAACTTATTTGCAATATAATAAGGTCGTATTTTGTAGATCTCTCTCATACTTATAGTAGGCTATTGAGATAAAATTAAATATCCCACAAAAATAAGCAAGCAGAATTAAACTTTGTGTCAAAGACATAAGTCATAAATTTCAATGCCAAAGTTTTAACTAAGGATGTTTCTCGCCTAATATGAATTGACCAGTGTAAGCATCAGTTAGCTAGCCCTAAGCAACCAAAGGTCAAGCTGCAGTTGAAAAACTAATAAAGATAAAGTTAAGCTGATAATTTTCCCGCCGTCTCCATGCTTCTTTAAGTTGGGTATTGACTGGTCAGCTGCCTGTTAGCTATAGTTTTCGCGAAAATCGCCAGGACAGAGGTGAAAAATTTTGTATGAAAACTTGCAACTTTAAATGCATTTTTTGACGAAACTATTGCAGTCTAAAATGAAGTCAAAATCAGTCCATCGACTCAATTTTTTGCAAGCTTTCTAATGGTACCCCACACGATTCTTACAAATGAAAAAAGTTTCAGCCTACCCCTCTCAACCCCCTAAATTTCCCCCTTTAATAAGAAATATGCAGTTTTGACTTATTTACAATATGAGTGGTGGTAATTGCTATAACTGTTCCAAATTTTAGGTATCTATGTCAAACGGTCTCTGAGAAAAACGTATTTAACTGATTTGCAAGACCGAAGTGATCCCATAAGTGTTCCGTAAACAAAGTTTTGTACGGAACACTAAAAATTGACAGTAACCGCGCCCATTTCCCGCTGTTAACGCTGGAGCAATCACAGAAATAAAGAAAACTTTCATCTTGGAAATGGAAAATTTCTATACCTACACAAGTTTTCCTTACAATGGAAATTTTGCAATTGGTAACTTTTCGTCGGAAATTTTCTTACATTGACCTATGAGTTGCGACTCCTACACAAAGAATCAGCCAAATGCGAGTCGGACTCGCTTTCCAAGGGTTCCGTACATTGACCAATTTTTAACAATGTATTTTTATATGTGAAATGCGAGTGAATTGCCTTTAAAACCCCGTAGGAGTCGGATCAAAAACGAAGTAATTAGTCCGACTCACGCTTGACTGCATATTTGTAATAGGTTTTCCTGTCATCTATAGGTAAATAACCATTTTTTGGCTATTTTCTTCTTCACTAAACTATTTATTTTAAAATTAAAAAAATATATATTTGAGTTTCTCAAAATGAGTTCTTTTATTTCATATGTAACAATATATAGTTTTAAAACATTATTTTTTAATTTTCTCATTTACCCCCCAAAAGTGGCCTCCATGTTTAAAATGTATTTGTTTACGTAAGATGTCCGTCTTTGGGTCACGAATTTACATATGTGTACCAAATTTCAACTTAATTGATCCAGTACGTTTGGAGAAAATGGTCTGTGACAGACGGACAGACGTCAGACGGACAGACGGACAGACGGACAGACAGACAGACACACAGACTGACAGACGCACGAGTGATCCTATAAGGGTTCCGTTTTTTCCTTTTGAGGTACGGAACCCTAAAAACATCCAAATCCAGTTACTATGGTACATCTCAATTGTAGAGCTTGGGGCGGTCACCTCGCTGCCTAATAGCCAAAGTGACAATCGCTTGCGAAACAATAGCAAAACGCTTTGTGTCTCTCTATCACTCTTCCATGTGCAACAGTGACGTTTCGTTCACTACTGAGCGTATACGATTGACATGTTGGGTACGCACCTTGGCCTTAAGCTACCCCACACTAGCATGTCGGCGTCTAGTCAATTCTATGGGCCCGATTCGGATTTTGAAATAGATATCTATTAGATATCTTTTAGACATCACCAAGATACGATAACGATATGTTTAAAATGTAACCTGTCAAATTTGACATTTGCGGGATTCTGGAGATACTCTTGAACGATTTCCACAGGATATGACTTAGAGATCCAATTCACATCTAATAGATATCTTACTCTATCTAACGTAAAAGTGACATTGGTTGCCCGAATTGCGCTGTAAAAGAGAACTAGTTGATATCTAAACTATAACGTATCTAGAATGGATCTAGTACGTGTCGTCTCTTGTGAATATCTTGAAGTTCGAATGCGGCAGTATGGCTGCTGCTCGACGCAACGTCGATACAACTGCGCAGCGACGTCATTTTCCATAGCGCTGACCAGACGCCGACGCTCAAAAGACGCTAGTGTGGGGTTGGCACATAGCCGTAGAAATTTCCGTGCGATACAAGTATATGACGGGATATGAGGAAGATGGTCGATGGGGTCGAAAAGTGCTCGAGTGGAGACCACGGACTAGCAAGCGCAGCGTAGGATGTCCACCCACAAGATGGACAGACGACCTTGTTAATGTCGCCGGAAGACGCTGGATGCGGGTCGCTTCCAACCGGCACCTATGGAGGTCCAAGGGGGAGGCCTATGTTCAGCAGTGGACGTCTTATGGCTAAGATGATGATGATGATGAGAGGTATATGAGATAGAGAAATTAAAGAAGCAACAGAACTGATACGAAAAATAAATATTTACTTATCAACTTGTGGTGTAAAACTTTCCAATCTCTGTTATCAGACTGACCGACAAATCCACACTTGTGAACGAATCCAATCTCGGATCCGTTGTAGAGTCGGGCCCTAGCAAGGGTAGTTTTCTTCAACAATTATTAACGATTCTGCTGTTTCGTGAAACAGAAAACGACTCTTACTATTGCAAGGTGGGACCCGGCGGCCGTGTGGATCAAGGCGAACCATACACGCAAGATCCCAAAAAAGAAGAAGAAGGGTATTGTGACCCGTCAATATAAAATGTCGGATTACGATATTTATTGACGTGTAGGGTAGTGTATTGACGGATCACAACATTTCGCTGGATTTCTGGAAATCCTTGTGATCTGATCCTAGATCCTGGATCGTGATATTTAACTTACGTGTAGTGTCGCGTTTGATATGTATTTATCGCGTCAGTACGCAGCGAGACGAGCAGACAGTACTGTCACGATCCGTATTGATGGTGTAGGGTGTGCTGTGATCCGGCCCAAGATATTACATAAGTAAATATCATGATAATTATCACAATATTTATTGACGTGTAGGGTTCGCCTGCCCTTTTAGATGAGTGTAAGGTAGAAAATCTTATAAACATTGTATCCATGAAAATGAGTCACATCTCTATTTACCATTTATCAGTTTGATCTAAACGCATGCAACTCGAAAATGTACTTTTCATATTGATAATAGAAGGAGTAGGTACTACTTATAGGTAGTCGACTTCTAATAATAGTTTTCCTTTAAAATTTCCCAGTGACTGATTCGGTCCTCTAAAATAGGATTTTCCAATATTTTGCAGCTAATTGCTACGAGCAAATCTTATAAACCCCTTATCAACCAAGCCTTTAGGCGAGCCTACATATATAAGGATTCCGCATTTCACTTACAAGTATATTCGTACACGCGCGTTGTTCACACATTTAGCACACGCTTTTCGTGCATAATTAAAGAAAATGCGTTGTTTATACAGTCGGTATACAAATAAATGGCCGCTCCGCTACATACGAAGATTACGCAGTCACATGCCTTACAAGTGGCATTTCATGTAAGTACGCATGTTTTTTTTTAAGTGAAATCATCTTTAGCGGCGCTGTGCACTTTTTGTGATGGGGAAAAAATGGTAAATAGACCAGCGGTGGAACAAAAATGGGTTTTGATAACATTAAAGTTTTTTCTTTTTTGATATGTTATTGTAAGCATGTTAAATAACATTCATGTAAAAAGTTAGAAAATTTTAGGTGGAGCGTTCGGCCATATTTAAATATTTCAATTTTTGCTAAATAACTATGTAAATATAAAATTAAAGTTACAAAAAACTTTAACATATTCAATAACACTTTAATTTAGTCACAATATTCGGTTTTTAGAAATCTGGAACAGCTGCTTTCTGGTGAACGTAAAAACACGAATTATTATGTAAATACAGAATTAGAGTAGCTGATATTGCAAAATTACGATATTACCTATCAACTTAGTATACATGTAAAAAGTTAGAAATGTAGACAATGTGCTTGTCTAGATATTGATTTCTGGTTAAGCAGTATAGCCAATATTGAATTAAAGTTTGTAGAGTTAATATTACACGGTCATAATAAAGATCTTACTTCTCACACAAAAGATTAGAAATATAAAATCACGGCGACACTAAATACTGATACGTAAGTATGCATTCCGAGCTTATATTAAGTTACATTTCAAACGCGCGCCGCGCTGTGCGCCGGGGCAGGAGGCAGCGATCGACGGTCGCGGGCTAGCGGTTAGCGCGGTGACCTTAAAAATACGCAAAGCGTTTATAAAATTATTATCAATGGTAAATAGTTATTTTACACAGTACACTAATGGAAACTTACCTTCCCTTATTTATTTCTATATGTACTAGGGATTACCCGCGGTTTCGTTTACGTAGAATTCGTTATCGTGTTAAGTATAAAAATAATAGATACATTTGAATCAGAATCAGAATCAGAATTATTTTATTTGCTAGAATACTTAAAACAACATGTAGTACAGGATGTTAAGGATGAAAATTATTTTAGGTGCATTGTCATACAGATAACTACCCTTGTTAAAGTATTCTTCAAATTCAATACACAGGTGTCATTTCAATATAATTTTGCGTAATTTGGCGCTTTTAGGTTATAAATGACTAGCGACATATATTTTTTAAGAGCGATCATCTCCGATAATATTTACTTTATCATAAAATCAATTTCAAACTAACGTTATTCAATATTTATCATTTTAAAGTCAATATTACCAACCAACTGATCCAATTTACCTACGGAAACAACTCAAAATTTGCATCAAATTAAATGCCACTTTTCTTATCCGTTTCGAACAATCAAGAGGGCCTTTACGAGCTGATGTGATGAAAATTTTATTTAACCTTCGTCCCTCGAAACCTTCACTACGCTCAAGGTTCAATTTTACGAACCACTCGCTACGCTCGTGCTTCAATTTTAGAATGTTTGAATTTGTGAATGTACTTCCTGCCTCGCACAGCCAAACTGTGGAATGAACTGTCCGATACGACCTTCAAACCTTAAAAGACCCCCATCTTAAAGGTCGGCAACGCGCTTGCAACCCTTCTGGTGTTGCGGGTGTCCATGGGCGGCGGTAATCGCTAACCACCAGGTGATCCGTCTGCTCGTTTGCCTCCTATTTAATAAAAAAAAATGTTTCGCTTGTTTGGGTATCAATATTAGCACGAGCGGTTAATCAACAACTTTTCCCCTTGTAGAACAAATAAGGTAGGTGAAGTGCAGGCATATGAGGCCCGGCGGGTAACAAGGCCCAGCATTCAAAAATAACAGTTGCTCCCTATTATTCCCAATTATTCTGAATTTGTACTTGTTGCTAAGAAGGCCCACTGTCAGTGCAGGTAAAAAGGTCCAGTTCCGGGCCTTATTGAACGTATGAGATGAAATATTAGATTAAAATATTTTAAGATAATTTTGAATATTTTTAATCTCTTATTAATAAGGTCGATTTGAAGAAACTTCTATAAAATTATGACTTATAAGTAACACTTGCACTGCGTGGGCTGACAAAATTGCTGCAGACTTTTCTTGGTCTAACTCTAATAATTTATCACTTGCTTTATTGACCTAAAGACGTTTATAGAATCAAAAAGTCTAATGACATTGAGGCACTTATACTTTTTAAAGGCAGTAACTATTTACAAGTGACTTTTTTTGTTAATACATAGGTAGGTATTTACGATAGAAGTGCGAAAAATAGATATTTTGCAACGAGTGACAAATTTTAGCACACGGCCAAAGGGAGTGTTTTAATGTGCTTATTATAGCACCGGTGTCGTAATATAGCACCAGATGTACTGTCAAAATTATGTTAAAAGATAATACTTATTTCTTACGAATAAATATTTATACTGTAAAAAATTATCCCACCAAACACATTTTCATGTAAATTGTTGCTAAGACGAAACCATAAGACTCGCACTGTCAAAAAGTTGTCAGATCTCTTGTCGAGCCAAGCTTCAAACTCTACAAGCCCTAACTTCACTAACTCTACACCTTAGTCAAAATATGTGGCTTGGCTGTTTCGCTACCGCCACATGGGCATAAGGTGAAAAATTTATTAAATTCATTATTTTTAGGGTTCCGTACCTCAAAAGGAAAAATACTGAACCCTTATAGGATCACTCGTGTGTCTGGCTGTCCGTCTGTCACAGCCTTTTTGCTCCGTAACTACTGCACCAATAAGTCGAAAGGTATACACATGTAAGTCTATAACCCAAGAACATACATGTAAAGTAAATAATAGAAATTCAAATAAAGGGGTCACTTTTGAGATGAATGATAAATAGAAGAAAAAAACACTATATCTTGTTATATATCAAATTAAGGGGCTCATTGTGAGAACCTCAGATATATTTTTTCATAATTTTAAAATAAATAGTTTAGAAGTTATTTAAGAAAATACGCAAAAACTGACCATTCCCCCCCCCCCTTATCTCCGAAACTACTGGGTCTAAAATTATGAAAAAAATACACATATTAGCTCTTTTCCTATAGATGCCAGAAAAACCTATTAGAAATGTGCAGTCAAGCGTGAGTCGGACTTAAGTACCTAGTTTTCCGATCCCTACGGGTTTTTTAAAGACATTTTACTCAGTTTTCTCTAAAAAAACTATATATTGTTAAACTTGTGTAATGTACGGAACCCTTGGAACGCGAGTCCGACTCGCATTTGGGCGGTTTTTGTATTATACTTACAGTAGTTCTTGTAGAAACGAAACGGCCAAGCCACATACTTTTGGTGTAGAGCTAGTAAAGTTAGAGGGCTTGTAGAGTTAGAAGCTTGGCAAGAGATCTGATAACTTTTTGACAGTGCGAGCCTTATGGTTTCGTTTGGGCAACATTTTACATCAAAATGTTTTTGGTGGGATTTCACTTCTTTTTGTAAGTTGCTTATGACAATCTTCCATGCCCTAATTTAAAGGGTTGGGGGTGACTTACTATTAAAAATCCTGAAATAAGTATCTGGGGGCATTTGTTACACAATGTATGTACTTCTTACTGATTCCCCATATAAACCCTTCACCCCGTAAGGGTAAACTTTGGAGTTGAAATCTGCCTTCACCCCGTAAGGGTAAACTTTGAGGTTGAAATCTATTCTATATCCTTCCCCATAACAATACCTATCTACATACCAAATTTCAACTAAATCGGTTCAGCGATTATTGATTCCCCATACAAAATTAAACCCCCTCTTCATCCCCTTAGGGATAACATTTTTTTTAATTTATTTGTTGTTTGTGTACTAAAACTATCTTACATACCAAATTTCAGCTTCTTAGAGGACTTCAGGAAGTACCCGGTATTGATGATCATCAAGTGAGTGAGTCAGTGACGAAATCGAAGTTTTTAGATATGAATAAAATCTAAAGTATAAGAGCTATGCAATTGATATGCTTAATAAGTCCGAGAACTTTGTTTATCTGGTATAATCCAACCCCAAGTTATGAGGGTTCCAAAAAACGACGAAGCGCTTCGAGAAAAGGTAGATAGTGCCTTTGCGCTTTGCTCGTCTTGGCAGGGGCACTGCCGTGCCCCCAGATGTTAAAAGATGATACTACTGTAACTAATAAAGATTTATGTTTAGTTACCTACTATTTTCGCGTAAACTAGACAGTTTTTATATCTTTAGTTATTAAGGCCCAAAATAATTATTTTCACTTATTATAAATAAATCCTCCTGTTATGAAGTATCAAATATTGTTATTTGTATATGTATAGCTCTTAAGTTAAAAACAATAAAATCTGTTATTACCTACTGTCGAAATGATTATTTTTTGCGGGATTAAGTAATACACTGCTAGTGTTCAATAAGGCCCATAATAGGACTTTTAAGGTATATTTTCCAAGAGTATCGTAATATTTTTATAACTATTTTGGTATAATGAAGAAACTTAAATAAATGAGAAACCTATTTGAGTGAGTTTTTCATACTTCATATCCTGTTTATTAAAAAAAAAACATTTTAATTTAAGGTGGGCTGTATATAGGCATATACGGCCCACACGGAATATAGAATAAGGTAAGTGGCCTCACTTACTTTACCTTACTTTACCGTGTAATATTGAGCAGTTGGTTTATAATATACATACATATTATGATATTGACCTTGAATAGTACAGGACATGACAATAGGAACCAGAAATAGGTATAGTTGGTCAAACCATTTGTCAGTAAATAAAAACAAAAAAACTATATTCATCCTTTTCTTTTGGGTGCTAGTACTAGTGTAAGTGAAAGATAGTATGATGATTCTCTCTGTCTATGTTTGAAATGAGACATTCCTTTGACAAACTATGTATAGTAAAAAATAGTTGTGAATATCTTGTACATTTTTATTACAATATTAGTCAAGATAATGAAATATAGCTGGTCAAGCAAATCTTGTCACAAAAAAAAGGCGCGAAACACAAATTTTCTATGGGACGATATCCCTTCGCGCCTACATTTTTCAAATTTGCCGCCTCTTTCTACTGCCCAGATCTGATTGACCAGCTGTAGGTATTTATACGTAATAAGATATTTTAATTTCACGTAATGTCTGCATCTAATTTATATATGTGCACGGTAAACAAACAAATGAATGATAAGAAAAGACAGACAGTGTTACTGAGCGGGAGGTGGGGCGAGGGGCGAAGTATAGGTAGGCTATGATAGGCTCTCGAGCGCCGCGCCGGCGACTGACGGACCAGCGCGGCGTATGTATGAATTTCGCGCCTTTTTAACTAGATTTTACTATTACAATGCAAGCTACACGCAGAAATTTCTTACTTTCCATAATATGGCTGCGTATATTATTTTATAGTAATAGACTTATTTTTACAGACTCTAATTCAATATTAGATCTTATAGGACAAAAAACGCATATTAATTCTAGAGCATATATCTTATTCTTCTAGCTTTTTAGCGTGCCTATTAACTTAAAAAATGAGATATGTTGTTGTGGATTTATTAAACTTTAATTCAATATCGACAAAATAATAAGCTAATTAGTAGTTTGACAAAGAAGCACGTTAAAAAAATTTCTAATAATTTTACATTATAAAGCGTCATACATATTATAAACAATGGAACTTAAACATTGCACTTTAATTCAATATTAAAAAATCATTACTAAAAATATATAAATACCTAATTTATATCTAACGCTCGTTCTAACTTTTCATCACATATTGCAAATATGCTTAAAAATATGTCCCATATCAGGTAAGTATCACTTTTTCAACTTTAGAATTATCAAAACTTATAGTGCAAAAATCCGGTCCCACTATTGAGCTATAAACACGCGACAGGTCACGTGACCGTAAGATTCGTAAGACGCACACGTGACCGAAAAACTGTTACAATGTCATTGAGTTTTCACTTCTGCCGGCACTCCCGGAGTGCAACCCGTTGTTTTTTTTTATAGAACTTGTTCGAAAAATACCTTATTTCATTCAGGTGTACAGAAGGACAAATGCCTATATTGTTCCCGCAGGAGTTATGGATTGTGGAAAAAAACTATAACTCCCTAGGGAGTTATAGCCTTTTTTATTATGTCACTCATTCATACGAATAAGGTAACGGTAATACGGGTAAGGTACGTAGGGTAAGAATATTGTTACTCGAGTCTTTAATTCACTCCTATACATATATAATAGACTCCCGTACAATATTCCACTTACCCCCCACAATGCACAATGTACTATTAAGTTAAGCACTTTGTTAGATTGTAGTTAAAAAGATTTATCATAGAAAAATCATTTAAAATCACCTTAAAACCGCATAGGATAAACAACGTCAAAAGTAACAGATCAGACAACACATCAAAGAAGATACTTATCTTATATCATTCTCTAATGAGATAGTTATATAGGATAGGTGCGTTAGATTATAGGAATTGCCAACTATGAAATGCGAAAAAAAATTAACACACCATTAACAAACTTCCTAAAATTGATAATTTTTGGTATACTTCTAAGTATACAGGCGTGATAAAAATATTACTTAAAATAGCTAGGACAGTTAATAAGCTTATACCATGAAAATTTCCATTTTTCTGTTTTATGACTTCTGAAAGGCACGGATGCGTAGCTGCAACTAATATGTTTTATTTTTATTTCGCTACTTGAACAGATTAGATTACAAGACAAATAGAGCAAATCTTTGAGCCCTTAAATGGAGTACTAAATATATAAATAGGTACATAAAATAAGGAAAAAATGGTCAAAAGTGTCATAACATTTTTTGTTTGTTTACAATCCCATAATCATTATTTATTTGATACGTAGGTATTATTTAAAAAACCGGGCAAGTGCGAGTCGGACTCGCGCACGAAGGGTTCCGTACCATAATGCAAAAAAAAAAAGCAAAAAAGTCAAAGTCAAGTCAAAGTCAAAGTCAAAAATACTTTATTCATGTAGGCCTAGTAACAAGCACTTATGAACGTTTTACATAATAATATACAGGGTGTAATTTTTTACGTGATACAAAATATGTTTTTCTAACTCCATAAACAACTAGCAATTGAATGCTCCTACTCTCGTTGAAATCAGACAATTTTATTTTTAATTTTTTTATTTTTTTTCGTGATATTTTTTGTACATTTAAAGGATATTATGATATTAAAACAGCTTTATAAGATATTTAAAATGTAAAGTGAACTAAATTACTTTTCAAAGTAGCATAAATCACAAAAAATGTTTAATGACTTGTGATTTACGCTACTTTGAAAAGAAATTTAGTTCACTTTACATTTTAAAGCTGTTTTAATATCATAATATCCCTTAAAAGTACAAAAAATATCACGAAAAAAAATAAAAAAAATAAAAATAAAATTGTCCGATTTCAACGAGAGTAGGAGCATTCAATTGCTAGTTGTTTATGGAGTTAGAAAAACATATTTTGTATCACGTAAAAAATTACACCCTGTATTATCTTAAGCTAATTATCAGAGCAATTTATTGAAGTTAATATTATTCCATAGTAATATTGGATTATTATACAGATCAAATTTAATACTAAGAATTTCACAAAAAGATCGTCAAACATAAAAAAAAATTGTATAAAAAATACTAGTCTAGAATGTTTCTAGAATAAAATCTAAATGTCAATAACAAATGTCAATAAAACTTAACAAAGAAGTACATACATTGAATTATCTATTTCGAGTCACCATTAATCCCACGTTGTTTTATCAGTTATCACTCATGTAGTCTTGTGTGGTATAATAAGCTTTAGAAATAAGTTTACGCTTTACATAATTTTTAAATTTATTAATTGATAATTCAGTAATATGGTTTGGAAGTTTATTATAAAATCTTACACAATTACCCATGAATGATTTTTTAATTTTATGGAGCCGTGTGAAGGGCACTGCGAGCTTATGTTTATTTCTAGTATTAATATTATGAATGTCACAATTTTTCCTAAAATTAACAATATTTTTATGTACATACAGAATATTCTCATAAATATATTGACAGTGCACTGTCATTATGTCAATTTCCTTGAATTTATCTCTAAGTGAGTCTCTATGGTTCAATTTATATATTGCTCGAATAGCCCGCTTCTGCAGAACAAAAATGGTATTTATCTCTGAAGCACCGCCCCACAGTAAAATACCATATGCCATAATGCTATGGAAGTAACTAAAATATACTAATCGAGCTGTTTTCACATCAGTTAACTGACGGATTTTGCTCACTGCAAAAGCTGCAGAACTCAGTCTACTCGAAAGAGTAGCAATATGGGGACCCCACTGAAGTTTAGAATCTAAAGTTACGAATCTAAAAAAAACGGTCACCCATCCAAGTACTGACCACTCCCGACGTTGCTTAACTTTGGTCAAAAATCACGTTTGTTGTATGGGAGCCCCATTTAAATCTTTATTTTATTCTGTTTTTAGTATTTGTTGTTATAGCGGCAACAGAAATACATCATCTGTGAAAATTTCAACTGTCTAGCTATCACGGTTCGTGAGATACAGCCTGGTGACAGACGGACGGACGGACGGACGGACGGACGGACAGCGAAGTCTTAGTAATAGGGTCCCGTTTTACCTTTTGGGTACGGAACCCTAAAAAGCGATTAAAATAAAAACAATAATGATGAGTAGGATAATCATATCAGTCGTAAAACAGATACTGACAGATAAAAGGCCAAGGCAATTAGAGCCAGTATTTATCTTTCATGAAATTACTTTATTGCTTGCCGAAATACGCGCTACCAGCATGTGCATCAGCATCCGAGGCACACGCCACCGCTTTATGGCTCCTCTACACAATGGCCTGGCCCAGCGCCTGCCACTCAATGGGACGCAGCCATGCGGTAGAATGAGATAGCAATATCACTTGCTCCCTCTAACGCATAAATGCGTCCCTTGGAGTGGCCGGCGCTGGGCCATCGTTTAGAGGAGCCATCGCCAGGTGGCTTGGGTTCGGCGCCATCGCCGCCCTTCCACACATAGACTGAAACCCCTTTTCTACCCTACCTATGTATTATCGGTAAATACGTAATTGCAAAGGGGAACCTTTGCTTATGTATTATGATTGTTATGATTTTTAGTACTTAAATAAGAAAGCTTCAGATCACATGTTTGGCACCTCGGCATCGCCTCGGTCGACAATTTCGTGTGATCTAAGATATTTCTTACTAATGGAATTGAAGTTTATTGCTTGCGTGCTATAAACATTAGAGCTTTAAAGGAAATTAAATAAAAAAAAATTTAATTAATTAAATTAAATTAAATCAAGGAAAATATTAAATTTTTCCGTTCAATAGAGGAAGACAATACAACAATACAACAATAATACGAATAGACAACAATAGTGAACACCACCTATTCGGAAAAGAGCTTTTTCTTATCTGCTATGAGGGATCAAAGTAACACTACGTTCGGGATTCTATTGTAGAATCCATCGCTTCATTCAGGATTCAATGTACCTACCTACGCCCTTGACGGAAATATATCATTTTGATCTCTTCTAACACAAACTACTATTTTACATCACCTATTCGGAAAAGGGCTTTTCCTTCCCTGCTAGGAGGGATCAAACTAGCACTTTTCTTCCCTGCTAAGAGGGATCAAAGTGGCAACTTTCTGTTCTTCGCCCTGATTTTTTTTCTTTTATGCATAATATTTTTAAACCTAAATCATATTATGAAACATAATTATTTCCTAATAAGTGAAGTGTAAAGCAGTAAGTAAATATGTGTCACATGGTAGCAAAATTATTTCCACCTTGGGCGTTAACACTTGAACTGTCACTACGTAACTTATTGTGTTCAGGATTCAATGTACGCCCTCGCCGTAAATATGTCATTTTGCTCCCTTTTGACACGATCTACTATTACATTTCAGTTTTTTAACATTAATTATGACTTGCTAATAACTTACCTACCGTATCCTTTATCTTATTTTTCATGACATAGTTAAAATGTATTAGTAATAAATGTTTAACCGCCTTTAGCTGAAAACTGCATGTTTTCATATTAAATATCAATCAATCATTCAAATTGCGCTACCTATTCGCATCAACATTGCATGCACAACCGTAGCCTCTAGCTACAAGCAAATCTTCAAACCCTTATCGAAGAAAGGCGTTCCTTGCGCACGTCACCGCGCAGTGGTGGGGCTAAGAAATGCTATACTTATATTCGTGAACGCGCGCGCATCGGCCACACGTTACTCGCTTCCCGCGCGAAACACATCACAAAAAAAAAACAAAAATATGTGTAATATGTGCACTCGTGACGTCGCCGCGAACAGTGCGCCGCCGCCGCCGCCGCCGAAGAAGAGCAACAGTTTGGAACGCATGAAGAGGAAGCATGGAATAGTCACAGACCCTGAGAACGAGGAGAAGCAGAAGGAGGTGGCCTACCAGCCGGACCTGCTGGCGGTGTCCACGCAGTACTCCAAACTGGCTTACGACATCTTCAAAACTACGCTGGTCCGTGTGCAAGAAACTAAGGCTTATGTGTAAGTTTTACTTTCTTACTAGATGTTGTAAAAACTACGAAACCCTAAAAACATTTAGGTTCACGGTTTACAACGGACAGTCCGTCGGGTTTACAAGTTTGTGCATTTTTCAGGTCTTCTATAAACAGAAGCTCTTTACAAATGTAAATCTATCTCATGACACTCGTACCTAAGTAACTTACTGTGTTCATGAAGCGTAAAGTTAAAAATAAAAAATAAAACATATTTTTATATTATAGACTTTTAAAAATTAACATAGGTAACTGTAAAATTATTTGACGTAGGTCATGATACATTTGATTCAATGCTTGCTATTCTAACTAATTCAATGCTTATCAACTTATTGATCAGCTCTACATATTATTAGGGATTTCTCTAACGAATTAACGATGTATTTAGCTCGAACCTAACTTAAGTGCAAAGAAATTAAAACCTTAATACCCACATCCCAATTAACATGTTTGTTTGACCGAGAATTGTGTTAAATAATACCTAGATATTATATTTAATACAACTCAAAATAGCATCTTGTAAATCCTGTTTCCAATGTCGCGAAAAATGCCACTGCCTATTTTCGTTTGAACATTGAAGGACATACATACATACATATAATCACGCCTATTTCCCGGAGGGGTAGGTATATAAGTATACGACTACATAAGGAGAAGAAGGAGGACATGGCGCCCCTTTTTTAATAATTTTAAATAAGGGCAACGAAAACAAAGTTTCTTTGTTTATTTTACCTATAAATATCATTTTTTTATTTAAACTAACGAAGTAGTTTCAACAAACAAACACACGAATATCTTTCGTAAATCAATACCGATTTGCAAACATGTTTCATTAAAACCTTCTATTGTATTCATACCATACGTATGTATACGTATACGTATTGAGATACCTACCTTATTTTTTTTATTATTTGGTTAAATATTTACAAAGGGCATCAATTTTCGACAAAACCTAATGTCACCTAGGGCATAGTCCCCAGGAAAATGGTGATTCCAATATTCTACGTTTTATTGCAAATATTATCGAGAGAATAGAAATAAAATTATAGAGATAAAAGATTTACAATCGAGATTACAACCTATATGTCGCAAAAAACATCTGAAGCATGTGATCTGCTATTTTTTAGCCAAATTTTCCTTATTTTATAAATATTATCTTGATTGATATGATAACTATTGATTTAAAAAAAATGAAATGTACCTATTTGCTTAATTCAATCTATCTTACAAGTGAATGCGCATAATTCTATTTTACGTTTCTAGACCAGAGATATTAAATAAACTAAGTATAAGAGGTATCAATTAGGTCTAATCTCTGGGAAAACGCGCATTTTTGAGTTTTTATATGTTTTAAGAGCAAAGCTCGGTCGCCCAGATATTAAATACCTAATATAAGTAAATTTTAGCTGTCAACTTAGCTAAGCTAGCAGCCAAGCCAATAGACCAAGCTTGGTCTATCAACTCTACACAAATTGTTGGTAGTAGACTGCAATAAACATAAAAGATAACACTTAAAACATTCATAACTCAGGAGCAAATATGCACCTAATATAATAAATAAACACGTAATTAGAATCCCACCAAAAACATTCTGTAAAAAACTAGCCAAGTCTCGATGGAGCTGCTTGTTTATCTCTAAAAAGTAATGAAATCTAGACAAAGTCGTGCCAAGTCTAAGGTTCCTTACTGCGATTTCTTTATTATTATAGTTAATGTTGTGTGACTTGGCCGTTGAAGGGTACAAAACCAGGTGCTCCATGACACCATTGCACCAATCTGTCGCCAGAATCGCTACCCATTGACGATGGAAAATTGCCACTTGGAAAACGATGATTCAATAACCAGTCAATTGTAGGCTTGATAAAGCTGCGTATTTCAATAATACTTATGTATGGGCGAGCCTGAAACAAACACTTCTTTTTGGTGCAATGGCAGATTGGTGCAATGGTGTCATGGAGCACCTGGTTTTGTACCCTTGTGTACCCTTCAACGGCCAAGTCACACAACATTAACAATAATAATAAAGAAATCGCAGTAAGGAACCTTAGACTTGGCACGACTTTGTCTAGATTTCATTACTTTTTAGAGATAAACAAGCAGCTCCATCGAGACTTGGCTAGTTTTTTTACAGAATGTTTTTGGTGGGATTTCACTTCTTTTTGTAGAAACGTGGGCATATTGATTTATTTTATTAGATTTTCTTATTTAACACATTTTTTTTCTTTTTAGGAGTAGTTTTTTTACTATTACAAATCTTTCTTTTCTTTTTTTCCGGTTCTGATTCTTGTACAGTAGCAACAGCTTTTCGTATTGCCCATTCATTAAATCTAATAATTAAATAATAATCAGTAATCCGTCACTAATCATCATATAATGACTTGGCAATCGCACATAATGCTTTACTCGTAGTACCGTACTCGTAAATATGTGTAATGCTCAAACTGCAATTAGCGCTAGCGTTATGTTCAATTAGAATTATTTTTAATAGGTGACGATGATCCTTTTGTCATTATGCAGCCGTGCGATGGCCAAGTCATTATACGTATTACAAATTAAAGATATCTTATTGATACGGTTTTAACACCCCCTGGCACTGATTAAAATAACCGACTTGGTTTCACATTACATCTCAAAACTTTTTTGTAGTAAAAGCGTTGCGAGACTTGCACCTTTTTACATGTAATGTTTTTGATGGGATCTCATCTCTTTTTGTAGGCAGTCCTTCTTTTCGGGTACTCATACCCATACTATGTATACACATATCATAACTAAACATATCTTCATTCATACTCACATCGTACATCGTAGTGTACCTTTACTTTACCTGCTATTTGTAGGAACTGCAACAGTAACTTTGTAATATCATATATTTATATGGGATTACAAACTTACTTATGCAGTTCTTAGATCTTTAAAACGTGACTGATATTGCAATATTTTTAGGTTTTCCCTTTATGTGGCCATTAAACCCTAACTCTGTACCAAATTTCAGCTCTCTGAGTTTACGGGAAGTACTAGTTCTATTCTGATGATCATGAGTGAGTTTCATAAATGCGAAACTTTGCTTTCGCTTAACTTCGGAACTAAATGACCTACAGACTTGAAATTTTGGATTTTAAGTATGTGATTATAGCTTACTGGATGACCAAAATTTCTGCGTTCTGGTCTTATCCAAAGGTTCTCAAATAGGGGCCTGAAAATGCGGCGAAATGGTTCCAGTAAAGGATGGTACGGCAGTGTTTGCTTCGCGCTCGACTTGGCGGGGGCACTGCCGTGCCCCCCGATTTATCGGACATACTTATGTAGTCGTATACTTATATATTTACCGTGACCGTCCAAGCTATTAACTTATAGGCAGAAACACAATAAGTGCTAAATGTAAACATACGTGTATCGTCAGTTATTTAGCCAAATGTTAAAGATACAAAAAAAAACATACAACCGAATTGATAACCTCCTTCTTTGAGATTTGGAAGTCGGTTAAAAAAGAAGAAACCAATTAAAAGGAAGGCATTATTTACCTAGTTTTTTTTCATTTCATTTCATGGCACAGGCACCTTCTGGGCGAGCTCGCTCCATCGTAGGCCACGTCTACGCCTCGGCTAGTCTGTGGCCATGAGTAAGCCCATTCATAATAAAAAAAAAAATTGTTATTTTTATTAAATTTCTAATTTCTAAAAAGTGATCGAGTTTCGTTTAGCAGCCAGTTACTTATATGTAGTGTGAATCTATATATTTTCACATGAAAAAGGTATATCGATCTATTTATTGTTTAAAGGTACATACATACCTATATATTAGATATCGCATATGAAAAGTTGAAAATGTCTGTATACATTATAAACAACATTGTGTTTGCTACACGGACCGAAATAGTCATTCACAATATATACCATAAACCGGGTGATGGAGAATACTCGATCACTTACTGGAATTTAGAAGTTTAATAAACGTAACATAAAAGAGATTGCAAGAAAAAATAGGTAAATAATGCCTTACTTTATTGGTTTTCTCATTTTTTCATTACATATTTATTTCGCATGGTAATAAATTAACTAGCTGCGGTTCCATATCGCTCAATCCCATTTGTATTTTATTATATGATAACATCGAAAACAATTTTCAGTGGATACCTTTATAGTATGCTAATAGCACCTATTATGTGCTATAGCCCAAACCCTCTCGTGCTTGAGAGGCCTGTGCCCAGCAGTGGGACGTATATAGGCTAAATTATTATTATTATTAATAGCACCTACCTTGGCCGTGGTGGGCTCGCCACCTGTCATGTCACATCTAACGACGATTTGTCCCAATATAATCTGAAACGTTCTATCGCACAGATAATTCAGTGCTTGATAACGTAATCACACTAGCTCCTGACCCTGAATGTTAGTAACACGATATTATAGGTATTGTTAACACCGGATCTCAACTTTCGCCATTATTAGACACTAACTAATGTAACACGAGGTCAGAGTAGATAACTTTACTCACGAGACTTGCCGGAAATTTTGACATTTAACGCTAATGTTTGGGGAATTTTAGGAAATGGCAATTTTTCCTTACAAATACTTAGATAAATAGTATGTAAACCATTTGCATATACTCACGGTTCTATTTAAGTATTTGGCAAATTTAAATTACATAAATACAAAAACATAAGTCATGCGGTCACACCCCCATTAGTGTTATCGTCTATTTTTATCAAAGATTATGGCGATGTCATCATTTCTTACGCAATTAACAAACTAAAGAAAACGCACGGAAACAGTATGTCACGTGTGACCATAGTCACGTGCTAGTATAGTCAGTCATTCCACTTTTGCTGTTTGTAAAATCAAAATCATATGCATAGGTACCTAGGCAGGTATACCTACTAACTTTTGTGGTTTCTAGGCGCTTAATAATCATATATTAAATTAAATGAACAATAAAGAAGTATGTATATAAAAATAATTTCTCCGTAATCCTACTAAAATTGAGCTTACGGCGGACTCAGGCCCAGTGAGGTAAATATTTCCCAGGTCATTAGCATAATTTAGAACACTTCTGTTTTTAGCGCGCCAACAAAAATATTTACTTCCTGAAGTCTCTTCTTGAAAATAAAACCATTATTCTTATATTACGGAAATGACTCCTGCTCGCAATTTGGATCTCACCCAAGACTGGACATGTGACTATAGTGACTATAGTCACATGTTCAGAGGTACCTGAACGTGTCTGGAGGCACGTACTTTCATGAGAACAAATGCTGTTTATACTGCAGGCCTGTTCTTGTAAACTAAAAACTTCAGCCATTCACTGCAAGGGAAAATGCACTTTATTCTAAAGAGCCTAAGTTGGTAATGAAATGACGTGAGAGACGGTAATGATGAACCATTGAAGGCGCGTGCGAATAGCGTGGGAGTATAGTGTTAATTTGCACGTTACTCATTCAAGCAGTTACTATGTATTTAGTGATAACTGATTGAAATTGGGTCAACAATGTTTGTTACAGTTGATTAATATCTCAAGGTCGCGCTATTAATCTTAAGATGCTTAGAAGTCTAGGTAAGCTAATGAGTAATAATAGTACAAAGCCTAAAAACTTCATTATAATATAAACAGTCTCCTGTAGTCCAATTTGTAACTCTTACCGATTGATTTTAATAAAAAAAGTGAAGCCTGATCTAATCTGCATATCGAATCTGTGACAAGTTCAGACCGACCTGTCACGCTCCGACAAATTCGCAGAAACAACTGAAAATGCCATTACTAGCAAAAAATAATTAAACTTGCCAATTAAATAATCGTTTTCTTTTGTCTCTCGGGCATTCTTTGTTCCATTTATATAAATGCAATGTAATGAAAAACTGTTATGTAATAACGAGGCGAGGTCGGTATACAACCAATCAGTTTAGTTCCTACTATTGTAGGCTAGATTATTTGGATGTTTTGTAGTAGTTAGCTATTCCACGGTAATGGGACATTTTAACAGCAGTTAGTTTGACAGGAAATACTTTAATCAAAACATTTACAAAATATGTGAAGGTCATATCATAACCTTCCGTGTGTGAATCCAATTCGCACATGCCTTGATTTTTATGAGGATTTCACAATTCCATGATCAAATGGGAAGTACCTCGTTATTAGTTTCCAATATAATATTTATAGTGTAATATGCTTCCTTCTAGGAAAACACATGTTAAGACAACTAATAACAAGCAACATTACTCAGAATCTAACAAAATGAGTAGATCCCGCAAAACAACATATTTAAACACTTTAAACTATGACAAGTTAAAAGTGGCGTACCCATCAGCACATCAGACCTGCTAGCATGAGCGTTCTCGCGCGCGACTCATGCTAGACGGTCACATCTGTGTGGAAAAGTTACAAGTATGTTATCACTAAAGTGATAAAGTCTTTCATGATTTGCAATCACATATGGCAGTCACGTACGCAAATAGTTTGCGTATTTAACTATAACGCAATGTCACGCAATAATTAACCCAACATTCTATAGATAAACAAAAGTGTATGGTTAATTTTATGATATTTATGAATATGTAAGTATCTTATACGAATAATATTATGATCTTCATGATGTTCGAAAGAACATGAAAAAAATATAAAAAAGGTCCATATTTCAAATATCTCAAAACTGTGACCATTCTTGGCACAAGCGTGTAGCTCCATTAACTGTATCGTAATTTAAATCCGTTACATGGCTAAAGCAATAATAATATTCCGGATTCCGGATATTTTTATAACCAAGACATTCAAATCGCTAAAATAAAAATAACCTCCTACGTATGTATGTTATACGTAATTGACCTAATTCAAATGTATAGTTCGTTTTTTTTAGCATTAGAAAGAACTTCGCAGAAGTAAACTTGTGGTTCCAAATCCGGCACTTTTAGCGGTAATAATTTGAAGTAAATTATATGTATTGACCGTGCTACATTAGATAATTCAATAATTATTAACAATTAAAGAGCCTGATAAAAACTGTACGCTTACTTCTGTGGAGTTCTTTCTAATGCTAAAAAAAACGAACTATAGGTCAAGCAAATTTTATGCTCGTCAAACATTTTTATTGCCTGGCCATTTTACATACATTCAGAACAATAGTTTGATAGCGCAGATATTGGAATATTTCGCGAACATTCTCGTGGAAATATATCTGATCGTGGAGATCGTTTTTATTGCTTATCTTTATCTTAATAATGTACTTATTCATCCGTCATGGATAGATAAACATATGTGGTCGTTTTCTAGGTTGTAGAAGGTGCGGATATCAAAAAATATGATTTATGACATTCATTGTTAGGAATTATAATTTTTGCATGCTCTATTAGGAGTACATTGTACTTCTAATTTTATGTCAGAATCTATTTATATATCCATTGTATTCAGGCAAATAAATAATTTGTATTTGTATAACGTACGTACGGGAACCCTCCCGGGAGTGCTAGCTCATTAAAAGCCCAGTCGAGAAAAGGCTTGTATAAGTCGAGAAAAAGGATTGTTATACAACTTATATCGTTTATTCGTCATAATAATGTATTAAATTAACACTTCAAAGTTATCTTATATCTGACTTTCTGAATCAGAAATATTCCAGTATGACGTATTAATCAAAACGTCATTATACAACATCGTCATCAGTAATTATTATCGGATAAGCGAGGACGGTAATGATGTAATGATATACCATCTCCACTCGATGGGAGTCTCGTAAGGGCAATAACTTTTTATTATACCGTACGTATCGTACCCTAAATTAATAATGAAATCACGGCAAAATGATTTAATAAGACTGGCCAGAGGAAATAACTGACGATTTAAATAATAAGCAAATTTTTAATTATGTACTTAGCGGGTGGTCGGACCACATTTTTGAGGAGCAGAGATATATGTGACTAAGAAGTTTTCTATTGAAGTATATAATTATATGTAACGTAACACTCTATATCCCAATTTGTACCATTAGTAGGTACCTACGTACTGTAAGTTGGTCAACGTATCTTAATTTAATATATTTAATTCTTGAAATATTTAATTGGTCATCATAAAGGTAAACTCATTAATTACTTTTAAGTTTCTTGATATTGGACCTAGTTGCTATCGGTCTCTGTCTCACGACCTAGATAAAAAATGCAAAGTACCTGAAACTATTAATAGGATGGATTAAGCCATAACAACAAACAAATGTGGCATAAATCAAACTTTTATAGCAAAATACCATGAGCTTAATCATTCAACGTATTATCTTCGAGCGTTCAATAGGTACCTATACATTGCCTGTCAGAGATATCTTGACGTGCTGGACTGTACTGGTGTGAACTAATTCCATTTTACATGTGCCTATTGGATGATTGTTTCAGTCTAGAATTATTGAATTTTCGAACCAAGTATCCTGACCAACTATGCATTATTTTTGGGGTCCCTTTGTTTCCCATAAAGTTTTAAGTCATAATGTATTGTTTGTCATATTATCGTTAGTCATAAAACTGAAACCGTTAACTTTTCAGGATTTTCGTAAGGTTATTGTGTAGATAGGTTAGGTTAGATTTGTTTTATGGCAATCCTGAAAAGTTACGGGTTTCTGAGAAAAACCAATTATGACTAACGAGAATTCTGACAAATAATACATTATGACTTAAAACTATTCGGGAAACAATAGAGACCCATTATTTTTATGTCTCTTGAACTTTATGTACCTAGCTATAGTTATACCTAAGAGTTTAGTGCACGTAGACTTCTCTTCACGCATCAATAGATTTTTAATAGACACACTAATCAGATAGTTTGACTAACAAGCTCATCAAAGGGCTATGCAGTACAAAACAGTTCTTAATCAATTTAATTTTAATATGTATTATCTTTAACTAAAGAACCCTCCTTCAGCAGTTAGGCTAAAGCAAGTAATATATGTAGCAACAGAAATTAAAATGAAAGGTACGAGTAAGTAATCTAAACTGAAAATTACAATGTATGTAGTTTGCCTATCTTTATCAATGAAAAACAGCCAATTGCAAATAGATAAAACTCGTACTAATTAATACCTACTACAATGCACTTGTTACACCATGATTACGACGCCATATCGCACGAATCAAGCAACCACGGCCAGATAGCAATATTTATAGAACGCTCACTAATCACTCAATCAAGGTAAGATTAGGAGTTGTAGGATTTGACGTTTGTAGATACGTTAGGCACTTACTAGTACTAAAAGTGAGCGACCGCTCTGATGGATAAGGACGTTTCTATCTGATCTGTGAGATCTGTCTGGTAAAACAGCTAAGTACATAGCGGGTGATCAAATCCACTATATCGAGGCTCACGCGTTATATACCTAGGTAATCGATATACCCACTATCATCCTTTAGATCACACTACTGAAGGATGATAGCTTGCCTAAAACTACTTTTAAAAAATCTTAATAATTTAAACGGTAACAATGTGATAAATCAGCTGCATTCGTTTCAAAGTCTCATTAACATGATTAGTACAGGTAAAGACCGATTAACACTAAACTGTTGAATTTTGAATAATTGATGAATGAACGATAAGATTTTTTGCACATCGAAGGTCATACAGGTGTTTTCATGCGTCATTTATTCAATAGTTATTCATTGGTATACGTATTACGTAGGAGAATCATTATTTGTTTCAATACTCGTATCAATTGGTTCGAACGAATGATATTGTGACTTCGCATTGAACTTTCATTACATTTAAGGATTTTTAAACCAAGGTTTTATTTATTTACCACACATTCAAGGTTCTTATACTCGTCAATAATTGTTTTTATTTAGACAATAATCGCATTTTCAACTTGTATACTTATATATAAGAAACTCGTATGACAAACTCAACAATTAACAATTAGTTAACAGTACCTAGCTGAAATAGCCCACGCCTACACGTTGGCAAGGTGCGCGGAATGACTAGTACTTTCCCTTCAACACTTAGCTATGTTTTTTGTTAATGCAAATCTACAGAGGTGTTGAGATTGTTGCTATGTACTTATGTAGACACTTTATCTATGATACCTATAAAACTAAAGCTTTAAAACAACACAGTACTCTGACTGATGACTGCTATTCAATAATTGGTAGGTAATTAGGTATTGATAGTATCCATGTCAATCCGGGCTTGTTGATTTCCTTTAGTTGCATCCCATCCTCTTCTTCTATACATTTTGCGGGTCTTTTTTGCATGTTAAAATATCAGTACGGAAGCGAGTGTCGTCAGGAATGTCTAGCTGAAATTGTGTTCCGTACGGTAGCCAGGTATATTTACACTTTGCTGCAAATGCTGCAATTAAATCCTACATACGTGTTATTGCCACTGTTACTTATCGTAAATGTAAAGGAACAGTCGTAAAAGCGGACTAAGATATGGGTGTACAAATGTAATGCTTTTCTGCGTTTGCACTGTTGTTATAATGGTTGCATGCCTAGTATTGTCGTTACTGAGAGCATTCGCCAAATATTTCAGTCCGACTCAAGAGTATATTCATACTCGTAATCTCAAATACTTAGACTAAAAAATAGCAAATAAAAACTTCCCACTGGTATGTTTCAGTCAAAATGTAACTATTATCACACGCGTGTTTATACTTTGCTACACTTTGCATTTACCTTAACTGTTTACAACCTTGTCTTTACTTTTATGACCGCAAAAACAATAACGCTATCGAGCTTGTTTGTTTTGCATTTTCATGGGTACCTAGTAGGTTAGGTAGATACTCTGAGCAGTATAAAAAAATGTCGTAGGTACCAATATTTATTGTCGATTGTTAAACAACCTTAGTCAGACGTGGACAAAAGTTAAATTTTATTTCTTTTATTGATTTAAACATAATATTATTGAGTTGGGACACGCATATAACTCGCTGGTAGCAATTACGTATGTTTATTACAATATTTTAATATTAGATAATCTACTTATCAACCGTCTCTTTAAAGACTTAAATGTCCATGTAACTTACCAATCGTTTACCATGAAATCATTACTCTTAACTTACCATCGCATAAATTGCTGTCACAAAATACCGTGGTAACCATTGCAAGTTAAATTAAACTTTTTATAAACCTTCCGCTAATGAACACGCGTCTCGATAAATCATCGCAGTTATTTTAAGTACAAAATACACCGAAAACTTTAATTGAGCAACATAAAATAGCCGGTTACTGAGATTAAATCACAGACAGTTACATGGAGGACTTTTCTCTGGCCTTATACAGAAGTGGAATCTCGACGCCAGGTATTTTTCTCAGGGATAAAAATAATGATAGGCAGTTCCAATCGTGACTAATATAAATATCGTTGTCAAGGAACACCTTTAAATATATGGTTGTCGTAAGAAATGTCACTAGAAGAGAAAAGTTTACTAGATAAAATATAAAAGGTCAGGAGATCAAAAGCTGTAGGTACGTACTTAACTGCTTCATCATCATCATCATTTCAGCCTATATACGTCCCACTGCTGAGCACAGGGGACCGATTTTTGAATTTCGATCACTCGATTTCGTCACTCGAAAATCGGTGGAAAACGGCGAAATGCTAATTTTTGAAACACGAGCGATCGAAATTTGGAATCTAGTGGTATTGACCACTCGATTTCAATTCTATTAGTAGAATTTAAACGCCTAGCAGTGGAGATATTATTTAACGAAATACACGAAATCGAGTGGTCGAATTTCAAAAATCGGCCCCCAGGCCTCCTCTCATGCGCGAGAGGGCTTAACTGCTTATTAATTATTATTAAAATAGAATCTTTAGATAAAAGATATGTAGCTTTTGATTTTCATATGGACAATGCCTCAACTGGCCAAGACGAGAACAGCTGTATCTGTCAGCCGTCAGCTGTGTCAACTGACGTACGCCATGTTTGTACATCAGCGGACGTCAGATGTTTGTCGGCATCAGATTACGTCGAGACTTTAACGTACATGCTACCGTACGTAACGTTAAGACAGTAGCATGTACAATCGACGTCAAAAATATGTTTACACTTTTGCACCTTACTTCCATGTAATTAGGCGAAAAATGTAAACATATCTTTGACGTCGACTGTACACAAACACATTATATTACCCATATCGCCCATGTGCCCACCAAAACCGGTTCATTCTTATTTATCAACTGCCTGAATTATGTGGTAAACATATTACAGTTTTAAATTTATTTTAAACTAAAGTAAAACATATAGAAAGTTATAAAAACATATAGAATAATTACTATGGCATCTGTTTATTAATTAGCTAGGTAGCCACCAGCACTGTAATTAACAAATTAGATAGAGTAAGGCAAACATTGAGGCAAAAGAAACATTTCTCTTATACTCTCTCAAGAGCCTCGAGCAAAGTAAACGATGCTACTCACCATGACCTTATCCAATTTTATATTCAAAAATCGAAGCGCCAATTTGCGTCATGCGTGAAGGTTGATTCTAGAAATAACAAATGACAGCGCATCGCACCCGGTGCAAAATGTAACTAGATGGACGCGACTGATATTCTACACCTAGGCTGAGGTTAAACTGTTGGTACCTAAATGCAACATCTGCCTGTCAGGCTGTCAGTAACCAAGGAACTGTACACTTATATTTTACTCAGAGAGTTAAAGTAGGTTACTACTATGTGTACCTATATTATTATACTTATTTATTTTATTACCGTAGTTAATACGTGCAAAATCTAGCCTTAGATTCTCAGTTTCACAAAAGTGAGACATGCTCGCCACTTGATGTTTATTAACTGGTTTACAGCCTGGGTGGCTTCTCACACATTGCTTAAAACCAGACTAAATGTACATTTATCTTTTAACATTATAATTCACATTCCTGCGGTTTATTGACGGGACCAAAGCAAGATCGTAAACTCTGCAAAGTCCATGTGAACCAAGTTAATTTAGTTCTACACGAACTACCTACTCAGAGTAGTCTACTCTATCATTAGCTGTAAGTAAGTACATATATGTACAATTACGTAAATATACACTTGGATTGGAGTTAGGTCTCATTAACTCTTTTTTATACAACCTAGTCAGCTAAATGCAAAAAAAAATGTATTCTTAGATAACATTTTCTTAAATTAAGTTCTGTTTTATTAGACATTCATTATATGGTAGGTAATGTAGTTACAACAGTGTGTGCATACGTACCTATGATTAAAATTATTAATATATATATATACATACAATCATACATGAGCATAGAGTAAATTAGAGTGGTGTAATATCCAAGTTCCAAGAATTGACCTCTTATTTGTCTTACTATTTGGATTAGTAGGCCACTTTCAGTCAGCTTCCGACATTCGTGAGAGGAAATGGAATGACGTTCTAAGCGACATATATGCTACATATAATTCCAAGTAACTGAGAACTAGCGGCATGGTCTTAGGTTCCTTGTATCTATTTATAATTCCCCCGCAGTACTACTGCGGTTAGAGTTGTTAACTAGTACAATCTCTAGTGTGTAGTTAGTTCTAGTGAATTGCAAGATTCACGAATTCAAAAAGTTTTGATTCGCAGCATCATAAATTCCTGACTTTCGTCATCTGCCTTTCTAATATTGCACGTATATGGAAGAGAGAAAATAAAAGATTTTCGCTTTTCATTTTAGATCCTTAGGTTTGAACATCGAATTTGAGACATAGTCTCAGTTAAGTACATTTAATTACCTTAAGTAAGCTTAGTTGGTGTATAAGTAAGTAGCTTGTCGGTCAGATAAAGTGCATTTTATGAGCCCGGTTCAAGAAAATTAATTAAGATTATCTCTATGGTAAGATGGTTAGACACTGTAATCCGCCTAAAGTGCATAAGAACAAGTATTTATGTGACTTGACAGTTGCTTTCATGGTTGCTAAGCTATGTAGTTATAAAATAAAGTGCCTGATTTCTGTTATTTCTTACATCAAGCTAAGATAGAGACAGTATATAATAAGTAAATTGATGTTTGTAGATAATCTTAAACAGTTTCATAGACTAGACTAGATGTAACAAATTCGAGTTTGTACTTTAGTTCGTTTAATAAAGTAAACTACGTAAGTATAAATGTACTTTATACCTACGTAGACTATATTGACACTGATTAGAGATCAAAGCCCCTCAGATTTTTACCAGATACAATATCGATACCAACGAACTATTAGATCCATCGCTGATTGATACAAATAAATAAACTATACCTAAGGTACGTATTAAATAGGCGAGACTGAAACATTGTCGTTTACTGATTCATGTAATCATTGTAATCGGGCAATACAAAGATCATTAATCACGCGCCGAGGCCACAATCTTGGTTATCAGGCTTGTAATTCATAAACTTTATAGGACCGACCACTTTATAGGTATTATCACTTACTGACCAGTATAAGACTTCCACATCCACACCAAATATTTTACGGAATCAAATGACATTAATTAATTGCATGCCTAAGGTGGCTGCCAGTACCTATTTAGTCACAAAAAGTTTTCGTTAATGCTAGCCCCGAATATTCAAAATTTAGCCACGACATGCAGTGACATCGGTTATAGCACCATTCACTTGCACTTTGCACATAGCCAATACTAATTTAGACTATCATTTTTCAGAGAGATTGTGGTTGAGAACAGACTATTTAAAACCCTTTGTGAATAGTTTAGTGTACGACGTGATCGCAGGTTCGAGAAACATGCTCTAGAATTCTAGATAGATAGATAGATAGATAGATAGACTTTGGCAAATGAATGGTTATAGGTACATCTAGTTTTAAAACGCCATATATCTCAATAAACTCCTCTGTAACATGGTTTCTCAGAATAGAGTTAATCTTTCTTGTTTCTTTATAATTTATGTCCTATTTAGTTACCTTTAAATTACTAAATATAAGCAGACATCGTAACATTTTCCAGCATTTTTGGTGCAGCAGAGGGTGTTAGCGGAATTGATATAGATAATTTCAACTGAAATGGTAAATTAAGGTTAATATAACATAATTAACGCTAATTAATCATTAGGGTTGACATTATTTATACCAATTCCGTTAACACCACACCGCTGCACCAAAAATGCTGAAAAATGAATGAATATAACATTGTTTTTTTTTGTATTGTTCTTTAAAAATGCAATGAACTTAAACTTGCCACACACGTTTACTGCCGTCCCTTTTGAAGTTCAAGATCGATTGAATCGTAAATCGATTTCTCGGTAAATGAACCGATTGAATGTAAAAAGTTATGACGAGGCTGTTGAATTAATCAAAGTTTGTTTAATATTCAAGGGTAAACCTACAAAACCAATTAAATTTATTCCCTTTTTTTAACATTTTGTCTTGAGACTTTATCCTTGAAACGCTATCATGCTCTTTATAGCCAAAAAGGTTGCTCCTATCAAAATGTAAATAAAAATATTGTTTCCATACTCCACCGATGATTAAATTTACGACACCGTGATACAATCAAACTTTTTACTTATAGTGAACATTATACATCGTTATAAAGTCCATGTTATATTGATGATAAAACTACGTGGTCTTGTTCGGTAACGCTGATATGGTGTTAATAATAATGAGTTTGAGTTGATAGACTTTGATAGCGGTCGTTGACTTTTGACTGTCACGCGCACTGTCGTTTAAACGATTGGCTGAATGCCAGTGCCAAAGTCAACGATGACGAGCTGACTTTCTTTCAATTAACAAAGAAAGTTTGTGTACAGATTTTATTTCGGTTTATTGCGGTAACGACATTTTTTTATTCAGCCGATTTATTATCCCATAGTCCATCGCATTCACCCAATAGTCTAGTTGGTTTTAGATACCATCAACTCTCAATAGGGATGTAGGTACCCCTTACTTACGAGTACCTACATTTCATTAAAGTGTCAAAAGTAGAGAAGAGGCCCTACGTGTTGGCTTCGGCTCCGCGCACGCTTCCTGATCCCAAATGTCCGGAATATTCCGTGATGTCTTTTTATAATATTCTATTCTATATCTACTATTTAATCTAATATATCTTATATCTATATCTAATATATCTTATATCTACTATTTACCTTTGAACTTGTATCTCACCTTTAAACGTTCCACTACAACGTCCAATGATGGAACTATATATAGCATCCATTCATGATGAATCATGAATCATTTACACACGTCAATCGGTATTTTGGCAATAATCTAGTCGTCCGCTGCTGCCTTATCAGGTTTTATTAGGGGCCACGTGCGTTTCGGCACGTCGACCACAGCCACCACAGGCTATTTGATAACTACACAACCTTTGCCACTGTCTAAAAAAAGGCTTTTAAAATATTATCTTAGTTCAGCCACGATGACATTTGGCTTTGGTGCGTTAATGTTTATTATTATCTTCAGATACCTATATCGCGAATGATTCAATACTTGTTGTTTAAAGCAAAGTTCAGTTAGGTCAAAATTCAAACTGTATCAGATGTGATCTATTAGAAATAAGTAGGTATAGGTACCATACCCGGCCGATGGTCGATGGGGTCGAAAAGTGCTCGAGTGGAGACCACGGACTAGCAAGCGCAGCGTAGGACGTCCACCCACAAGATGAACGGACGACCTTGTTAAGGCCGCCGGAAGACGCTGGATGCGGATCGCTTCCAACCGGTACGAGTGGAGGTCCAAGGGGGAGCCCTATGTTCAGCAGTGGACGTCTTATGGCTGAGATGATGATGATGATGATGAGGTACAGGTACCTATACTTAAACTCAAATATTTCTCGCTGCTTCAATTCAATCGCGATTGCTGCTCCTATACGTAACATAAGTTAATTTTCTTTAGCACATTTGCCTAGGAACAGCTGTTTACTTAAAACACTTGTCATTTGAGTCATTTGACGCGCATTATTGACAGAACAAATCATATAACAACTACTAACTAAATATTAGCATTCTCGTGCATCGCAACCATGGTCGGACAATCATAATGTGTTTGTTATTTATTTGCTCTTTGTATCGATGTGCCAGGATCTGAACGTCACGACTCACATACGTCTAGACCACTGGTACCTACTTTTAATTTTATTGTAATTTTTAATATATTATAATATAATCATGTTAAATGTTTTTGCATACCTAACTTGTAGAAAGTGATTGCGTTGTAGAAAGTGATTCTATAGATAATATCTACTCAACGCAATCACTTTCTAGAACTTTGAGCCTTTAAATTTTTTAAGAAAATAGGTCAGCGACCAAAAGCCTTAAAGGCTGTGCCGGCCATGCCGTAATTGAATTTTATTTTCAACGTTCATACTCTTTTTCAGCTAACATATATATGAAGTCTTTAAGTGTTAGCACGCTTGTACTTGAAACAGCGCAATAATGTGAAATAATCAGTGATATCGTGCTACAGCTGCATGCCCCTTCTACACGTGTACACTACGTAGTGTAACTAACACAATTCTAATCTCTAGGTAATCATGGACTTGCACGCGGGCTGTCATAAAGTCATAATATTATGCATTTAACTATATGTATTGGTTAACAGCACAGTACCAATATAATTTATGAAGGATATGAAACTTGGTTTTATAAAACAATTAAAACCATCATTAAATAGATATTATCGGGTCGAAGGAGTAATTAAAGAACTTGGTCGTATCGTACTGTTTATATGTAAATAATCTTTTATTTATTATTTACACATAAGCAGAGAGGCTTGTGGAGTCCCGCAAACTATGATGGTGACCAATAAGATTTAGATTTTACAAAAATGTAGTGATTTATATTTTTTTTTATTGTCCTCAGTGTCCTAACGCGAACATCACAACCATTCCACGTGGCGCTAGCGGTGCTGGTGGTGCTGGCCTGGCTGGCGCGCCCCGCGGGCACTGGTAATCTGCGCGGCTGGCGCGCGCTCTACGTCGGCGCCGTGGCCACGCACCTCGGCTCTCAAGTGTGGATGACGCTGGTCTCCGGTAAGTGTTGACACACCGGACGCTGCTGCTCCTAGCGTGGCCGTATTACGACAATCTACCTACCACTCTTCTCTTCTTTTTCCTGACTCCTTCCCATTTACTTGGGGTCGGCCCTTCTAATCATGCGTCGCCAGGCCGGTCGGTCCTGGGTCGTCTCTGGTTTTAGATTTCCATTCTTCATGTCTTTTCTTACAACTGCCATCCAGGTTGTCAGGGGTCTGGGCCCCGAGCTACAACAGCCACAACCAGGACTTATTTGTCATGTGTTCTGTTGGTCGTCGTATCACATGGCCATACCACCTTAGTCGGCTCTCTACGAGTTTTTCTTGGATGGGTTACGGCTACATATGTGTTAACCCTTTGAGCGCCACGCCTATCGTGTGAGACGCATCATCATGAACCTTGAATGCTCGAAGTTTGATAAGTATAGGGCGCGCGCGTCAGTTGACGTGTTTGGCGGTCAAATGGGTAATACCAAAGATCGCTTCTGTGATTCCAAACCTAACGCGACAAATCAAGGTTGTACTTATAGGACATGTAGGAAGGATTACATAGGTAAAGTCATTAGGTATGTATTTTTGTTTTTCTGCGATTGCGTAAGATAGCTTTCCTCTGATTTACTAATTACTAGCTGCTAAGATACAAATCAACACGCGCTATGACGCATCTGGAAAAGCCATGATATAAATAACCTACGTTTATCTACCCAACCACAACCAAATTTCAACCTCAACTTAGTGCGCAAGAAAATAAATTATAATACAGTTACTAAATTACTAAAATAGCCACCATAATCGCCGCAAAGGCCGTTTTATTTTTATCAAAACGTGACAAGTTATACGACATACTATAAAAGCCAATCAAAATCCGAATTGGTCTAATGAACTTTGAATTAAGTCCGAAGTCCGAACCGAACGTGCCAAAAATACAGTCGATTAAAATTTATGTTAAACCTTTGGAAATAGCTTTGCAATTCCAAAGGATTGGTATCTTGTAAAAACATTCCAAACGACATAATACAAAATTGACCATTAATCATAAATTTTAATTTGTTATTGATACTTGATCCGTACCGTGTACCGTAGGTAGCTTTTAAATTACCTATTAGAGAATGTATATTTGTGTTTTTTAACTCGCTTTTAGCTGGAGCCGGAAATGAATATATTTTTTTCCATCTCATCAAAGTGTACCTATTTAATACGTCATCACCACTTTCCGCTTTTTCCTTAGCACACGTGGTCGCCATCGCCACGTCATTTTGTCGTGACTTGTGATAGTTGTGATTGGAAGTCGGAGTATCTTCCAGTACCAGTAGATTAGATATGATATGTATATGATATGTATCGACACAAGTACGACACACAACACAATCTGTTATAGTGGTCGGTCGCGATCAACATGATTCGCAAATTGGCAATGGCAGGGCGTCGACTGGGGGAGACTCTTCCGGGTCCTATTGATATGACCTTTACATTGCCATTACGATACGAGCAAATAATATATTGCGTATCTTAAAATATTATTTTATCGAGTATTATTGAAAGAAAACAAAGAGTTAGGACCTATTTATTAATGCAAGTTAAACTAAATACCTGATAGGTACTTAGCTAAGAGAAGTTAGTACGAAATTAAGATCGTCAAGTGTTTTAAATTATTTTTGAGACAATCCTTAAAAACCTCTTAAAATCTTAAAGCTAGGAATTATTGTTAGAAGTTTTCAAAAGTGCAACTTAAATATGTACACTCTATGATTAGGTATTAAGTAAATAAACTTCCGTTTTCTTGTAAGACCGTTAAAGCTTGTTTGTGTTTGTTTTTCATAAATTGCTAATACCTGCCCATTGCGCAGAATTGACGTTTTGTTTTTTGTTTTCCGGAAGAGAGATAGAAGAGATAGAATTGAAACAAACATGTTTATTTATTTTCAGTCTATTGTACCTAATAGATATCTCTAGTTAAATACGTAGGTACCGCATGATTCAACAACAGTCCGATACTTATTGAATTAATGTTATAAGTAAGTAATTATCACACAAATTTATTGACAATTATATGGGACTATAGGCCGAGACTATAGGTAATTTATGCACGTATGAAACATGTGCTAATTCACATTTAATTATTATGTAATTGGTATGTGCGTGTGTGTATATCGAAATATGCCAGAGCAAAAAAATGTTTTAGCTGTTGTCAATAATTAAGGTTCCCAAGGGATAAGTATTTTGGTTTGTACTACTTGGACTTCGATATTTATTATTACCCTCACGTTTTACGTGGCGTCCAGTCAACTCGTTATTCGTGAAACAAAGTGGTTTGACAGGCCCGTGGGAACAGCGCGAAAACGATTACTCGGAACTAATTTGCACGCCGGATTCAGGTGGCCCTTTTATGTATTTCGAGTATTTCGACTTACGTAATCAGAGTTTGTAAATCGATTATTTCTCGATATTTTTTAAAGCAATTATCACTAATTAAGTAAGTTTTAAGCGATTTAAAGATTTTGTATGGTCTTGAATGGTTTCTTTGCGTAGCGTGTATTAGGTACCGCAATGAAATGAGTACTTATTTATTTAAGTTTTAATAAAATTACCTAATAATTTTAGCATCTGACTTAATTAGAGTTTTTTGCCGTAATTTACACTAATTTGACACATCAGATATCCAATATTTTGGCATTATCTAAGTACCGTAATTTTGATAGGTATATATCATGCGTGTATTATAATTACGATAGTAACTATAGTTAGCTATATATCTGTAGTATATGGCATTTAGGATAAAGCACTTAAGTTCTTGCAAAACCTACATTACGAGTAACAGCAGTCTTGGACCGCTGGCCGGTGTCGCTTGCCTTCTGGAATTACAAATTATAAGCCCTTGCTGCAAACAGCAACACTACATACAATGATAATAACTCTATCTCTTTCTTCCACAGGCATCGTGCTATACTTCAATCTCCCCCGCCACGAGTTCGGGCGCGTGCAGACGGTGCTGTTCCCCGTGTACTACGCCTTCAACGCCTGCGTCAGCCTGGTCGCGCTGTTCGCGTACCTGCGGACGCAGACCATCACGCGGTTCGAGCACGCTAGCTGGATACAGGTGAGGGTTCTTACTTTTTATTTCACCAATCAAGATATCACCATCATTAGCCTTCGAATCAATTATATACATACAAAGCTTTGTCAGGCAGGGCGACGTACTACGTTTTTAAATTTTAAATTAGCCACCATAATCGCCGCAAAACAAATTAATTAAGATATATGGCTGACACAAACTGCGTATATTGTGTCGCTTTTGAATTTACATGACGGTGGAAGTGGGAATATACTACAATGTTGAGTCAATTTCGAAAGACTACAGAAAGCAGAAGGGTAATTATATCGGAGTACGGCTTGCTAAGTAACGCATAACTGCATCGTTCAGACAGCCTGAGTTTGGAACACTACCTATGTATTGGCTTTAGGAAGTCGTATGAGGCATATATCTGCTGTGAGAGTGGTAATTTTCATTTTAACATAGAGCCAATTATTCAAATCGTTAAATGCCATCATAGCTTTCGGCTTAAATCGAACACTGCACTCTTTTACCGTGCTTCCGCCAGATTAAAAGTGCATTGCATATTAAATACTTACCAAATTAAATCTGCATTAACTTTTCAAACACAAGGTCTAAAACGTATCACTTTTAAGAGATAAGACGACAATTAAACCGAGTCCTTTCACCTCACCGCCATTGGCCTTAATTTGCTGACCGATAAAACTGATCGACTGTAATGGAAACTTTCAATTCCGTTATTTATAAATATTATAACAACATTAATAAAGTTATTGCGGATATTAGGTAAGTGACGATGACAAACTCTCCTTACCAAATCTCGGCTTAGTCTATAGGTGACGTCTCCTATTAGTTCATCCACTTCAGTTGAATCGACGTATTTTTATCCGTATTCAAAAAATAGAGGAGGTTCCCAATTCATCACTGATTTTTATTCTTACATAATTAGTTTACTTACATTAATTTTACAAGAGTGCAGTGGATTTTCCTACACTAGTAAATATTCACATGACAACATAAGTGCTTACATGCACATATAATTATTTCTGTCTATATCA